>NC_138906.1:2890915-3490915 GCF_965231255.1 Vanellus vanellus
GAAAGGCTCTAAATTTTCCTCTTTTTTTTTTTCCTCACATACTTTCTAGTGATTTTTGATGCACAAGAAGACCTCTATGCTTTTGTTAGGTTCTCTGTCACCTATCCAGAAGACCCATGTGAGCAATGATTTTCAGTTGGGAAGCTGTTCCATGCTTTCTTCCATGACTGGTAACTTCTACATCATGATTTCAGCCTGAGACTGTCTGCACCATGTTCGTCTCCAGCTGTCTTCCCTCCCGAGGCCCGTGGAGCCCAGGTGTTTGCTGGGCTGTTTGAGTCACCATAAGATAGGGATTTATCATTGAAGTGTCACTAACCAGAAAATTCAGCAGACACATGCTTTTTATGGACCTTCAAATATTAAAAGGGGATTTAGTTTAATTTAGTTTGGTTTTGGTTTGGTTTTTTCTCTCCCCTCCTCTCCTCTCCTCTCCTCTCCTCTCCTCTCCTCTCCTCTCCTCTCCTCTCCTCTCCCTCTCCTCTCCTCTCCTCTCCTCTCCTCTCCTCTCCTCTCCTCTCCTCCTCTCCTCTCCTCTCCTCTCCTCTCCTCTCGTCTCCTCTCCTCTCCTCTCCTCTCCTCTCCTCTCCTCTCCTCTCCTCTCCTCTCCTCTCCTCTCCTCTCCTCTCCTCTCCCCTCCCCTCCCCTCCCCTCCCCTCCCCTCCCCTCCCCTCCCCTCCCTCCTCTCCTCTCCTCTCCTCTCCTCTCCTCTCCTCTCCTCTCCTCTCCTCTCCTCTCCTCTCCTCTCCTCTCCTCTCCTCTCCTCTCCTCTCCTCTCCTCTCCTCTCCTCTCCTCTCCTCTTTAATCCTGTGTTTACATGAAATGGAAAATAGGTATCTTATGAAATGGTTTACATTCTGTGCTGAAGATGACAGGCATTAAAAATCCAGGCTTATCTCTCCTAATCACAAATATCAACAGAGATGAAGACACCTCTATTAGTCTGCAACTATTTTTCTCATCCTATCTTCTTTAAACACTCAGAGTACTTTTTCACTTATAGATTCCTCACCAAAGACAAAAATTTGCTGCTGGAATTTGCTTGCTTTGTTTTTCAGGTCACAGGTTCCAGTAGAAGCAAGAAGCGAGATTCATTTGCCCTGTTGACAGTATCTCGTGGGGCCATACCAAGCTCCTTTGACAGTCAACAAAAATAAGTAACTCCGTGGAGGAGATCTGAAGGACAAATTTGAAATTTCCCCCAAGACCCAGACTGGGATTCACCCGATGCATTTTCGGATGAGGATCTCAGATATCCTTCAGATATATGAATTAAGCCACTATAATTTGACCCACAGTTTTGACATCAGAATTATCAATTTGTATCATCATAGCACATTGATCTCCCAGGTGTTGAATAAAGCAACGTCTTACTGGAGACAATGCGAGCATAGGACAGAAAGGCGGTACCTAACTCAATGAAATTGTCATCTATGCTGGAATAAGACATTTGGAAAGAAAAAAGCATGTGTCAGAATAAGCAATATATGAAATCAGGGTGTTAAGATGACAAGACAGTGATCCACACACAGAAGCAGTTCAATAATTATCTTTTTTTTTCTTCACTTTTTGTAGTCATCCCAGAAAACCAGTCTTTTAAGGAGGATTTTGAAGGAAGAGTTTGGGAGGAGCGGCCACACTATCCTGAATAATAGCCAGAAAAAACATTTCTGCCAAAGCCATTTTTCAACAGCAAACTGAGGTTTCACCTAAATTATATTTTCCACAAAAAAGTGTCTGTTTTCTGTGGAATATTTTGACATTTCATTGAAAACTTCAATACACAAAAAGTGAAATGTTTCCAGCTGAGAAGTTTTATCCTGCACCGCCACCAGAGTCCCTTACGGGACTTATTGAGCATATTCATCCTGGTCTCATTTTCGTTTGTGGGCCAGACTCCCAAGGCAGACTACATCTCCCATAATGCAGATGGTCATTAACTCCCACAGAACTAAAGATGAATCCTGCTCATTTATAACTTGTGAGAGCTCATCTAGCGATGGATAACAACATAGCTTGTATCTAATTGTATTGACTTTAATTTAGTTTAATTTATTATTATTTTATTTTATTTTATTTTATTTTATTTTATTTTATTTTATTTTATTTTATTTTATTGTTTGGTTTGGTTTACTTTTTTTTTTTACTTTATTTTACTTTATTATTTTATTTTACTTTATTATTTTATTTTATTATTTTTTGCTGATAATTTCCAAAAGAAATTATTTCAGGCTGAGCCAACAATCATCATTTCAATTTCCATTTAATTTGTTTGGTGCTGCAAGCACACTAGAAACATCTTTATTTTCACACCCTGACGGTAAGGCAAGTGAGTGGCAGCAGGTTAATCCCTCCTGGGACATAGCAAAGACCATCAGTGGAGGTTCAGGACTTTGAGACTTCTTCCCTTGCTCTGACCGGTTGTGTCACTTAGAGCAAGTCACTTCCCAATCACTGCCCTTTGCTTTTTCTCCCTGACCTCTTTCTGTTTAGGTGATGGGACCTGTGGGGTGGGAGCTGTCTCTTATTTGTGCTTCTATCACATCAGCCATGTTGGTGGACCCCTAAAACTTAACTAACAGCTCAGGTTACTGGGGGAGAAGAAACTTTTTTTTTGCATTTTAAGTGGGTTTAAAAGAGGAAAGGACAGATTGGGACCCTGAAGTTTGAACAAAGGGATGCTAAGCCAAAACATCTGGGCCAAATTAGTGCTTTGATGAGGATGGCAGCTAGATCTCTAGGCTGGCTCAGATCATAGAGTCATGGAATGGTCTGTGATGGAAGGGAACTTAAAGATCACCTCATTCCAACCCCCCTCCAGGGGTTGTCTCAGGAGGCAGGGACACCTCCTACTAGACCAGGTTGCTCCAAGCCCCACCCAACCTGGCCTTGAACACCTCCAGGGATGGGATATCCACAACTTCCCTGAGAAACCTGTCCCAGTGCCTCACCACCCTCAGAGTGAAAAATTTCTTCCTAATATCTAATCTAAATCTCCCCTCTTCCACTTTGAAGCCATCACCCCTTGTCTTATCACTATATGTCCTTGTAAAAAGTCCCTCTCCAGCTCTTCTGTAGGTCCTCTTCAGACATTGGAAGGGGCTCCAAGGTCTCCCCAGAGCCTTCTCTTCTCCAGCCTGAACAACCCCAACTCTCTCAGCCCGTCCTCATAACAGGCGGGCTCCAGACCATGCCAATGATAAATGTAAATGACAATCACCTCACCGCTATTGACCCACTCTGAATTTTTTGTGTCCCTTCACCTCCACCACTGTCTCAGATACTCTTTCCCTGCCCCGCACCTAAAAAGAGGTGACTCTACGAAGCCTGTGGGTGAAACGGGGCTGCTAACATGTACGCGTCCACCTGCGCAAGCAGCAGGAGAGCCGGCAGCACGCGTGCCTGCGCGCATGCACAGGGTAAGGAGGGACATGGTTTCGTTGCCGTTGCTAAAAGAAGCCTAAAATAAATGCAGCGAACTCTGCGCTCCAGCATACAGCTGTGTAAACTCAAACTGCAGGCCTGCTCTCGTGTGGCCAGTTACTGGTGGCAAAGGAGTGAGGTATAGCTCGGCACCGAGGGACTTGCCCGTCCAACCGTTTCACACTGTTGGTCAAACAGGGCTCTTTGAATGAAGGAAGTGGTGGTGGGGGAAAGATATTCCCTGATTCCAAGGTCTAATAAACTGAAGCCCTGCACCTCTCATGGCCTTGGAATGATTACATTAGTTGTTTTTTTTTTTTTGCTACAGAATCATCAATAAATCAAGCATAGCCCATTAAACAATAGATGCCTCCGAGGCCTCTCTTCAAATGTGCTTTTGATAAGAGTCAGAGAATTTTTTTCTGGGCTTGTAACGTTTTTCTTTCCTCTGTTTGTTTTTTCTAAGGGTCAAATAATGCTGTTAAAAGAGCAGTTAATATATAGATCTATTTTTCCATATTCCCGTCATGGTGTTTGACTTCGGGAGATTTATGGAATATCTTTTCCCAGTTCAACAATAGTATGTTTTGTTGTACTAAAGAGGTATTTTAACATGAGTGGAGATTCTTAATAACTTCACTGCTGTCTCCTTTCCAAAACAGGCCCCAGCCAAGACAGAGAACAGTGCAAATATATCTATATATATAAAAGAAAGAGAGAGAGAGATATTTACACATATAACACACTCATCTGGGTATCACTCGTTTATTTTCATATGGTGAACTCCAAAAGGTTGGTATGTTCTGGACAGAAGCCACTGTTCACCTTTTTCATAAGGCAGAACACATAGTTACATTGAAAGGATGAAGAACTAAGTGGCCTGGGCCAGGTCTTCAGATGGGGTAATTACAAGGGGGAATTGTGTTAACTTCGGTGGAGCTTTGCCAAACTATGCGAGATGATGATTTGACCTGGTACATTCAAACATGCTTCAGATGTTATGTCTCTCCACTGAAGGTGCAGCTTCAGCCAAGGAGAACTCATACGGACTCGTCCATCCCCCAAAACCAGACCAAGCTTCTCTTCAGATTAACATTGCAACCCTAGATTGTGAGAGAGTTGCATGAGCTACTCAGCATCCTCATCTTCAGTGTGATTCAGTCCCTCCTGACCCATTTAGTATAGGGTGTTCACCAACCTGCATCACATTGATGTCAGTCCCTCCTGACCCATTTAGACACATTAGTGTCTGCGCGATTCTGCAGCATAGAATCATAGAATGGTTTGGGTTGGAAGGGACCTTGAAGATCATCGAGTTCCAACCCCCTGCCCTGGGCAGGGACACCTCCCACCAGCCCAGGTTGCCCAAGGCCCCATCCAGCCTGGCCTTGAACACTTCCAGGGATGGCGCCTCTACAACTTCTCCGGGCAGCCTGGGCCAGTGCCTCACCACCCTTAAAGTGAAAACTTCTTCCTAATGGAGCAGTGAGGCGTTTATTCCTGCTCGGTTACTAGAAATATCTCCTAGCTTCCGCTTGGGATTTCAGGCAAGGCTTCAGGATCGTTCCTGTTACCCAAAGTCTGGGCCTCATGCCCAAGGGGGCTTCCAACAGGACTGCAGCTTTCTGGGGGAAGTTTTCTCCCACATAAGAGCTAGTTGGTCACAGCAGAGCAATATAAACTGGCCCTTTTCGCATGCCCCTACCTAGGCTGCGGGGATGGTTGTGTTTTTCCCTGGACAGAAGCAGGGTGAGACACAGCCTGCATGGTACAATGCAACAACAAAGCAGTGGTAGGTGCCCCAGATAATGAGAAAACCCAATATCCTGTGGAGTGGAGCAGGGCACCGTGCTATGACACTACTTCAGATCACAGTAGCTGCACATCTGTCTTATGAAGACCATTTAGATTTTTTCTTTCCCCCAAAAGGCTAATTAACTTTGGCCAAGCATCGTGCTAAGGCAACATCTTTCCCTCTAGGTCCAGATTTACCTCGTTCAGTGTTGGCGTGCAGAGCTGCACACCGTGTCCAATGCAGCATGCTGATAAGCCCGGAGTCTAGGAATCAGTCCTCAGTCCTTTTCATGTGTGGTTCTCCCATCACAGAGCTGTCACACAAGACCAAGAGGTCAGCTTTCCTATTTTTAAATGCTTTGTTTTGGATGATATTCATGAATGTTACTTGTCAAGGGCAGGCCCTGGATTTTTCAGCCAAAAGAAGCAGCTGCAGTGCTATTTGACTGGAACACAATCTGCTTCTGGAGAGATCTCCCAGGTGGTTCAAGAGAAAATGAATGTCATGAGATCACGTCTTGTCCTTTTCTTGTTTTTTATTTGTTTTCCTCTCCAATTCTTCCTCCCACATGGCTTTGCCGGCTCTTTGAACATCAGTGGATGATGCTGTACCCTCCTGTACTGTGAACAGGCCAACTTTCACCACGAGTTCAAAGCCGGACTGTGCCACACATACTGAATCTGCAGATATGTTTGTGGCTTTACACGAAGTAAATATTCCCGGTTTCTAGCACTGGCTGTTAGGAATGAGTAGCGTATATCTTAACTGTCCCTCTCTTGAAAGATCAAAGGAACTTCGAGGGATGTCATGATTTGGAGTGAAAAAGGGAGAATGATGCCCCAGATGAAGCATCTTCTACTGTCCACAACCAAGAGAAGCTTTATTGCTCCTGCTGCCGCTTCTTTCAGAGTAAGACACCATCTTGGGCTTCTAAACGGATATGTTATTGAAAGGAAATGTTTCTGGAGTTTGATTCTTAGGCAATTAAGAGGGAAAGGTGGAGGGGAGTGGAACTAGATGGTCTTTAAGGTCCCTTCCAACCCAAACCATTCTATGATTCTTCGATTCTATGAAAATTCTACTTCTGCAGATGCCAACAGTAGCAATGCCACTGACATCAGAGGGGTCGGGATTTCAGCTTAGAATTTTTTTCTCCTGCCAAAGGGACCAGTCACAGTATGCACCATAGAAAGCATGGACTGAGATCACCCTTAAGGTATTCTCAAGCCTCTAAGCCATAATGTTCTTTCACAGACACTTTAATTTTTTTCTCAGTGGAAAAATAAAAAGAGGGAGCAACATGTGAGGTGGAACCGGAGAAAGACCATCACCCTTCAGTAGAAACTGAGCTGCTGCCGGTGATGCTGGAAGAGGGATCAGCTAGGCAAGACAGAGCACAAGTTACTCATGCATGAACTGTGACAGTTGGGGTGTAGCAGTGATTCTTGGTATAATTAAAAAAAATAAATATATCTTTTCACTAACTCTACACGCCTATTGCAACCCGTTACCAATAGACCAAGGAGCTGTGCTGGCTTTGAGGCACAGGTATTACACTTGTAGCAAATAACATGGCAGGTTGTTTTCAAGCCAGAAGTAAGACACCACTGTCAGTTCAAATACAACTGAATAAGTTTTAGAAATATGAGAGATCAGTTTGAGCAGGTACCCAGACCCCGGATCTCTTGTCATTCTTATTACTGAGCCTGTGGGGTTTTTTCTAGACCTTGAAAATCTGTGACTGATAGAAGTATTACTTAATTTTTCCAGGAAAAGGGAAGGGAATGTAAGGGGAAAATTAGAAAAGAAGAAAAAGAAATAAAACTTTCTCCAGGTTTAAATCAAAGTCCAGTTTGGGTTCAGGTTTAGTTCAAAAGTGGATGGCTAGGTCTTGTTTTTCCTGAGACACTTTCCTCATCCAAATTCAAACTCCTCTGAATTTGTCAGTGGGAAGCCTGAGGAAGAAATGCTTTTGTTTGAGTTGAATCAGAGCACCAGCCTCATGGCCTGCCAGAAATCCTGATCTTTCTCAGTCTGATGAAAAATGTCCTGAATCTGTTCGTTTTCCACAAAAGCATGCTGGCACTTCTGCTTTTAAACTTCTCCATGAAAAACCAGCTTAGGCAAGTTGACAACAGTTTCTTGCTTAACACTTGCTCTCCCATGCTCTTACCTGACCTCACAACTGAATCTTCCCGGACTGAAACATTTAGAATCATAGAATCATAGAATAGTTTGGGTTGGAAGGAAAGGGAAGGGAATCACCTAGTTCCAACCTCCCTGCCATGGGCAGGGACACCTCCCACCAGCCCAGGTTGCTCCAAGCCCTATCCAGCCTGGCTGTGAACACCTCCAGGGATGGGGCAGCCACAACTCCTCTGGCCAACCCGTTCCAGTGCCTCACCACACTCAAAGCGAAAAATTTCTTCCTAGTATCTAATCTGAATCTCCCCTCTTGCAGTTTAAAACCATTCCCCCTCGTCCTATCGCTGCACTCCCTGACAAAGAGTCCCTCCCCAGCTCTTCTGGATCCCCTTTAGGGACTGGAAAGGGCTATAATGTCTCCCTGGATCCTTCTCTTCTCTAGGCTGAACAACCCCAACTCTCTCAGCCTGTCCTCACAGCAGAGGTGCTCCAGGCCTCTGATCATCTTTGTGGCCTCCTCTGGACCCACTCCACCAGGTCCATGTCCTTCTTTTTTTGAGGGCCCCACAGCTGGATTCAAACTCGCAGGGGGATCTCATCAGAGCAAAGCAGAGGACAAGAATCCCCTGCCTCTCCCTGCTGGCCACGCTGCTTCTGATGCAGCCAGGGATGCCGGTGGCTTTCTGGGCTGCCAGCTCACATTGCCGGCTCATGTTGAGCTTCTCATCAACCAACACCCCCAGGTCCTTCTCCTCAGGACTGCTCTCAATCCATTCTCTGCCCATCCTGGATTTGTGCTTGGGATTGCTCCAACCCACATGCAGGACCTTCTCTTGGCGTTGTTAAATTTCATGAGGTTTGCACAGGCCTCAGCTGATGCTTGCTTGACTTTAGCAGTAGGCATTATCTTGGTAGCAAGCAAAAAATGAAAAATAATGAAAAAAAATATTTAAGTTTAACATCGGAGTATCTTCTTGCATAGAAACCCCTCCCCTTGCAAGAGGTATGGATCTTCCATACACTGCTGGACTGAAACTGATGGAAGCCTGAGTGACCTGTGAGTTTCCTCTGGGAGTCTCCTGTATATTTATGTAGTATGTAGTCCATCAGCTGGAAATAACTTTATGGAACATCTCACTTCATTATTTTCAGTCGAAGTGCAGCTTTGTGTCCTGATGCTGTGGTGTAAGGTGAAAGAAAAAAAAAAAAAAAAAGAGAAAACATCTTGTTTAACATGTCTTCCATACTTATTTCAGAATAAATGAGCTCTCTGTGGAGTGTATCACTTGTAATTACAACCCAAAATACACTTTTGGGTGCCATTGAGAGTCTGGATTAAATCCACTTGCAGGTGAACAGTTTATGAAGTCTTGGTTTTCCATCAATCTTCAGGCAACTTTCTCAGGGGACTTGAAGGGGAAGGTGGTTGGATGGCAAAGTAGAAAGAGAATGGTTCAAAGAAGAGAAACATTCAATGAATGGATGACTCAGGAGAAGGATAAATAGCCAAGACAAGATTTTAATTTCTAAACCCCAAACCAGAAGGGAAATCAATCTGGGCTAATGGATACAGCAGTAAGCTGGGATTTCAGTTGTGCGAGTCCCATTTCTTCACTCTCCTGCTGTTTTGTTGTGCGACCTTGGGTAGCTCTCTTGATTCCTGTGCTTTTTGCTTTTCCACTGTATTGACGACGTACCTTTGCAGAGCTCAGATTGCTTCTCATTGTGCGTTCACACAGCACTGTGCACCGAGGCAGCACAATGTTGGATGTACCTTGTGAGCACCATGGAAATTTCCATCGTTTCCATCACTTTCCACCAGTTGCATCCCCACAGGATTTATCCCTTCCACCAGAGCTGAATATACCTACCCAGCTTTTTTGGAAGTGTTGCTTTGATGTAGTTTCTGCTGGCAGTGACCCAGACTCATCCCACCCAATTTTAGTTGCCTTTAGAGGTCCATAGAAAAGAAACTCATAGAGAACCTTGGGTAACCACGCTTCTTATTCAAACTCCTGAGCTGAATTCCTCAGTTTAAGAGGGAATCGCTTTTCCCTTTGCTGGAAGGTATAGATAGGGAAAGCATTTACACCAGGCTCGTTAGAAATCCGGTACCTGGCTGCCTGTTGCATTGAAAGTTACCGCAGGTTCTCAAATATCATCCTGGCTTCATGTCCCTTCTACCTCGTTGATAACCTCCACTCAGACACCCTGCCAAAAAGATACCCGTGATAAATAGTGCTAGGTCATTTCCTATGGTTTACAGAAGAGTCAGCTAAACCTCACGAAGTCCAGAGCGTGGATGAGAACTGAACTTTTCACAGCCATTAGAAGAGACCTGTTTAATTTTGAATGGAGACACAAGTATGTATGAGGTGCGGCATGAGTAGGGCTTTGTGAATATTTCCTAGCCAAGCCTTAAATCAAGAACTAAATAATAGCAATAAAAAGGTTAGTTGGACTGCCCCCTTCTCCCCAACTCTTAATAAGTTTTTCGGTCATTACATTCCAAAAGGTAAATTGTCAGCAATACCATTTACAGATAAAAACTTAATGACTTTTTTCCTCACCAAAAAAGAAGGAAAATATTAATCTTATAGTTGATTATTTGTTTTTCCCAGATTAGTTACATTTATATAAATTCACAAATGTATTTTTCAGAAATAAGACATAGAATTTCCAAAAAATTGTATGGTTTCAAAATTGCTGAAAGACAACTTTAATTATTTCTTCTTTTTTCATTCAGTTAATTAAAACTATTTGCCTGTAGAGAACGAATTTTCAAATCAATTTTGTTACCTTGAAATAAATACATATTATATTGAAATACCTTCCAATTTTTCTTGTCAGGACTTTTTATTTTTTTAGTTTAAAATCCTGTATATGTGGTTCAAAGTCATCAAGAAGATTGCAGTTTTATTATGTATATAATGAAAAAGTGAAAAAAAAAAATTACACTGAGGAGGAAGGATGGAACCACAGTTGGTCTAGTACGAGGACAGTGGGATTCACCTGATTCAATGTGTATGTCTGCATTTCATCCATCGTGCTGCTTGGCGGTGGAAAATATGACAAAAGGGCAGTATCAAAATGGAATACTTCTGCAATGGCTCCTGGGTCCCTGTCAGGACACCCTGTGACATCTAAAGTGGCTTATGGACTATATTACTTATTTACAGGTAATTGAAGTGAGATGTAGGTGTCTACATGTAACTCAAATGGAGATGTCCACTTTAGCTTACAGTAAATTCCTAATTAGCTACTATTGAATGTATGGGGTGAAGGGCTTAATTATGCCTGAACAAAAGTGTTCAGCATCATTTGAATTAGCATTCCCGACCCTCGACGGTGCTGATCGTCTGTAGGCCATGTTCACTTCTGCCAGCCTCATGGGACTTATGGTCCCCAAGGGCTTTTCAAACAGTTCTAGATGCCTATGTTTAGGCAAATAAACAGCTCTGTGAGGTGAAGTGATTAAAGGGATTGCTCTGGGAGGTTAGGTGCTCAGTTCACGAGCAGGCACTTGAGTTCCATCACCTACTTTCAAGTGTCAGAACCTGCAAGCTGAATCCCATGTCCAAAGTTCGGTGAGATTAGTTTTATTTTGGGATCCAGGAAACTGCATCTGTAATCCTCGCTATTCCTGGGTCTACTTATGTAACTTTATACAAGCCCTTAAATATTAGTCTTTTTCTCGCTTTGTGGAAAGAAGGATTCTGAAAATTAAGGATTCTGAAGGATTCAGAAGAAATAAAGGCAGTAGGGAGAAGAGTTTCAAGGAAATATTTTAAATATTTCTTATGGAGAAGTCTAAAGTACAGTTGCTATTACACATGTATGTGTTATTTGAATATAAACAGATATTTTTGTAACTTTTCTGCCCAATTCTGCTTATAACTATCTATTTCACACATCCGAAATCTGTAGAAACACTCTAAGTAACATACGTATTTAAAAACCATCAAGCACTTTTCTCCAGCAACAACATTTCAGATGGTTATAAGTGAAATAAATTCACTATTTCTTCTAACACAGCTTCCCAGGTCTCTTTACAAAGGAAACATTCCAGATATTAAGCGTTTCACCACTGTTTTTTTTACTCTTTTCTCTTCCCCCCACCCCCCCCAGGCAGACTGGGATTGTTTGTTTCAGATAGAAAGTGATTGTAGAGTCCTTGTGCCAGGACATATTTGTGTTTCACCATGTCTGTGCACCACCTGGCACAACACTCTGGGCATCACGGCAACTTCTCCATGGTACCTGCATCACATCACAAGCGTCAATAGAAGATGTGCTGTCATAAACCAGTAATAAATAGTCACACTGAGTGCATAAATATAGTTGTGTATTCTTTTTTGAGTGCATAAATGTAGTTATGTATTTTAGATGTCTACTCAGCGTGACACTCGGGACTCCTCTGATGACAGTGGCTAGGTCGCCATGGTGAAGGGAAGGCAGTGTGATCATCCTTGATGCCAATATCGGTCTTTAGACCTATATCCTTTCCTTCAGTCTCGTGCTACTTCACACAAAGTGAACTTAATTCTTGCTTTATGTTATATAACCTTATATTAGAGCTTACGAAACTGCAAGCCGTCTTTATAAACCAACACCCGCTTCATACATAAAGGTTTTCAGAGCCTCCTGAGATAAACAGCTGTCTAAAATCAGCAATTTGTAGCTTTAGCAATCTTTTCTTCCCCACTTCAAAGTCATCCAAGCTTTTAACTCAGACCATTTCCCTCCACTCGTTTGTCATGGCTGCCATTGGGATATTTTAAAGCGTCATCTACTGTTGTGAGAGACAAGATTTGATGTCACGGTATTGCTACAGAAGTAGAATTTGAGATGACACACAAGGAGGAATCATTTGCCTGTTTTACCCCAAAGAGTTTCTACATACCTAGGTCCAACAGCACAAATATCCTGCATGAACGGAACTGCATGAGCCAAGTTACAGCCCAAATCAATCAATGAGTGAATTGTAATTTCCACAATATTAGGGAAAAGATGACTAGTCAAAATCACATTTGGGTTTGATTTGCATTGTGATGCACCATTTCCCCAAAGCTGATTTGAATCCAATATTTGCAATTTAAATAACTAGCTTTCAGAATAATTTTTGTCCGGTTTTAATGACATTTGAGCTGTTGCATCTCACTTTATGACTTACATGCTGGAAAAAATATGTGCGTGTAGAATAAATATATACTGTGGACGATATTAAAGGGGGTGTAACCATATGGTCCACAACTATAAGGCGGTCAAGTAAAAAAAGATGAATGAACAAATGTTTCCGTGCACTGAGAAGCAGGGAATTGTCTCAATGTCAATGCAATCCTGCAAGAAGGAGCCAGAACAACCTCCCATTTCAGACTGGAAGATTGTAGGGCAGCTGTAATTAGGAACCAATATTCTGCCATTTTCCCCAAACTAAGTAGCGCAGGGTTATTAGAATTACTCCAGAGGCCAGTTTCTTGCACAAGGAGACCATTATTGTCTGGGAAATGAATGAGAATCAGGTTTTTTTTCCTCTTACAGGCATGCTCATCACCCAAAAAGGTAACGATACTTATTTTTTATGACTCCTTATGGTTTTGAGGATATATATGGATGGATGGAAAGTGCTATGTTTAGACCCAGCCGCTTGGCCTCCTTCAGGCAGGTACTCCCTGAAGACAGAACCTTCTTGTTTAGTCTCTAGTCCAAAGTTCCAACATCACAAATGTGATGAAAAAATGTATATTCTTATTGCTTTCCAGTTGTCTGGGTGTGTAGGAATCATGGTCCCCCCTCTGACAGAGAACAGGTGAGTGGAATTTTTTGTCTCTTTCCTGGGTAGCAGATATTAAGTAATTAATTAATTGTTTTATATTTTGTTTGTTTTGGGTTTGTTTTTTTTTTTTGTTTATTTCCCTCAAGCAGCTGTAATTAATACTACCTCTAATGTTCAGGTTCTCAACTTCGAATGAATGACAAAGATGACTTTTTCCCATAGTGCCATTCAGGTTCTAATCCAGAAGAATGTGTGGAAAGCCTATAGTTAAGGAGGAGAAGAAGAAACGTGATGGTAGGATTTTCTGCAGCTCGATTTAGAGAACTCCAGGGTGGACATCTCCAGCTGGCCAAGTCACCAAGGGTGCTTTTGCAGTCACTGGTGAAGGTGGGTCTTCCTGTGGCCAGATTCACCTACTTTCCAGGACCTCCGTTGTTAGCAGCCAGGCCATCGTAAGCTATGGGAGAAAGAGAGCAGTGGCTCTGGAGAGCAGATGGTCTCTGAGAAACCTCCCACAATGACAAAGCTGATGTCGGGAAACATCAGCCTTGCGCTTTGGTATGAGCAGGATGGAGCTCAGCTCGCATCCCTTGTGTTTGCACGTAGATGAGCAAGTCCTCTACTAACGGGACAACATCTGTACAGCTCTCCCCTCACTTCCTTTCGGTTTTATTCCAACTACTAGAGCTGCAGCATGTGAGTTAACTGAAGAATGGTGATGATGGATTTAACTATCCCAAACACTACCGGGGCATTTCCCAAAGATGATGTCAACTGTGCTGTAATTATTAAGAGAGCAACTGTTCCACACAAGCACTCTAATGTGAGACTTACGGGTCACAGACTATGAGAGTCCAGAGCATTTAAAGCACAGGGGAAAATACACTTATACACTTAAAAAAAAAAATCCATTTTGAATGAACTAATTTTAAGCCCCGAGGGGGCTAAAGTAATTTAGCTGAGAATTCCCACAGTACTTTCATTACAGTACTGTTCCCAGCCGAAACTGCAGATTGCTGTGACATCTCCAGCGGCTAAACTCTGCTTTTCAAGGTCAGAGTGAGGGTTTGTATAAAGCGGGCTCTTGAGCTAGGGTTTGCTCTGGTTAAAGTTTTCTGAACTTTCAACTATGTTTCAAACATATACCCAGATTAGACATAGACTTTTAGGTGTCAAGAGATCTCTGAAGCTGAGAAAACTTCCACTTCAGCCATAGTTTGGTGTCATGTGTCCCACCTAATGACATCTGACAGAGAATTAGGAGTTCAAGCCACTTCTCCAGTTTCCTCCAATAACAAAGAAAGAGAGGAGCACTTTCTGGGGATGTTTGTCTACATCTTAAGAAGGTTCTCTCAGATAAATGGAATAAATCACCGACCGTCAGTACCTAAATCTGCATAGTTAATACAGGACTGTCCTGAAATAATTTTTCTGGAATTGATACCTAACTTTTAAATTATTAAATTTATGTGACAATAATTTGGGACAGTTCTCCCAAAATCAACATTGAGCTCTCTCTGATCTAAACTCTTCTTTTACAAGTGAACTTTTTCAAGCCAAGTGTAAAACGTCCTGAGCCTCGCCACCTTTAAACTTCAGCTGGTCAGTAAAAGCTCCCAGTGATGGTGTCTCAGAACGTTTTCCTGCTCATCCATAGTATCTGCTGGTGAGCCTACTTCATAAATTGCTAATGAGTTTTAGCATTGCAGAAAATGGAATAGGTTAGTCACAAGCTGCTCAATAGCTAAAAGCACTCAGTGAAACATGCAGCTGAAAGAAGCGCCTGGAATAGATCGGTGAGTATTAGACAAACCAAAGTAATTAACCTGTTTGAAAAATCTGCATTTTTCAAAGAAAAAAAAAAAAAGTTATTCTATCTTAGTTCACTGATTTGCAGCATGAAAATCTGCTATAATTGCAACAGAAAAATTCTTTCTGTTCTTGAAAGATCGTTTTAGTGACATCACCTGTATGATTTTGCGTCTAGTTATTTTGTCAGAATGTTTTGGAAAGTAAAATTTTATTTTTTGTTTTCCCAAGGTAGGCTTAGATTTGGCATAATTTGGGTCATTTTGCAGCCATCTTGAAGCATAGATGAAATGCCCGGTTTACGAATAGGCAAAATAAGCCTAGAAAAAAAAAAATACAAAACTACAGGGTAGATTTAGACGGAACATTAGGAAAGAATTTTTCACAGAAAGAGTGGTCGGGCATTGGAATAGACTGCCCAGGGAGGTGGCTGAGTCACCATCCCTGGATGTGTTTAAGAGACATTTAGATGTGGTGTTGGGGGATACGGTGTAGGGGAGAACTTTGTAGAGTAGGGTAGATGGTTGGACTCGATGATCCCAAGGGTCTCTTCCAACCTAGACAATTCTATGATTCTATGATTCCAAGGAACATATAGGAAACAATTAGAAAATTACCATGATGGTAAATGAACAGGTTTGGGCTGTCTTTCTCGTGAACTGAATAAATATGAAAAGGGTATATGTACTAAGAAGGAAGTAAACAGAAGAAAAAGTAGGTTGAAACATCAGAGGGGCAATTTCTCAGAGGTGACGCATATTAGGTTGTGGGTGGTCTCTGAGGGAAAAAGAGACAGAAAGACAGAAGGGCAGAAAGACACCGGGGGGTGCTGGGCATAGATTTGATCTAATACTCCTTGATTTCAGATGTTAAAAAAACACCTATCAGAGACAAATTTCTATATGGAAAATAAATTCCATGGGGCAAAGCTACAGATTACAGAAAAAAAAAAAAGAATAAAAAAGCCAATCTCTATTACTTTATCAGGTTTGCAGTCTGCACGTAAGATGATTCCAAAGCTACACTCCCATTGGTAGTGAAGACACATTTTGTAGTGGTATCTACTATAACAAAGATTTTAAGCCATTTCTAAACACATATCACAATAAATGCTGGTCTGGAGGGGATGTCAAGGGGACCTTTCTTCTGTACAATCTCACTTATACTTGTGTCTTACCAGACAGAAAGTAGACAGATTGTGTCTGCCAGAAATCCCCAGCACCAGGGACCCCTCACCATCCCCAGGCAGTAAACTCCGCCACCTTTATTCCTAGGAAATATCCTCTAGGCTATACAAGAAAGTTCAAGTAGCCTCTGTAGGCTTTGCTTAAAAAAGAAATAGTAAATAAATAAAATATATCATTTGCCCAGATATTTCTGAATCTTCAGCTTCAGTCCATCCCACGCTTCAAACCATGGAACCCATTGGAGCTTCTATCTGGAAAGCTGGCAAAGATCTGCAACGATCCCTGTGGACCTGTTTTTTACCCAAAAGAGACAGATTTTGTTAATTGCTGACCTCTTCCTGAATTTTCCAGTTGAGGAAAATAAAATTAATTGCCCTACAACACCTGCTGTGCCTCTTTCAGCAGGGTTTTTAGGAACCTGCAAAAGAACAGAGAGGACACTTGGGACAGCCCGAATGCAGCATCCCTCTACAAGCCCCCCTGCAGTGATGGAAATGGGCAGAAAAGGCCTTTCATGTCCAGGTTTTCTTTTTCTTTATTTTTTTTTTTTCTGTGATGAAACCCGTCCTTCACTTTTATGAGCCAACATAATGGAAACTGTCAGGCCAGCCTGACCTGACAGCGATTTGTTTTCTGAAGTTTAAGAGGCAGGAGGGCTCCGTTCTGGGCGAGGTGATGCGAAAGGCAGAATGACAGCACATTACACTGGCTCTGCCTGCATCCCTCGCAGGCAGGAACACATGTGTAATTGTACCGGATGACAGAGCAGATGATATTGGGAATGCATGAAACAGACTTTTTCTTAAAAAAAAATAAAAGGTTTGTTTTCTCTTCTTTTGCTGGTATTGTTTTTTTTCTTGTTGGTTTTTTTTTTTTTTTTCCTGAGTGCTTAAGGGCTTCATTGCTTTTTTGCTAACTGCTCTACAGACAACCAACGGGACTGTGTTGAGCACCTAATTATCAATAGCATTTAAGAGACTGCAGATTCAACATTGTAAATCCAAAAAGTTTCCAAACACCAAAAAAAAACCAGGAGGAAAAAATTCTTAAAAAACAAAACAAAACAAAACAAAACAAAAAAAAAACCATATTTTGTCAGAAATTTTCTTCAGAAATAATTTCATTTCTGCTTTCTCAACATGTCACTTCCTATCAGCAAAACCACCTGATAAGCTTCCTAACAGAAAATGATTGTCCTGCTCTGCATTCACGTCTACATCCAACAGCTGAGCTTTCTGGTGAGGGTCAGTCATCTACAGTTAATGAGACAGACATATCCCATGGGAGACAAATCCCACCCAGGTGACATACCTATCTTAGAAGAGTTTCAGTTGCCTTGTGGAAGTGCCTGATTTCCGAACGTAACTTCCGCAAACACCAGGAAAAATGAATTGCACTCTTCAGGCTCTGAAATTTATGTTTTCCCAGTAATGACAGCACCATCATTTCCACAGCGGAAAGAAACAGCTGTAGTAGGAAGGAGGTGGATTTATATTGTCAGAGTATCTATGAGATCTGAATGTGGATCAGGACCTGGCTTATAGTAGATGCTGTTCAAACACCAGGACCAGAGAAGGTCCTCTTCTTCTTCTTGCTGATATCAGACCACGTCACTACAGCTCATGGAATGAGCTTGAAATCCACACATCTGACTTTGGCCCCCATACAGCTACATATATGTCCCCCTTAACTCTCCTACTCCATAGCTTTGCACATCAGCCACAACGAGTCATCAGTTGCATTCAGCTGACACAGAGGGGTCACAGAGGAAGATCAAAGATGAAGCTACATGGTGAGGCCACCTTACAGGTCAACGTGCTTGAGGGAGGCTGTCTAGGAAACACGTCAACTGCAACCTTTACTTGGGAGGCAAGAGTCTAGCTACAGTCCTTTTTGTCATGATGTAGAGGAGCAATTAATTTCAGAGACTTGAGGAAGACTTGGGCTGTTGCTGCATCCCATGGTGCAGCTCTGCAGGTTTCTTTCAATGTTTTTACCCTGGGGAGGAGGGGAGGAAAGCTAAGCAATTATCAAGACAAAACACAGCTGACCCCTCTGTACATGGGTCACAGGTGCCTTCCCTCATTTCACCCCTCCACTACCACCTCAGTGATCCAGGGCTTGCTGGGGCCACCAGGTCCAGCTCAACATTTCAGGTACATTATCCAAACTCCCATCATGGTAGGACAGACTTCTCTTACAGCGTCACCCAACAGGACCGCAAAATTGGTCACCACCAGATGATTCATGGGAGACAGAACAGTCGTCTCAGGCTATTCAAGAACTGAGATTGACAGCAAAAGACAATGACAGAATGATCAGTCATCTTGTCATTTTATGAACTAGATGCAGCGTCCCTATTTTTTCCAGCTTGGATACAAATGATAACTCTTTCTGGGGGATGGCCAAGTCTTCCACAGCCAACAGCACTGGAAGATTGGGTGTCTGACACTACATCCAGTTTGAATCTTCAGGCATTTCCATTCAGCTAAACTGAAGGAGTGGAACAGGCGGTAGCCAGAGCCCAGAGTGAAACTCAAGCTCCAGTCTCTGGATTCACCATGGTACACTTTATCCAAACCACAACGTCCTGCTGACAAACACTTTGAAAAGTCCCCAACGCTCCAAAAATCCAGCACATTTTGTCACATAGACAGACACATGTACAGACTAATTGGCAAGGTTACAGATGTCCCTAACTGGGAGGCGGGGGGGGGGGGGGAGTCAAAGGGGGTGGAAATTTAATGAATTATTAATTTTTATGTTGACATCAACAAATATTCAAGTCCTGAGCAGGTTTGTGGTGTTTCCTACAGCGGAGAAAGGCAGGACTGCACTGTAAGTCTTGTCAGTATGGCTGCTGGCAGGAGCGGACCTTGCGATTACCAAGCTCCAAAATTTTCACACAGTCTGTGATACATCCTATGACTCGACAGGGACTCCCTGCGTGTCCCGTCATTGACGTTGCAGATAGAAGGGGTCTGCTGGTATGTAGCTGTGACTCCTGGGTGCCTCTTTCTACCTGAGAATGGGCTACTTTTGTTGCGTAGTTTGCTCCGCACTAGGAATAGGAACTGTTGTGTCCAATATACCCATAAATAATTTCCAAAGAGACAAAAAAAAAAAAAAAAAAAGGCAAGAGGGCTGTTTTGGCTTTATGATGTAGTTCATGTGGCTTTTCTGCTCCCTGTGCAGCTGGATGTGGTGGCCAAAAGAAATAGGACCCCAGTATCACTTTACAAAACTTTCAGGCAAGAATATATACTGTCTCATACAACCCCAACACCTCCCCCCCCCCCCCCAAAAAAAAAAAAAACAACCCAAACATCTCTAATAAACCTGGATCCTGATTGGCTGTGGGTAACCACAGGTGAGGAATTGGGACAATAATCCTGAAATCTGAAGCAAGGCTGACCATCCAACGTCAGCTGATTGCCTGTGGCTGGTGTCCTGTCTGCCCATCCAAATCTTTGCTTCCTGATGAGCTTAGCAGTGGTAGCGTTCCCTGGACCTTTTGTTGAGCTCTGTGTCAGGGTGGTAGTTTTAGAACAGGGTTATCTGTATGGATGCAGTGGGCAGTGAGAGGGAGCATCGCTCAGTGGGGAGAACTGGTACCCGGAGGGTGCAACAAGGGCTCTGCTCTTGGCTCGCTGTGTGGTCTTGGATGGGTTGTGCCCAACACGGGCTCAAAGCCGAGATTTGTCTTTGACTTTATTTTTTTTTTTTTCTCTCAAAGCCAACAGGAAAATATCTGTTTCTTTTACACGTTCTTAGTGTATTTGTCTTGAGATTTACAGCTTTGCTGCTGCTGTTCAGTCTGTTTCAACACTTTTGAGGCTCTTGCAGTTTTTCTGGTGCCCAAAATCACTGGCTGGCTGTGCTGCCTCTATCTCAGATCTTATTTGGCTTCAGCCTGTTGTGAACCTAGGAAAAAAAGACAGGGAAAAATTATAAGTCCTTCATATGTTCTGCTTCTATAAGCTTCCAGCACATAGGTAATTGTTCTGGAATACTGCAGTAAAGTTAAGCAAAGACTGTTAGATAGAAGAATGGTCCATGAGGTTTGGCTTTGTGCGCTCTCATCTGTCAGAAAAGATGCGGTTTAAAGGCTGAATGTGTATATATGGCCTCTGCAACAAACGATGTACAACTCCAGCAAATAACAGATACCACCAGGTAAAGGCAATGAAATGTTATGGATTGGTGCAACAAGCAGCGGTCTCACTACTTCAACTGCCGGTCAAGATCGTCCTCAAATTCAGACCCTGGACCTGGGGCAAGGAGCCAAGAGCACAACGCTTCTGAGGAGCTGCTGCGTCGTGATGGGGCTGCAAACAAGCAGATCTTTTTTCCACAAATATTTCCGCCCTGACATGCTGCCCTTTGAGGAGGTCAGCAGGGAGTTACACTTGAAAGGAAGATGGGGCCGTTGTTTGGATTGCCGCGCGGAACAGGCTGTATTGTGCTGCAAAACTTCACAGAAAGACAGATTCTGAGTATGGGCTGGAAAATGACATACATTTTCTTATTCACTGAGCGTGAACAGTTGCTTTCTACTAGTAGTGGCGATGTAATTGCAAAATCTATGCGAAGGATATTTATTGTGTTTGTTGTAGGACCTTATTTACTAGCAGGAGAGGTAAAATCAGCATTTATTTTCTCATGAGATAGGATAAAAGTCTTTGTAGCAAGGATCTTTTATTCCTTCTGTAGCACACACCTGTTTGCATCGGAAGGCTCTTTAATCCATCGGAGAGGATAATACCAAAATACTAGAATTTGAAGTCAGGAAGTTCACAGTGGTAAAAAGTCAGTGAAGATAATTTATCATGGGAGGAGTGTTCATGGAGATGTGACTTATCCTTTATTTTCAACTCTGATCATGTGCCTTTCTAAAATATGTATATTAGAGTTCAACAGCAGATTTGACACCACAGTCCAGTTAATGATGGAGGTCAGGTCAGTTTATCATATCATAATGGTCTTTCCTGGCTTTGAATGCTATTAATCTACGAAAGTGATGAAAAAAATGATTCTACCAAACAGTCTCACACACACGTGATGGTCCTCAAGTTTTGCTGGTTCATGGAAACAGGTGAGTGACCAGATATTTACTTTGCCTTCCCTCTACTGCATTTTCAGTGGTTTCTTGTAGCCTTGAACAATTTTGGAAAGTTTTGCTGCTTCTGTATAGGAGTTACAGAAAAGGATAATTCCTAACCTTGTTCAAGTCTTCTCCTAACCTTGAGGTTTGGTAGACCTTCTCTACTTTGGGGAGAGTAATCTGCAGTGGTAGGAAAGGCTGCTCCATAGCTACATGGAACAAAATGTACCTGAGGTTTGCCAAGATTTTCTGTAGGTGATTAAAGAAAAAGGAAACTAGAAGAAAAAGGGAAATAAAAGAGAGAAAAAATAAGAGCAGTGTGGTTTAATTAACTTTAGTTTATTTGCTCTCTCTCTGAAAGAGGATGGGGAAACACAAGACGTTGTACTGGTACCACTGGGACTTTAAAACAAGGACAGTCCTAACTGCTCAGTTCTGTTCATCTGTCTTTCTCCATACACCCTCCCAATTCTTTATCTGTAGTTTGGCTTTTTTTTTTTTTTTTTTTTAATCCAAGACTATTCCAGTTCTTCTCCCCCAGCCCTCACCACCATCACTAACATTGCAAGACAACTTGCTAATGCTGAAATACAGTAGTATAAAAGCTGCTACTGTTCTCTGGATGGGTTGGAGTTGCAGATTTTCCTTGGCAAGTCCTGAGACAATATTTGGAGGTTGTTGATTCAGAACTGTTAACTGTATTAATCATGTAACAAACATGCGCGGAGACTGCCAGGCATAATAAATCTTACTAGCGTGCAACCTCCCTCCATAAACACATTCAGAAACACTTAAGCAATCCCTGAGCCTGGAAGATGATCATTAGTTTCCTATCATACGCTTTAGGTTTGCTGAAACAATCAATGGTAAGACAAGATGATCATGAGTTGAACTCTCCAAATCATTTTCCATCCCAAGAGGCATATGTAAGATAAATGCCTGCAGCCAACTGTCTAGCATTGCAGCCTCCCAAGAAGCTGTTTGCACATTGTAATTATAATTATTGTTCAAGCTCTTCTGCACACAAGATGAGCATTTTATTGTGCTAAGTTCCGTACAAAATTTGTAATTCACAACAGGCCTTCCCTGTCCTGAGAAACTCCTGTCTCAGTAGCAAAGAAAGTACTGCCTTATTCGTTATTCAGAGTAGGAACTAAAACACAGCCAAATTTAATAATTTGCATAAAATTAGTAAAGAAACTAATAGAGTCAAGAATTAACACAAGTTTTTAGAGTTTCTTTCTAGCTCTTTAATCAAACTATCTAGGGCAGGAGAAAGCAACTCCACTGTGGAAACATTAACCCGATGGAAAGACGCAAAGACATAAGGAAGCTGTCAAGTCAAGTTTCTCAGATTTTAAGGCCTAAGTGGAATTAGATCACTTAATCCGATCTCCTGCTCCTCCCACAAAATTGCATTTCACCCAAACACCCTTTTTATGAACAATGTTTTTAGGAAGACACACTGCTTCAGTTCTCACTACTATCCTAAAATGAAAACTCTGTTGGGCACCAAGACATCCCTCACACTTGAAGCTGCGAGTTGCCAGGGAGTCAGATGGGTTATGAAAAGCCTGGTGGACCCAGCTTTCTTGGAAGCGCCTTCCAGTTCTGACTAGGGGAGCAACGTCCTCCTGGGGAGGTTTTTTTCCTGCTACCAAAGACGTTCTTCCCACTCCCCCAAGTACTAATGCCCCAAATGGCTTTGAAAATAGACGCAAGTCACATTAAGAATGTGTCTTTGTTCAGAAGTGTCTCAGCTGAGAAGCGTCCATCTGCTCTACAGTAAGTACCAGCATGACTGGCATGCACCTCAGACAAAATCACAGACATCTACATCAAATGCGTGAGAGTGTTGCTCTTAGAAACAGGCAACCCTACAGGCATTGCTCTTTCTGACTAACAGTGAAAAGAATCAAAGGTGAGAAAAGTTTTAGATAAACACTTGGAGTTAGAAGAGGAGGACATTGGAAAAAAATCTTGTCCGGTGCTGGAAATTAAACTAACCCCTCTGTAGCCCTCCCACCAGATAAAAGTTGGAGAGCAGGAAGCCTGGGTCAGCACTTGCATTTCAAACCATCAAGATAGCAATTCATAAGGACTAAAATATTAGCTAGACCCAACTGATTCCATTTACCTGTTCCATTTTCTCTTACCCAAATTTCCCTTCCCTGTGCACAGGGTTCGTTGAAATGCTGAGGTGGTCAGACTCATATCACACTGTAAAATTGGGACAAACTTCAACACGCCAGGAACATGATCAGAGCCTTCGTGAGCTCTTTTTATCTGAAAAGTCAGACTCGATTCTTCAGCTGATTTTTTCAACAGCATTCTGATGAATAAGAAAAAAATATGTTACCCAGAAAAGATGAAGTCTACTTTTCATCCACAAAAGATGAAATCTACTTTTCATCACCACGCAGATAAAATGGATATGTCCAGAACACGAATTTGCATTGATATCCTTGAATACAATCAACAGCTGTTGTAATAGCGCTATACCACCCACTCATAGCAAGTATTGGAAGAAAGAATTCAGTAGCATCTTTTATTCCTTGATTTGTATTTCCCCCCCGCCCCCATGTACACTGGATTTTTCATGGCAGGGCAACAAAACAACTCTGAAGACTTGGAAGAGCAAACAGGAAAAACTCAAAGACGCCCAGCAAATACATGGCAGATCTAGAGAAACAACCCAAATCCCTGAATCCACCTCAGTCCTCAGAATTTGGCTTTAAACTAATTTAAAGTGTCGTATACAGACTTTTCATTGGCAAGGTGGAGTAAGAGGGACACAAGAGTTTTAGTTTCTGCGATCACTGTATCTGTGCTCAGTACCTTCCTTCAGTATGGTTGTCTGCGAATGTGAGAAGGTCTTTGGATTCAGCTGTGGTAAACCGGCACCTTTGCACCAATAAGGAAAAAATAAAGTGAATGTAATAAGTGAATAAAATGTGTCCTGTGTCCCTGGCTGAGTCTGTTCTTCTCCTGCTCAGTTGACTTTGCATGGTTTAAAGCTTTTTCCACAAGTCTATCTTTCTTTCTTTTACCTCCATTCTCCACAAGGCACCTAACAGCTAAAAATAGGGAAAATACCCATTGGCAGTTATTGCAAGTTTCCTCCTAAATATCCAATTATTCTTCTCACTGTCTCACAGCAGTAAGTCAGATCTGGTAAGTCAGATCACCTTCAAGAAAAGTCCCCTGTGTTAGGTGTCTGCCTGCTGGTGATCAGACAGAACTGGGTTTTGCTTTGCTTACAAATTACATCCAGAGTTGCGGTGATATTAAACCTAATTTCAGGAGCAGCGACCTAATTTCGGTCTTCACTGCTAAAGCTGTCCCTCATGAATCCCACACTCTGAAGGCAAAGGGGAAGGTCTGGAGAGAGGAAGATTTTCCCTCAGTTGAGGAGGACCATGTCAGAGACCACTTGGCCAAGCTGGACATTCACAAGTCCATGGGCCCTGATGGCATGCATCCGCGAGTGTTGAGAGAGCTGGCGGATGTTATTGCTAGACCACTCTCTATCGTCTTTGAACGGTCATGGAGAACAGGAGAGGTGCCTGAGGACTGGAGGAAGGCTGACATCACTCCAATCTTCAAAAAGGCAAGAAGGAGGACCCAGGGAACTACAGACCAGTTAGTCTCACCTCTGTCCCTGGGAAGGTAATGGAGCAACTCATTCTGGATGTCATCTCCAAACACGTTGAGGAACAGGAAGTTATTGGAAGTGGTCAACATGGATTTACCAAGGGTAGGTCGTGTTTGACCAATCTGATAGCTTTCTATGATGTTATAGTCGTGGATGTCATCTACCTTGACTTTAGCAAGGCTTTTGACACTGTCTCCCATGACATCCTCATTAGGAAGCTGAGGAAGTATGGGCTAGATGAGGTGACAGTGAGGTGGATTGAGAGTTGGCTGCGGGACAGAACTCAGAGGGTTGTGATCAGTGGCACAGAGTCTAGTTGGAGGCCTGTAACCAGTGGTGTCCCCCAGGGGTCAATACTTGGTCCAATTTTGTTTAATATATTCATTAATGATCTGGATGAGGGGACAGAGTGTATCCTCAGCAAGTTTGCTGATGATACCAAACTGGGTGGGGTGGCTGACACCCCAGAGGGCCGTGCTGCTGTCCCGCGTGACCTGGACAGACTGGAGAGCTGGGCAGAGAAGAACCTAATGAGGTTCAACAAAAGCAAGTGCAAGGTCCTGCACCTGGGGAGGAAGAATGCAAAGCACCAGTACAGGTTAGGGGCGGACCTGCTGGGAAGTAGCTCGGAGGAGAAGGATCTGGGGGTCCTAGTAGACAGTAAATTATCCACGACCCAGCAATGTGCCCTTGTTGCCAAAAAGGCCAATGGAATCCTGGGCTGCATAGGGAAGAGTGTGGCCAGTAGGTCGAGGGAGGCCATTCTCCCCCTCTACTCTACACTGGTGAGGCCACAACTGGAATACTGTGTCCAGTTCTGGGCTCCCCAGTTCAAGAGGCACAGGGAACTGCTGCAGCGAGTCCAGCAAAGGGCAACTGAGATGATGAAGGGATTGGAGCATCTCCCTTATGAGGAAAGGCTGAGAGAGCTGGGACTCTTTAGCCTGGAGAAGAGAAGGCTGAGGGGAGACCTTATTATGGTGTACAAGTATCTAAAGGGTGGGTTGAAGTGGGTTGAAGGAGGATGGAGCCAGGCTCTTTTCAATGGTTCCAAGTGACAGGACGAGGGGTAATGGGCACAAGTTAGAACATAGGAAGTTCTGTTCAAATACACGGAAAAACTTCTTTACGGTTCGGGTGACAGAGCACTGGCACAGGCTGCCCAGGGAGGTGGTGGAGTCCCCTTCTCTGGAGACTTTCAAGACCCGCCTGGATGCAGTCCTGAGTAATGTGCTCTGGGCAATCCTGCTTTGGCAGGGGAGTTGGACTGGATGATCTCTAGAGGTCCCTTCCAACTCTGAAAATTTTGTGATTCTGTGACAAAAGGAAAGGTTAAACGCAGTCACATTTCTCCATCAGAAATAAGCCCAGCTATACAGAAGAGCTCGCATAGCTCGACATGGTCTTCAGTTAAACCTAAGTCACATCAGCTGTAATATTAACCAGCAGAGGGTTGCTGGGGTTTTTGTTTTGGTTTGTTTTATTTCTCGTACCTAAAGGCCTATAAAATCTTGAGCAGTTTATCACTGTATTTTTTTCCAGGGTCTTTGCTATAGAGCTGTCAGTTTAAATGGCAAAGTGTCCCCTGACTATCTTGCCTGGAAAGCTCTGCAAAGGTCTGTTTCCCATAAAGCAGAGAACACACCTTCTTCTTCCCCCACCCACCCCCTGCTTTTTTTTTTCTTTATTATTATTTTATTTTTATTATTTTTTATGTAAACCAGTCCATCCATCCTGCCAAGTCCGGAGTCACTTCTTGGCTAAAGGCTGAAACTCTCACATCCAGCAGGGCGAGTCAGAGGGGAGGTGGTGGGTGAGTTTGGGGTGGGGTTGTGAAGGAAGAAAGGAAGGGTGAAGTGCACCCCCACAGCAGGCAAGGGGGAGATGGATAAATTCGCTGTAACGCACTGCGGCACAAAGTCAGCAGAACTTCAAAGGAAATGAGCCATAATTCAGGAGAAATAAAAACAAGCAGCCGCTCTTCTCAAATCCTTCTCTCCCTCTTCTTTTTTTTTTTTTTTTTCTCTCCTGCTTTCTAAAATTCCGTTGTAGTCAGAGAAATTGCAGCGGCCAAATACAGAGGGGTTTAATCTATTAGTTTTCTTTAACCCTGCCTCCTGGGAGGAAAAACGCTGTGCTTTTGAAAGATGAACACACTCAGGAGGAGGCTCACGTGAGGGATTCCCACCTCACACCCTCTTACAGAGAGACCAGTGCCACAGCTCTTTTCCCCTCCATGAGCCCACGAGTCTTCTCCAATCAAGAGGCTTGGAGGTTGCCACCACAAAGTAGCAGAGAGCCCACAATTCAGGGCACGTACCTCCCTGCAAGGGCTTAACCTGGTCTAGTTTAGCAGTTTTAAAGTGAGATATAGAAGTCTGAACCACCTACCCCAAACCTCCTTTAAAGTCAATGAAGGGAAACAAATGAGGACAGTTGCACCATAAATTGAACAAGTTGCTCTCTGTAAGGGCCTTTTTCTCTCTAATTATTTTAACTAAGAGCCCGGGATGACTGGCTGTGGTTTAGACATCAGTCAGAGGTCCAAAATTAAGGTAAGTGAATGCAAGACAGAAAAGACTGCTCAGACCTTGAAGAGTCCATCACAATGACTCCCTCTCACAAATCCTTGTGTCTGCTGTTCCTTTGCATTTCACATTAAAAATACAAGGAAACAAGAAAACAAAACTCTGCAGCAAATGGGACTTTAACGACTGTAAACGTATTTACACAAACTTAGTGACTTTGCTGGTCTGTTGGGTTCTGCTGGCTTGGGAAATGAAGTCAGGCTGACCTGCTAGAGGGTTCCCATCATATCCAGAGGGAATAGCTGCCCTTCTCCTGCAGAGCACGTTTCTCACTGAAGGTGCATCAGAGCATGTTCGCAAAGGAGAGGAGAGAAAGAAAAAATGCTGTTATGCCTTTTGCTACACTCAATTTCCCCCGCAGGGAGTTATTATTGGCAGATGGATGTTGAGTTACATTATCCAGCAGATTGACTATGCCTATGTTATTCCCAAAGGAAAATAACCCAAACCAGTTTGTTACAGAAACTCTGTAAGCTGTAACATCAGATACCTATTAAACCGCTCCAGGTATAACAGTTTTTTGTTTTGACAAATGCTGAATTATTATTTGTTTGTTCATATTTAGATTGCGCCACTGACAGACATATATAAGTGTTATAGTCACAAAATTCCCTGAATTTCTTGATGACATGTATAAGTCTACTTGCCTAGTTAAGGCTAAATGTGGAAATAACATGCACTTTGGCCAAGTGTTTTTGTCTTTGGAGTTTATTATGAAGGACTGCTCTGTTTTATTTTTCTTTCCCAGTATTTAACCTAATTGCAACAACTGTAAATAAAAGCATCCTTGCTTCTCCCAGTTCTTGATCCTCCTCGTAGTTCTCATCAGCTTGAATCATATGCTCAGCAAAGCAGAGTTGATTTTTTTCCTGTGTACTTAATTGCTTTCCTTCAGCGAGCCATAGGGAATGAGTCCACAGGAGCACTGCAGAATCAAAGGACCTCTGTGGTTGGGCACTACTGCAGAAACATCACATGCACCAGGAGGACTGAAAAAGGGATCATATTTACGGGTGAACTATGGACACATTAGAAGTGGTGAGCATCGTAGAATCATAGAATTGCTGAGGTTGGAAGGGACCTTTAAGATCATCAAGTTCAACCATCAACCTACCCTGACAAAACCACTTCTAAACCATGTCACTAAATACCACATCTACCCTTTTTTTATACACCTCCAGAGATGGTGAATCCTCCACCTCCTATTCCAATGTTTAATAACCCTTTCAGTGAAAAAATGTTTCCTAATATCCGATTTAAACCTCCCCTGACATAACTTGAATCCATTTCCTCTCATCCTATCACTTGTCACCAGGGAGAAGAGGTCCACCCCCACCTCTCTACAACTTCCTTTCAGGTAGTTCCTGAAGGAACTTCCTTTCAGGTACTTGTAGAGGGTGATAAGGTCTCCCCTCAGCCTTCTCTTCTCCAGGCTGAACACCCCCAGGTCCCTCAGCCGTTCCTCCTCAGACTTGTCCTCCAGACCCCTCACCAGCTCCGTTGCTCTTCTCTGGACGCTCTCCAACACCTCAATGTCCTTCTTGTAGTGAGGGGCCCAAAACTGAACACAGCACTCGAGGTGGGGCCTCAGCAGTGCCGAGTACAGGGGGATCATCACTGCCTTGGTCCTGCTGGCCACACTATTGCTGATACGGGCCAGGAATATTGCTGCCAGCTCATATTCAGCTGGCCGTCCACCAACACCCCCAGGTCCTTTTCTGCCAGACAACTTTTGAGCCACTCCACCCCAATCCTGTAGCGCTGCATGGGGTTGGTGTGACCCACGGGCAGGACCCGGCACTTGGCCTTGTTGAACCTCACACCATTGGCTTTGGCCCATCGGTGCAGCCTGTCCAGATGCCTCTGCATCATATTTACAGGTGAACTATGGACACATTAGAAGTGGTGAGCACAGAAAGTATTCAGATGGCATTATTCTTAAATAAGAAGCAACCAACTTGTGAGCTTTTTCTGACATACGTTAAAAAGGTTTGATTTAAGGCTGGATGGGAAGCACTAGGGAAAGCTGGTGACTTCATATTTCTATCATCAGATCAGACTGTTCTGAAGCAGGGTTGTAACTCAATCATTGAACGCACCTGAGAATAACAAGAGTATGGATGTAGTTGTCGATTGTAGAATGAATGTTCTGCAATTAACATAGGTAAGACAAAGAAAAACTCATTTAGAAGGCTGGATGATACAACAGACCAGGTACATTTAAGAGCTATGTGCCAGGCACAGATAAAATTGTACAAAATTCTGGTTCTTTAAAACAACACATGTAATTCTGACTGTGTCTGTTCAAAAAGATTCTATTCTGACTGCAATAAATGCGATAAAGGCAATAAGGCTGATCAGGGAACTTAAGAGCCTGCACAGATGAGGAAAGTACTCTTGTTTCGTCTAGAAGCACCTGAAGCATGTAAGTATTAGGAAGACAGAAAGCTGTGTGTACTAAAGGATGATGGTGGTACAAACATAC
The DNA here is from genome assembly GCF_965231255.1 of Vanellus vanellus. Lineage (NCBI taxonomy): Eukaryota > Metazoa > Chordata > Aves > Charadriiformes > Charadriidae > Vanellus > Vanellus vanellus. Next base: position 2,920,884 of record NC_138906.1, read on the forward strand.
TAAGAAATTCATACCATAACAAATTTCAGGTCAGAAATGAGAAGGTTTACATGTTTTGGAAAGATTCCTGAATGGTAACAGAGGGGGCAAGAGTCCTTAGTGGTCTTAAAACGAAACTTGATAAATGCAGATAGGAACTGAAAGATTAAATTGCTTTATAGTTGCATATAATCACAGAATCCCAGACTGGTCAGGGTTGGAAGGGCCCTCTGGAGCTCCCCCAGTCCCACCCCCCTGCCAGAGCAGGGGCACCTCCAGCAGTGGCACAGGACACCTCCAGGCGGGTTTGGAATGGCTCCAGAGTGGGAGACTCCCCCCTCTCTGGGCAGCTGTGCCAGTGCTCTGCCGCCTGCACAGCAAAGAAGTCCCTCCTCATGTTTAGATGGAACTTTCTATGGTCAAGTTTGTGCCTGTTACCTCTTGTCCTATCACTGGGCACCACTGGAAAAAAAATGCCCCCAGATACACATTTAAGTCTCTTGTGGCTATTGAGCCTGACCTCCTGATCAGCACAAGGCATGGAGCCTTACCCGTGAAGCTCCTCGGGATGCTCAGTGAGGTACCAGTAAAACACCTCTAATTTTCTTTGCAAAATTGCAAGACCAAACTAATTTAACTTTTTTTAAAAGGGCCTCTGACTGACTGGAGTTAAGTTTAGATGAGTGTAAAGATGCACCATAGGATCCCAGACTACCTTCTATCAATAATGTGGGTTCAGAGAAACGGGTATTGCCACCACCGCAGGCAAATTCCATTTTGAGTTTGCCTTAGATTTTTCCCATACTGTCAATCAAAAACAGAATTTACCATTCCTCTTCACCCCTCCTTCCTAAAACTAAACAAACCCCAGATCAGCCTCTGGAATCAGAATTGCCAAACCTTGACACCATTGCAGATATAATGGATTGGTGGGCAATCAGAAAAGACTCATAGATGGAAAATGAAGCAGCAGTTTTAGGTATGTTAAACTGCCAGACTAGCACGAAACAGAGACCGATGTCCAAATCAAACTCCAGCATGCAGAAAGAGAAGTTTCCCAAAGAATTATCCAGAGGTGCTTGGTGTGGAGGGATTTGCAAATCTGAAGAAGGATTTCAGGAGCTGGCTCCTGGGCTGAGGTTTTGCTGGTGTTAGGGGGAACTCCAGGTGGAGTAAACCGATAATACTCTGCTTTAACTGTGTCCTGCTAATAGATGCTAAGTTTTCGAGATAGTCTTTTGTTAGCAGAACAAGACAACTCCAACAGGCTCAGGTATCCTGCTGACAGGGTGCTTCAGGAAGGGGAAACAAAGCACAAGAGTAGGGGCAGCAGAATCAGCGGCCCCACCAGCAGGAATCTCCAGGTAAGTCCATATGGCAAAGTAGGTCCATGGTCAGAGTGGGATCCTTCTTTTTTATTAATGTGCTGGGTTTCAGTTGCTGTTATATTTCATTAGTTGTATCTAATTATGACTTATTTTGCAATCTGAAGTGGTCTTACAAAGGCGGGCTGAAGGTTCTCCTGATAGGACCACAGAATTAAAATGGAAATTCTTGCACCTCTGTTAATGCAACAGAGCATCATCCACCTTTCTCACATTTAGCTTGTTTTCCCTCGCTAAAATGAGAGGAGGTACTTCCAGAAACTCACTCTTATTATTAGGAAGCTTTTCCTAACTTACAGCCTACATTAACTTATGACCAGTTTAGAGTGATTTATTATTATGCTCTCCTCTTCAGTGTTCTAATTTACTCGTGAAGAAACCCCAGACTGCCTCTCAGCAGCTCTGGTAGATTACACAAGACAAAAATTCCTGTATCCTTCCAGACACTCACCTTTCCATTTCCAGGGAGTCCTATTAGTCCTTTCCGTACTCCATTGCTAGTCTGATTTCACCTTTGCTTGCAGAAAGCCCTGAGGCTCACAACACATCCCAGCAAGAAGGTTTTTCCCATACTTAATGTGCAAAAAATTGAGGGCTTGCATTTCCAGCCTTGAATTGGGAACTTGTGTGCTGTATGTCCAGTCTCTCCTAAATGTAGCCAGCATGTGTAGCGTATCTGTATGGAAAGGAAGAAGCAAAAGTTGCCTTGTCCCACAGAGAAAAAGTTTCCTAGCAATAAGTAGAAGTGCAACGTTCAGACAGACCTTAGAAATATAATGAATAGAGCTGACAGGCACAATTTGGAAGTCTAGAAATATATTTGTCATCAAGGAATTAAAAATGGAAAAGGCTTGGTTTACGAGCGCCAGCAGAAAATCCATTTCCCATCATGTGATGGTTGCAGGCACTGCCGAGGCCAGGATGTGATTTACCTTTGTAAGCAATCCACCAGTCCCGTCTGGGTCTGTCCTGGAGCTATCACTGTGTCCCAAACACTCCCTGACATGCTCTTTGAACCCACAGAGCAAGGTTTACACTGTAGATTAGGTTTGCTTAACATTAACTCCCTTCCCCACCCAAAAATTTGATGTCTTCTCCTCTGATTCAGGAAACAGGAGGTCGGAGGACAATAACCCAGTTAGGCATGGGAGAGGGAGCAGTATCCTGGCAACCAGGGGCACTGGCGGGATGCTGCTGTCAGAGCCCCGGTGGCTGGAGATCGGTTCTTCTGATAGCAACAGGAGGCAGGTGTTGGGCATCTCCAAGTTAATTTACTGAACGTCAGTGTTTTTGATACAACAGCAAGAAAGGGCTTTACAGGATGTTCATGACCTCATCCCATATCCTGAAGCTTGTCGGCTCTTTATAATCTCTGTGAATGTTGAAGGGAAACTGGGAAAGACCGAGCTGTTCTTCCTCAGATCATAGTGAAAGTGCTGACGGATCAGATTGTTGTGTCTTGGGATATTTCCTGGAAGAAGTAATCTTATGTTCTATAACTTCATGGCTGCGGTCCACCTCTATTCAGCAAGCTTTCGAGTAGTTCTGGAGTGATACAGCCCATCCATATCAACCACTTTCTGTGCTGTGATTCACCCAGAATCGTATCGCTGCCAGACTGAGAAGCAACCAGAGAGGACCTGGCTAAAGTGTGGTCACCCTTAATCAAGCCATAGAATCATAGAATGGTTTAGGTTGGAAAAGACCTTGAAGATCATCGAGTTCCACCCTCCTGACATAGGCAGGGACACCTCCTACCAGCCCAGGTTGCCCAAGGCCACGTCCAGCCTGGCCTTGAACACCTCCAGGGATGGGGCCTCAACAACCTCTCTGGGCAACCTGTGCCAGTGCCGTACCACCCTCACAGGGAAAAACTTCTTCCTAAGGTTCAATCTGAACCTGCCCTCTTCCAGTGTAAAGCCATTCCCCCTCATCCTGTCGCTACATGCCCCAGTAAAAAGTCCTTCCCCAGCTCTCCTGTAGGCCCCTTTAGGGACTGGAAGGCCGCAATAAGGTCTCCCCGGAGCCTTCTCTTCTCCGGGCTGAACAGCCCCAACTCTTTCAGCCTCTCCTCATAGAAGAGGTGCTCCAGCCCTCGGATCATCCTCGTGGCTCTCCTCTGGACATGCTCCAGCAGGTCCATGTCCTTCTTATGTAGGGGACTCCAGAGCTGGATGCAGTACTCCAGGTGGGGTCTCACGAGAGTGGAGCAGAGGGGCAGAATCACCTCCTTTGACCTGCTGGCCACACTTCTGATGCAGCCCAGGATACGGTTGCTGCATCATAACAGTTGACTGTTATGAGAAGTGGAAATTAATTGGTGCTTATTGGTTTTGTGGGTGGTTTTTCTGCAAAGCGGAAGATAGGTTGCATATCCAGGCATCCTATATAGACTGGAGACAAGGGAGTACTCTAAAGCTGTAATAAAAATACTCTTCTCTTTACCTCCTAGACAGAGAAAGCATCCAAAAAACACACCCTCCTTCACAGAACTCTTTGAGACAGACACAGGCCCTTTGAGAATATTGTGCTCTCATGAGATACTAAGGGGATCTTTCTGCTGCTGAAGAGTGGGAAACATTAGAATGAGTTTCCTGGAAAGGATGTGGGGTTTCCATCAGCGGTCGTCTTTATGAGAAAGTGAGATAAACATCTGTTAATATTCATATAGGCGTATTTGAAGCTGGCTTACAGAGGTCCTCTCAGAACAGAGAGTGATTCAATTGCCCTGTGCAGAATTCACGTGAGTCTTAGTGCACCAGTTTCTCAGGAGAGAGACTTCTTGATCACTTAACGGGCAAAGCATCATGTCTTGTCATGACTTTCTAATCTCATTTTGTCTGGGAAATACCTGGAGAACATGGAAAGCCCCAGCAGTGAGAGGATCCATATCCCTGTTCACCTGAACTGTGTAACAGCAGCCCCGGAGGATACCATTAGGATGGAAACACCGTTTTCTGGGTGATGCTGGAAACCGTGGTCCTGGTCCTTGCAGACATAAAATTCTCAGAGACATCTTAATTTGTGGTCAGCGCAGTATTCCCTGCACTGCAGTACAGGCAAGCATGTTTGAGCCATTCTTTCACAAAAGGTTTGTCTACTCTCTATGTCAGGAATCATGTTCGAACATACCTTTCAGCAACTGCCAGCGTCTCTTTTTGCTGTCAGAGTGAAATCATGGTGCTGCACCTCGTTTCTCATCTTCCACTTTGAAAGAACACTGTGGGAAGCGTAGGAAAGGTGCTTTTTCGGTCCTGTTGATTCACAGTGATATTCTGGTAATCGTTATTTCTTTATATTAAGGAAATGACAAGGAGTTCCATAAAGGAAATTGGGTCTACTGCATTGTGGTTTGGTTTGGTGGTTTTTGGTGTTTTCTTTTTTTTTTTTTTTCTAAAGCAATACACTTGCTTCTATCGTGATGATTGTGATGTCTAATACAGTTTAACCTGAGAAATACCTGAAGGCAATCATGAGTGTGAGAAGAGTGAGGGAGGTCACAGGAGGTGCTGTGCGTTTTCAGCAGTGCCACCAGTCGAGTGATTTGCATCGTCTTCATTTAACGATCAAGCCCGGTGGGAAGGACAGTTTGACCATGTTTGTTTGCCATTAATATATCCAACCTCCTAACTTGTGCACAGCCATAAAACTGGAAGAGGTTGTCCTCCCCTTGCAGATATGACTCTAGAAAGGCTGAAGGAAAATTAAACAAACCTCTTTTTAGTTTCCAGCTTCTGATGGGCAATACAATAAATAATAAAATTATGCTATCTGAAGTAGAGGCATCTGCTATCAGAACTCCTTTTATCACAGTTGTTTGTTTGGAAGACAACTCACTACTCACCATCAGCTAAGCAATGATTTCTGCAGTGTCTTCTTCAAAAAGCCTCTGTGGACCTTAGCTGAAATGTTTCCGCTCAAACTGCTTTCTGATAGAACATTAAGATTCTTGGCAAAAGAACTTTTTCAACCTTCCAGAAAGTGTTTGCTTTCCATGGCATATTGCAATATTTGCAGTAAAAGGAAATACCTAAAGACCACAAATGTTCCCAAGGACAAAGCACGGTAGGACCTTGTGGGAATTGTATTTTTGGTACTTCAAGTCCCCTTTCCTTGGTCTGGGACAATTTTTTCAGGTAGACTACATCTCCCATGATGCTGCAGTGCCAAGTGGCCTCATCTGGTTCCCAGGGAGGGGAAACTACGAGGTATTTGCTGTGCAGGGAAGTGAGTGGGGGCAGAAAATATTGGCATTACGGTCCAATGAGAAACTGCTACGTATTTTCCAAACGCGTATTTTCAGGCTTTAGCCCAAAGCTTTCATTTTTCAGCTGAATGAGTTTTTACCAAAAATCGGTGGTTTCTGTGGAAAAATCAACATCAGATTCTAACCTGCTTGGTTTTGAACTACAAAGGCGTAATGAATCTCGGAGGAGCTATACCCAAAGGAACGGATTTTCAGCTGGTGTCAATTAACATTACGAGCACTTGTTATGAGGGGAGCAATGCTGACTTAGAGGAGCTAAATATTAAGCCAAAGTTTTGTAAAGTACTGTGTGTTCTCCAGGCAAAAAGTAATACATATTTTCTCTTTAAACCCTGGCTCAGGCGGAAAACATGGAAGAATACACTGTTCTTCTTAAAAGAATCTTTTTAAATATCCTATATTTTCACCTTTCCCATTCTTCTGTGCCGATTAATTGATGTAATTTTTTAGAGGTGTTAGGTTATGATCAATATGTCATGTATAATCAGGGAAAAAACTGAGAATTTTGGTTTTATATCCATGTTTTCACGGTCTTGGTATTATGTTTAATTTAGTATCTTGAGGCTCCTTCTTGCTTTCTGTACCATTTCCTTTGACTGCTTTCTATATTTTTAGAGCGTGCACGTGCCATTTCTGCCATGCTGTCTGTAATACAGGAGGAGCTGCCTGCAAACATCTTTAAAGGTGCTGTGTTGGTCTTTCAAAGCCTCCCTTACAGCACTCCTTGTCTTGGAGTTATACAAACAACTTGATGACACGTAGTTCTCTGATGTGAGTAATCGCTATTGTGCTACTCAGTACAGTGGGATTTAGCTGATCAAAGACAGACATATGTCTGTATTGTGTGCATCTACATCTAAAACCATCTTCCCAGCCTCTCCTTCTAGTCCAAGGAGAGAAATGGGCACGTTTGTGTGTGATTCAGCTGATCTCTTTTGAAGATCTCCTTTAAGATGAGGTGTTCTGCAACTTAAACTCCTTTCACAGTGTTAATTATATCTCCGTGAAGTATAAAGGGAGCCAAGGGTGACCAGATCAGATGGAAGTGCTGATTGGAGAAATGATCATAGAATAATAGAATTGTTATGGTTGGAAGAGATCATCAAGTCCAGCCGTTAACCCAGCACTGCCAAGTTACCCCTAAACCATGTCCCTCAGCACCACACCTATATATCTTTCATATACCTCCAGGGATCAGGATTCCACCCCTGCTCTGGGCAGCCTGTTCCAGTGCTTGACAACCCTTTCGGTGAAGAAATTTTCCCTAATATCCATCATAAACCTCCCCTGGTACAACTTGAGGCTATTTCCTCTGGTCCCATCAGCTGTTACTTGGAAGAAGAGTCTGACACCCCCCCCCTCGCTACACCCTCCTGTCAGGGAGCTGTAGAGAGCGAGAAGGTCTCCCCTCAGCCTTCCCTTCTCCAGGCTGAACAACCCCAGTTCACTCAGCCGCTCCTCACAGGACTTGTGCTCCAGACCCCTCACCAGCTCCGTTGCCCTTCTCTGGACACGCTCCAGCACCTCAATGTCCTTCTTGTAGTGAGGGGCCCAAAACTGAATGCAGTACTCGAGGTGGGGCCTCAGCAGTGCCGAGTACAGGGGGATCATCATTGCCTTGGTCCTGCTGGCCACACTATTGCTGATATGGGCCAGGATGTTGTTGGCCTTCTTGGCCACCTGGGCACACTGCTGGCTCATGTTCCACCAACACCCCCAGGCAGCTTTCGAGCCACTCTGCCCCAGGCCTGTAGCGCTGCATGGGGTCGGTGTGACCCACGGGCAGGACCCGGCACTTGGCCTTGTTGAATGTCTCTAGACCACTCACCAGCTTTGTTGCCCTTCTCTGAACATGATCCAGAGCTTCAACGTCCCTGCTGTAATGGGGGGCCCCAAAGAGATTAATCCCAACTGTAGTCTGTCTAGCTTTTTAGAGATATGCAGCAGTCCTCCATCCTTGTCCCTCCACATGGTTGGAAGGATGTCCTTTCAGGTGCAAGTATTGCCACTGGTGTGAAAAGTGTGATTTTCAGTGATACCACAAGACACGTGTGCCATGTCCATCACATATGTGGATAAGCACGTGCACTCCTGGCATGGGACCGGCCTCAGATTTTTCATGGAGCTGGGGGTGCGAAACTTCAGGTCCTGTGGCAGATGCATTTGTGGGCACGTGCTGAAGCAGATGTGGAAAGAAGAACCAGAGGTCCAGGCAGAGCTGCAGGAATTGTTCTAGCAGGTTAAATTCAACCCACAGGACACAATGCTCACGCTAACACTGTCTCCGTTTCTTTCAGTGTATAAGTCCTGCTAAGGTAATCCTTATCCACACCCTTTTCCAGGCTTCCTAATCAGTGTTAGAGAAACAGTCCACATTATTCTTGGTCACCTCGGGGCCATTTTTGATCAGATATCACGATGAGAACGGGCATGATGTCATTACCCCCACAAAAACCAAAATAATAATAGTGATGATAATAATTTATTATTATTTCTCTTTATATGTTTGCCCATTTTGGAGAGTTAATTCAGCTGAAAAGGGACATGTTTTCAATTAAACAAAACAGGATTTAAAATGAAAAGGCATTGACCTTAAAATTAGACCAGGAGTTTTCATCTCAGAGGTCAGTTGTTCCTGGCAGTAGTGGCAATGTATCATGAGTAAGTTGGTTTGAAAATTGAAAGAGTTTGGAACAGCCACACCAAACATGTTTTTGCGCACTTATTCTTGCCTATTGAAACTGCAGTGCACTTGCTTCCATATGTCACAGTAATGGTCTTCCATATCTGGAGATAAGTAGCTTTATATTGAAGGAAGGGAAAAAAAAAGGCATTTGAGCATGTGCAGTGTTACTAAACATCTCACCAAACTCTTGAATTTAGCTTGTACATCAAAGCATCTTCGTGGACTTACATACAGAGCCATAAACTGTGCAGTGGGTAACAAGTGCCATTTCATAAAACTCCTTAGGAAGGAAAAAGGCACTTTTTGAATTAAACATTTAAAATTAAAGCATTAAATTAATTTAAAAAAATCATTAACCAGTTAAAATACAGACTTAAAATTATGTCCATTCTGGACTTATTTTTCTTTGCCTGTGGTCAGGTTCCCTAAGGATTGGGCTGTACTACCTTCCAGGAGTCTGAACGAGCTGGGGATCCCTTTCCAGCATGAAAAGGCATCTTCCTAATAGTTGTTAGAAATCCACTGCTGTTTCCAAGGTAAATGGCAGCTGCAATCGTCTAGCATGTAAGATCAAGTGTTAGAGGTCACAACCATTGTTGAGGGAAAACACTTGAGCGTGTACTTGACTTGAACCATGTGTGTGAAGCTGCAGCGCCACGGGGCAGTTAACAGGTCCCAGCTGGTCCCAGCTTTGTTTGAACTGGTGGATGACAGGCACAGGAAGATGGACCAACAAATGGGTGAGTAGGTGTTTCTCCCACGGCTAGTAAGGGTAAAGGGAGATATCTAGGAAGTTATTCCTCTGTGCTATTAGCCAGTTTTCTTCCATCTATTTTTTTTTTTTTTTTGAGTTTTTGGCAGATAATGAACACGCCCCGGTGAAAGGGCATTACAAGGCTGTAGGCTTAGAGCCTAAATGAAACCACACAGCGTTGTACAACATGTTTAAATCCCATTGGCATTAGGGTGCCATCGATATGTACTGCAGTGTGTCACTGACCTGGGGCATAAGTGACAGCACACCAGTGCAACATCGGTTGTTTGAGTAGCTCGGAGCTGCCGCTCTCCTGTGCCGAGTGTAAGATTCACACCATTTACTTCTGTCTTATCTTTCTCCATTCCTGCAAGATGAGCAGGGAGATCCCAGCTCTGTGCAGCATCGTCGGGTCCTGCTAAGGGACTTTTACTCAGAAGACAATGTCCTGCTAGGAAGTGTTTGACAGCTGTAACCTGCCACCGTGAATGTTTCCATTGTATGACCTGTCACCTCCAACGTGAGCCCTTTTCCATGACCTATTGTGGCACTGTCTCACATGTCATGGACAACAGCATTAGCTTTTCCTACAGAAAAAAAAAAAAAATTACAAATATATATTTTACAGGCATGTTTAGACTCTGATTTCTAAAAAAAAAAAAAATGTACACCGATCACAAAGGCATATTTTCAGTATTTACTACATTCTTTTTGCTTTAAGTTTTAGTAACCACTGTGTATACAGAGCTTCATATCATTGCCATTTCCGATTCCAGCTGGCTGAAGATGTTGGCAAGGAGGTTATCAACCCAGATGCGATTTATTATTATTGCCTTCTCCCTTTGTCCAAACATTTTTCTAACCTGTTAAGCTTTCTGTGATCGATAGTTTCAGATGATTTTTCATTTGCCAAGTGCTGAGCTAAAAATGTCTTTCCTTAATCAAGAAAATATCTGCAGGGGCTAAACTATAATATGGAGTAATATATCTAGGTCTTTTGATTAAAAAGGTGAAAAAAAGATTGGTCAGGAGCCACCAACTGATAGCAAATTTGGTCTCTAGTTACAGTAGTTTTGCTACACAAAATATTACCGTATGATGTTACAGTGCATTTCTTTAGGATGATTCGAATCAGATTTGTTTTTTCCCTGAAGTTTGTAGTTAGATAAATGCCAGACATCCATTTTGCATACTGAACCAGCTGTTCAGTTTCTCTTTGTTTTCTCTTTGAGAAACTCATTGAGCAAAAGGCATTAGGAAGTTGCCTCTTTAAATCCCAGGTCACAGTACTGAGTTGTGATAACCCCATGGAGGGCTTCTTCTAGCATGAGCCTACTTCTATTTGCACCAGAGCTTGTTGGGGATCATCACGTGAGGGATAAAAGCACCTTACCAGAAAGCTTGCTGGAAAGATAATGGTAGATACAGTCAAGGAATAGAGGATGATCTCTGAACAAGTCTTCTGGAGAAGGGCCTCATGAGGAGCTTCGTAGAGAAGCAAGTATGGAAAAGGACTACAAAGAGGGAACCGAATTAATTGTCCAGTTCTTAGAATCATAGAATCGTCTAGGTTGGAAGGGATCTTTAAGGTCATTGAGTCCAACCATCAACCTAACACTGCCAAAACCACCACTAAGCCATGTCCCTTAGCACCACGTCTGCCCATCTTTTAAGTACCTCCAGTGATGGTGACTCCACCACTGCCCTGGGCAGACTGTTCCTGCACTTGCTGACAGTGCAGCAATTGTATGGTTTCTGGTGTGCGGCTTTGGGTTCTTCCTTACCTTTGTCATCTCTTTGATGGAAAGAGCCTGGAAAAAAAGGGTGGAGGAAGGGTCACTTCACTTTTGCTGGAGATTCATGCACAAATCATCCAGAATTACTCTGGTAATGTTGGTGCTAGAAGATGGATGAAAGGACAGGGACAGAGGAGGGAAGGAACTAGTAGATCGAAAATAAGCAACTGGGGTGGTAATCCAGGAAAAAAATCCTGCTAGTCTTGGCTGCAGGGTGGGTACTTATAGCAGGGCTAGGACATCTGAGCTTCCTTATAGGTACTGGAGAAAAAGAGCCCCTCTTCTTGTGCAGATCTGAAAAAAAAAAAAAAAAATTAAATACAAGAGATTAATTGCATCCCAGATTGCCTTGACTAGATTCCTTCAGTATCCTCCAAATATAAAGATGAAGCAGAGGTTCAGGTATAACTACTTCTTCATTGCAGATGCTCACGTCTCATCAGATGAATCTGATGTGATTCTCCTGAGAGGAACCTGCTGTTTGAGAGTGGGCTGGGTGTTTCCCTGGGGACATCCTTTCTGAGAAGGTGGTAGCTCCAACACAGCATTGTGCTCAACGTGAGACACAGGCACAGTTTCGGGTGATATTTAGTTTGACCTGACATGTTGGTTAAGCATCCCTGTGGGTTCACATGGAAGGGCGCCTGGGAAGCCAGGAGAACTCTGTAGGCAAATCAAGTCTTACATTGTAAAACTAATACCTCTGAATTTCCTTGGATCTAGTTGACAAAAGTTTTCTAAACTTCTCTTCTGCTTATGTTGGTCACAATTCTTTTATAAAGTTGTGTCATATTAAGTAGCTGGAATTTTCTTTTTTTTCAATTAAAACCTCTATTAACAACAGAGATATCTAGTTAATATTTTTCAAATAGCTCAAAAATCCCAGTTTAAATGCCGATGAAATACACTGATTCAAGGCCAAGGAAACAGAGGTGGATCAGGATTACCGACAAGGGGTATAAATCAAGTGAAATCCTTTTCGGCACATCGGCACCAGCAGGCTAGTGGTGGCGAGTGTGATCAGGAGGCAAAAACCAGCCCTTTTTCACACTCCTCTGAAAAAAAAAAAAAAAAAAAAAAAAAGTGAGCATCTTGTTGCTTCCAGATGTTCTAAAAGGAGAAACAGAAATGCACTGGAATGGGGTTAGGCCACATCACAGGGGAGAGATCCAGCAGAGACTTAAACATGCTTTTCTGGGGAAGTCTATAAAATCGATTGCTGAAAGCTGGGAGGGTGTGGTGGGGAAAAGTAACTCTCTACTGCCTGAGTTTCTTCGGCTTTTTCCTTCTGTGCTTACTTAAGCATCCTGTGCTGGAGAGGGAATCCTGGTCCAGGTTGCGCTGACCGATACAGACAGTTTTTGTACACTTGTGCTCCGCGGTTGTGTCAGGGGAAGGCACTGTCTTACAAAACCTGTGCAGTTCTCAAAGCAGTCTGATAAGACTTATAGAAGCCCGCAGAAGACGCAAGAAAACATTAGTAGAAATGCGGACATGAAGATCCGGATTCTAAAACCTGTCTATATGAAAACACATTATTGACCTTTGTTGCGTGGAAAACCACAAGAATACTTGATGTGCTCACAACAGAGAAAATAAAGCAAATGATAGAATATAAAATGCTACAGAAAGTGTTAAAGCCTAGTTTAAATTTTATTCAGTTACAAATGAATAATATTCAGTATTGCAGAAATTAGTTCGTGCTCCCTCCCCGCCCCTCCCCCCCTTTTTTTTCCCCCTGAATCGATCTGTCATGAGTTGAAACAGATTGAGAAATCTTTCTTTTGGCTCCCTGTGAGAGGGAAAACTAATGGGAAAAGTCAAAGCAGACCATAATGTCAACTTTTTTCCAACAGGGTACATAAGTTCTATTATTACATATTTCAGGTAAGGTTCTTTCCCAATTCATTTGAAGTCTGGAAAGAGTGTCTTTAATGTTTCTATCCTTGTAGATTGTTCTAGGGAAATTTCATTTTATGGAAGTGGTAGAGGATCAGAAAACATTTTCTAATGAACGACTGTACCCCAAAGTATTTATCAAAAAACAACCCCACAATTTCTTTCTGTTAAAACCAAACAGAGCAAACCTGTATGGTTAGACGTTAATATTGTTAAAAGAATAACACATACCATTCTGAATGCTATTAGTACAGTTATGAAATAGAACAAAGGCCCATATAACTGTTTTAAAGCATTTCTTAAAATGAGCTAAGAAAGCTAACAGCCAGAAAATGAGGGCATTGACATCCAAATTGCATTTATAACCAGTAAAAAATCGTAGACCATAATTAATCCAGCAGAACATCCAGGAGATCAGCTAATTTGCCAGGACTCTGTCACAGCATTTATGCATGAACTGACCCAATACAAATGAACATCTAAAATTAAACTCAAAAGTTCTGAGTTCATACGAGTGGCAAGGAGCATTACACCCGTTGAGATATTGGAAGGCGTGAGATTTATGCTGCTGGCTTTCTGTTTTCCAAGCCGTTCCTTCCCTGTTTTCCAGAAAAAGAAAAAAAAAAAAATTGTCACATTCCTTCTAGCTATGGGAAAACTTTTCAATTATACAACAGGTGTTTAACCAAATTAGGATAAGAGCAAAACCAATAGAAAAAGCACACCGCAAACCTTCCCCCCCCACCTGCCCCTCCCTGGGCTTCTCCAAATAGCAATGAAAGCATGCAAGTACGTTATCCAAAATCCCCTTAGCGGTTTAGTAAGGTCTGAGGTCATTCCATGCTTCAACTAGTAACCCAAGGTGACCTCATAACCAAGTGCATGACTGTATTGCCGTTAAATTGATTAATAGTGGTGCAATCAAAAGATTCCAGTTCTCCTGCCAGTAACGAAGGCCTAGGAACCACGGGTTAATTCTCCAAGTCATTTTCTTTACATAAGTTCACCGACTCCCTGGGTCCCCGGAGACGGATTTGTTTGTAAGAAAGGGCCTGAGGAACAGGAGCTTGATGAATCTGCCCATTTCAACTCTCCGGAAAGGATCCTTTTTGTTGGAGGTGTGGAACGAGTTTTACAAGTCATCCTGGACTGTGTAGCTCAGTGTCTCTTTTCAGACAGAAAAAAAAAAAAAAAAAAAAAAAAAAAGAGAGGGGGTTTGGGTTTGCAACCATTAAGTTTGTTTTCCTCTCCTCCATTTTTCAGTTGCAACGAAAAATGTTAAAATAACGAAACTTAAAAAACACATCCAAATTTGTACAAATTTCAGATGAATGTTGCGGGCTAGTTAGATACTCATTCTAGGCAAGCCACTAAGACTTTGACCAGTACAAAATTACCATCACTTTAAAATCCCAGTTACTGTAATTGCCAGTTTTCTGTGAAAGACCATATTATAAGTATTGCAAGTCTACTTTTGAACAGACTTCTCATATTTGATGTCCATGAAGGATTGAGCGCATCAGGTGCTGAAGGCAACAAAAGACAGGATTACATCTTGTCTAATATTTTGATGAAAAACTCCAAAGACGAACTTGTCATCTTGACTCTCACTTAAACCCAGTGGAGAAAAATGACAGCTTCTATGGCCTGATTCATCCATACCACTTCAGACCTCTGCTTTGGACAAATCAGACATAAAATCCATTAAATTTCTCTCAAGCACAAATGACGATTAACCCAGTTGATTAGCTGGGGGTGCAGCTGTCCACAAACAATTAGGTGGATCCCATCACTAACTATGGGTTGAAGCTTTGAAAATTTCCTCATGAATTATCGCTACAGCAGGACACTAAAAATAATTTTGATTTGATGAGGCCCATTCTTATGCGTCTTCCATTGCGATTAACACTTCAGCTGCTTAGATTTTTTCAAGCAGGCCTTAAGGAACGTTTCCTCAATTTATCAAAATAGAAAGGTTTGGGGTTTTCTCTTTAGTTTGTTTTGTTGTTTTTTGTTTTTTTTTTTTAATAGCTAAAATACAATTATCTTTATTTAAAATACTAATTAAATTTATAATCTTGTTCCAAATTTCTCTTTTATTCTCTTTTCTCTCATGTTGTTCTCCTTTCCCTTTGCACCATCAGAGAACTTTTGCTCTGCATTTAAATTTTGTTCTTTTTAACTGTTTTTCTGTTTGTTTGGTTTCTTTTAAGGGGGAGACTTGGAGACGTTGAAAAAACACAACAATCCTCAAAGTTCCAAAAAGTTTGTTTTAAATTTCTGCCATTTGCGTAGTTCAGAAACACTTTCAAAATCATGGGTTATGTTACGTCTTCTGGATTTGCGTTTAACGAAATCAACATATAATGTTAGCTTTCATCACCACAAATAACCAGAAAACAGTACCTGGGCACCCAGTCCAAAACACAGAACAAGAAAAGGTCATCTAGATTCCGTTGGGAAAGTATATTTTCAATTAAGTTTTCTGTTGCTCTTCCAAGTCCACTTTTACATGCAGGTAAAGTTTTATTCAGACTAGATGGTTTTAAATAAAAATAGAATTCCTAAATTAATATTTTCTTCATAAAAACTTTATTTGTTATTCCCTTGTGACTTTTGATGATTATTTTTCCCTTCGTAACATTAGAGACGAAATAACAACGATGACTGACTTTCTCCATCAACTCAAAACCTAGTCTTTTTAAGGGAGTATAAAAAATTAAATCATTAAAATATTGATAAAATATAATAAAAATATTTTAGTGTTTCCATTTTGGAGCTAGAAACCTACTTTTAAATTCCTTAACTTTAATTGTATATGGAAATATCTTGAGCAGCTCTTCCAATTTTTTATGCCCTGAGTGGCAACCTCTGCTGATACATTACACATAATAAAAAAAAATCAGTGTTGGGATGTTTTGCTCACTCTTTTTTCATTTTTTAACCTGCTCCTTCTGCCTTTTAACTCTTTTTGCTGTCACTCTTTGCCTTTGCAAATATTTGTGGACACCTATTCTACCTCTGCGCTTAGTAATCCTTTGGTGAGCTTAATTCCTTCACTTTGAGAATTAAACTGTTCACAGCAGTTCTGGGAGAAATCTTTGGGAACTGTCCTCTTCATTTAATTTTACAACTGTGGTAATTCCACCCAGCTGGCTTTCTGGATTGTATTATAAAATACCTCCAGATAGTTCCACAGTTTACTAAGTGCATAGTGTGCTTTGAAGTTAGACTGAAACATAACAGTCTGACTCAATGGGATTTCATATTTCTTATTTCGGTGTTATCCTTAGGGATTCATATGACTTTACCTATGAAACTGGCACCATGGCAAATGCCTTCTGCATCTCAACATCCAGCTGCCCTGGGCCTAGCCATCACCCTTGTGGTGGACACGGTGTTGCCATAACCCAACAATGAGGGCTGAGACAGTTTTAGAAGCACAGAAGTTGAAAATCAAGAGGAGTTTTAATGAGAGGAGAAACACAGTACCAGTGCCCATATCTCTAAGTACGTCAACCTCTTTTAGAAAAAGAACATATGGTGTACTGCATAAAATGCTAGACGTGTAGTACTGACTGTTGCTGTCACCTTTAGTGAGGGATGTATTTGTCAGCCTCTAGCTATCTGAAGGTTGGAAGCTAAACATCTAGGCTATGCCACTCATATGGATGGCTTTCATATAACTTGAAAAACCCCCAGATTTTGCAAGGCTTAATCATAGAATCATAGAATCATAGAATCATAGAATGGTTTAGGTTGGAAAGGACCTTGAAGATCATCGAGTTCCCACCCCCCTGCCATAGGCAGGGACACCTCCCCACCAGACCAGGTTGCCCAAGGCCACATCCAGCCTGGCCTTGAACACCTCCAGGGATGGGGCCTCAACAACCTCTCTGGGAAACCTGTGCCAGTGCCTCACCACCCTCAAAGTGAAAAATTTCTTCCTTGTGGAGTGGGGGCTTGACACTAGCTAGGTTGCACTTGGGCAGCTCACATGACACTAGACTCTTATAGGTGTGCAAATAAATCAAGAACTCACAGTAAGGTAGATGATCCAAACTGTAGTCTTCCCCTCTACTCAAGGGAAGGGCATTAGGTGCTTTAAAGGAAAGTTTAAGCAGAACATATGAGTGGGGTGACACCTCCTCAGATGAGGCCTGTCCCTTTCCATTGACTTTAGAGAGGGCTCAGAAAACATGCACAGAATAGATGGCCAGCTTTTAGACGACTAAATTCAGGCAAGATTGAGTCATGCTCTGGTGGGGAAAATTCTAAACAAATTAAAACTATTAATAATTTGGAGGAAGAACTGTACTTTGCTGTATAGGAGTATGGCAGTACTAGTTTGGGGTCAGAAGAAGCCAGGATGATGTATAAGATTGTCTTTGCAGTGCACTCAGGGTGTCTGCGTGTCCGTCGGTCTACGCAGCTTGGCATTGCAGCAGCACTATCATGAAACTTTTGCACAAAGGAAATTGTTTTTTCCAAATCCTGGAGTACATTACCTGGTTAGCCTGGAAATTCAGTTTCACCAGCAACTTGCCTGTCTCTGTTATGCATATGAAAAGTAATAATACCTATGATATTAGGTATTCCAAAGCAAGACAAGTGGGATTCAGCTCACAGATTAAGAAATCTAAATTTATGTATTGACTAGGTTCTTTCTTGACCGTAACAGAAGCTCACACCTTGGCCTCAATCCAGTTCTGCACACACAGGTGACTAGCTCCAGTTGAGATCCCCTCATCACCTCCAGCTGCTGCTCCAGAAAAATACAGGTCTCCTCTAGCGCCTGTGTCCCATCATTGAGCCCAATGGGGATGTTTCTGATGCCTTAGGGTATTTCAAATGAGAGTAGACACCACAGTGTGGACAACACAGCCGAGCATACAGAGCTCACCCACAGACCCTATCTTGTTGGGAACAATGTGACTCAGTTCCCTAAATGTGGGTGTTTCAGGTCATTTCAGACAGTGAACCTGAGATGAGCCTATGACAGTACTCAGGAGATTTGCCCTTGTTGAGTGACATTTGAAATATCTAAAAATATATAAAATAAAGCTGCTGCCTTGCCTCTGACCCATCCAGTGGAAGATTTGCCTGGGTCAGACCTGCAAAGTCTGGTCAGTGGTTTGCTTGTGGCAATATTTGCCACAATAGGTGCTGATTAGCTTGCCAGACATGCCAAAATATCCATGTATGCAGTTATTAGAAGTCTTTCTGTTGGCTTCTCTTGAATTTGAATAAAGGCTTATTGTAAGGCAGGTTACAGAATGAAAGAAACGGCACCTGCTGTTAATTAGGTTTGCTCAGATGTAATGCCTTTTTTTTTGATGTTGGTTATTTTTGCCATGATCCTTTTGTACAGATGGTGTTTTCTGCAGTGGTTAGCACCAAGCCAGGTCTTAGACGCTTCGCGAGGTTTCATCCAGCACTATGGAGGTCATCAGGTCACCCTTTTTCCTATTTAATTGTTAATAGCCGGTCTTGATTCGCAGTCCTGTTGTCAGATGTGAAGGCTGATAAAGGGGCTGTGAGCAGAAGAATGCTATTTTTCATCGCTGGTGTTGTTTAGCAAACGTGTTGCGACACAAGGCTGAAGTGTTCAACATCCAAACCCCAAAGCACTTCGCACTTCTAACCTCTTCCTTCTGCCTCTCATCTCCTTCAGGAACAGAAGGAGGTAATTTCCAAGGTCAACATGTCCCCTTTTATACAGATACTCTTTTGAAAGAGAAAGAGGGAGAAACACACATCCATTTTGACCTGTGAATTCCAAGTTTAAAAGGACTCTGATGAATAACCCTCCCCCCATTTGAAAGGCTCATTTCTAAAATACCTCAGGAACAGCCAGATCTGATAGGGTATATCACTCAGAATCCTTTCATGTAGCTCATTTCCTAATCTCTTTGCTCCATCACTGGAAGGTTAGTAGGAAAAAAAACAAATGGGCATATTGCTGCAATCAGGCAAAAATCCCAACTCTGTTTACATGGTTACACAGCTTTCATGTGAAGATGGCAAACAGATGGCTCCCTGAACAGAAAGACACCTATATCTGTACTTCTTTTTGCTTTGGTGGGAGGTAATTTCATCCTCTACCTTGTGCAGCAGTGCCCAGAGGCCATCCCTGGAATGAGATGTGTCAAGCAAGGTGCTATGGAGATTCATTGCAACAAGCCCCAGAGAACTGATAGTTAAAATGAATAGTTATATCCCTGTTTGAGTGAGACCTAGGAGCTTATGGCTGGGCTTCCTTTGAGTAAACAGATGTATCTCGTGAGTGTCTCCACCCAAGCAACCACCTGAAGCATCCCTTAGAGTCAAAGGGAAGAAACAGGCCCTTTGAAGTGACTTGCTGGAAAGCAGTGTCTTCACCACAGAGTAATCTTCCATATAAGCTCCACAAACAGGTAGGGAGAAGTGGACCTGTGCTCCTGTTGGTCATAGAGACTTCAGAGCTGGCGTGGGCAACCTCCTCATTGAAAAACAAGGAGATAGTAGTCCTTGAGCTAAATTCTCTGGAACAGTAATAGATTCCTGTTCCGCAAAGACCAGCCACTGAGTGGGACTTGATACACTCACTCATCAGACCATAATTCTTGACAGGGTCAGGGTGATTAAAATGTTGCATGGTAGATAAGAAGTTGAACGTGAACCAGAGATGTGTCCTTGTGGCAGAGGAGGCCCACAGCTGCATCAGCAAGTATGCTGCTGGCAGGTTGAGGGAGGTGGTACTTCTCCTCTACTCAGAAGTGGTGAGACACATCTGGGGTACTGTGAACAGTGCTGGGCTCCCCAGGACAACAGTGGAATGCACACAGTGAGGCCAGTCCAGTGGAGGCCATGAAGGCCATTAAGGGATCAGAGCACCTCTCATACATGGAGAGTGAGAGAACGGAGTTGTTTAGTCTGCAGAAGAGAAAGCTCATGAGGATCTCATCAGTGCTTATAAATACCTGATGGAGAAGGAGAAAAGAAATTGGAACCAGGGTCTTATCAGTGATGCCCAGAGACAGGGCAAGAGGCAATGGGCACAAACTGAAATACCAGAAATTCTCTTTAAACAGAGGAAAATGTTTTTGCTGTGAGGGTAGCCAAACACTGGAATGGGTTGCCCAGGGAGGTTTGGAGTCTCCATTCCCAGAGATATTCAAAACCTGACTGGCCCTGATCATCTTTCTCCAGCTGGATTGGACCAGACAATCTCCAGAAGCCCCTCCCAAACTCAGCAATTCTGTAATACTGCATTGATGTATCCAGACCCAGAAGAAGAAGGGCAGAGCCTACCCTGGGCCCAGGTGAAACAAGAGGAGGAGCCAGAACAACAGGAGAAAAATATAAGGGTCTCTATTTGGCAAACTTCCACTTGTTGGTCATTGACTTGGACTAAGGGTCTCACTAATTAAGGGCTCTGTCTGTTTGGCTGATAGAGGAAAACGCAGTGCATCATGCTGCATGGACCAGGTACATCATGCTGCATGGACCAGATACATCATGTACATTGAAGAACATACGTTCCTTAGACCAAGGAAAACAAATACTTAAATAAAGGAGGCAAAAGCTAAAGCGAATAAAACCACCTTGTATCTCACCCAGAAGGTAAGAAGACAAATCCTGGACAAAAGCCAAAGCGGAGGAAATTCCAAAGTGAGAGGGAGGGGGAAGCCCTTGACAGAGAAAATGCTGAGTTACTGTTACTCACGAAGTCTCAGGACAAAGGGGAAAATCTATTTTCTACTCCCTTATACAGCTGTTGCTGAGTTTCAGCATTTCAGTTTTGACTTGGGATGAAGTTGATTTTTATGGCCTCACATCTGTTAGGAGGTTTTAAACAAGAGCAAAGTAGGTATAGAATATCCCCCATGCCGCAACGACAGATTGAGGTACGCACTTTGCCAAGGTATCAATGACAGCATCGAATTATGCTTATAAATGTGAAAGATCTCATCCAAGCCATGTTGAAATCAACAAAAAAAAATAATAATACTTTCTTGGACTTTGGAAAGATTCAGTCTGGCCTCAGAGGTGGTGATTAAAATAGATAATGCACAGATTTCACCATGACCGCAGGGTTCACCGGAGAGCAGAATTGTAAATACATTGATAGCACCACCTCACGTGTATAACTGGGAGCCAGTATGTGCCAGCATGAAAAAAACTCCCTACTTACTCATCTCCTTCACTTGGTCCAGTCTGAAAGGTCTGAGGCATGAACAGATGTTTCAACAACGAGACTCTGCCCAATGTATATTGAGTGTCCAACATGAGTGTACATGCCAGGGCAGAACAGTAGATATTTTTATCATTTTTCTCTGTTTTCTGTAAGCGCTGCAAGGTGATGGAGAACCAGTCTCTAGAATTCAGTCTCTGGAGACAGGAGATGGAAGTGTTTAGGCAGTCACTCAGTGCTGACTCCCTCAAAGTGTTGGCTATGGCTTTTTGTTGCTGTCAGAATTACCTGAAATAGCTTTAGTCCTCGTTTTACTTCTGCAGTGCAAGTTGGTATACCGAAGCTGAAACGAATGAGATGAATTGTGGAAACCATTAGTGCTAAGGCTTTAGCTTTAACTTTTGAATGGCAATTTGCAAAGCAAATTCACTGACATTACACATTCCCTTCTATTCCCTTCTATTTTTTCTTTTTCTTTTTTCTTTTTCATCTTCTTTTTTCTTCTTTTGTTTTCTTTTTGCAGGTGAGACTTGATTGAGTAACCCAGAACTGTTCAGCAAATTGGTAACATTCACTTGTATATATAGATATATACAGATCCACGCCCACGTGTGCCTGGGTGAAATCTCATACCAGCATTTTTGCCTTTATATAAGACACGGTTACTTTTCTTGTCTATTTTCAGTGTGGTTTTCTGTATTTATATCAGTATTAAATGCAATTTATTAAGTTTACAACCTTGACAGTGTGAATACATTGCCATTTATTAGGCATTGGCAAAGCAGTAAAACATCTGTTTTATAAGAAACACGGTACTTTTCTGGAGCTTTTGTTCCGTTAGATGGAATTACTTTGGGAAAGTCTCCAGAGAGAAAGCTCTGGCTCGACATCTTCTAGCCACGTTCTTGCCAGAGTCCTTGGTGCAAACTTGGCATCAGCAGCAGGGGAAGTTACGGGATTGCTCTTTTCCTAGAACCTACTGCAACATCCAGATGCCCCAGGGGAAAGAAGAAAATAGAGGGAGAGAAGCACAGAAAAGAGTTTGGGAGAGAATGGGGCTCCATCACTCTTAGCATGCATAGCCTGCATATATTTTAAGGCTAGAAGAAACCATCTTCTGTCAACCTTATCTGAGCTGTGGGAAACATACCTCAAGTACTCCCTCATAGTCGAAGCCTTATTGATGCCTTCAAGTACAAGTACAGAACAAGTATGACTAGAAAATATCAGTGTAATAAATGCACGATCTACGCATGTGACAGCTCTCAGCAGAGGTCAAATGTAGGACTGGAGGCTGCAAACTAGATTTACCAGATCTGTACAAGGAGCAGCTCCAGTCCTCTTAAACCGACTTTTAATTGCAGAATCATGGGAAAGTTTATGTTGGAAAGGGCCTACGGTGGTATCTCTTCCAACTGCCTTTTCGAAGGCTAACTCCTTTTCAAGGCTAACTGTAAAGCTAGAACAAACTCCGGTCAATTTTGAAAATGTCCAAGGGCGGAAAGCATACTGTGCCTCTATGGGATTATAAGAAGGACACTAAGGAAGGACAACCCAGCTATAAAACCTGTCCCAAAGGTGATAATGACACCAGCAGGCTTGGGACTACAGCTTCCAAGTGGCAATGTGCTGCAGTGAAAAACAAACCAAAAAAAGCAGATTACCATTGAACCAATGTCAAATAAAATACTTCCGGTCAGATCAGTGAATCCAAGTGAAACATTCCAGTTTCAAGGAATGCTGAAATATTTCATTTTTTGTAAAAAATGTTGAAGGAAAACATTTTGACAGATGCATTTCCATTCAGTTAAAAAAGAAGAACTAATCTTCTCATCCTAATTTATAATGAAAACAGATCTTGTAATCTTAGAATACCCCCCAGAATCCAAAATTATAACCGTTGTTCAGTATAAAGAATGTGTAAGGCCTGTGCAAAGTAAGAGATGAGTAAAGTAGGTCAGATCAGATCTTCTAGACCTTGAAGTCTGTGAATTTATTCCATAGCCATGTACATTTAAATATATACACTGCTGCACACAAATAACCATCTTACTACGCAAAACTTTGTGAAAGAATTAGATAGATTCCTTTTATTAGAAAAAAAAAACAAAAAAAAAACCAACACAAAACCCCAAACCAACACCCTAAATCAAATGTACGCTCTCTTTCCCAAAGGTAGTGAACTCATTTTAAATAATTGCATAAACAGAATTAAAATCTCCCTTAAAAATCATATATCGACCCTTGGATCATTCTCCAGCCTTAGCTATGGTGGAGTTCCCTGCTGCGTGCTGGGAATACAGGCTTTCACCTTCATCGGTCTGCTTGCTGTAACGTTTCAAAGGTCCTGGCTGTGACCTGGTATTTCCTGCCACTGTTTGCTGGTTTTGTGTCCCTTTGGAGCAGAACAAGCACTGGCCTACGGTTCCTTGGGAGTCAATGGCTGTCTTGGAAATCTATGAAGGACTGATAAGAAAATTGATCTGAGAGTGACTGCAGGAGGCAGCATCTTGTTTTGATGACAGTTAAAGTCCTTGGTGGCTGGGCACCATGTTTGATGACAGACTTTCCGAGGTCCTGGAGCCTCGCCTGAGGGAGTGGGGGATCTTGTGCCATTTCTGTATGCTTAAATTCGCTGTGCAGTCCCTGAACACCTGCCAAAAATGAAAACATGTAAGGCGATGACAGTTCAGAAAAAGTTGAAAGCCAATGTGTCAAACGAGCACTATCCTCCTCATCTGCTTCGTCATCGAAGAGCTGTAGAAAAGCCCTTCAAGCCAGGTTTTGGGGGGCTGCTGATAAACATTATGTACACAAGGCGGAGCGTTCTGTGTGTGAAAGTAGTTTAAAGTTGGTATATCTCTGCTTCTGCCAAACTAAACGAGCCTGAGGGCTGCTCTAGCTAATGCAAAGTGTTTATAGTTGTAAGGAGTCCATACTGCAGCCAGGTGTTGGCTTCCTGCCCCTCAGAGTTCGACAGGGAGTTCGAAAGAGGTGAAGGGGGAACAGAGACAGGACTGGTTGATCTGCCACAGAGTAAGAACCACCTAGAGAAAGAGGGGCGAACTCATCACTGGAGAAGTTATGCTGTTGGGACCGGAAAATCTGAGGTTAATGCAAGTAGCGATAGGTGTAGGACACTTTCTTTTATGGTGAATATTTAGACAAGCCCTCCTTTTTGGTTTATTCTATTTCAGCTGCAAGATAAAAATGGTGTCTTTCAGAGGTGCACATCAGCTACCATGAACTTTCCGAACGTGAGGTATTGCATAGAATACAAGGAGGAGTCCTATGGTATTATTTAAGCTTATTCACTAAAAAAAAAAACCCTAAACATTAACCCCAACATTATTAGTCAACAGAAGAAGGAAGGTTGTGTCTTACAACAGAAGAGAGATTTCTTTTCAAATAGAGAAGCCGGAGGACAGCTTTGAAAAATTATGTCTGGCACAACCTGCCAACAAAAGTAAAGAAGGGTGCAGAAACGTATCAACTGCCTTGAGCTATATTTAGGAATTCAACTGTATGCTGGGTCCCAACAGTTTGAAAAAAATGGCTCAAGACAGAAGATTTAAGCTATTGTGGTGGTCTGCTCCAGCCTTGGCACTTTAGTTATCCCTGCAAGAGTTCGGGGAGAAAAGTGACTTTTTAGATATGTAGTTCACAAGCTTGTTGTAGGAACAGGCATTCAAAGTCAGGTTTGGAAGCAAAATTTGATACTCTGTAGATGGGATTCACCTACTTTCACTTATCAAAAAGGTGTTTAAGTTGAAATTAATCATCTAGATATAATTACTTTTTTCAACAAACTTAAGATTTTTGAAAAATGACCCACTGAATGGCCATATTTCTCTCCATTCATTATTAAGCCTACAGCAGGTATCATTCCAAGCTATTAAATGACTAACAGAGAGTAGAAACGTGCTGGAGAATATCTCTTTTAGGGGAAATTGCCTTAAAAATTCAAGCAGTCTTTCACAACCTTATCAATAGTTTGGAAAACTTGTACTCCAGTCCTACAACATCCAGTAGCCAAAACACTTCAGCTCTGATACTCAGCTTTCTTGGTTTTGGAGATTTTTTTGGTTTTGTTTTGGGGTGTCTTTTATTTGTTTTGTTTTTTTCTTATCATCACATTTTCAAAATTTGGCTGGTGGGACTGATTCTATATGCACTTGGTCAAGGAAAGCACTAACGCCAATCAAAAAAAGGAAGAAAAACAGCACCAGTAAAACCAGGCTGACCCTTATTTTTACAGGTACTGCACCAAGAGTGGAGTTCAAGCATCTTAGAATCATAGAATCATAGAATGGTTTAGGTTGGAAAGGACCTTGAAGATCATCGAGTTCCAGCCCCCCTGCCATAGGCAGGGACACCTCTCACTAGACCAGGTTGCCCAAGGCTGCATCCAGCCTGGCCTTGAACACTTTGATCAATTTATCTGTTTTTTGGCAATGGTTCAGATGTGCCTAGCTTAGAGTGCTGTTTAGTACGCAGAAACATCCTTGCTTAGTGACTTAGGTTAGTTAGAAACAGTCTCCTTCAATAGCTTGTGAAGGAGATAAACACCCACAGAAGCTGATCCTCTAAACCCATTGCTTGTGGTCTCAATAAAAAAAAAAAAAAAACAAAAAACCAACAATAAGCCAGGGGTCATTGCTTCCCCCCCCTGCCTTTGCTAAGCTGTATTTAATTGGAATCTTCTGGCCCTCTCCTATTTTTCCTTAAATTATTCTTAATACCCTATAGAACAAATTTGCATGGACCCAAATCACAGTTCCCACCTACCAGTAGGCAAAAGACCATTCTGTGATGAGACAGGTACTAAGGTGATCTCTTATACAATATGTCTTTAAAGCAAATTTTTTACCCTTTAAGGACCTATATATATCATCATGGGAGCAGACCTGGGAGAGTCAACCAATGGCATGTCAGGGTGAGAGGAAAAGAATATACGTGGATACCCTGTGGTGTCCATACTATGTCAAGCATAAGAGATCCATCTTAACGGCCACACCACGTTGCTCTTAGCTCAAGGAGTAGAAGCCAGTCTGTTTGCGGCTGGAAAAGCAAAGTGCCATCAACAATATTTACATAGTCCACACACACCCCTGGGCTGATTAGGTGTGAAATAGGGACGGGAAATTGCTTTTAAGTGTCCAGCATTCTTGGCTCCAACTAGACCCATCCAGGGCATTTTCAGCTTCGTGCAATACCTAACTCCACAGAAACAGAAGTAAGCACAAACAGAAGAAAGCTCTGTGGTGCTATGGGGTCATCTGCAATTTGGGGTGGCATGCTGGAGCCCTCTTTCCACAGCTAAAAATACTGAAGGGGTTCTAGAAAAGGGATATTGAAAGCACCTGGGCAACAGTCCTGTAAAGTGCATATTCAAGCTCTGTTTTGCTTTTGTTTTCCTTCTCGCTGTTGCTGTCTTACGCCTACACTCCTGACCTGACTGTATATTTGTCTTTTACTGGTAAGACTGAGTAAGGAAGAGGGAAGGGATAAAATCTAGAGCTTTCTTCCACCTGTGAATCAGAACAAAATGGGATAAAGAGGGATCATTGTGATAATCTGCACCTCAGGCACGGTGAGGAAATTCAGGAGCTCCAAGAGATGTGTGTGAGTGTCTGTGTGTGTGTTACTTGGGTTGTGTCAGCAGTTGCTGAGATATGGGAAGGACTTATCGTCAGCAGACACAAGAGCTCCCCTCTTGTGAGAGGCAGATGTCACAGGTCCCCTGCCTGCACTTTGGGTGAACTACAGAGCATCATGGAGAGCTACAACATGTGGGGAAACAGGCCTTGTGATTTCGTAGAATCATAGAATCATAGAATGGTTTAAGTTGGAAAGGACCTTGAAGATCATCGAGTTCCAACCCCCCTGCCATAGGCAGGGACACCTCCCACCAGCCAAGGTTGCCCAAGGCCATGTCCAGCCTGGCCTTGAACACCTCCACGGATGGGGCCTCAACAGCCTGTCTGGGCAACCTGTGCCAGTGCCTCACCACCCTCAAACTGAAAAACTTCTTCCTAATGTTCAATCTGAACCTGCCCTCTTCTAGTTTAAAGCCAACGCTTTCCCTGGTGCTACCAAGAAAACAATAAGCCTCATGGCCTGTTTGCACTTAGAGCTAAGTCCTCACGCTGTTGGTTGGGAGTTTAAGGCTATATGGGTAGCTTTAAAAACATCCCTGTAATGACTTGTCTGCTATCATGTGTTTCTCCATGCACTCCATGTCCTCACCAGGAGGAGCAGATCCTGCCCAGGCTGAGCTCCATCACAGGATGCCTCGGAGCAGGAAAGTGATCCATAAACCTTGTCCTCACCCAGCAATAATGTACCAGACTCCAGCAATTGTCCACACATAGCTTCTACCCATAGATAAGTCAAAGAAAGGTACGTTTTATGCCTTGAAAAACGTGCTGCCCAGGCAGCCATTGCAGATGAGGTAAGATGATGGGGCAAAACATTTGCCTGGGCTGGGCCGACAGGGACCTCGTAAACATAGGACCCTAAGGGTGACCCCACCTTAGTAGTGCACTGCATGGCCATATGCCACGTAGTCTCCATTTTCTTTCTTTCAAGAAAAATGGGTAAGCAGAATGCACGGGACAGTTGCTGGGAAGGGAAAGAAAGGGTTTCCCCTCTGTGCTGTCCTTTTTAAGCAGTGATGTTTATATCCAGTGATGCTCAACAGGTATCACTGGGAAGGGACTAAGATCCCAATTCGCCCCAACAAAGAGACTGCCTCATGAACTAACTGAGAGCCTAATGTCAGGCTCACAAAATCGTATGCTGTTGAACTTGTGTGCTGCTTCTTATTGAACCCGTACCAGATGTAATCCTGTTAAGTAAAGTATGACATCAGAGCTGGTGTCCGCAACACCCCAGTGAGCAGGAGTGGAGTGGCTTCACATCCTAGAAATGATTTTCTGAAACACTTCAAGCTTAACAGAGCTATAACCCTGCAGGCAGGGTTATAAAATGAAGATTACACACATGCACACGTATAGAAGATTTATTTTTCTTTTCAGGGATAAAGAGTAAGTGATTCAGCCATGTATCCAGCCATTGTGGTTGGAGAGGGAAAAGCCAAAAAGCACTGGAAAGCTGATTTATCTTGTGTTACTGATGGTGGGTTGGACTGGTTGACAAAAACTTAGTCCCCTATTAGCATAAGGGATGACTGCTGGTATGTTACCTCCCTCCGTGTTGGTCTGACTGTTTTCCAAAGCTAATGCCAATGGGAAGACTGAGGGAAAGGTATTTCAGTCCCGTGTTGCTCATTGCTTCAGCTTAGATTAACTACGGCAGGTAGAGGTCTAGAAGTGGAAACTCTGGACAAGGGGTCTACCTCCCATCTAGTTTCTCTGCTTCTGCATGCAATTCTTTACAGATAATTTTCTAACACACTCTTTAGTCCACTTGCAGTGCTCTGAAGCGGCGAGACATTCTTGTCGCAGCAGGTAGACTACCCTAAACCTCATAGTATACATGGTTTAATGAGCATCTGCTGTTGGCTGGGGAACATGGAGCTAGACTTCTGGGATGGTCCATTTGGGCATGGTTCTCTTTTTAATTTTTTTTTATAATTTTATTTTATAAAAGAAAAAGGCAAAAAATTTTGAAAGAGTTTTGGCTTTTGAAAACCACGATCTGTTAAGAACAGAAAAACCTGTTTCTAGTTAAAAGTGGAAATGTTTTCCTGAAAGTGTCTTCTCAAATGCCTTTCATTGGATTGTAATTTTTCACAGAAATAAAAACAAGTTAAGAGGCTGTTGTGGGCCTGGTCATGTGAGAATCAGTGATGGTGGTGTGCTTGAATTCAGCATAGTATGAAGGCAGGGTTAAGTGAACTGGCTCCAACCAAATGTCCATCAGCACAGTAACCTGTTTTGGATCATGACCAGCATGATTCTTCATGAAACTGTATAAGAAAATTTGAAGCATGGAGTGATCACAGTCCTGGGCTTCTGACAAGAAATAACTTTCCAGAAGTACAGAGCAGTTGGGGGGAATCCTAAAAGGTACTTGATTTAATATAATGCTGGCTCCAACCCATTTGGAACAGAAAAATCCAAAGTACGTGGGCAAACGCTTCATGAAGTGCTGTTCAAAGACCTGGTATTCAAGGATACTCTGGAAACGGGAAAGGGGAGAGTGATCAAACACAAACATACAGAGCCAAACAATACTTGTCAAGAGAAACGAGGAAAGGAAAAAACAGAATTAATATTGCTAGCCAGAGAGTTAATAAGTCCTGAGTGATGAAACAGATGAAGTTTTGTTTCCTATAGCACAAGGTCTCGTGGTTGGAGTCTTCTGTGTCTACTAAAGCGTGCGTTTGGATTAAAAGAAATCTCCTGAAATTAGGGATTTTATATTATCTCCTATCTTTAGACTCCTTAGTGCCTAGTATGGGGCAAGTTCACATTTTCATAGATTCTCTTTCCCTTTCCTAACCACACTCTTTCATCAGAACTGTAGGAAACCTAAAGCTCCCTGCCTTCTGTCAAACTTGACAGTACTTGATCAAAGGATTCAAAAAGTATTGCAAGAAGAGCGCGTAAGCGTTGCAGACTGCATCGATATGACACGAACAACATTATTGCCTTGAACATGTTCATCATACTGAAGTCCTGTAGCAGCAACTTTATGCCATCCACCAGCACTCTTAATTGTACAGGGGATTTTGATTCCTGAACTCAGTTTTTTGGCCATCCAGCAACAGCTATAAGAAAGCCAAAAGAACAAAGATCTATGGGATTCAAGCAGTTTGTAACTTCCTCAGTAGATTCCTTCCAAAGATTTTTGGCAGATAAATCCAGGTATGTTTCTACCAGACAATGTCAGGACTCTGCAGCCTGAGTGAGCTGAGAATCAGTATAATTGCTTCAGCTCAAAGTTCATCCGATGCTAACCTGCCTTGCACTGCATGGTGGGTCACAGTCACATTGCTCAGAGGTCTCATAAGGGTTTCTTCAGCACTTCCATGTATTGGGCAAACAAATGTCTGACTATAAACCCTTTCTACACACCAGAGGTTTTTGTAAAGACACACAAACATCATCAAAACTCTGTCTGACTCTCTGCTACAGATTCTGTAAAGGCACTTTGAAACAGGTGGATGAGCTCCATCTGGAATAACTATGCTAGGACAAAGCTTTAGCGTAGGAACTGTAACCAAAACCAGATTCCCCTTTCCTACTCCAGCTTGTTTGGTGTGGGACTTGACAGCTGATCTTTATAGTGGCAGTTCCCTACCGAAGGCACCTCCGTGCTGTGAAAGTTTTCTTGGCAGAACTGCCGATATATATGTGACTTCAGCTACTTAGACCCGAACAGGTCTGGCTGGGTCGTGGTGCTGAGAAGCCTCGCTGGCTCCAAGGCTGCTACATCTGTACATGCAGTTCTGAAAAACAAAGATATTAGATGTGGTTCCAGCTACAGGATTGCTGTATTATACTGTGCTCTGCCTCTTAGCATGTTAAGAAGAATTTTATTGTGCCTTTCTGGTGTAATAACCATGCCATTAAGCCATGCAAGGATTTAAGTTATTATCTTTATCTTGGAACTATCGTAGGAAGAAAGATGAGACTTTCTTATGCTGTTCTTCAGGAGAACAGACTGAAATTCAGAGCACTCCTGGGACCTGATACCTTATAGACCAGACAAACTGACTGTCTGTCCCCTCCAGAAGACTTGGTACTTCTAGGAAGGACTAGAGGTCCCTGCCACCCTCACATCTCTTATAAGGCAATATTGCATGAGCAGACGAGATAAATGGAGGCTGCCACTGAGGGCCAGACTGAAGGTACACACAAAACATTCCCGAGGGCATGCACAAAAGCTTAGATAGCGCTAAGTTTGGTGGCCTTGAGGCTTGACTCAAGAGCATTCATGTAGACAGACAGTCCGGCAAATGCGGCTTTGAACCCAGCTTTGAATCCACCCCTGAATAACTATGTGGTTGCAACGAAGGGTTCCTAGATCATGAGCTGATATTCTATGTGTCTATGCGTCTGATGTGTCTATATGCTGACCACAGAATGCAAAGCTCCATAGAAACTTCGGTAATTAGTCCCGCAACGTAATGGAGCTCATCAACTGATCCGTACTCTGGGATCCCCCCGTGGTTTTGCCCGTTTGTTTAATTGTTCAGATTTTTTCTGTTAATATTTCCTCACATAGGTAAGATTTGCAGTTGTGTTGATGTAGTTCCTGGCTGAGTGAAGACTCAAGAAAATGAATTGTATCCAAATATCTGGCTTTGATTTCTTGTTCTGTTCAC
The DNA here is from genome assembly GCF_965231255.1 of Vanellus vanellus. Classification (NCBI taxonomy): domain Eukaryota; kingdom Metazoa; phylum Chordata; class Aves; order Charadriiformes; family Charadriidae; genus Vanellus; species Vanellus vanellus. Next base: position 2,952,123 of record NC_138906.1, read on the forward strand.
AAGTCATTGCTAGTTTCTTCTGCTGGCCTTCTGAGGTGGCAGATTTTAAGGAAGCTCCCAGTGGCAATGGAGTAGAGGAGCGATGCAGGGAAAAGACAGAGAAATGCTCTGTGGTGGGGGTCTACCTTTTCTGTTTTACAGGTCCCTCAAGGTTTTCATGTGAAGTTAACCTGCCCCATCCTTTAGTGAACTTATGCTTCTTTTTGAGGCTTTTGCTACGATTTGTTAGTTGATTTTTCCAGATCATGACCCAGCACAGGTTTGCAAGCCCCAGGTTGAAAATCCTAGCTTTGGAAAGCTTAAAAGAGCCTTCCTGAGTTTGATCCAAAGCTCTTTGACCTCAGTCGTGAGAGTCACTGACTCAGTGTGGGCTTTGGATCAGACCTTGAAAGTTCTGTAGCTTTTTACCAACTGCCTGTCCTCCGTGTCCCAGTTCTCCCTCCTCTCTCCTGTGTTTGTTGTTCCTTCTTTCCACCCCAGCAGATGTTTTCCAGGCAACAGAGCAGGATCTTGCTTCACTTGGAGACAGAGCCAAGCTCTGATGGTCTTGCACTGATTAATACCAATGGGAGTGGCACCTCTAAACAATCAGAAGCAGAGAGCTGGGGAAGTGCCCTTCCTGCCCCCGCGCTCACTTCTCCCTAGGTTACCAAAAGCCATAAATAACAAAAGAGAAAATAAAGCCCAGACAAACTCCTAAAGCAGGAAGAGAGAGAGAGCGCCTCCGTTTTGTTCACATCGGCTTCCAGACTGTCTTGATGAGCCTTCATGGGAACGAAATTTAGGAAGCACATTTTTGCTGGCTGAGCCTTTAAGGGTGGGCATCTCCTTTGGGTGCCCTGTTGCTCACTCTTTCTGCTTACTAATACCCAGCGATAGCTTGCTTTCAGCTATAAATGCTCTGCTTCTGGGTGGGATTTCTTTGCCTGATACTAAGGATCTAGGCTCCTCCATCTCTTTCGGGACCATTAAATATGCTGTAAAAGAACAATACTGGATGCGTAATAGAAGCATATGTGGGTTTTATGAAGCTATTTCAATATGTTTCCATCAACATTTTATTTCTTTTACTTTTTTTCCACCCCTACCCCTCCAAGACAAGGGTTTCTTGCAGCAAAACTGGACATACTCTTACTTGCTTTTCACTCTCATTTTTCTCACAGAGAAACTGCAAGTAGTTTTCTAAACACCACTTGTCCCTGGCTGGGCACCTGAAACAGAACCTGAAAAAAATGCAGAATAAAAGGTTGATCTTTGAAAAAATGATGTTTTAGTTCTTTAAACATCCGACTTGATTTCTTTCAAAAGAGTAGAGTTTGTTTTGTGCATTGCTTTGTGTTGCAACTGAGAAATCTGTCTGTTCTACTGGAGTGGATTTATTCTTCCTGCAGCAGAACTATGTGCTTCTTTTCCTCTAGTTAAAGATAAAGACTCAACGTGTTCCCTCAGACTTGAAAAGAGATTAACGCAGTCATCCCTCCTGATCTCACTTTATCTTCTATCAATCTACTGGTGCTTTCTAGTAGTCCAGGAGAATGAATCATCACAGCAGTAGCGTGGTCTTCAAGGCAGGCCCTCTCTCACCTCCTCCAAGTCACAGATGGAACTATACGAAGCCAAAGAGATCAAAGGTCTGCTAAAATGTGTACAGTCACCTAGGAAGTACGAGGAGGGGGGGAGGGGGGAAACACCACTTTTAAAGTCAACAGCACAAAACAGAGCAGTTGGTTTGTACATGGCTCACTACATAGGACCTGACAGTCTAAAGGACCAGGCACCCACTTCTGCTGAACCAGGAGCATCCATCCTGCAGAGCATAGTAAGGCTTAAACTCATTTCTATAGATCAGGGTTAAATTTCATACCCAGTCGCCATTTATACCTTTGGGATGCTGAGCAGAATTTAAATTCTATGGTAACAAATTCCATTTTGGTTCACTTAAAAAGGAAGTTAGAAATACCTATTCAATTTATTTTTGAGGGATGAAACAAGTTTATGTCAGGGTTTGAAAAAGCTATGAAATAACATTTGAATGAACTTGAAAAACATTGTCAATCATGAGTTTATTGTATCAAACAAAAACTTTTTTGTCCAAAAGTGAAAATATCTATCTTAGTAATTATTTTTTTTTTCCCTTTTCAAAAAAGAGAAACAAAATGTAGACAATTTAGTATGTTGCCCCAAGATTTTTCCTACAACAGCATTTTCCAACTTCAATTTGAAATATGTCAATAATTACAGTTACAATTTTTGATATGTGTTTCCCTACTATCTTTCATTAATATTACATCTAAGTAAATGATCAGGTAAAGAGTATAACTCAGGAAAAGCAAGACAGATTTAGAATGGCATCACTAGAGATTTGCTAGATCTCAGTTTACGATTTGAAAAAAAACTCTGATGCCTAAAGTAAAAATCATCATTTTCTTTTTCTTTCTATACCCTTGATATGGGTATGATGCTTCCTTTTCCTCTCTGACTGAACATTAGTCTTGAATAAAATAAGGAGCTATGGAATGCAGTATTTTGGTGGGACAGGGACACCTCCCACTAGACCAGGTTGATCAAAGCCCCTCTTTTGTTATCAAAGGGAAAAAAAAAAATAAAATTTTTAAACTCCCAAAACAGTATAGTTGGTTTTTTTATATTGTTCAAGATTTGACAGTTTTTAAATACAATTTCCCATTTCGTTGAATGCTTTACTTTGCTAGAAACTTCTGTCAGAAAGTCTCCACTGCTTTGCAAGTGGGGCCGAATGCAGGAGTCTCAACCACCTTCTCTTGAGATCAAGAGGATCTTTCCGTGATTTTACTGGGCTTCAGCTCAAACCCCGCAGACTTCATCCAAAGCCTGTTGGAATCAGTAGAAAGAATCCTATTGACTTTGATGGGTACTGGATCACGTCTTATATGAATGACTGAAAAACTCTTCCAGATGAGAATTTCAGCTCAGCACTGCCTAAGTATCCAAACTGGGAAAACTATGTTTGCTGGAACGTTGCTTTAGGGAAATCAAATAAGAAAAGAAATTACCAAGCTTCAATCAAAATTAAAATCGCCCTTTAGAAAACAAAAAAATAAACCTTGCCATCTGTGACTCTCTCATTTTACACAACATTTTTATTAAAAGCAGCCGGGTGCTTCCTCTCCCTTTGACTAGTTTAAGCAAGAAGAAGATGTTTATTTAACATTCATAATTTGTTTAGAGCTAGCAAACGAAATACCTTGTTGTGCATGAGTTATTAGCTCATTGCAGAATTGCTCTGTTTAAATGAGCCTTTGACGTTGATTCATCTAAGTATTTGTGTCTCCTAAATGAGAATCATATGCACGGCAAAAACAGACCTTGGCATTTCATCAGGGTGTGATTTGGGAACACAGGCTTGAAACTCTCCATATTATTAAAAGAAAAGTGTTGGGGGGGGGAGGGGAGAGATTTTGTACTATTTTTAAAGAAACTGTTCACTTGGTAGTGAATTAGTGCTGTATTCTATTAGTGCCATAAGAAAGTTACTGATTCACTGACATTCGCGTTAGTGATTTGGTGCTAATCATTTTTAGCCACTTGACTTGAAGAATCAGTACAGGAAACTGACTGCTAATATTGTGTGTGAGAGGCCAAGGAAAGCATGTAAAAAGGAGTGTGTGAATTGGCCAAAGTCGGCTAATGTCACTTCTACTTCTATATAAAAGCAGGACAAATTGTTTGGCTTTCCATCCAAATAGCTGCAGGCACCAGGCTTCAGCTGTGAGCGGGTTTCTGAAAATTCCCAACATCATACCTGCTTGCTTATGTGCTCGGTGAAGACGATCGACACTTCCATGGCTCATTTTGCTCCGTGGGATTTCAAAAGCATTTTACAGATCAGCGAGCCGGGTGCACTGGTGGGCCACATCCCCGCTGCGTTAATCCGGAAAGCAAAGCAGCCAGGATCCTGGATAACCTACCGCTCCACCCAGGTGAAGCGCTCCACTGGAGTGACTGAAGTGAACAAGCATGTAGCGAGAAATGTGATCCTTGATATGCACAGTCATAATCAGCAGCTAAATGTGCAGAAGTCTCTGGGGTGGAATAACCCTCGCCTAGGTTTCGTCTTCCACCTCCAGGATGATTGCTTCATCAGCTTCTCTGCTCAGCGTTTCTTCATCTGACAGGACTCATGACTTTAGCTGCTCTTAAAAGTTTTCTTCTTTGAGGTCTTGGCATCGCCCTAAATCGGTGTTTCCGTAGGGACTTCCAGGCATCCCTACCTACCAAGAGAACAGCAGATACCTTACAGGGGATGCCTGTCCAGCGCTATGGTAGAACCATACTGGGCCACGTATGTTTTTTTTGGTGATGCATCTCCCTTCTTCATCCAGAGCTTCACTTATTGTTTTTCTTTATCCATGGTGACCTGCAACTAATTTGAATCAGTCCTGAGTTTTCCAAGACTTTTCTAGACTAGATCCCTGAGAGGAAACGGTCTTAGTTACATGAGTGTAAAATTCAAATGTTATGCCAGGAACATAAGCTTTGCCCTGAACCCGCAGGGTGTTGTTTGGTGACACAAGAGCTAATTCTTAATTTTATTGCTCCATTTTGGAGTGAACATATCTTGAAGCAGATGAATTCTCTTCTACCCTCACTTACTCCCTTCTGGTTCAGAGTGTTTCCTTGTGATTAGGCCATTAAACCCGATCAAACTAGTTTAGAGAAAAACAAGACCCCTGTCTCCGCCTCTTAAGGCTGAACTAAAATGAACCTGTAATTTGTTCCACGAATCTCTCTTTTTTTTTTCTGGTTTTTTTTTTTGACAATTTGCATGTTAATTTTCCAGGTTGTTGAAACACAGTTCTTTTAAATTACACAGGGAAGCTGGTTTGGCTTAAAGCCTAGACTCCTAAGTTGTTTTTCATCTCTAGATGAATACAATTTATGAGTGTATTTCGTTTGCTTAATCCTAATTTTTTAGTGTCATTTAGTCACTGTAGAGTCTCCTGCTGCAAAACAACACGAATCTTCTGTGGACTCTGTGTCAGATCTACATGTGAGGACACCCAGAAAAACTAAGGACATCTAAAATGGCATCAGATGTCTATGGATGGGCTTCTGCATCTTACCCTGCAGTACAGATATCTTCAGTCTGCAGTACATTCACCTTCATAAGACATAGATGTCTCAGACCTATTATAGCTAATGGATATCTATATCTCTAACAAGTGGCCCACAAACAGGTGTCTAATGCCATTTGAAACACTTCATAAGGTTGAAACACTTCATAAGGTTGAAACTCTTTGTAACGTTGAAACCCAAATGACATTTAGGTGCTCCTCCATAATGGTATGGTTGTCTTGCAGGCCCTGTGTTGTATCTGTCAGCCCTGTGAGCAAGTCTCAGAAACTATAGGGCATCTCAAATCCCATGAAACTTCTACGTATGGGTGGCTTAATTGACCCTTTGTTAATGCAGCCAGTGCAGCTGGGAAAGAGATTCATCTGACCATTATACATGGTGATGAGATGAATTGCTCCTATAAACTTTATTGACCAAGGGTGTGACTCAGTTGCTCAAATGTAGAAGTCTTATGACATCTGAGACAGCTACTGGCACCTAGAGTCTCATGTTTGATCTCTACTGACAACAGTGGACGTGGGGTCAAGTCACGTGTAGGCACTGAAATTGAACTAAGGTACATTGAACGTGTTGCTGTTCGGCTGTCCCCAGTGGACACAGAGTTACAAAGTGCGCTGCACTTTTTGGAAAATCAAAGGGAAGGTATAGGAACTTTCATACAGACATACCTTACCCCAAGTATATAAACACTTGTGTTTCAGTCTGGAGGCATCTTACTCTTGTAAAGCGGTGACCTCACTGGGCTCAAGGGGACCCTTCCCAACATGAGGCGTTCCTCTGGATTAGTGAGTCTCCGTATATGGGGATGCATGAGGTTTTCAAAACTCCCCTTTTGACTGAGGAGAGCAAAGCTCAGCTCTGCTTTTGTCAGGCACCATTCAAAAGCACCCGTGGAAGCATTGCCTGTCACTCAGCTAAGACGAGATTCTCCTTGCCTAGCCTTGATCACCTAATTTTTATGTATATAATCTAAACTAGGAGTATAGGCTCCCGTTTTGCTGATGGAGAAACACAGGTACCTCTCAAGAGCAGCTTTTGTAGATGGATAAGTAATTGAGTATCTCCTGGAGGTGACTGGGGACTACTTATCAGGGATGTTTCACTCTGAGGTGACCAAAGTTAGGTGAGAACTATTTTACTCTCCAACTACTTTGGAAAGCCCCATCCTAAGGTTACTGGGTATAACTTTCCCAGCGCCTTGTCTGGGGTTGTCTGTTGGCTTCCTGTTGAGTCCCACCCTTTCAGTTTGGGGATGGTTTCACCCTTCATTAATTTTAAGGAAAGAGAAAGAAAGGTTGTTATTATTTTTTTTTTTTTAATATTTGGTCGCTCATCTCCCTGAATTTCCCCACTCTGTCAGCAAAATCTCTGCTATAATAAGCAAACAGCAGGCAGAAATACAGATTTATGGCAGTAGTATACTTGGCAAAAGCCCATTTCCTTGAACGTTCTCAAGAGCTGTATGGTTCCTACGCTCCTCCAACCTCAATGTACATAACAAATTTCTTTTGTTTGTTTTTTGTCACTTTCAAGCTGAAAGACCATAACTAACAACAAATGGTGGTTTGTTTTCTGCTGTAGTTATTTATGTCCTGTCTGCATCTATAACTTTCACCCCCTCCTCTTTTTCATCAAGAAAGGCCTCTGATGGCCATTAATTTGATGCTGTATCTGGAAGAAACTTGCCAGCACTTGTCTCCCAGTAGATTGTAATAGACTGGAACGGGCTTGGGCCATTTCCAGATGATTGGGGTTGTGGGTTTTCGTAATCCATCTTATTTCGACAGAAGAGCTGCATTTTACATCTGTATAAAAACAGATGAATAAAAAGAGGGAAGAAAAACATAGAATAAACAGCCACCTTTTCACAAAAAAAATAATTTTTTTTTTTTTAATTCCCTCAATGACTAATCAGCTGTGTGATAGAAAGGTGCCACTGAAGGTAGAGAATGAGAGGGTGCAAAACGTAACAAAAGTCAAGAAAAAGCAGAATACAGGGAAGCAGAGTGGCTCATTGGACATTCTCGCGCACATGAACACCTAAACCCATCTCTTTTGCTTTACACATTGCATATATCCATAGAATTAAAACCAAAACTCTATTACCTGCAGCACCAGCTAGGGTACATGTCTTCAATTAGTGGGAATCTTTGGGCTTATTTTAAGAAAACAAATAAAAAGTTGTACCATAGGTGTGGGATTCAGCATTTGGATTACCATATATACATATAGTAGCTTAATTTAGTGTTTCCCTCTGGCTCAGCTTCCAGTCCTGGTTGGTACTGGTCACCCACAGGTCCAGTGCCGTATCTGTGATGCACATATGAATATTTCAGATCTCCCATAGAGCCTCAGATGTCATTAAAGATGTCTTCAGACAGAAGTCTCCATGTGACATGAATGACCAAGCTCCCATGGTAAGACAGTGATGATCTAGTCAGAGGAGTCCAGAGAGCCATTCATCTGACCACATCTGGGCATCCTCTGAAGAGGGAGATGAATCTCTCTTTAGACTTGATTAACTAGATCTCCATTCACTCCTTTAATGATCATAAGAGAGAGGCAGAGGTTATCCCGAAGGTGAATTCATCTCACCCGTCTCCAATGTGTATGATTACTTCTTTTCATTTGATACGGAGGAATTTTAGACAATGAGGCTAATCGTGGAATGATGTAATGTCTTTTATTAGATTAATTGCTAGAGGTTAGGGGAAAAAAAATATCACCTTTCAGGCACAGAAGCCCTCCTTCCAAACCCAGCCTTCTCTCTCATACAGAGATATTTCAGGTAGGAATCAGGTGCCCCTCCTGATTTCTCACTGCTGTCTCGCCAGCAAGCACAAACTCAAAAGCAGGTACCAACTGCCGAGGAAAAAACTAACCCACATGTGACTTACCACGTACAGAAGAGAGTGAAACTTTTAAAAATATTTAAATACACAAAATACACAAAATTATATTTGAAAACAAGAAAAACTTTTTTTTTTTTTTTTTTTTTTTTACTGTGATAGTTGTTGAACACATATTGCCCAGAGAGGCTGTGGAGTCTCCACCAAAAACCCAAATGGACTCTCTTGTGGGAAAACTGCCGTAGGTGATGCTGCTTCGAACAGTGGGATTGAACTAGGTGATCTCCAACAATCCCTGCCAACTTAATGACTTTGTGACACTGTGATCCTTTTAAAAGATTTAAAAGTGTTTTCACTAATCGGAAATTTTTGCTGTGTCAGCAGTCGTAGGAGCAGTGGAAGAGCGTAGCGAATTCTTGCTAATAAATTGCTACTGAGTTCTGGGAGAATGAGGTTCACTAGGCAGTATTTGACTGAAGGAACCAATTGCAGTCAGATTTACTGCTTAGATGTTGCCATGTAAAAGCCAATTCTGTTTTGGCCCAGATGCGATTGCTATTATTCATTATTTCCCCTCAAGTTATTGTGAGGTTAAAGCAATGAACATTTCACGTTTTTTAAATGTGATTTTTTTTTCGGCTGGAGTTTTTATAGGAGCCCTATAGAAAACATCTAACTATAATTTTTTTCCCTAGAGAAGCTTGATTTTTTTTATTATAATAATACTTTTTATGGCAATATTGAATTATTTTGGATTATCTGTCCCGAACGTGCTAATAACGTGCTGTTTGAGAGAGCAGTATGATATATACACAACTGGGTACAATTTCAAAGCAACGTCTGTAGGATTTCAGCCATCAGGTCGCTAAAATCCCCTTTGGAAATGTGTCCCTTTAAGATTCAAGCCCAGCCAGGAAGAATGAGGCTTTGGTATGGGTCCCCCAGACCAAAGACAAGTGCCACTGAAATGAGACATACCTGCCCAATAATTGTCAGGACGGGTCTTCCCAGCCAAATCGTTTCCTGCCTTTTAATTAAAATCTGCTCAGATGGTGAGATATGTGAAGTAGTGGCACTGCTGGTAGACGTCCCAGAGAGCAAGAGGTCAAGACAAGGTGGACAGTGGTCTGATTGCTAAAAGCTCTTTCAAGGAGATTTTGTGCCCTGATGTGGAAGGTATTGCTGTGGGTACAAGGTCTGGAGGTGCTAATCACTCCTCCACCGACTTCGGTTCTACTGGGTTCAGCTCCTCCTTGTCCCTCTGTTGGTTCTCGTGGGATGCTGGGGCTGAGGTGAGAGTGCAGAGAAGACCATCTCTTGCTGCACACGTACCCTCCTTGTGTCGTAAGGAAAGCCCGACTTCACCGAGACCCAAGGCCTTCCCATAATAGAAGCAGTAATAACAGGGTTATGTCATGCATGGGCTGGTTAACCTCAGGAACAGGCTGCATGTCTGCACGGAGGCTGAGATATTAAACAGATCATTTCGCCCTGTGCTTTAACCCTCCGTACAGACACTGCCGTGATGACATTCCTATCTTCTCTCTCGCTCCCCACATCAGCGGGCTGTATTTTATTTTCGTTGTCGTACCACCGAGGCACTGTGACCCGCGAGAGGTTCGGTAAACACGATGCTTTGGAGCTCCATGGACAACATCCAGGTTAATACCCGCAGCCCACGTGGGGGAAGACGAGACCGAGAATAGAAGAACAGAATAACAGAAGGGCCGGCGGCAGCCGAGCCGCTGTGTTTGCCTTACGGTCTCAGCCGGCTGTTTGAGGGCGGCTCTCGGCCGCTGGGAAGGGATGTGCTCGGAGTCACTGAGGGCAAAGCCGTGCTTTGTGGCTCGGGGCTGCCTGCTTCCCCGGGGAGAGGCGCGCGGGGTGATCCGGCCCATGCCGGGCGGTTCAGGAGGGGCTGGGACAATGTGCTCCCATGAGCCTGGCCACAAGCAGCCCTTGGGTAGAAGGACTCAGCGTAGACCACCGAAACCATAATGAGGGGCCTGAATCAAAACCACAGTGGGTCCTTCTCCAAGCTCACATCGACACCCCCACTGCATAGCTCTGGCCCAGCTCTCCCTGAACCCAAAAGCCCTTTAGGAATAGAAAAATATTTTACTTTTTCTTTCTTTTTCTTTTTCTTTTTCTTTTTCTTTTTCTTTTTCTTTTTCTTTTTCTTTTTCTTTTTCTTTTTCTTTTTCTTTTTCTTTTTCTTTTTCTTTTTCTTTTTCTTTTTCTTTTTCTTTTTCTTTTTCTTTTTCTTTTTTCTTTTTCTTTTTTCTTTTTCTTTTATTTCCTTCATTGTCTTTTTTTTAAAATTTCTTTTTTTTTTCTTCCTCTGTTTTTCCTTTTTTTTTATTTTTTAAAGGAAGAATACTTCCATCTATTTCAAGGCATGAGACTCCCTTGTGGGAAAAAGCCGGAGGTCTTCAAGACCTGCTTTTGTTATACGGTTTCACCATGTTCTTAGGCAAATCCTGAAGGATCAGATTTTCTAAAAGCATGTGTATAAATGCCCCCTCTTAATTGGAGAGACGTTAAAATGGCTAAGACCTGTTAGTTTCAGTACAAAAGCAGAGAAATAGAAAGTGCTGTCTGCTTTTATCTTCATCCTTAAGTGGCCTCACACAGCAGTTTCATGGGACTTAAGAATCTGAATACAGCAGAAAACCCAGACTTCAGTTTAACTTTAAAAAAGGGAATAACATTTTTCTCACCTTCCATGCCAATCCTTCAAATGCCTCTGAGATGCTAAACAGCTGAAGTGAGGGAGGCCATATAAAAATACCTGTATACCCCTTTGCACCTCAAAAAGTTATCGGAACGACAATTCTTTTTCTCCATCAACACCAGTGCAGTGGTCCAAGTGCGTGCAGGGTTAGCGTTGCAACATAATTCACTAAGCAAGAGCCAAGAGGGAGTCTGAGGGTTGTGGCAGGGTTAAGACTTGCCGATTGGCGAGTAGCAACTTTTCCCATGGCGTGTGCCATACCTTGGGCCGGTGCGAGAAGTTCACACGCTCGTTATGACAGATGCTCAGCTCAACAGCCGGCGCTGATAGAAATTACATCACCCTCGCAACCACACCCACCGGCAGGGCAGCGGAAAGTCAGATAAATCTCGCTGGACGCAGCTCCTTCAGAAACAGACCCATCTGCCAGCCCCCTTTTCTTGGGGTTTCTGATGCCGTTATCTTGGACCGTCTCTTTCCTGGCTGGATAGCGACAGGAAGCATTTGGTAAGTGGGTAATAATAGTTTCATGTTAATAGGAAATAGCAGGCTTGGAAGGGGCCATATGTCTGAGAACTAAAAAGGACCCCACAGCTTTCTGAGCATGTGTGGGAATCCCACACGCCTTTGAAGCTCGTCCAAAACACACAGCCCGTTTAATTCTCATATAATTGCCAGTGTCAATAGTCAGCGGGTATCATTTTGTCATATATTGTTTTAATCTGGGAGCAGCAGTGTCTGACAGAGGAGTACTGTGCTAAGTGGCAGAGAGAGAGGAGAGGGAACAGGGCACGGCACTCATCGTTGGAGGATACTGTCTTTGTGTGCCGTGGGCCAGAGAAGACAGAAATCTGTTTCAAAGGAAGAAGGGGGGGGGAAGAGAAGGGCATACAGGGCAGAGTCAAACAGTAACGAAGCAAATCCTAGGCTCATTTTGGGTTAGCCGCGCTGTCTGCAGAGCTCATCCTGCTCCTTTGCTGGTGAATTGCCAAAGTGGTGGCGGTGGTGGAGCCGGAGGGGAAGGATCTCTTCTCATGCAAAGGAGACAGCGTCTCTTTTTGTATGACTCCTCTTTGCTTTGGTGAAAGTCCCGCTGAGTTTCCACCACGGCTGGTTCCAAGATTGCTATTTCCTATTAGCATGACACTATTATTACTCTCCTACTAATGCTGGCCAGGGAAGGTCAGTAGGACTCCACATAGCCTTGAACTAAGATTATCAGAAGAGTTATAAAAACAGCAGAGAGCAGACAATACAGAGGAAAGGGACTTACATGCTGTCCTTCAAGGACTTAAGTACCTAGTCACACACCTAAGTAAAGTAAATATTTCAGCAGTGAACCGTCTGTCTCCTAGCTCATGGCATGTACGTGGGACCCTTCCTGCCTTTCAAAGAGCTGGTCTTCCTTCCCTGCACCAAATAGAACAAAATCTGAAACATTCTTCAAAAAAAGTGGCAAGTCTATGGGCTTGGAGCACTACTTCACAGGAGGTTTCTGGAGCAGAAGGTCACTGAGATTGGGAAGATGGTCAGCATTTCTTGTTGAAAATACAGAACTTTACCTTGTTCATTTTAAACTTAGCTGCTAATTTCAAGGAGTGGAAGGGCCATCTTGTGCGTAGAAAAAATGACACTAAGATGACAGATGTGGGTGTGCAAGGACACAGCAAGTACATCAGCAGTCTTTCCCTGGCAGCCGTTTTTGCAGCAATCAACCTGTTTTAAAGACGCGTGATGGATCAGGATCTACGGCTGAGATGAGGGATGCCACTACTGCAAATTTCACAGGAGCTATTGGATGAGAAGGTCACTGAGCTAATGGGTACTGCCAGGACATAGGCAGTGGTACGTACAACCCATAGCAGAAATGTAAATGCCTTGTGGATTGTTCCACATGGAAACTTTTGCAGTTTTAAACAACCTCCAAATATAGGTGCAACCTGAAATGTGTTTTGATGAATTAAGCCTTTAGGAATTAAATCTCTCCTGCTTTAAACCATTTGCCTTCATTTCCCAGCAACTCTCGAAAGGAGCTGGGATATTTAATCCCCACTCTGAGTCCTCTGCAATTTCTTTAACCACATGATATAAAAACCTCTTCGTATTTAATACTTGCAAGTCAGCACATCTGGCTCAGGCTGCTCGTCTGCTCATATTTGCACCCTTTCGCTGGACATTTAAGCCTGGCTCTGATACAGAAGCCATATAAACTGAAGACCTTCTTCCACTGAAATAAAGATAAGTTCCTAGTGGAAATCTTTTACTTCTTTTTTGATTTTTTTTTTTTATATTATTCAGCCCAAAGTATTGCTGATGCAATTTTAATTCTGTTTTGGAAGCCATTTTATCTTGGTCGACTGCCATCTTCCAATCAAACTGTCTTGGATGTCTCTCAGATTTCCATCGCAATGAGCTTCACATCTCTCTTTATTATCTTGATCTGCAAGGCAGGACAGCACTGTCATCATTCTGCAGCTGAATCAAGGCATAGAGAGCTTGTGTGATTTGGCCATGATGACCCAGAAACAACCTCATAGAGCAGGGTATTGATCTTGTGTCTTTGAAGTCCAAGGCGAGCAACCAGATCGTTAAAGCAACTCCAGTATCCTTCTCCTGTACAATGATACCCAACGCATAGATATGAAAACAGAAAAAGCCATTTTCAGAGATTTACCTGGGACCTTATGGTAGATGAAAAATCCTATTTGGTTCTCTGACATGTGCCTCAGTCCAAAACCCCTCTTTTTGCAACCAGGACGAAAATTCTGCTATTAATTCTGTGGGGAACAGGCCGCTTAGCTTCGGTTCTACATTAAAGCGTATATATGATCCAGGGAGATGCGGGGGATGGTATTTCTAGCTTGCTTCTCCAAATCCTGAAGCCAAATTGCCAGTTGTGTTGATATTCCAGACACTGTGATTAAATAACACTTACTACCTCCTTTTTTTTTTTTTTTACCAGATCTCTAGAAACTGCATTTATATACTCAAAAGATCTCAAATTTACTGGATTCTCCAGATGATGTGGTTAAATAATTGTTGATATCCTAATAGGTAGCTCCTCCAGACGATGTGATTAAATAATTGCTAGTGTCTTTTTTGCAAACTTCTCCAGATTCTGTGGTTAAGTGATTGTCAGCATTTTGCTTATTGAATCTGTATTACTTCTATTGAAGTAATTACACGTCTGTTTCCTCTCCCCCTTTGGAAAATGTTATAACGTGTCTCTGAAGTGAACCTCGTGGGCCCGATTGTCCCATTAAGTCCGTGTGAATTTGATGGGTCTTAGGCAAAGGATACACAACGAAGTTACTGAGCAAGCTAAACGTGGACGTGAGTTTGGCTGCTCCGTGGTGTATTTCTCTGTGCAGGCTTAACCCCTCACGACTCCAAGTCGCTCGCAATCCAGTGACAGCCTACATCGTGCTGGACACGTTTATATCATGGCAAAATTGTGCAAATGACTTTGAAGCAGAGGATGCTATGTGAGGCCACCTCGAGGGCTGTGTTCAGTTTTGGGCCCCTCACAATGAGAAAGACATTGAGGTGCTGGAGCGTGTCCAGAGAAGGGCAACGGAGCTGGTGAGGGGTCTGGAGCACAACCACCTTATTGCTTGTATCCCACTGGAAGCCAGCAAGAAGGCGTCTGACATATTTTTGACTCTGTTAGGGGAAACATATGCCACCATAAACAGTTCTGGCCAGGTCCACCACAGGGTAGCTTCAGCACAGTCAAAGTAGAAGGGTCCCGTGGACTGTAGCCCCAAAATCAATACAGCTAATGGAAGGGGTGCAGGGGAAGGTATTTCAGGTGAAAGGAGAGATTCCCACGTCTTCATCAGCTCCATGGCTACTTCTTTCCGTTACCTGTAAAGGAGGAATAGAGTTTGCCAGCCCTGAATAGTATGTGTTTCGATCTGTGCATTGTTTTTTTGACTTTAAACAACACTAACATCACTACAACTGAACCATATGTAGCTTGAATATAGCCCCTAAGATCCCACCAAACCCATTCTTTCCTTCATAAATGATGACTGATGACAGCTTCCTTGACCTGCACTGCGTGGTAAGATAAATTTATGAAAGATTTGATTGTGAGATCCTATGGTAATATGTGACCTTTTCAGGTACATGGTGGAAATCTTCCCAGACAGCTTTTTCTTTTCTTCACAGTGTCAGCTTTCCCTGCCTCATTAACTCTACATTTTTATTTATCTGTTTATTTTGGCCTCGGTATTTTTCCCTCTGGTTTTTGTGTATGTAATAATGGCTCAGACCTCTGTATGACCAAGCTATGATTATTCTAATTATTGTTCATCTGTGTATAGTGACACAGATGTTTCTACAATGGGTGCTTTATACAGATCTTAGAAAAATAGTGGTATACAGAAGGTCCATAAGTGTTGTAAGGCATGTTGGGAAAATTAACGTTCATGTTTTGGGAGGGGACAGGGAAACAAATATGTATATTGAGAGACTTAATTGCCTTAGGGCCTTTTTTTTTTTTTTTTTGGAGGAAGGAGAGGAAGATACTGAAAGACCTCGTAAATGAGTGATAATTTGATATGAGCAGTGAAAGTGCTCGAACCCAACAACTGAATCTGTTGACACTAAAGAGCCCAACATCCCTCAGGCAACAGGAAGGTCAGCTGGAGGCTGAAGTTCAAAGGAATGCAGATCAGTTCAGCTGCAGATCAGCTTCAGGCCGGGTACCCCATACAAGCCTTGGCTACCAGACTTGAGTTCGATAGGACTTGGCCTTCGTAGCATTTTGACAGTTGAATGAATCACAGGCAATGGTTAGGTTTTTTAAGTGTCATTATATTAGATTTTATTGTCTATCAAGAAGGACAAAATGAAAAATGTGCTGCAAGGGATGGAAAAAACCACATAGCTTATCTAAGAAATCCAAGGCAAGCATGGAGTCTGGCTGCAAAAGCCTGAAGAAACGTACCTATGTGGAGGGCAGGAGGTGGTCAGAGTACACAAATGAGAAAAGCTCTCCCGGGGCCAGTCCGAAACCACGCAAAGTCTAAGTACTAATCTCAGACACTTTGCATTCAATTCTCAGGGTAGGTTTCATATCGTAGACACCTATATTTAGTGCCGATATCCAGTTTTCTATCTGAGACATTTAGGAGATTAAGGATCTGATTCAGTTGCCTTAACACAGGCATCTAAAGCCATTTCATCTGAAATATGAAGTAGAGTGTAGAGGAAAGCCATTCCCGTCTGGATCAAGATACCCATACCATGATGAAGCCGTAGCTACAGTGGCATTAAATACTTATTTTAAAGCAGCTGAATCAAGTCCTAGGCAGAGTTTGTTAAATCTGAGGAGTCATTCAGCTGACCAAGTACAGGTATCTCATTTTATTGACTAGACCTCCACTGGCCTTAGATCCTTCAGCTCTCATTTAGACACAGAAAACTAAACACCAAATAATAGGTCTGTCAATCAGTGAACTAAATTCTACCCTCAGTTTCATTCATAAATAGAGAAGCAATGTCACTTTTGCTCTAATATATCCAACACTCTTGTGGTTTCATAATTATATTAGAGGGCACAGCTAACAATTATCAATAACTGAAAATGTATTGCCTGAAAATCATTTCCTCCTGAGTTGAACGGCTTAACAAATGTGAAGGAGCATTTTGGGGCAAGCAGAAAGATGGAACAGAGTATTCTTACTTTGGAGGTGAGGGAAGGACACCATGTCTTAGAAATATGACTTACTGTGAATATTTATTTCAACACCAGAGAGCACAGACTGGCTCCTTCAAGAAGACATTGATAAAGGAAAATCAAGACTTCAAGGTCAGGGACTAATTCTGAAATTAAGTTACGCATAGCAACTTGTTATCTGGTCACTTTTCATATGAGCATCACGGTAGTCCAAACCACCATTAGATAGGAACCCCGTGTTGATGCCAACAACTGAACCTGTTTCTTCCCATTCCATTACTGTAAAAAATTAACAACTTCTTGGAACGTTCTTCCTTATTCAGTCAGGCTCATATTCATTCAAATAATTGAAGACATCTGTATTTGAGTAGAAACCTGGGATAAAAAGCAGCTGCTCACACACAGGAATCTGTATGCCTATTTGAGATGCTCTAAACTGACCAAGACATGCAGAAGGAGTTGGTGGATAGGACAGAGGAGACCTTCAGGCTCCTAGAATGACAACTAGAAGGAAAGATGCTCAAGGGGAGAGCAAAGGTCTGTGTGTAGATAACTGAACCATGCTCCTAATGAAATGAAACTGAGGCTCTACTTCTAAAGTAGATATCTCCCATTAAATAGGCTCAAAGATGGCCTTTTCTCTCATTACCTCTCCTGAGAGCTTGTGATCACTGGGTCAGCTGGTGACATCTATATTGTAGGTGTCTAAAATGAGGTGAAATTGAGCTCAGCCTCTTTGTCTTCACATACTGAAAGAAGCTGAGCTCCTAAAAAAAAACCCAAAATAATGTGTGCCTGTAAGAGCAGAATCTGTCTCATAATGCACATATCCAGGGGATGAGTGACCAGAGACTTCAGCTGAGTGAAGAGAGGTTGATGCATTATGGTGCACTGCTGGGACTTGATGAAACGTGAACATACCTGGGGACAAAATATTTGTAGGATTTGAAAATGTTGCCCGCCTATAGAAGAGACCAGCACAAAGAGAGGGAGCAGGATACATTTCTTAGGCTGTATTGAAATCACTTCACCTTGGTCTAAAGTTCCTTCAGAGGTGTCGCAGTAACGGCTCAACAGCTAAACAGGATGTTTTGGTCCCCTGGGACAGAGCAAAATGTGCCGTAACAGTGGTGATTGCCAGGAATTTCACATGGCCGTATTACCAGGAAGGGTCCAGGCATATAGGAAATCTCCTCAGAAGTTAATGAACAAGCCCCTCTAAGGAGAATAAATCACTGTTCCTGGGCCTAAAACAAAAATTAAATCCCAGGAGCAACTCAGTTCGGTTCCTTAATTTGGCAAAACATGGTCAAGGCATTACTGTATTCCCTGGGGCGAAGGCCTGTCTGAGAGCTCAGAGAAGTCACTGGGGATGGATTTTATCTCACCTAACCTCAGGTGTCTACATTGCAGACTTTTTTAATTGAAAAAATTTCCTCAGACTGCCTTTTTTTTTGACACAGACCAAGTGGCACTTTTAGGAAGTAATTCAGATATATTTTAGACATCCAGTTTACAACGCAATTATTCCCCCATAGTCCACTAACTAGATCTCCACTGACCAGAAGGCATTCTGCTTTCAGGAAGAGGAACCCCAGCCTATTATTTTTTATTGTTATTTTTTTTATTTAATGCCATTGCACCTAGTACTATACTCCAACTACTGAAAAATCTGGAGCTTATACTACTTAAGTCCTCTGGTGATGGCAGGAAGGTGAGACTCGGGCTTCCTTTAACCCAACTGCCGTTTTGGTGTGCGATTTATTTTTTCTATATGGGTCTTTAAGTAAGTAAAGAGATTTTGATAATGTTTGCGGGATGAGCAAACTGGCTTAGGGTTCAATTAACGCTTATTGCAAGATGTTTCAAGCTCCCTGAATGGAGGGAAGTGTGCAAATGAAAAAGATTTTTGGTATTGTCTAATCTGTGTTAGTATGTCCGTAGTTACCAAGAACTCCTCATTGTAATCTAACACTCGTACAAGGTGTTCCTATTCATCAGCTTTCCTCTGCTTTCTGCTTTACTCAGGACCCAGTTTGGGGATCAGCCTTCACCCCATTAAGCTGTTTGGCTGGCCAAAAATATAAATAAATAAAAAGCAAATTATCAAAGTGGGGGCTTGATAGCACATACGAGTGGGAGTATCGCAAGTGAGAGTTCACCCAGAGCCTCCAGGAAAGCCCATGGGAAAGCCCGTAGGTTGGTCTGACACCATTGCTTTCCCCTCACCAACTATGAAAAGAAGAGCAAGAACCTCCACGTTGTTGTTCTTTCGACCCCAGCACATCACTTGTTAAGCGAAGGATGTTGTGTTTCTGCGTACAAAATCTGGCTGCACGTGCACAGTTAGTGTCGTGCACCCAAGAGGAGTAAGAATTTCTGTAACTAGGATTTCCAGCGAAACAGAACTCGGAAGGTTGGTGAGAAAGAAGGAAATCTGTAGAGAGAAAAGCAGCCCTAAAGCTTTTCCTTATGAGGAGGCAAGAAATCGAGGGAGAATGTTTAAAATAAAAAAGTTCCTTGCACTATCATAAAAAATAGATCAAATTACCCAAACTTCTTTATGTATCCTTTTTTGCCTCATACGAGATAATTCATTTGCTTAGCTGGTGATTATGCTACAACGACAGCTCTTCAGAGGATGGAGGTTACTGTCAAGGGCCAACAGACGCCCAAAGGAAAGAGTCCTATGTGGTTTGAGGTCTCTTTACTCTTTTTTGGCTGGTGTCTCAGCCTTTGTGCCCCCTTCCCATATGGTGGCCCACAGGGAGCCGAGACAGCATCATTAGCCATAGGTCCTGGGGTGGCTGGAATTGCTGATGTCCTCCAGCAAACAGCTGTTCAATGGCTTCTCCACTTCAGCCTTGCAATTTTATCCCCAAACTAAAAGGCGAACAAGAATGAATTAAACTGCTTTTCCCAGCCTGCCCTCAGGGGCTTGTTCACCGGGGTTCAACTCTCCCTTGAGCAGCTCACTGCAGCTCCAGCGTAAACTCTTCTGATCTTTCAGCTAGACTTTTTTTTTTTCCTTTTTCTTCTTCTTTTTTTTTTTTTTTTTAATGAAAGGTATCATGTTCCAAATTAAACACTTGGAAACTTGCCAGTAGTATTACAGGCCTGCCTAAAATATGCTGAGAAAAGGAGAAGAA
This sequence comes from Vanellus vanellus, assembly GCF_965231255.1. Taxonomy (NCBI): domain Eukaryota; kingdom Metazoa; phylum Chordata; class Aves; order Charadriiformes; family Charadriidae; genus Vanellus; species Vanellus vanellus. The sequence goes on from NC_138906.1 coordinate 2,971,656, forward strand.
AATTGTTTTTTCGCAAAGAAATAAAAAGTCTGGTAAGAAAGTCTTTCCAGTGTCGGGACTGTATGTGAAAGAATTTATTAGAACTCTAAACTATTGAGAAAAATGCCTGAAAGGTTAATTTCCTTCGTGCAGCCCAGGTTAATGACTTACAGGGAATCAAGGAAGACAGTTCACTAATTTAGCTACTCCTTATGGATAAACACGTCAACTAATTTCTGCAGACTGTGCTGCAGATATTGTTGAACTCTTTGACCTGATGAAGGTATGATTTACAGGTGTCGCATCGATTACTCAGTTTGTAGAAACATCATTTGTCAGCACAGCCTTGATGCAACAACAGTGATGTCCAGCTGGATCCTTGGTCCCCCAGTCCTACATCTCTATAGCCCAGTGTCTGTGTCCCTCTGGCGCTTTGTATAAATTATTTGAAGATGTGCTGAAGCAAAAAATTACCAGTCAGTCATCTCTTTGCAGGGTAAGTATTGTCTGGAAAAAAAAATCAGTCACTTCCATTCTTTATATCTCTCTTCCATTTTTATTCCTTCACATTTAAGGGGTAGAGAGTCACTGGCAAAGAGCTCGTGATACAACTCTTAAAAACCCCTCTAGCACGCTATAATTAGGACACTCCTTTGAAAGCTAGAACTTCTTCAGACTAACCCTTGCTTTGACTTGCTTTGAGCAATCCTTAGGAAAACCTAACCCGGGTGAGAACCAGTCCCTCTCTGCCTCCTTCAAAGGATATTCAAGCACCTTATGCAAACCCAAATGGTTCCAAGAAGATTAAGTGCAGCATCTCCCAGAACAGGCTGGGGCTGTGGTCTTCAAAGCTGGATCATGGCCCGACTTGGGCTGTGAGCCTGAAAGTGGAGTCACAATGCAGAAGTGAGTTTGCAGGGGGAAAGAGTCGAAGTTTACTGCACATGGTGTTTTGGCATTCTTCTGTCACTCTTATCTGTTATCATTTAGGATAGGAAGAGTCTAAACTAATTTGGCAGAAACAATGACTAATCCTGGCTCTCCGATGGCTGGAGTGAATTTTGTAGCTGCTTAGCAAGGGGAAGCTCTGCCCTTCCCTGCTGTTTCTGCAGAAGGTACATGGTTGCCTATTTTCTTCCATAGCAGTGCTCCCATGAAAGGTGGAAGCGGTTCTTCAAAAAAGCCAAACAAAATGTTTCAGTCCTGGTATAAAAATGCTTTGACTTTACATTTCTGAGACCAAAAAAAAAAAAAAAATTAAAAAAAAAAAAGGAAATATTTCAGGGTGACCTTTTTTAGGTGTTTTTTTTTTGTGTGTTTTTTTTTTTTCAATTCAACATCTGGACTGAACAACTTAAATTAGTGTAGTCCTGACGTTACTATTTTCCAGCGGGACTTAGGGTTGCATCCTTCAGGTCTTTGGGAAAAGGCCCCCAGAACCTCACCAATGACACAGGCTTTCAATCACTCCCAACTTAGGCTCAGCGCTCCAGGTTAAATAGCTCGTACTGGGAATCTGCTCGTCTCCAAAGTAAGTAGACCTTTCAGTTCACTCTTCCTCCTTCCTCTGGCTGCAGGGGAAAGAATTTCGTTCGGATCCTTGCCAAGACAGGTGTTGGTGGTTTCTCCTGTCCTGACTGGACAGGGAAGGCCTGATTGTTTCATAAGGTGCATCACGGAAACCACTTCTGGCTGGTGAACCTCTGACCACCACCAAGGGAGGTGAGGATGTGGTTCCAGTGAGGGTACTTGGTGTTTGCTACTGGAATGCTATTTTGGTCACAAAAGCCCTACTCAAGTGGAAAGGTTGGATACCTACTCGCAAACACACGTACATGAACACATGTACATTCACAAAATTGGGTCAGTCGCTGGCTTGTACCAGACAACCAAATTCTCCAGCCCTGTGTTAAAAATCCATCTTCATCAGTAGTAATCCTAGTTATGCTGCACTTTCGAAGTCTGCTAGATATGGTGCCCAGGTACTTGAGGGTATAAAAAGTAATTCATTCCCAAATTGAAGTCACACTCAGACCAGGGTATTCTAGGTTGTATTTCTCTTGTGTGCTTTGTTTTGGTTTTTTTTTTGTTTGTTTGTTTTGATTTTGGTAGGATTCTGCCGCTGTATATGTTTGCGTGGGATGTGCATGTGCGCACACATCGGTACATTTTTCTAGCTGAAAACAAACCCCTATTTTCTATTATGTTATATACTATGGGTTACAGGAAATAATGTTTGAGATTGTGAGAGAAGGAGGATGGGGAACATTAATTGAGAATGTAGTTAGAATTTGTGGGAAAATTATGCTCCAGCTCTTAAGTACAGCAAATATTTCATGATCATTTAACAGCAAGTAAGACTACACTCGGGAACCCTGTTCCTATAATAGAGGCGATATGGAAAGACATTCAGATACCTCAAATGCGGTACCTAGTGACATTTGAGATATTCAAGGGCATTCAGGAGATAGATGTGGAAATGGTAGATGGGACAGAGGACCTATGGGAGACTCGTGCCCTCCTGGAGCAGCAGCTGGAGGTCAGCCTAGATACTCCAAACAGTGTACAACTTAGACTGGAGATCACAGGTGAAAAAAGTTATTCTCTTTCTTCAAAGCTCCTAATATTCCCTTTGGGTGTGACTATGGCAAGTACTACCTTGCCATTTCTGCTGTTATCTTACATGAATAGTTTCTTTAAAATGTTTTTCCATTGAGTATGGAAGTTGAGATTTTAGCTTAAGTCACAAGGCAGCCCATCTAATTGCAGCTGGGATAATTTCTTCGTGTATATGGATAGAAAAAACAAAGTTCAATTAAATCAAATCCTTTGCACAAGAATAGCTGTTTTCTGAAGTGGAAAAGAAACTTTTTCTTTAGGAAAAACTGAAAAAATATTCATTTTGCATTATTTTAAAAAAAAAGGGTTTATTTTGAACTCTCATTAAAATAGTAAGTAAAAATCACACTTTGTAGAGAGGTGTTGAGTTGAAGAAAAACATGTACTTCATTGGAATTTAAATTTTTTTTCATGTAAACTTTGGAAACACCAAATACAGTGTAACTTCAACTTACATGAAATGTGAAATGTTTTATTCTAAACACACATTTTAATGGGAATTCTCCTGAAGGTTTTTGTGTTTGGTTTGGTTTGGGGTTTTTTTGGTTTTTTTTTTTTTTTTTTTTTTAAGCAGAGGATGTCTTTGAGGAGTCTGTATGAACTCCATAAACACTGCTTTACTGAATTAAAATGGGATAATTGCTCCAGCTGTACTGAGTTGGTTTGGTAAGTCCAGCCCTTCCCCAAAGATTACATTTGAGAAAACGTAATGCTTTAGAGACACTTAATTTCATGTACAGTCTTTTGTGTGGGAATCACAAAGTGCGTTGCCTCTGTGTTGATGTAGCCTGGATCTGGTGCGATTAGATCCCTGGGTCCTCCAGAGTGTCATTCCCTGAACGGCACCAGGGGATGGAGATGAAGAACAAGACCTGGAGGGTCCAGAGAAGATTCCTGGGTCCACCCAAGCCCAGGAGTTACGGGCAGGTTGTCATTTGCCGTGAACCAAGAAAGTTTCAGATATAAGAAACATGAAGCTGATTCGAGGGATCTGTTACCACCACAGATGCTAAAGTGAAAGTTTTGCCTGTTTGTTGGTTTTGTTTTACTTTTATTGCTTAGTAAAGCGTGTGTTCATTTGTAGGACTAAACTCCTGAACTCTGAAATGTTTTATGGCCTGAGCCACTGGGGTCCTCCCATCACAATTACATTTGTTCAATTTTGCCAGAGCCTGTATGTTTTCCTTTCTAAGTTTAGGTTTGCAGAGACCCTGCTTTATAGACATGTTAAAAAAAATAAAAAAAAAAATAAAAAACAGAGGGAGAAAAAACAAGGACATCATGAGCTGTGACTACTCTTCTGTGTGTTAGGATAACATCCACAGGGCTGAAGAGAGGTCGGGAGCCCCTTGTATTAGACACAGCATGAATCCTCAGTAAGAAATGGCTTTAAACATAAGCACGAAAGAATACAGACAGAAGAGAGTCATTGAAAATGTCACAACAACAGGAAAAACTTCAGCCAAAGCTTACATCTTCTGAGACACCAAAGTCACATATCAAGCAGACATAAAGCCATAGGAAAGGTGCTTTCTTTACTTCCACAGCTAGGAAAACCATCCTGGGTTGTATGAAATGATGTATAAGCATTTTTTAAAATACTGGAAATGCCATCAGGAGAAAGCATTTTACATTTCAAGAAATGGAAATGTGTCATTTAGGAGAAACCCTGGCACTGAACATCTGGATCTTTCAAAACTCAGTGAATTGGAAAGAATCATACAATGTGCTTCAGTGTCCCAAAATATGGGTTTTTTTTTTTCATTAACAAATGAGTTTTGAATGGTAAAATGCCAATCTGCAATAGTTCTCAGCACCTTTTTTGCCTTCTCTTAAATTGTCTGAGATTGAATTTTAAGATGGGAGGACACACAGATGCAGTGGATCCACAGTAGTTTTGCCTCCTTGAGAAAGCAGAATAAAATTCTGCAATGTAAAAATAACGAATCTCTCTGAATTAAGCAAAACATATATTTTTTTACTTTCTGAGTCATCAAAACAACTAATAAATTCTTTTTTTTTTTTTAATCGAGTATTTTTCTTTGAATTGCCAACGAACTGTCAAAATGATGAAAATCAGATGTTTGCCTTGCCTTGTCTCTGCCTTAATTGTACAGGTTAGGGACCCAGCGCGGTTCTCCTGTATCCTCACCAGCACCTTAACTACAAAATCAGGCTTCCACACAATGGAGTATTGAAACATCCACCACCTTCAGGCTCATTCAGAGGACACTGGAGTCAATGGGAAAAGCTCCTGTCGACTTAACAGGGCCCCTGGCTGACATTTGAGTGGAGATACTTACACCAAGCATTGTAAACACTCTCATCCACAATGAATCTCAGGTGGCTGAGCAGATTTCCAGCTGACCAACGAAAGGATTTGGTTTCCCTGTGTAGGAGAACCACATGGAAGGCGGCTTATTTTTAACAAGGGGGCCTTAAGAGAGAGCTGCATTATCCTCAGCTGAAATAGCTCATGAGCCCTGCCGTCCCAAAAGTCCCCATCAGCATGGGAAGAACCGCATGAATGTGTATATCTATGTGAGCTCCTGCCAGTTTAAGAAGTTCAATCCCGGAAAAAGAGAAGCTGAAAAAAAATAAAAAAAAAAAAAGAAAAAGAAAAAAATAATCCAGGATCACACCTTTTTTTGCAACCCCTGCAGCCTGTCAGGCTATGACAGAGTTTCTGTCAACACGTGATGGAAATTAATGTCTGCAGGTTGCTTCCATGTTTAAGGACCCCGATACCAAGGAAGAGGATTGCAGTCCAGCTTGGCTGCAATAAATGTGTCTGAAAAGTGGAGTGATGGGTCATAAAAAGGAAAGGGACAAGGTGGTAACTCTGAAGAAGACCTGCCTTTGCGTGAGCTGGCGAGTGTGTGGGTCTCGTTTTTGAACCCCATAAAATTTCTAGAAAAGGGATGTAGGAAATCTGGGTGCATCTGGTACGCTTGGTCGCCTCCCTCTGCTCCCATTACACACAGTAACCTTTGGGTCCATGGAGAGTTCCCAATCATATTCCCTCATGGTATACACACTATCGCACACCCCTTATGCTGTATATTTTTATGACACTTTTCAAGGCTTTGCATAGAGTCCCAAAACACTTCCCACTGAACTAGTTCTAGTCCAGGTGAGGGAGTGTAGCCACTTTAGCACCCAACATTGGCTGAACTAACATATGTTACATCTTAGCCAGGGGAACTCCCATAATACACTTAATCTCCTGTGTAAGATTAATTTTTTCCCCTTCTGCATCCTTGTATCATTTTCTTTGGTTATGGCAATTTCACTGCATGAAGAAACTTCTCAATACCATACCATAAGCAGCCACTTTTCCTTAAACAATGCTCCCATCCCCACAGCCTGAAGTCAAGTTGAAAAATGGTATTCCCGTTCTCTTTTTAGGTCTTTCAGGGAATTTAAATAGGAAAAAAAAAGTGAATTGTCAAACTATTTCTGAATAAGATGAACAGAAGAAGTTTATCTAGGGAAAAAAAGAAAAAACGGTGTTTGCATTAGTACTAAGAAGCAGCTTTCCTTAATTACCCTAAATGTAAGCCAAAATTATTTGACTATTCTAAAAACGAGATGGCCATGTTATGACATCCATTTGTAGTAGCGAGGCATTTGTGCATGACACCCGAGGCAACATGAACCAATGTAAATTCACATAAAAAGATTAAACAGATAGAATAAACAAGATGCTTCAAGATGACAAAATATTTTTCCAAAATATGTTGAACTTTTTGCCTCACAAGATTATTTTTTTTTTCCCAAAGTGTTTGCTTTTATCCCCTGATTAAGGATGAAGAAAAAGATTTTTGAGAAGACAGTATTTTTCATTAAAAGAATGATGTGGGTTTCGATGAATCTCCTGGATTCCCAAGAACTCCTAAAAGGTTATTCCCAAGCACTTTTGGGATGTATGTCTCTCACCTCTGATATTTCTCTCCTCCGTAGCCTGTGTAGCAGTATCATAGGAGCACTTGCCACAGACTCCTTTTTTCTGCTTCCTTCTTCCACCACAGGCAAGTTTCAAGTTTTATTATTGCAATAAAAGTGCTTTATGTTGGCTTTTCCCAAGGACATTAAGAGCTTTCGTGCTGGTGCAAACTAGTCCTTTTCTCAAACGTACACTCCACATCATTTGCTGCAAATTGTTGGTGGTCCTTTTCCTGACTCTGAGCGCTCAGAAAACCAGAGTCAACAGGCCATTTTATGGATTCGTTTAGTGGCTGAGGAGAAGAGAGACCTGCCCCGATTTGTGTGGCTGACCTAGGCCTGAAGTATAACTGAACACCTCTACGTGGGGAAGGGACTCTACAGAGACCACACAGAGGATTCCCACCACTTTAGCCAGACAGCAGTGCTCTTTTGGGGTGTCACCTGTGGAAGGGAGGCGGTCTGACGAGTCCAGAGAGGAGACAAGACTGCTGGGAACACTGGTCATGTATGGTTGCAGAGGACTCCTGGACATGCATGTAGTTTAGCATGCAGCATGAGTGTTAGCTCCTGCTAAAAAAAAAAAAAAAAAAAAAAAAAGACTATGACCTTCTTCAGGTCATTTGTTGAAGAGATTAAAAGAGTCTGAGCGCTCTTTTGGTGGTCCAAAAACATAACTGGAAACAACTAGATGTTAAAAGTTGATGAACCAGTAGACAAAAGTCCTGGTGGGACCTTTGGGAAAGCTTTGGGTTCAATATTCTTAGGGCTAGATGCACAAGAAGAGTCTCTGTCTCCATGCTGATGGTTGAGGTAGCCATCTAATTGGTATGCAATAACTATATTCATCTCTACACTGGATTCTCAGGACCCATTCCATTTGAGCTTCAAAAGCATTGAGGAACTCCTGGAGAAGTGGATGGTTCTCCCCCACTATCCTTATCATTTCCAGAAGAACATGTGCACCTCTCCAGGCATTTAGCTGCTGGCCAGACTGAGCTGCCAAGATACCTTTCGTGTGCAGAGCGTGAATTAGATACTTTGGACTGAGATGAAAGAGATGACATGATGGGCTCACTTTAGCTCTCCTATTTCTCAAAAAAAAAAAAAAAAATAATTAAAAAACAACAACAGTGACCATGACTGTTAGACCTTATTGAATTCCTTCTCTCCCTGTCTTTTCTCCAATAGTGCAGCTTTAGGGTGATGCCCTTGAAGGTTGGAAAGTTTCATATCATTCCTTTCCCCCAGATTATAGAAAAATTACCTTCAAGTCCTTTTGCAAAACCAAGAGAAGGGCAGATGGAGGGAGGCAGAGGGCAGATTTCTCACTTCCTGGCAAGTGCCTCGTGCCTTGGGTTACAAGCGCAGTGGTGGAACCCCCAGATTAGTCAGAGCCTGGAGACAAATCAGACCATGCCTTTTTGGAATAGAGCATGTCAAAAGACAAGAGACCCTATCTCGGCAGCTAGGTTTCTAATACATGTCATGAATGTAACTCATTAAACAGTGAAATTCAGATCAGCGTGAGACATTAAATGAAAAGATTTGCAAACGAGTCCTCCCCACTGTGCCTTTCAGAGATGTGTGGGAGGTCCTTTTGCCTCTGTCTTGCTTTCCCACCACCTCCTGTCACTTCCTGCATGAACTCCATCCCCTCTGAATCCCAAAGAAAGTCCCTTTTTTCCGTCACTTCTGAGGCTTCATTGTGGCTTTGCTCCCTGCCAGAGGCAAGCCTCCAGCTCCCCTCAGGAAATGTCCTAGCCTATCCTTGTGCCCTGGGCTCCTAGCCAGATGCCTCTCTCCTTCTTTCTTTGCTCCCTGTTCTCCAGAAACTTTCCCCAACTGAGCCAGCTCAGGTATTTTCAGGAAATTTCTTTCTCCTTCCATAAGGCTCTGCCTGAAACAGCAGATTCCTCCTTTCTGACCATCCACACTCTTCTCATGAACTAGGCTTTAAACCATGTATCAAACTATGCCATCATCTGACACAGAAATACAACTAACTTCTTCCTCCTTCCCTCCCTCCCTCCCTCCCTCACTCAAAAAAACCCTTCTTACTCCCTCCTTCTTTCGTGTTACAGAGTCAACTGCCATGTCCCTGGCTGCTATGAAGACCTATTTCATAGAATCATGGAGTCATGGAATCATAGAATCATAGAATGGTTTGGATTGGAAGGTAAAGTTCATCTAGTCCAACTCCCCTGCCATGGGTAGGGACATCTTTCACCAGCTCAAAGTCCCGTCCTTTTGGCTGACACTTGACCTTGAACACTTCCAGTGACGGGGCAGCCACAGCTTCTCTGGTTGACCTGTTCCAGTGTCTCATCACCCTCACTGTAAAAAATTTCTTCCTTGCATCCAATCTAAACCTACTCTCATTTTAAAACTGTTGCCCCTTGTCCTGTCACTACAGGCCTTGGTAGAAAGTCTTTCTCCGTCTTTTTTAGAAGTCCCCTTTATATGTTGAATGGCCACAATAAGGTCTCCCCAGAGCCTTCTCTTCTCCAGGCTGAACAACCCCAACTCTTCAACAGTATCGTCCAGAGGAATGTTGTAAAGACAAATGAGGTGCCCTCATGACATTATGAATGTGGCCAGAGATGTACCATGGATAGAAAACAGGAAGCAGGCAAAAGAATCTACCAGGTTAATTATCAAGGGGAACTCTAACTTCTCTTAGTCTCACTTTCTCCTCACATTTTCTTTCAAGGAGAGCCGTGGAAATCTGGCAGTCAGGATTTCACACTCTTTTGGAGTAAGCACTGGCAATTCAACAGTGAGTAATAATCCCGAAGTGGTATCTATGATATACACGGGGCATGAACCAAAGGTGTTTATGTCTGTTGGCTTGATTATGCCCCACTTAATGCCAAATCTTTGCCACTGACTAAATCAGGCACTTGCATGGGGCTTGAACTATTTTTTCTGTCAGATGTTTTCTCTTTGACATGACACTTTCTGAGTTGCTTCTATGGTGCCTTTCAAACATTCCTGCTGGCCGTGTCCTGTTGGTAAACAAAACTCCCTCTACCAAGTGTATAACCACCCCAATGTATCCCACATGCCCACTGTGGTACACGGATAGTCTGTGGTGCCCAGCCCTGCAGTCCTGGGGACAGCTCTCTTCTTGCGTTGAGGACCTAGAAGTGGAGGAAAAGGGGTCTAAAATCTGATGCCTGCATGTGGCATGCAGTGCTGAGGAGCAGGAAGGGCTGTTGTATATGTGTGAGATACAGACCGGACTGTAGAGGAGACATGGGAGCTAGCAGAGTATCACTCCTAGCTACATGGCATTTTTCATCTGCTCACTGAGAAATTGAACAGTTGGACTCAACGATCTTAAAGGTCCTTTCCAACCTAAATGATTCTATGATGTTGAATTCTTTACATCAACTGAAATCCAACCTGCTTTGAAATAACCTGGTCCCATCACTCCTTCCAAGATCCTGGGTGCTCATTCCAGCAATGCGCCTGCAGCTCATGTTACCGTTTGTGTAGATCTGCTGTGGGGAAGCAGGGCATCCATGTAGCTAAAAATTACTTCCTTCTTTCTTGAGACAGTTAGTTTTCCCTTGGATTAGTTCCCTGGTCTGACTCCCTGTCCATGCAACGATCTCAACCCTAAATAAAGGCCGTAGCAGGACAGTGAAGGGATAGATATGAGGGAGAAGGTAGCACTCTCTGTTTGTGAACAGTGTGGCAATATCATCCTAAATTGACTAAATTGACATCTGCCCTCCCACTGTCAAAAGGTATGTGTGTGGCATAAGCAAATGGTGAGATAGTAAGGAGTGAGGTCAGAGGGAAGGAAAAGAATCATAGAATAGTTTGGGTTGAAAAGGACCTTTAAAAGTCCAGTAGTCCAACTCCTCTGCAACGAGCCAGGACATCTTCAACTAAATCAGGTTGCTCTGAGCCCCATCCAACCTGACCTGGAATGTTTCCAGGGATGGAACATCTACCACTGCTCTGGGAAACCTGGGCCAGGGCTTCACCACCCTCAGAGTTAAAAAAAAAAAATCTTCCTTCTGTCTAAATCTTCTCTCTTTTAGTTTCAAACCATTACTCCTTGTACTATCGCAGCAGTCTAAAAAAATTCCCTCCCCATCTTCCCTGTAACCCTCTTTAGGCACTGGAAGGGGCTTGAAGGTCTCCCCGGAGCCTTCTCTTCTCCAGGCTGAACCCCCCCAACTCTCCCAGCCTGTCCTCCCAGCAGAGGGGCTCCAGCCCTCGCAGCAGCTCCGGGACCTCCTCTGGCCCCGCTCCACCAGGTCCATGTCTCTCTTGCGCTGAGGCCCCTGAGCTGGAGGCAGCACTGCGGGGGGGTCTCCCCAGAGCAGAGCGCAGCAGAGGGGCACAATCCCCTCCCTCGCCCTGCTGGCGTCATGATTGGGCACAACGCAATGAAAAGTGTGATAGTGTCAGGAAAAAGACCAAGAAGGTTGGTCACCATTATGTCTAGATAAGGGTCTAGGAAGTGATAGGGATATATTTCATATTTAGAAGGCACTGGATTAGAAGGTACCTGTTGAGCTCAGTCCCCCATCTCAGCCAACTGTGCACAGATACTACACCAAAACACGGGAGCTCTGATTAGAAAAGGGCGTACAGGAAAAAAAAAAAAAAAAGATCAGCTGAACATACCCTTAAAAAACACACGTTTTTTACACATAAAGCTTTTTTTTTAGTATTCACAAATTCTTTGGGAATCTTCTATTTTGCATACGTGGATACCATTTTTACCTCTCAGCCACAAAGCTGAACTTTTTTGTAAAATTTCGGAAAAATTTAAACTATCTGCAAACAACATTCCTCTGCCTGGTGACTTCCCAACAGAGAACTTAATTGCTGAATACACAGGAGGTGCCTTTTATCACATTTCTGGAAGGCAAACTGGAGCCATAGAGATAGGAGGTTAGTACTGGGCAGCTTGCCCTGCCACTCTTCGAGTGGCTTGTTTTAGTTTGTCCCATGCCAACAGGTCTTCTTTCCTTGGCTGTTGATTGGCGTGCAGCTGCCTTCAAAGTATTGCTGCATAAGTATATCTGGATCCTACATAAAGGTATCACCGTGCAGCAACTACACTGGCGTCAAAGAAAGTGTTCCTGACCCAAACGACCTCTGAAACTGGGCTCACACACTGACAAATACCCAAGAGCTTTCTTGCCTTCAGAAAAAGGCCTCCGGATTCCTGTACTTGGCTTATCTTGATTCAGCTCCCTGTCTTGGCGTGGGCTGCTGGGTGAGGTTGCCTTGAGCACATCATTCAGCCATCTCCCTCCAGCCATACAGCAAGGATAACCCCCGTGCTCACACAGCGTAATGTGAAACTCAGTTAATTAATGCTCGGAAAGCATTTTGGCATCCTCACACTACACAAGCATGAAGTGTCATAGATTACTATGATTAACATGGTCCCTGGCTTTCAATGTGTTCACGCAAATCTATTTTAGGGAAATATTTTAAGTACGATTTAATCACTTGATTTATTAGGTTTACACTGGGTGGTCAATAGAGGCAAAACAAATATTTTGGCCATTTTTAAGTAGTGAGGGAGTTTTTTTGTTGTTGCGGTTTTTTGGTTTTGAGTTTGTTTGGTTTTGTTTGTTTTGTTTTGTTTTTTGTTTTTTTTTTAATGGTGCTGCCATACCAGAATGTGACACAAATTCTGTTAAAGCCATATGAAAAATTCCAGCTACAGCTGAGAAAAGACAATTTCTTGAAAGGGTCTTGAACTACAGTCCATATCCCCTCTCCTTTGCTTCGACGCTGCAGTGCTTAGTCCTCACCTATTGGTCTGTGAAGTGTGAATTCATGATGCGTGACACTGCTATTATTATTATTGTATTTGCTTGGCTGAAGGGGATTTGACATGGAAAAACACAAGCAGCCCGAAATATCTTGCCACGACGGGTATTGAGTTTCTTTTGCAAACACGGGGAGGGAGGGAGCAAACCGATGCGTAACTCACAAGTACTTCAGACAAAGCCAAATGCAGTTTTGGGGTGTGTGACTTTCTGATTCATTTTCACACTTGCTAATTCCAGTTTAGAAGACGGGAGGTTAAATGGATGTTTCGAACTGGATCCTCAGGCAACGCTAATCTTTGCAGGTCTTCTGAGATGAAAATACCGTACCAATTTATGCCTATTTCTACTCTGGTTTTGTCAATTAATTTCTGCCTGGGTCAGCCCAGAGGCAAAGCAGACGTAGCAGATTTCCATGAGGAAGGTGTCTGCAAAGGTTTGTGGGTCTGGTACACAATATAGGGTTTTAAATTACATTCACTGGGGAGTAATTGGTGTGCTTTACTGCTCTGTCATCCAATTTTTCTGAAGCACTGTAATGTTATTAATATTCTAAATTTCACGCAGAAATAAAAAATGTATATTATAGCTTGATATTGCTCTGCTGACGAACAGTTCTTTGGCTTCGTGGTCTACCTGTTGCTCTTGAGCCAGGTCTGAGATCAGCCCTTCAGGAACTTCTGCCATATCCTTTTCACTGAATGTAGATACCAATGTAAAATGTCTGTGTGCCCAGGCAGCTTACTGCGAGGACGGTCCTAACAATGGAAGGGAAAAACGATCCATCGCATTCTTATTTCAGGTGATATAACCAAGCCAGACTGTGACTTGGAAGCTCTGTATCTGTGGGGGAAATAAAGGAAAGCAGGGGCTCATGGTGTGAACAGTTCTGCTCAAGGTGAAGAGACCCTTCACAAGACAGGGATGTTTGCTTAGTGCTGGAAAAGAAATCTAATTTTTTTTCTTCCCTGGTATCTTGTCTTTGCTTCCTGAAATATGAGTTTTCAGGCAGAAGAAATGCTGGTCATTCCCATGCTGTGCACGCAACGCGGACAGACCACAGCCTTGGAGTTACCCAGCAGTTCAGTAGACAACGCAGAAAAACTCATATGCATGGTGTTGAGAACTACAGCTAGAACAGACGAGTGTCAAATTACTAAGAATTCCCTGTACTCCTCCAAATAAGAGGAAGTAAGGACGGAACTGATTCTCGGGAAGATGTTTCTGAATTGCAACATCTCCCAGGACTCTTCATGGAGTGGTACCTTCTGTCCTCATCCTCTCTCCCTCAGGCATAATCTAGCCTGAGGAGGGAAGTTCATAGAGAAAGAAGGAAACGAAAAAGCATCTAATTGGCTTCTCCACTAGGGATAAAGAAAAAATAAAGCACTCCAGCTGTGAGAGACTGGAATCAATAGGGAGGCTGGACTTGAATTTCCTTGGAAAAAGTTTACAGCTGCTGCTGACTAGGTTTCAATCATTTGAAATGTTTACTCCAGAAGTTTAGTAGACCAAATTGAATCGCTCAACAGAAATGGAAAACCTATAACGGTTAAAAAGAATCAGCCTCTATGGCTTGTGCTAAAACACCAGGTCCTGTATGGGAAAATTGCATAGCTAATGACCCTACCACAAGGTGAAACCAGTGTTGAGTCCTCTTAGCTATGAACTTCCCCCCCTCAATGCCTGCCCCTAGTCCACCTGAAGCTCATATTCAAAGATTACAATGGTACTGACAAATGAAACAGACAAGAGACAGGTTTCTAATCCCCAAAGTAGGTGGCATAGTCCGTCTCATGTCCATGAGTGTAAACTCCCTTCCCTCTAAAGCCAGGATGGCCTAATCTAAATTACCTATGTTAAACTACCAATCTCTGCCCTCCCCTTCAAGAAAAAAAAAGAAACCAGCAAAGCTCTATAGCTCTACATACGTTATTCTTCCTCCTACCCAAGCAACAAGAGCTGGAATCTAACTCCTACATTATCGTTATTTAAAACCTGTTGTGTAACTCCAAAAGATGAAAATCCGGAGCTTCATCAAAATCCACAACCTGTAAGCTCATCTCTCCCTGCAGCCCACAGCCAATACAGAGGATCATCCATTTAATACTGAAGTGAAATCCTTCCTTGTCCTTCCCTGGTCACCATTGCTTCATTCACTCTTTAAATGGCCACTTTGTGGATATCAGATGTAGAATTACCACTAAAGCCCGCTGCTGCCACTGTCTAGGTGTGGAGGGATGGGGTACCACAGTTTAATGAGTTGCCGTCCATCAGCAGTGCTAAGCACCTTATTTATTTATTTATTTATTTTGTACATCCAAATGCAGAGCTTAAGCCAGGAGTAGCAGCTGTGTCCTTGTCATCTTTATTCAGTTTGGTGGATAGGGACCTGGGAGTCCTGGGGAACAACAGGATGCCCATGAGCCAGCAATGTGCCCTGGTGGCCAAGAAGGCCAGTGGCATCCTGGGGGGCATCAAGAAGAGTGTGGCCAGCAGGTTGAGGGAGGTCACCCTCCCCCTCTGCTCTGCCCTGGTGAGGCCTCATCTGGAGTATTGTGTCCAGTTCTGGGCTCCCCGGGTCAAGAAGGACAGGGAACTGCTGGAGAGGGTCCAGCAAAGGGCTACAGAGATGATGAGGGGACTGGAGCATCTTTCTTATGAGGAAAGGCTGAGGGACCTGGGGCTTTTTAGTCTGGAGAAGAGAAAACTGAGGGGGGATCTTATCAACGCTCATAACTCCTTAAAGGGAGGGTGCTGGGGGGATGGGAACAGTCTTTTTCCAGTGGTGCCCAGTGACAGGACAAGAGGGAACGGGCACAAACTTGACCATAGGAAGTTCCATCTAAACATGAGGAGGAACTCCTTTCCTGTGAGGGTGGCAGAGCACTGGCACAGCTGCCCAGAGAGGTGGGGGAGTCTCCCACTCTGGAGCCATTCCAAACCCGCCTGGACGTGTCCTGTGCCACTGCTGGAGGTGCCCCTGCTCTGGCGGGGGGTGGGACTGGGGGAGCTCCAGAGGGCCCTTCCAACCCTCACCAGTCTGTGAGTCTGTGATTAACAGAAGTAAGTCCTCAGTAATGAACCCCTTGTTCTCATAGACATGGATCAAAATTATCCAAAGTGCTTGAAGATGTTAAATAACCGATATGAGAGATATATCGGAGCAGAAATTTTTCACAAAGAAGCTATTTTCTCAGACGCAGACCTCCTTTAGTTTTCACAGCTTAAGCAGAGCAATTAGGTTTGAGTGAAAATGCTTTAACAGCCTCTTCAAAGCCTACAAATTTGGGATTGCTTTTTCTATCCTTCATTGATATGAAAGATCTAGAATAACAATATTTAAAAAAAAAAAAACAACAAATGTAGGTGAGGAAAGTCATTTAGGTAGATCAAATACTTTTTTTCCCCAAGAATCTGGATAAAATTGGTTTCTGTTGTGATCATTTTGACAATGATCACCTCTAATTTTGATAAGATATTTTGATAATTTATTTCAATTTAGAAGTCTAGATTTCAATCAATGGAAACTGAAGTGTTTCAAAAATAATCAAACTTTTTCGAAGGGGAGGAAAAAATAGTCAAAACTCTTTGAACTTAACTTTTTCCCAAAACCAAGTCCTAGTTCTAAAGAAAGGTTATTTTCAACATCAACAACAACAAAAAAGATTAATAGCTGCTGTCACTATTTGTCATGATTTTGACCACCGGCCTGTACATTATGAAGGCACAAACTAAACCCTATTACATGTGTATTTCAGTTATGTATTTTCATGAGTTTTCTTTCTTCTCTTATTTAAAATAGAGTCATCTTCCTGATGTGTAAAACTATTGTATTGAAATAGAGGTTCAATAAATTAAAGTTTATCCTAAGCATGTTTCACTTCCATACTGGGGATGAATTGATGTCTATGAATATTCCAGAGACCCTTTCATTTTTTATTAAATACAAAAATAAAAATTGGATTGGTTTCCAAGTTTCATTGGGTTGGAGCCAGACAGCCCAACTCCTGTTGCCTGTGAAGGCAAGAGGACTCCATCCCTGGATTTCCATGGTAACAGTACAACACATTGAGAAAAGAAAAGGGATATTACCTGAAGCACACAGGAGTTATCAATAATTTTTCCTCAACTTCCCTGGATTTCGAACTTTAAAGTATGAGTAGAACACAACTCTCTGCAAGAGAAAAGATCAGTTTGAGATTGAAGATGCATCAAAATATTTAAAGGTAGACATATACACGTGTTGTAGGTGTCTAAGCTGCAGCTTTAGTCATTAGAGATCTAGGCTCAGTTCATCTGTATCTGCCTGGGTGTGCAGCAGTGGTCTGACAACCAGACCAGCACGTTCCTCTTCTTTGCCCTGCGCACCCCCATGATCTTCATAGGAAGCTTCTGCTCAAATTGGCCTTCATCTAGTTTTAGATAAGGGTTGTGCAGGCACTTCTATCCCAGTTTTCAGAATTATGTCTCAAGTTGGTCAGGTGCATCAGGGTGACCCACCTGCATTTTAAAATATCAACCCTTAAAGACTGCCCTGACTATGTCTGTTGGCATTTGACAGATCCTTTCCTATTCCTTCTCTATTTTTTCATTTTGCAAGTAAAGGACTTTACAGTGTCTCCTTTTGTCTCAATGTAATCATACCTTTCAAAATTTATTTGCTCTTTTAAAGAAAAGGATACTTTTATGGCTAGGATGAACAGGTGCAGGCTCAGGAAATCAGAGTCCGAGCTTTATTTTGACATCAATTTCCTGCCTCACCACGAGCAAATCACAAAGGGCTCAGCTTGGTTTCCTAAACATAGGTGTCTTGTGATATTTGAGAAGTCACAGGATGCCCCTTGCTGGTCTCCACTTGTTCGGAAGAGCATGGTTCTCCTACATATCCTGTGTATTGTCTCCAACCCGGTGTGTATGCCTTGAATAGCCTAGGAAGCCTAAAATGTCATTTAACATCTATGCTTAGCAGACTGATCCGAGCCTCCAAAATCTTCATTCCTTGGGTCAGCATCTACAGAATTGCCTTCTGCTCGAACCTCTGGTCTTAAACCATAATTTCTGTTTTACTAGGTGGAGATGGATCTCCTGTGGGACTCCAGATGCTGTACTTGTGTCATAAATCCAACAGTTTTACTAAAGAATGTTTTAGAAGTTACATACGTAAATGCCACTTCTATAAACCAAAATTTGGGACCAAGCCTCTGAGGTGCATACGTGCATAATCCGCCATATACAGCTGACATTTTCCTCATATTAACAGTATTAAATGTCAACGACATTGTATATACACATAAAATTCCCTATTGAGAATATGTTTTATCATGACTTGATTTCAAATAACATTTTTCCTTTCTTTTTTTCAGTTTTAGAAGATCAAAGACTTATATGCGTGACTAAGGCATTTATGATGCAATATTTTATTTGTTCCAAATTAATATAACATTTCATCTCTTGACATTGGCCAAAATATATTATTTCCGCTTGTATTTTAAGGTTTTGTAGCTCTACTAATTATCCAACAGCCTTATATAGGTATCTTGCCTGTCACCAAGACCTCATAAAAACATGGAGTGGCCTCCATGGAAAGCAAATACTGAGTGTTGAAAACCTCTTTAGTTCCAAGATCCTCCCCCTGCCAAAAGAACAATATTGCAGCTATGCAATTTAAATTAAAACAAAACAAAACAAAACAAAAAACCACACACAAAAACAAAGCAAAACAACAAAACAACTTCAGCTTAGTTTAACTGGACCTACTTTGAGCAAGTAGTTGAACTAGATGACTTCCAGAGGTCACTTCCAACCTAAATTATTCTGTGATTTTATGAGGTTTTCTTGTTTGGTTGTTTGGTTTTTTTTCTTTGTTTTCATTAGGGTCATTAGCTGCAATAATAATCTTCCTGAGAAGAGCTGAAGCATCAGTTTCCTGGTGCTTTCATCTCGAGATGGTATCCTTTTCTTGAAAAAATTATTTAAGCAAACAACTTATTGAACTCATTTGGCATGGAGTAGATTATTTATGTGTTTTTTCTCCCTAACCTGTGTTATGCATAAGGTCAGACCAGAGAATCCAAAGCCAGTCTTGACTAAAATATATGAATCCTTGAAGTTTTCTGGGAAGTCTAATGTTAGTATCATAGATTGTTTGGTTACATTTACGACATCTGTTAGCAGTTTCCTACATGTGATGTCATGACTTGTAGTTATATTTTGAGCTTCAGTTGGGAACACACGTCCACCTACACAGTGTGCTCAGTTTGAAATATAGTCAGGGCTAAACCATAAGTAGATGATTAGTGATCATGCAGCAGAACGTTTTCTTCAAATGTATTCATGGTAAGATTCGGCTCTCGGCCCACAGCTACGTCAATGGAGGTATCTACATGTCAGTAGGTATCTAAGTCTCATTATAAATCAGTAGAGATCAGTCAGTAAAGCCAGTATGATCCAAAGAGCTATTCAACTGACCAAATGTAGGAATGTTATACACCGATATAACCAGAGGCATCTGCTGCCAACTGAGATGACCTAAGATATCCACAGCATCTGCATTGGGCTGTGTGACATGAGGCAGGATCTAAAGGAGGCTGTGTCTTTCTAAAGAGGTGTATGAGAGCCAACCAAGATGAGCTAGAGCACATCAAAAGGAAGAAATTAATTAAATCAGACAAAGAAATCAGTACCCTAGCTCACCTATAGACATATACATAATATAAATGTAAATTTAGATATCTGTACTCAAAGCCCAACATCTGGGTATGAGTGGGTCATTTTTATTTCATTTTTGACAACCTATTGAAAACAATCTGCATCTCTGACATTCATCTGTCTGAAATGGCATCTAGTGGCCAGGTAAAGTGCAGCACCGGACACCGATGTGGGCACAACTAAATCCAGGCGTTACTGTTAGCTTTTTCCTGTCCCCATGAAACTAACAGAAAACCCTTTCAGTAGGAATCAACACGAAGGGATGGAGAGCAGCCCCGCTGAGAAGAACTTGGGGGTGGAAAAGCTGTCCATGAGCCGGCAGTGTGCACTGGCAGCCCAGCGAGCCCCCAGCATCCCGGGCTGCATCCCCCGCAGCGTGGCCAGCAGGGCGAGGGGGGGATTGCGCCCCTCTGCTGCGCTCTGCTCTGCTCTGGGGAGACCCTCCCGCAGTGCTGCCTCCAGGTCAGGGGCCTCAGCAGAGGAGAGACATGGAGCTGGTGGAGCAGGGCCAGAGGAGGCCCCGGAGCTGCTGGGAGGGCTGGAGCCCCTCTGCTGGGAGGACAGGCTGGGAGAGTTGGGGGGGTTCAGCCTGGAGAAGAGAAGACTCCACAGAGACCTTCTAGAGGGCTTTCAGTACCTAAAGGGGGCCTACAGGAAAGATGAGGACAAACTTCTTAGCAGGGCCTGTTGTGATAGTACAAGGGGTAATGGTTTAAAACTAAAAGAGGGGAGATTCAGACTAGATATAAGGAACAAATTTTTTATGCTGAGGGTGGTGAAACCCTGGCCCAGGTTGCCCAGAGAGGTGGTAGATGACCCATCCCTGGAAACACTCCAGGTCAGGTTGGATGGGGCTCTGAGCAACCTTATCTAGTTGAAGATGTTCCTCCTTACTGCAGGAAAGTTTTGACTGGATGGCCTTTAAATGTCCCTTACAACACAAACTATTCTACGAGCACTTCTGAAAACCTCACCAGTTTTCCTAAATTTGCTTAACATGGAAAGTCCTCACAAAATCCCCTCCCCAGGTGAATGACCAGTGTTCGTGTCATGCAAGGAACTCATGTACACTCTTCACCAATAGCTTATAAGCTGGACAGACTGTACATCCAAACAACTCCCACTCAATAGCTCCAGGTGATTTTCGCTTCTTTCTGTGCACAGACAGAGTACAGAGCAAATGTGAAGTTTTCTGTGCATGAGAAAATATCTTTTCAGGAGCTTCCAAGTATCAACGTTATTGCAACTCCTCTTCTTAGGGTGACCGATGTCCAGACATCTTCAACTAAAGAGTCTATTTCACCTCATAACCAAAATAAGTAACTAAAATTGGTGAAAGGAATTGCTGTCTGGAAGTGCCTACTTTTCCACTGGCTACAGCACAAACCTTTGGTGACTAACTCATATTTACATGTCTATTTTTTTTGGATGACTACCAAAAAAATGATGAGATGGATCCCATCCACAGCGAACCTCAATCAGAAGGACTGATCCATGAAGACATTGCATGACTTCAGCTGTAGCTAATAAAAAGGGCCAGATTACAAAAAAACAGCCCACTCAGCTGCCAGCAAAGTTGGCAAAGCCCAGAATGTAGTCACCGCTGTTTAAATTATACATTAGGTTGTTTCCTAAGTGAAGACTGAGAGCAAGGGTGCTTCTGATATCACTAGAAAACAGGACGATTTCCAAAATTTGAGTGAAAAAAAAAAAAAAAAGACATAAAATTGGCATCCTTTTTTCTAAAATTGCACTGCAAGGACCAAGAAGCAAATTCTTCAAAATTCAGATGCCAAAACCACCGGAGAAACCAGTAACTGTGAGAGATAGATAAGATCCTTTTGAGATTTCTGCTTTTTCACCATCTGATAATGTAGCCCTGTAAAGTGGAAACACACAGAGGGAGAAACTGAGACTTCATGTAAAACTTCTGTCACTCCCCCAAACTTTTATCCCATAGAGATCGTATGAAATCAACACTCACCAAATCGAACGTGAACTTCAGAGTCAGCACTTCAGAGCCAGTACATGGGTGACTGTCTGTCAGGATCGAGCCCCTGTCCCTGAAGTCTGGTAGATGATGAAGGAGAAAGAATTGTGAACATACGGACATCAGCCTCTTCCCTTCTCATTTGGGATTCACTGTGGCTCCTTCGCTGCCCCTCACTATAACTGAGCCTCTCAGAGGACTGAATAAATAAGCAGTGATTTTCTTTATGTCCTTCCCAGCAGCTCCGAAGACCTCAAAAAAAAAAATAAAATCAGTTTTGGGGCTAGGACTTCACTTTAATTCTCCAGAGGATGTGGTTCTTTCAACTGAACAAGCATTTTGCTTCTCTCATATGACGCTCTTAGTCCTTATAACTTGTGTGCTTCATTACCCTTAGCAATGCTGTAGGGAAAACTGGAGTTAAATAGATACCAAATTCTGTCTCCTTGGTGATGATATTCAACATTAAAAAAAAAAAAAAAAAAGAAATATAGACCTGGATGGATCCACCTGTTTCCTGGTAAAGCTACTTCTCCCAGTGGGATCGTTTAGTTTATCATTCGGGACATTCTTAGGTCTAGGAAAACACTGTGAATATTTGTTCTGGTCCCTTTGGAGTCAAAGGAAGAAGGAGACATCTGCAGATCAATGGCTGAGCTGGGGTCTGAGATGCTTGGCCATTTCAATGAAGGCGTACAAAGCCATACCTCCAAGGAAAGCTTGTCTTCAGCACTTCTAAAACTGTATTTATACAATGTGACACATCTGGAAGCTGGTTGCATGGTTGCACCAGATGAGTCATGGACTCTCAGTATAAATTTCAGTTTATATCTGTGACCTATTCTTGGGTTTGCTTCTTGACTACAGTACCACTAGCCCAAATTAATTTGGTTGAAACCTTCTGAACTCATCATTGGATCTCTTTTTCTCTGTCACAGATTCTATCAAAAAGCACTCTAAGAGGCATCTGCATAATTCAGAGCTGTATCTATATCACCGTGAAATCTAACCTTCGCTTTGTTACCTCATCTAGTAGTTCCAGAACTGTTGATTTATCCCAACAAGTCTCCATCACTTCAGAATTGTTTCATAGCAAAAGAGAATGATTCCATAAAAGGGAGATGCAATTTTTCATTTCTCCACCGTACCTCGAAATACCGCACAAGTTCAAATTCAGAAGCCTTCTGTAGGAATGCAAAACAGTCATACCAGAAAACACATACAGCTCTTCCCACATCAACTGCTCCTATTACCCATCTTTTCCCTAACGTGCTTTTAGACCAGAGCCTCTGAAGAACACAACCTGTGCCGACCTTTTGCTATTACTCATCGTGCTTTCGCAATTTCAGAGAAGCAAACACAACCCCGTCTTAAAACCAAACCCCAGCTAAGACTCCAGAACAAAACTTGATCTTAAGAAAAGAATCACATCTATAAATTTCAGCGTATCATGCACATCTTTGAAGGCTGGAACATTTGGTTGCATCCTTGTCTATTTTTTTGTATATTTATGGAGACACACAGAGTTAGTTTATTTTTCTTTTATGTGATGACCACAGTCAGCACATTTTCTTTCTTTGAGAGAGAGATCACGTCTGGACATGTTGCAGGCAGAAGACCTTTGCCTGTTGCATCTGTGAGCATCCTGTTGCATCCCTGAAGTTTTACATCTCTAAATATTTCAGTTTCCATCCTCTTCTCTCGCAATTTCCTCAGAAAGAGTGAGAGTTTAGTAGCACTGGTAGTTAATAATCTTTCAAATCAAGAGGTAAATGCCGAGTAGGTATTATTCTGAAATTCAGCTGACCATTGAAAAGGTGACTGTTTGTCAGCTTTAAAGCAGGACCTCAGCACCAATGGACCTACATTTACGGCCCTGGCTAATCGCTAATTGTGTTTATTATTGAAAGAAGCAGAGGCCTTGTTCCACGAGCATCTGAAAATGTTGGGAGTCTTTCCCCTAATTTCAATGGGCTTTGGGTCTCGCCGTAGAACAGTTGTGTATTCAATGTAATTGTACTATTGCCAGTTAAACGTTTTATTTAATGCATCTCATTAAAATTTAACATGTTCTGTCATCGTAAATTTGCATTATTGTCTGGGTTTTCTTTGTGCCATCATTACCGAGATTTTATAACAATAATAACCTGAGTCTTTACTCATGTACTTCTGAGCTCTAGTAGCTCCTTTCCTTGTAATTTCCCTAGTTCTTTCGTATATTTTTTGTTCCTTAAACTTCTGCCCAAATTGATGATTTTCTGTAGTTCCTTCTGTTCTGCTTGCTTTCTGGCTCTTTACTCCCCCCATTTCTCTCTCTGGCAGTGACTTCACCTAAAAAAGTTAATTATTATTTCTCTCTTGTTGACGATGTGATCGTTTCTATTGCAACCTGGTTATAACTAGGGATGAAAATGTGGAGACATTCATAATTAGGCTTTTTTTATACTGCTAGCCTGGTCTGAAGGAGTGCTTTTTAACATGAGAATCAGATACCCAGGATGCAGTTCTCCAGGGTGGTGTCGTGGAAAAGCCAGGAATAGTGTGAAGTGGTCATAGAAAAACTTCTAAAAAAAATTCAGGTTTTGTTCCAAAAGTGGTAGTGGGAGAATGAATTATTATCTGATCAAAGGAATTATCCCATCCATGTTTTACCAGCACTAAGATCCTGATTTTGACAAAACCCATGCTGTTCCAGTTTGATTGAATAAAGGATTTGGCCGCTGACTCTTGTCTGATGCCATCTGAACCGGCTGTCTGACACTTGTCTTCTTGAATAATCATGTTGAGCCATCCTCATTCTGTAGGGTATGTAAAAACTCAGCAAACACTAATATATATACACCCTATCCATAGCTATTTCCATCAGCCAAAATTCTGCTCAGAAATATTTTATTTTTTTTAATATATCTGCATTAAACAGCAAGGACTGAAAAACAGAGAAACCCTGGTGAATGGAAGGGGGAGCAGGAGAGAGATGAGCAAGGGTAGGAGTAAATCCCTCAGGAAAGCTAACAGGATTTTGGGATAAGCAGAAACGGCCTTGTGGCTGCTAGCAAAGACATGCTCTGCCATCGAGTGATGCCTTTAGGTAGACAGAAACAGCGTTTTGCCCATTCTTCCACAATAAACCAAGTTACCCCAGGGAAAAGACCAGCCTCCATCAGTTTTAGCTCCTAACTGGCTCAACCTGCAAGACTCCCCATTTTTTCTCACCGCTTGGCTCCCGTGGGGCAACCCCTGGGAATGCGTTGCCACTACTCACAGGTCAGTTCTCCGCAATCACTGTTCCTGGAATTGTTTCCCAGTGGCTGCCTGTCTGTGTCATTTGACACTGATGCTATCAGGCTGTAATTACCAGAAGCTGAGGGCAGAAGGGAGCAATGCAATTTCAACAGAGGTTTCCAACTACTTAAAAGAAAAAAAAAAAATAAAAAAAAACGACAAAAAAGAACTAGAACCAGAATTTTCCCAGACCTACTAATAAGTAGGTATTATTACCTACTATTAATGAATCAATTAATAATGGCACCATACCACATACAAAGTAAAAGTTTGACTCATCCCTGTGGACAAAGAACAGGGATGTCATTAACAGGCCAAAAAGAGGAACGTTTTTAAGGTCTCACAGGACATTTGCAACAAGATGGAAGATCGAATACACAGTGGGAGACTGACCCCTTGGATTCATTTTTATTCCTTATGTCCCTGACTCAAACAGTAATTTTCAGTTGGTTTTGGTTTTGTCTTTGGGGTTTTTTTGGTTTTGTTTTTCTTTATTTCTTTTTTTTTTAATTTTGTATTTTTAAATACTTTCTGCTACAGACGAAGACGCCTGCTTATTGACTGCCGTCTTGAGTTATATTGCATAGACTCCTTCCAGGTAGTCATTGGGCCACCGGGAATCTGCAAACCCCAGGTTGAAAAGCCCTGAAGTAAGGTTTCCTGTCTGTATCTGCTGATCCCTAGGGGCTAAGGGGAGTCCTTAGGATATCATTCCGTATCAGTAATCCCTTTTAAAAATAGCCATTGTAGGAAGCATGAAAGTATTTGTGGAGGTAAGCCTGAGCTTTGGAAGCAGCGACAGTGCTTGGAGGCCAGGCAGAGATGACCAAGGCGAGCACTGCAGGAAGTCTTAGCTAAGCAAGCACCAATTCACACCTGTTGCCTGCAGTCTGTTCACAGGAGCTAATAATAAAAAGTTTGCGTTTAAACGGAGCCCTTCATCCCTTGTGATCCCAAAGCACTCAGCAAATTACACACCCAAAGGTCATATCAACCGGTGCTGAAATCCAGCCTGCCCTGGCCGTAACAATAGGAAGGAGGAAAAGTACGTCCAAGGACAACAGGGTAAATTCCCACTGATATGAAATATGTCTGGTGCTTTTCAAGGTCCATCCGGAGCAATCAGGAATCAGGATTGTAAAGCAGCCCAAAATACTGCAGCGCATTACAGTATGCTGATATTCCTTTGGTTTAACCCTTAGAAGAAAGAATAGAAAAGGAAAAAGAAAAAAAAAAAAAAGTTAAACAGAACTAATGACACTACTTGAATTCCATGCTATGGTTCCAGAGAGTCTACACATTTCAAATCTGTTGCTTAGCCTGTTAAGCCATCCCCTCTAACATGCCCTTTCTGTGGATTAGATGTGCTGTTTATTCATTGTTTCAAGGCAATGAAATGACTCATACCGAGTCTGTTCCCAGGAAATCTTGCCAGGTGAGGGAGGGTGACATTTACTAGGGGACCTATTAATTGGAATCTACTGTAATAATACAAACAAAACAGAAAACTCAAGTTCTTCTGCATGGTCCAAGCCTTATCATTCCATCTCTGGGCACCGCTGCGTATCTCTGAGCAAGGCACAATGAATCCGTTCCACTGCGCAACCCCGAACAATCCTCTTTCACAGGTCTTGTACCTTAAATCAAGACAGTAAAAGGCCAAAGGAATTCTGAAATGGCATATTCAATGGCCCTGGGTGAGGTAGGAGGAAGACATAATCTTCCACATTCTCCCAGTATACAAATCCAAGCACTTGTACCTCTTGGCCAGCTGCACACCTTTGCTGATTGGGAACAACTCTATCAGAAACCAATGCACATCCGTGTAGCTCCAGCTGCTGGCAGATGACTAATTGGTGCATCCTACTATTCCTGCTTTGCAGATGGCCCTCCTACGTCATCTGGCCTGAGACGGATCTGCAGAGTGACATCAGGAGGTGGCAGCTGGAGGTCTCGCTAATATGGTTCCAAGCTGGAGAGGTGCTCTTAGGTCTGCTAGCTCTCTTTATTTTTTCGCAGTCCATGAGAGTTTATTCCCCAAGATTAACATCTGAAAAAAGTGGGAAAAATGTCAATCACTAGGTTACGTACCTGATTGATCATTAACATTAAAGCAGATCCAGTGAATAGTCTTTTGGAGGTGATTCATTTGCTTCAATATAGGTTTTCAGTGCTATCCATCCATCCATGAGCTTTGGAGTGTTTTGCTTGGTTTCTATTTATCATTTCAGCGAGGAACACATCTTCCGCAAGTTCTGTGGTCATACCTACCTGCCCAGAAAGATGCCTCAGCTGCACTAGGACATCTCAAATGCACTACAAACCTGTACTCAGGAACCTGCGCCATACCTCAGGTGAGCTGAATCACCCTTTGGACTCTGGAAACAATTTGGTTGCCCTGACATTGGAGCCTCATGCTGTTAACAATGGTCCTGGTTGTCCCACTTAGCCTACAGCTGCTGCTCCAAGAGGCAGAGGGTTTCCCAGAAATTCAATTTCCTATCTGCTACCCACAGATGGATGTCTTGAATACACTAGGGTGTCTCATGTAATATTAGGTGCTTACCTGTGGGCAGTTGAATTGAGTCTCCTGTTGACAAGATTGCCTGCCTCTTTGTTGACTGTGGTGGGAGGTTGGACACCCGTAATACATTTACACTCCTGCATTTGGATATCTAAATTTAAGTACATCATTTTCAAGCCAAATGCCTTCCCCTTTTGACTTGAGAATTTGCAGTTCTTGCTGCTCTTCCTGTCTTATTTTTCAGTGTTCACACATACTGATGGGCTCGGTCCAGATTTTAGGTTTAGTTCTACACCAGGAATAGCTGCAACTTCATTATGATGTGTGAAATGTCTCGTTTGCTACCAAAATTGCAGTTCAGCAGAGCACCTCCACATTTAATAATAGGGACCATCATGACTTGTGCTAAACTTTATACCTGTAGGCTAGAAGAGCTCAGAACGTGGTAAACTGCCATGGAGGAGTCTGTAAACCCAATCATTTGGTGGTCTTAATAGGAAGGTCCTACAGGATATATGGCCTTCCATTATGGATTCCTGTCATGGCCCTCAAACCAGGACAATTCCAAATCAGGACTGAGTCTTGGCTTGGGTGTATCCTGAAGGCTGTATCTCACCTGTAAATGATGCTCTCGTCATTCTGTCTGTCAGCGCAAGTGTAGGAAGATGTAAATAATACCTGCATCACTTTCTGGTTCACTCCTGGCTATGGGAGCTGTCATGCAGGCAGATAGCTACCTTGATATCCCTCCTAGAATCGGGCCTACAATGATCCAAGCATTGAGTTAATTTCCCCAAATCGTAACAGTGTGAAAAGTCCACCCTCTAGTTTAAGCCAGTTATTTGTCATCCTGTGTAAGAAAGGTGTATATGGGCACCTGCACGTGTCAGACATTGCCGTCATAAAGCTGGAGTCACCAGCCACATTGTGAGATTTTCTTTCTCTTTTGCTATAGATAGAAGCTCGAAAAATAACTAGGATTATATAACTAACTCACAGACATCTGAAGTTTTCTGTTCCTAATGGAAACAAAGAGGAAAAATGTTTCTGCTGACTGGTGGAAAAACAATTAGCAGATGAGGATGTCTGCTAAGGTCAACATATTAGGCCTAATGATTTGTCTGCTCAAGAATTTACAGAAGACATGCACTTTGTACCCTGAATAAAAGTCCATTATACAAAGAAAAAACTTGGTTTAGGTGAAAATAGTATATAAAAGTTTTTTTAAGGATTTTCAGGCCAAGAATTAATTCTCAATGTGTATAGTCTTATGCCTTGTATAATAGAATCTTTGAGATTTCACTTGTTACTTTGTTTTAAGCCTAATAATTTATTTTAATCACATACTCTCAACAAGAATTTTAGTCTTGGTTCAGAACCACAAAGAGAGGGAAAACACAGACTTTTGGTAACAGCCTATTCCAGCGCTTAATCCCTCTTCCTGTGTATCTATGCCTAATTTCAATCTTCTTCCAAGAAATAGAAATAACTACAAGTTCTTCAGATAAAAAATTATAAGATTCCATTAGTAATTTCTCACATGATGTTTCATGCAAATACATTTCCAGGTTCAACTGATTATTAGTAATATTTGCAAACCCATCCAGTGAAGACCCAGAATTACAAGGCATCACAATTGTTGCCCTTTGACCAGTTCTATTTAAAGGTTTCTACAGAAGCTAATGATGAAGATCAAATAGAGAATGATGAAAACTAAAAAATCAGTGTACCAGAAGATCTAGTCTTTCCAATGCAAAAACGGCTTATCAGTTTTACATATTTAGGTTGACGTAGCTGCCACCAAAATGCATAATTGCAAGCAAAGGGAATATACAGCACAGCTAAAAATTAATGTGGTCGTACGTAATTACGCAGAGCACGATAGTGGGGGAGAGACACAAATCAGAGCAGGGAGGGAGCTCCCAGGGCTTTGCAGGAGGTTTAAGCCAATAGCATTTGCCACTGTAGGAAAAAAAAGAAAAAAGAAGAGAGAGAGAAAAAAAAAAAAAGAAATCCCCTTCTGCCATCTGGTAGCGAATTACAAAGCATACCAGTGTTAAAAGCCAACTTCCATCTCCAACTCCACCTTGCTTCGCAGCCAAAACCACAGGGGAAAATATAAAATCCCGCTCCCAAAGCTAAAGGCTTCTTTCACTCACCCATCAGATCTTTGGGAGTTATCTGCGTCTCACCTAATTTAACATGATGTGCCCCTGCTCCATCCCTTTGCCCTTGCCTTACTCCTGAGCTGCAAATGCACCTTAGGAGAGACAGACAAGTGAAAGGGAGTGAATCCATCCCAGGCAGAACTGGGCAGAGAATAACAAGCTTTCCGGAATTAAAGTGAGACGGCTTCTGTGGTCAGCAAAACCTCTGCCGGCTAATGTGGCTGCTGTGAATCAATCGCAGCCCAGCGAGGCGAAAAAAGAAGGCATTTCTTTCGGCATAAGGCAACTCGAGGCATCGGTCTGGTCTCAACCGTGCACTGCACAGAAATGAAGCCTTCACCTTTCCTCTGCACTCCAGAGGAGACATCACTCAGCGCAGCTGCTTTATCCGTAAAAGGGGTAACGTTCCTTTCAAGCAGTGGTTCCCAAGGTGTCAGAGGTACTCCTCAGAGCTTCGTGAAGGACTAGCCCAGGGACCGCATGTGTCTGTTCTGGGAGGTCTTTGCAGGCACACGGCTGGAGAAAAGGGGATGTGTGAGATCTGCTGAATTCCACAGGAGGGCAGGGAGAACTCACCTGCTGGAAGCTGGAGAAATCGTAAGTGGGATTCACCGGAGCAAAAGTAAATCAGCAGTGGAGCTGATCACCCAAAGCTCTCCTTACCAGACAGACATTTAGGGTGGGATTTGGTCATTCAAACACCACTGTCTACTGCTCTGTGGGTACCTCCCTGCTTCAGCCATACGTGTCTGCTCCAGAAAGGACCAGGTCTCCTGCATTGTATCTGCCAGCCCTGTGATGTCTTACAGCCCCAGGTGGTCTCCAATGGTACTGGTGCTAAATTTTATGAAGATGAACCATGCCTTTAGAGAGCAGTTCATCTTCCTCCCTCAAAAGTATTGAGGGGCTGATTCAGCTGTCTAAGCATAAGTGTCCAATGGATTTTGAGATGTCTGAAATAATTTTACTTTGCCTCCAGCTGCAGCTCCAGCAAGATACAAGTCTCTTGCAGTTGTTAAGTCACATCTGGCAGACCTGTGTAGGTGCATCAGATGCCCTCAAGCATCTCAATTGGCTCAAGATGCCTGCAGGTGTGCAACTAGATTGAGCTCTTAAGATCCTTATTTGCAAATGTGTAATCTTCCATTAGCTCAAAGCCTGGGCTTAACAGCTTGAGATGGGGGTGTCTAAAATGAACATGTCTACTACGAAATGAGATCTTATTCATCCTTTTTCTCCAAGGAGAGAGGATTTCTCTCCTGTGACTTTAGAGGTAGTGTTCAGTTCACAGTATGAGTCTCCTAAATTTAGGTTCAACGTGTAGGCATCTCCTTACGCTCTGACTGTCAGCTCGAGTCAGTGGAGCTCTAGTTGCCCAAACTTCGGTGCCTGGTCCAGAGCAGACTCAACCCCAAGACATCCATATGAGGTTAAATGTGACATTGGAGCTATGGGAGACTTGTCTCTTTTTTGGAGTGATAGCAGGAGGTTTATTTGGGTACCCTATGGTGCCTACACGTATCAATGCTTAGATAACTGGCTTGGGCTCCTAACCCTGCCCAAGGTCTGCTATAGGGTGATGACTGGACCAGCACCTGTAATGACTCAATTGGAGAAAGAAAGGTCTGAAGTCTCCTGCCATCAGACAGTTACAGATATATCAGAACTGACATATTTCAGATAGCAATTCTGGGATGGCGTATACAGCCCCGAGAAAGGGTTCATTCTTCCCCCTTCCCTGGAAAGGGCTGAAGGAGTTCAGATGGACACTTCAGCGTAGCGAACATCAAATGGATCCCAGATGGCAATCTGGGCTGGGCCACGAGCATGGGGGCCTTGAAAAAGCTTCTGGCTGTGAGATAGTGGAAGTGGCGATCCTGAGATCCAGCTTGTTGAGGTCACGTCAGCCTGTCCTTTTCCTCAAAGCCATGGATGGGGTGACCAGTGTTTGTCGTTCTAACAAAAGGAATTGGCTGCTCCACACCTGAAATGTAAGCTGAAACAAATCCACTGTGCAACGGCATGTAAGTAACATTACAGGCGATGTGCCAAAACAAATAAAGACAAAGTTTATGCTTTTTTTTCCTCTACTTCTTAATGCTGTTGAAAGCAAGCCAGAGATGTATTCCACTTGCCATTTAGCAGGGGAATTAGTAAGATTTTATTTTTATTTTCAAACTGGGAAAATGTTTCAAGCTAGCGAGCACAAGTTTAGGTTCTCATAAGCCACATCAGGCCTCGAAATAAAATGCCTTATTTCATCTTCTTCATTTGACTTTGCTGTATACCCCTCGTCATAAGGAGGAGTTGATTTCCATAGTCCCTGTACAGATACTGAGACCTTCTCTGCTCTCCCTTCCAACCTCCCAGACCAACAAACCATTAAGGGTCCCTTGTCTGATATGAATGTAGACAACAGAGGGTGAATGCTGTTCCTACCATCAGATCACTTAATGATCAAGAGGAAAAGGTCCAATGAGCCTTCTACATGCACAGTCATGTAGGGATCCTGCTTGATGCCTCAACAGTATAGGTTTTTTTAGGATATTGCTTTCCTATGGACTCAGGCAGAAAAATAAGATCCTGGGGTTGCCAGGACTGCATCCTACATGACACTAGTTTTCTTTGGAGGCTTCCCAGCCTCGACAAAACAAATTACTAACCTTATGAGAACTGATGAAACTCCAGCCAACTGTAGGAAGTTACAACAGCAGCCTTCTATCAAAATGAGCTGCTTTTTTAGGGAGTGCACTAGTGATCAAGTGCCTTTAGAAGGCTGTTGAGGCTGTGCGGTTAAGCATCACTTACCCTCTTGGTTTTAGCCAAAACACATCCTCGTTTTGTGGAGACGCAACAGCAGCTCTCCCACTCTGCGCCATGGGTAAGTACTGGTGCCAGTAACATGAGCTGAGGAGTTGGCATCCCGCTCCCACATCATAGGGATTCGTACGGCTGCTGCCAAGTGGGAAAGTGGTGTGTACCCACATGGACATGAAAGGCTTGAATTAGTAGCTCTCTGCCATGCACTGAAGTAGAAAACTGACTTTATAACTGATGTTATAAAGGAAGACATCTCTGCATTGCTAATGCCCCTTTCACGAAGGCTAAGCGGGCAGCCAAAGTTGTTCTGGCTTTTTTTCTTTTCTTCTTTTGATAGAAGGGGCCGGTTTGGGGAAAGAGAAGGTCTGTCAGCAGTGACAGAGAGGGTCTGAGTGGAGTGAAAGATGTTCAAGCAACTCTTTTCTTCCCAGAGTAAATAGGAGATTTTAGATGTGCTCTGACATTACCTCTAGTTCAAGATGTTAAGATAGATGGACAGGTAGTCTTATTAGCACAGAAAGTCCTCTGCTCAGTCAGGAGCTCTGTGTACGCAGAGGTTTGTGTGTTATGCAGGAGGAGAGGTGATTAGGACTGAGGGGAAGGGAAGAAGGAGAAGGGGGGAGACAGAATCAGTGTGGCCCATGGAATGTCTAAAGCATCACCTGCCCACACTACAGCATTCCTCCCCCAAAACGCTGGCCAAGCAGCCCGGGGGGCTGGGATAATTGAAAAGCAATAGTGGGATGGTCTTAGATGAGTTTTTAATCTTTCCACAAAAGCTAATAAAATCTGAATGGCCCTCCTGAGGCCACATTTTATTGCCACAAATTCCCATTACATCCCTGGGAGAAGTAGCTCACACATTAAAGTTCCCTGTGAGTCCCTGTAAAAACAAATTCCTTCAGCCACCTCCTCACAGCTGCCAGAAACACCCATTTCCCCAGCAATTCCCCATCTTTTAGTCTCCATGCCAGAGCACAGTAGCCACACTCAGCAAGAGAGCCACACGGCTCCACCAAAATAGAAGAGTGGTATTTGTGGCCTTGTTCCTGCAGCCTTTATGGTTAATAAAGATGTATGACATGTTATTTCTTAGGCAAACTTCTGCGTTTTGCAAACCTGTAGAGTTCTTCTGACACAAATCTTCATAAAATCATCTGCTTTTCCTATGACTGTAATGATGGTACGTCAGCATCTTCCCTGCTCCTCCTTCCTCTGGTATAAAGAAATCGTTGATATCCAAACCTGGGAATAAATTTTATGCTTCTTCCCCTCCTTTGATTTTTTTACTGACTGAAAATGATGAGTGGACTAAGGTGACCCCTAATGAACTAGCTTTGTGCATTGTCATGGGCCACAGGCGTTATTTAAGAAACTCTTCATTTTCACCCACTTCATATAGGTGGGATTATAATTAAATAATAATAACAAAAGTGACTTTCACTAGCAGAATTTTTGGATACCTTGAAGTAGTGATAGAAATTTAAGAGGTAAGACCATACTGTTATGGTTATGGTTATGGTTATGGTTATGGTTACGGTTATGGTTATGGTTATGGTTATAGTTATAGCTATGGTTATGGCTATGGTTGCAGTTATTAATTTCTAATAATGAGAATAATACTGACCTACCTGAGTGTGTGGGGATTAAAAGCCTAATTTCTGGAAAAATTCAGAACTAGACATTGTCTTCCGAGTTGAGCGTTTAATTCAACAACTAATTTGTTCATGTGTTGTTTTATTCTAAAAAGATTAAAGGCATTATATACTGATATGATTTACTGTTTACTATTAATTCTTTATATTGTTATCTGTTTAATAAAGGAAAGGCCAGAAAATAGAACCAGTTATGCGTAAAAGCAGTCGGAACACCAACCCAATTTTTAGGTCTAAAAATTGGTACATGACCACTAAGATCTGATTTGCCAAGGCACAATATTTATCTACAACCGCGCAAAAGCATCATCCTGTTGTCAAGCCAAAAGGGGAATCTGTGTAACCTTTTTTTTCCGCACATTACCTCTCAAGGCATGGGAATGGTGTAAATGAATTGCACTTCCCAGGCATTCTGTTGCTGAGACACCAGGAACAGAAATCCAGCCTACCTCCATTTATCTCAGCATTTAAAAAGAAAATCATGTCATTTCACCAAAATGGGCAGTTTATTGACAGTTAAAAAGAAAAAAAAAAAGTAAAAATAAAAAGAGGCTTAAAGTTTGTGACCATAATCTTTCTCCATAGTTTAAGGCTGTTTTTTATCATCGTTGCCAATCCTATATCCTTTTGAGGTCAGTTCGTCAATGATTGCACCATTAGTGCTGATCTTTGCCTCCCTTCATCATCTGCTCTTTACACGGTGTCTATCGTAGAAAGTGTTTCTGATAAGGTTTGATTTGAAAGGTCTGAGAAATACACTGTTTTAATCTTTGGGACAAGCTTAAACCTATCAAACCTATCTATCAAACCTGTTTATCAAACCTAAGACACGTTTATACATTCTTAGGGGGTACATCTCTTGATTACAAGAGAATAACCAACTTACCAGGTACATCACGGGGGAGCTCAGTCAGAGGGATCTAGAAAAATATTTTGTAGCTAAACTGCAGAATTTTATTTCAGGCTGAAACCTGTACCTTTCTGGAGCAGTACCTGAAGACCTCACAGGAAACCTTTGGCATTTGTGGTGGCCCTAGTCAGCTGCATTTGGACTACTGAATCAAAGCCATGATTTCCTTAGAGCTTAAATGTGAACTAAAACTGGGCTCAGATGGGTAGTCATAGATCTCTAGTGCCAGTTGAAAAGCCTGGGCATATCAGAGATGTCCACATGACTAACATGACAAATGACTTTTGGGCGAACTGTGCCAGTCGGAGCAGCAGCTGAAAGCCACATGAAATCCCCCGGGGCATGCAAATCCCAAAATTTAGCTTTCTTTACCTATGAGCTGAACTTCTGGGTTTAGATGAAGCTAATCCTACCCCATATGAAGCATAAAAAATCAAATCCTTTCAACTATTCTTGATCAAGTCAGACTCAGGATCTATTCTTAGCCTGGCTTTTGTGCAAACTGGTATGTTCTTATTCAGGTTTAAAAAAACTTTAGCTGGCCATGCTGCTAATCTATATGGTCTATGAGTGGAAAAAATTCGGTTCAAAGAACCTTTCAATTTTCAAAGGTCATCTTTAATCTAGACTTGATAAATATATATTTTAGAGTAGGCACATTCCTAATATTGGAAGTGGAGGAAGGAGAAAATAGGATAAGAAAACATAATGGCCCAGTACACCTTGTGAAAACAAGTGGAGGGAGTCCAAATCCATTTGCATGGAAATGTCAGGCAAAGGCCCAAGGATAGAAGGGCAACGAACAGACAATCATTTGGACAAGTGAATATATGATACATGGTACATGGACAACATACCGCAGTTTCCTGACAGCCTAGCATGGGCGCATGGATGTAGGCAAAAGACTTTAGAAGCTGTTAATTTTGAACAAGGAAGGGCAGAAAGAAGAGAGGAGCCATATAAGGGTTAAGTAATACTGGGGACTTTTGAGATTAAAAAATGATTTTTCAGAGTTTTTGCATCAGAATGTTTGTTATTCAAAAATAAATGGACAGGGATTGCTGAAATCAAGTTCTCTAACACAGCAGTAAATTATTACACAACTCTAACACATATGAATTCTAACTCTGATTCATATCAGTACGATCTTTTTATACACTTTTGATAAATTCACTCTAACAAAGCTTGAAATCACAGAATCACAGAATCATTTAGGTTGGAAAAGACCTTTAAGATCATCAAGTCCAACCGTAATAGTCAAACATTTTCAAGATCATTTCTTTTATCTTTCTTTTTCAGATTAAAAATATAAATTCCACATGCAGTCACTTTGAAATAGCTTTTCAGTATTCATCTTTCAAGGGAAGAGTGTCAACTATTTTCTCACTAAACATTGCGTCAATGTATACTTAAGCAGTGATGAAAACAGGCTGATGCTAAATCCTAGAAAACCATGAAGACTGCTGTTGCAATTGTGGCACATTTAGCAGCGGAGAAGGCAGTAACATAAGTAGCCTGTGAGGACCCAGTGCAATATTGACCCCAAGAATAGGAAGGAACAACTGATACAACTCAAACCAAAGAATCTGAGGGTAAGAATGTGCCTGATATTGGTGAATACGATTTTATGGACACAACCGCAGATCAACAAAAATCAGTTTCATCCATTGAGGAAATTTCAGATTTGATGAAAGAGACCTTTGACTTAGTGCTTCATAGTCTGTTTATTATTTGAGGAATGGTTTCTCAGTAGGAAGAAAAGTGCAAGATTTTCCCTCTGGGATTGATACCTTTCCTTTCCAGTGACCAGATATCTTTTTTAAAGTCCAGGGAAAAATAAACAGAAGGGAAACATGATACCACTTTTCTAATCTGGAGACAGTAGCATACAAAGAAAACAAACCAACCTCCCTGCCCATTAAGGACAGGATAAGAGACCTTGGTCTTAAACTTCAGTTAGGGAGAGGCGATTTAGAAATTGGGTGGTTAGAAGCGGACAACGCTACTGGAATTTTTTAATCATAAAAATAATGAAAAGGTGGAGCAGACAGTCAGGAGTAGGTCTGTGGACATTTTTTGATTGTAAGTGCTAACGTAACTGTTCCTTTCTCAGGAGACAAAGTAAATGGCTTCTTGAGATTCCCGTGAGCCCTATTTTCTAGGATATTTTAATTTGCATTTTAACCCACAGAAATATCAGAAGAGTAAACTCTGTATAAAGTACATAACTTGCTGGAGGACACATTTCAAAAAGCAGCTGTCAAAGACGAGCCATCCCCAAATGAAGACCTTTGCAGCTGACGTTCCTGAGAGACTTTCACAGGCTCATGAGCTTGGAGAGCTTTCAGAAGGGATTTGAAATTAAACTGAGGAGAAACCTACCACTTAATTTAGGAGGGTGACATAGTTAATGGCAGAATGTATAACAATAGGCAGGAGGAGGCAGTGACAGTCTTCTGTCCTTAAACAGAGTAGATATGTCTATCTAGACATGGGGTACCTGTCCTCAGGGCAGGCAGAAGCAGGCAGAGCTGTCCCTCCTGCCCACTACGACCCACCCTTCGGGCTGCCTGCGGTATGCCTGTTCTGTACGGGATTTGGGGCATGCAGGACACCGCACCTGCAGGCTCACAGAAAAGAAAATGGGTGGGTTTGGACTCAAGGTGCCTGAAAGCCGTGGCTGATGCAGCTGGTGAGCGTTGCTGCTGTGAGATGGCAGCTTGTTGCCACCTGATGCCTGCACAGTCCTTCTTCTTGATGTGAAGGCGGACCTCGTCCTTTCCTCTCTGCATCTGCCAGCCCAGAGGTTCAGCCCTGCAAACCAAAGTCCGCCCTTCCAGGTAATTGTTGCGAGGATTTGTTTTTATGTATGATTTCACATCTCAGGCAGAGCAACTTTCTTGCCCCTCTCCTGCTGTAACCACAGACAGCATTACCTCAGGACATCTGCTTATAAATTTCAACTCGGAGAACAAACATAAATACCTCAGATGACATCATATCCTCTAAAACTACAGAGATCCATAGAATAACAGGAGGTGAAGGGAAAAAAAAAAGAAAAGTGTGCAATAATAATAATAAAAAAAAAACAACTGTGAAGGCCAATCTTCAAGAGGATGTTGGGGCATAATATGAGGTAGCTGAAAGTTGCAGAGTGAGGGTGATGAAGGCAGCGAGAAAGTGGGAGCAGGAACAGTCACGATCAGATGAGCATGGGAAGTGGTTTGAGGACGGTGAATGGTTTGACTGAGGAGGGACACGACATGATGCGAACGTGGCTCACACCTCCGGCAGCACTTACTGAGCCGTGCGGATCTTCTCCTGCACACGGGATCCTTCTGTGGTTCTCACCACAGAGCTGAGGCAGGTTGATGCTTGTTAACCCTACGCCACGCTTACATGTGGATGGATGGAGGATTCCCATACAGCTTGGGCAGAGAGGGGGCCTCCAAAGATGGCCAGTAAGGTCATAAGCTTGTGTCCCAATCCAGTGTCAGGGAGGTTTCGTTATCATTCCAAGGATGAGATTAAGACACTGAAGTCGGTCAAATGTCGTACAAACTTTTACTTAGTTTTCTTGACAAAACCGAGAAAGAATGGTAAAAAGGGAGGGGAAGGGAAGGCAAAGGGGAAAGGAAAGAAGGGTAAGGAAGGAAACAAAGAAAGAGGGAGAGAGTTCGCTACTGCCACCCTGAGTCCAACGGTTTTTGGCTGAGTCTGGGGTCCGGAGATGCATGCAGCAGGGAGGTGAGGAGAACAAAAAGCGCCGAGAAGCCTGCCAAAAAACTTATATATGGCTTGCGATTGACCAGAAGCGCTGGTCCCTTACAAGCCTCTTCCTGCTCTTTTCGTGCCTTTAGTCCTTGCGCAGGTGCACGGAGTCGTCCACTTCCAAGACAGTGAAGAAGATGATCCTTCCGGAAGATGGTGGCGTGGCAGCAATGTCGAGACAAAATCGCATCTGGTATTGATTCTCTACAGCTCATCACTCTGTGGTCCCTGTACACACAGTGGAGAGAAATAGGCACTTCCAAAATGTGCTTCACCCTCTCCTGAGAGGTCTCAAATTAAGTAAGGTGTCCTGCTGTCAGGACTGTCAGCCTGTCCAACTGGTGATGGAGGTAAGTTTGATCAGACCACTGCCTTGAGTGTCTTGATTAAGTGAAATGAATCTAGGCTCTTGCATTTGTGATAGGAAGATGGTTTTCCACATTTGTTTGTAAAAAAAAAAAAAAAAACCCAAAACATTTCAAAGAAACAAATCTGTACTTCTGTCTGCTACCTGCTGCATGCCTTGGCCACCGTTTGAGAGGCTTCAGCATAGACTGTTTGCACATGGGCAGGCGTGTGGCTGTTGCTAATATAGGCGCAGCCCTGAGCTAAATAAAGCCTTGTGGCTTATCTCAGGCTCTGACTGCAGGCCAGGGAATTTTGTGTCTTTATAACAAGGCTGGAGAGTTCGTACCTTTTCTTTTTTTCCCATTCCCACAAAACCGTGAAATGTGTTTATTGTGTGGGACTCCCAGTGGATTATGGTAACTCCAGACCTTGCCATGTCTTTCCTTGCCATGTCTTTCTGGCAAAGATAGAGGGGGAAATCTCCTCGAGGGCATCTAGACCTTGCTTTCTCCCCATGCTTCTACCAGAGGGTACAGCAGTGGGAAAGTATTTCAGCTAGCTGTGAATGGTCTCATGTTTCTCCAGTTATAAAGCTTTTGTGACCTCAGGTAGCTGATTTGCTGCCATTTTAGCTTAGATATTTCTGTCCAGTGCTGTGTTATGTTGCAAAGGTGTACCTTCTATGGGTAAATGATCCCACACCACTCAACAGTACTTGCAGGTATTTCATACGCAGAGAAAGACTTGAAATTCTGGAGTGAGAGACAAAACTGTGCTTAATGGGAGCATCCTAGAAATGAATATTTAAATTACATTGTGTCATTGTTTAACCCCAGCCGGCAGCTAGGACCACGCAGCCGCTCACGCAGTTCTCCCCTTTTCCCCCCAAAAGGGTGGAGAGGTGGGAGAAAGGGAGAGGAAAGGAAAGGGAAGGGAAAAAAACCTTGTGGGTTGAAATGAAGACAGTTTAATAGGACAATAACAAAAAAAAGGAAAAGAACAATAACAATAATAATGGTAAAAGAATAGATAACACAAATCATTCTCACCACCCAGTGAATAGATTGCCCAGCCCATCCTGAGCAGTGATCGCGGATTGCCCCGGCCAAAACCCCATTTCTATATTGAGCATGACATCTATGGTACGGAATATTCCATTGGCCATTCCATTGATCTGTCTGTGCTCCTTCTCGGCTTCTATGGGAAGCTGAAAAAAGTCCTTAAATAGTATAAATATCACCTAGCAACAACTGAAGCAACATGTATTATTGACATTCCTTTCATACCAAATCTGAAACACAACAACCACTAGAAAGAATATTAACTGTGTCCCAACTTAAACCAGGACAGTATCCATCCCTTATTCCATACCACTGACGTCATGCCCAGGTCTTATATTTTTCAATAAGTCACGACCGCTTTTCCTGTCTTTGAGATATGTATGTATATATATTTATATACACACAGAGATACCATTCCCTTAGTCTATGGGCCGTCCCCTAAAATGTTCATTGCATTCATTTAGTCCATAACTTTGGGCTCCATCTGTCCTAACAGTCTTTTAGGGCAGGAGAGGTGGTGTGTGTGCTGCATCTGGAACACAGAAACCACTGGAAAGACAATGAACCCTATCCTAGCTGAAACCAGGATGATACGCAAGAAGGTATAGAGAAAGAAGAGCATCTCAGGTGGCTCCAACACTGAAGAACCTGATTCATCAAAAGCATCAACATTAGTCATGTGAAGTGTAGACAATACTGTGAAGAAGAGTGTCCACAACTTATTTATATTTATGGACTGATAAAATAAGGGGAAGAAAGGCTGAAAGGGATCTGTAGGTATCATCTGATCCATCTTTTTTAACCAAAGACATCTGTGAGGCGTGGATTGTATACATGGTCCTACTGACCTCAGAGAACCAACACAAGGAGTAGAGATTTCACATGACATGATGCGCACATGCTCCAGATAAGCACTGAGAACAGGGTCACTACACCCAGGTTGCCACAAGTCTTGGTGTAGGATCCCAGAAATTATGACATTGGCTTCTGAGTAGCTTAGCAATATTATTGGATTTTTTTTTATTTTCCTTCTGATTTGTAGTATTACACATTAAGTGTTTTCAAGCCTTTCTCACAACAAATGAATCCTAAATGTATTTTTTTAAAAAATCCCATGATTCTAGGAATTGAAACTTAATAAAAAAAAAAATAACAGATATCATTTGTATTTTCACAAGTTTATGAGAGTTAATAGGAGATGAGTCTTGGAAAATACAGTATACACATGTATTAGGCGCAGAAAAAGAAATACTGTTTGAAGCAGAACTAGGTGTGGGGAGATGAAAAATGACAGAAGGAAAAATAAGGTTGATGATTAGGATATATTTCCTGAAAAGCACAACTACCAGATGGCTGATAGTTTCCCAAGGGAAAGGGTGGGAAATCTCTTCCCTTTGGCTTTTAATATTGAATAAAGCCCTGAGGGACAACGTCACAGAATCCACTATCATGAATGCCAGCTCAGTTTATCACTTTTTGCCTGGAAATACCTTGCCCAAATGACATGCCGTGTGTTGAATTTTGCCCTTTAAGCAATGGCTTTCCCATCTTGCATGAAAGCATTTAAACAGCTCCAGCCACCTAATCCTCTAAAGACATTTTTCCAAATGTTCAGCTATTAAAATCCATCCAGTAAAATTCTTGATGGAAGAAATAAAGGTTTTGGTCAAACAAATCATTTGCTGGGGCATAGTGTTTTGACACTCTGCTCTGTAAACAGTTTTAGAGTATCCCTTTAAAATGCTTTAATAACAATGGTAATAGTAGTAATAGCCACTTTACTGTGTCACTTTTCAATCGGATTACCTCCCTGAGAGAAATCTAATTAGAAGCTGCCAGGTTACTAAAGACACCAAACCTGATATAAAAGTTTAGCCTTTTAGAGACTGCATTTTGCATTACGCTTTTTATTAATATTATCTGTTTCCAAACCCCTGCTTCCCCTTCTCTGGGAAATGCCATGCTTTTAAAAAGGTCAGCTGGAGAGAATAAATGTTTTTTTATTAAATGCAAACCTTATGGATTTTCACTTCAGCTACATAATGGTTTGCTTGTCATTATGGAGTGGAATTAAATATTTTACAAGGGAGAAGTTAATACTTTTCGGATGGCGAACAACAAACGTGTCCTGCAGCAGATACATGGGCAGCGAGTGCTCTTAAACAGCTCTATTGATTTTAGCTGAAGTTGCTGGCATTAGGTTTCTTTTCTGAATTGCTTTTCTCATTATTATGCGAAACACAGTAGCTCGTGGGAATCCCATCAAGGTGGTAACCACCCTGTCTTTGGTGTTATACATATGCGTAATTAGAAATGTTCCCTGTCTCTAACATTTTACAGAGGGCGTCATCTCTTCTTTCAGATGTCCACAAATTAACTGTCTTGCTTTATATAATCTTCTGTGCTTCCTTCAGTAATGCAGCTTTGGAGGGCACTTCATTCATATTTAAGCCTGCGATTCTCTACGTATGTTTCTGGGGCTGCTGGACAGGTCAGTTTGGCCCAGACCTACCAAAGATTCTTCACAAAAGAGGTGTAAGAAGCCCACGGAATAAGGCCTGGAACAAAGACCTCCCTCTTTTGAAGGGGACCTGGAAAGACTTTGCTGATGAGTTATGCTTTACATTCAACTGCTTCTCCATCCTGACCCATCTTTAAATGTCAGTTTGACCTGACCTTCCAGGCTGAAACCAGAAGCATCGACACAGCTTTTCGCTATCTGCTACAGCCTGTATTTTGGTGGTTAGGGCATTTTAGGCTAAGTGAACCAAGAGGACCAGAGCACTGATTCAGCCTCGTACAATGTCATCCATACCGTAATTCCCAATTGCCAGAATAACCCACCACCTCCAGGGAGGAGAGACTTCAGCTGCATAAATACAGACCACTCTGTGCTTCTCGCTCCATGGTCTATAGGACAGGGCCTGGTCTGCTTTAGTTAAATACAGCCAAGTGGATGTTGGTTCTTTTCAGGCAAAGAAAGGATTAGGTCCACGTTGCTCCTGAGGTGCAATATCTCCATTTGGATACTTTTCTCCAGGTAAGGCCTTACAAAGGTTGGTTCCTGGCTGCCAGTGACAGAGAAGATTGAGA
The DNA here is from genome assembly GCF_965231255.1 of Vanellus vanellus. Lineage (NCBI taxonomy): Eukaryota > Metazoa > Chordata > Aves > Charadriiformes > Charadriidae > Vanellus > Vanellus vanellus. The sequence goes on from NC_138906.1 coordinate 3,014,342, forward strand.
TGAGGTTGTTGAGGCCCCATCCCTGGAGGTGTTCAAGGCCAGGCTGGACGTGGCCTTGGGCAACCTGGTCTGGTGGGAGGTGTCCCTGCCTATTGCAGGGGCAGTGGAACTTGACGATATTCAAGGTCCTTTCCAACCTAAACCATTCTATGATTCTATGATGTAAAACCTTGTAATAGTGCATCATAATTGGCAAATAAGCAACTTATGGTCTACTCAGATCTGTCTCTGAAGAACTTATATCTAATCTCTGATTCAAAATCTTTATGTGGTTAACTAACCCTGCCTAATAATTATCCATCTAATCTTAGCCACCGGAAAACTTCCAGTTTAAACTTATCTGCTAGATTGGCTCAATGGATAATGGAAAAAAAAAAAAAGATCAGAATGTCCAGAATCTCCTCCCATCAAAAAACAGGTGGGATGTATCATCAACTGAAAGTGTCTACCCCATGTCCAGAGAGTCCTAGCTGACGGCTAAACCAGACACCTTATTTTCAGATGCCTAAAGTTAGATGCCATGAAAATCTCCTGAACAGTGTAGAACTCCATTTGTCATTGAATTGCATCCAAGCTTTCCCCCAGGGTCTCTCCAGGTTTTCAAGATCCTATTGAATTTTATCCTGTCCTCCAACATACTCACAACTCCTGTCAACACATGGCTGATTTCAGAGGTTCTGAATGCCGAATTTCATTCTTCAGTGCAGTAAGTAAGTCCAACCTGCTAGGGGGAGGAGGTGTTAATTCCCAAATTGCCAAATTCTATGGATTTATAAAAGACAAAGGTCTCCTACAACTGCTGTTCCCAGAAGGTTTTGCTTCAGCTCTGGCTGTAAGGATTCTGTTATTAGGTTTTAAATATCTCCACCTGATTGAGTAATGCTAGCCTCTGACTTGGGTCTCCCAGTACATTTTTGAATAGAGTTCTGCTCTCTGGAAGACTCACAAAATGCTGTACCTACCCCACACGGGATAGGAGGATTTAGGCCATATTGCAACTCAATAGTTCCCACGCCACTTTCTCTGCATTGGTGTTTGCACCCTCCCGTAGCTCTGGGCACCCCTGTGATTTTCACAAAGTCCCGTTCATAACCTGAATTTTACCCACCCACTGGTTTATCTTTGTCCCTTCCTTACAAAGAAAGCTGTGCTCAACCTGAAGGCATGTTTGGTTCATAACCTAATAAGGAGAATGTTGGGGTATGGCGCAACGGCAGGGTATCAAGCTTATTGTGTGTTAGGGATGCTTCAAGGACAAGACAGAAATGGGATCCAGATATTTTGCTGATGGGGGAAGGAGAATATAATACCCTCAAAACGTTTGAGGGCAGGGAAGTGCATAGGTGGCAACTATTTGCTCCTACCTAGACAGGAATTAAATTTAATATCCCAGACTCTCCCCACTGTTGCTAAAGGAAAACCAATGTTCACAGGTACGGATCTCCTTGCTGTGGTTTCAAAATGGAGCTTTTTCCTGCTATGATGTCAGAAACAAGAGGACTTTCTACTTCTCAAAAGCCAATTTATTCCCTAGTAAATCCATGCTTTTTTTTTTTTTTTTTTAGCACCTCAGAAACAAGGTTAAATGTTGCTCTTTAAAGATCACTGAAGTTCAATTTCACACAGCAACAACTATTAGGTATATAGTGTTTTTGCTGTCCTTTGAATTTTCTTCTTTACAAGTAAAGGCATCCAAATACAACGTTATGCCAGTCACAAAATATCGAGCCTGAAAATTAATAGTAGTGAGAGCCTATGTGTTACCTCCCCCTCTTACCTAAATATCATTATCTTTTATTTATGGCCCCTCAGAATCTGTAAGACCTGAGGGATAGTTTTTTCTTGTTTATTCTACATGTTCTGTGTGTTGTTTTTTAAATTCTGTCATGTCCCATATAATTGTAAGCTGTCTCCTGAGAATCTGTGGTCTGTTTTCATACAATTTCCCATTATTTTTGGTCAGTGTATGTATTTATACTTTTTTTTCCTTGCAAAACTAACAGCATAAACAAAATAAACTCTGCCATGTGAAGCACTTAGTTGGCATCTTCTCTGAAATTCACACTAGGTACAAATTTCTTTTTCCAGCCAGAATAAAGCATCTAAAAACTTGCTTGTAAAGAAAGGAGTTAACACTTTATATTTTTTGCTTCGTGCATGTCTTTCTAATGAAATTTAAGATAGTCTGGATCAGACTTTCTTCATCTGTCAGAAATTTAAGTTTGTGATTGAGTTTCTCAGACTAAGGTGTCTGTTGCCATTTGAGGTGGCTGAGGGCATTCTGTCTCATGCCCTATCATGCAGATAGGTCTCCTCTCCATCCTGTGCCGCATTCGCCATCCTCCTGTGGATCTCAGATTCCCCGTTGTGCCTCAGATTATACTAAATGTTGAGTAAGATGTCTCTCGTTCCTACCAAATTACAGAGAGGGGTTCATCTTACCCTGTTGCAGGTGCCTACGTGTGCTCAGCTGGATCGCTTTTCAACTCCCCCAACCAGACTTCATCAATGCTACTAATTATCGTGGGAGCTTAGATGCCTGCTCACATGGAAACACTCGTGTATATACATGTAAGTCTTGTCATCTTAATCTGCAAAGCAAATCCCACCCATGTATCGTAGCTGCACTGTTCATGTCCCACGTAAGAGTTTACAAGCAGAAGTAGCATGAGATAAATTTCACACCAAGTGAATAGGTTGTACTCAGATTTAATAAGTAACCACTTAACTACGTGTTCCACTTGGGGAGCTGAGTGGCTATTTTGGCTTCCTGTGGTTCCTTGTAGGCATCTGGGTCAGCTCCTCATCTGGTGTAAATGAGTAATGTTACATTGGTTGTAACTAGAGTCTGGACAATTTAGGACAGCTGAAGTTCAGGCTCGCTTTTGCCCTAAATAAAAATATTTCTGTTTCACCAGAGGTGACAGGATGAGAAGATCCCATGGTTGTTTTCCTTTCTGAAATGTTCTGTAGTAGAGGTTTTAATTTACTCTGTTTTGTACAGGAATCAGCACGATGGAAGAGCCCCTGACATTGGTAAGATATCAAACACTGACAGAGAGACTTCAAGATCCTGCCAGGGCAGATGGATTAAGAAAGTATCTTCTCATTCATATGGGAAATTTCCTTTCTAAAATTACGTTCTCCTCTCTTCTTGTCTGGCTTACAAACTTAACAGCATGTTTAAAGCTTCAAAATTTGTATGATTTGGGAAGGGAAACAGTGGACGAAAAGCTTAACTTTTAAGAAAAAAGCACCATGTTCCTGAAAGCTGGTCAGGAGCAGCACAGTAAAAAAAAAACAAACCCAAAACATCAAAATGATATCCAAATGGACACAGTTTCATCTGTCTTCCTAACTTGCCTCAGGTTCATTCAGGACTGCATCTTCTCAGCCTTTTGAAGAAGACTGAAGATAGTCATAGACAGGTGAGATGCCTCGATGAAGGTTGCCCAGGAAACCTGTGGCACAGCTGGAATTTGAACGAGTCCGCACACTCCTAGTCCAGCCCCTTAACCGCAGGGCTCTCAGCAGTGTTAGCCACAACAGCTGGTGGACTTGGCTCTGCAATTGTGGGAATTTGCCTATACAAGAAGGGAAGGAGACGGAAGCAGTAAGGGGGAGGGAAACAGAAAATATAGGTACACGATTTTTTTTTTATTTTATTTTTTATTTTTTAGCTGAGCGAGAGATCCGCAGCTTGCAGAACAATACGTGCTGGGTCATTAAAATGCAGCCAAGGTTGATGTTGTCAGGCACTGTGGTCATTTACGGAGTCAGAGCCAGAATACAATGCTGGCAAAGGGTTTTATTGTTTCCTGTACTTGCTGGGTTTGCTCTCGTAAACATGCCATTCGAGTCAGCATGGTAGTTACGTGTTATTAAGTGGCAGGTCTGTGTTTATGAGCATGGTCAGGATTCCAGACTCAGAGCAAACTTACGATTTAGAGAGGCTCACGGTTCCTCTTGCCGAGCATCTGTGGATGGAGCCTGCTTCAGACGGTTGGACAGGTCACCATCCTGCTCCCCCCTCCTCAGCCTCATACTGCTGAGCCTAATCTTTTCTGAAGGAACTTTGACTGGAGTAGAGATACCTGTTTCCTGACGGGTGATAATTCACTGGCGTCACTAGGATCGGAGCCAGCGTTTCCTCACTGAAGAGGCAAAAGAGGTGCTGTCTTGGAAGACGAAAAGAGACCATCCCTTCCACCACTCTATCTCCAACTGGGACAAATGTACTGCTCATCAGGCTACGTAGACACTGCAGCCTTCAGAAGCACTTTGAGATAGGGTTGTTTTTTTCCTGACAACGTGTTAAATCAGAGCCTAGAACAAAATAATAATTAATGACTGTCAATAATTCATTGGGGAAAGGAGATCCCAGACGATAGTGAGATAGTGGCTTATGTGTGAATTATGAGGACTGGATGCCTGTTACAAAAAAAAAGACATTTAGATGTCTCAGGGAAGAACAGATCTCACCTAATTTTAAAATTTGATTTTAAATCCTGGGCAACACCTAGGCTGTCCTCTCTAATCACTTCAAAACTCAATATAATAATTCATTTCATTGTGAGTAGGCATCTAAAAAAGCTCAGATTAGTTTTCTTTTTCAGGTGTATTTTTCCTCCCTTGTTGTAAATGCAGGCTATGATGACTAGGTTGTACTTTATGATCTTCTTTTCATACAACTAAAGATAGGTGAGCTTCATCCCACCTATTCTTACCATTGAATCCAGCGCAGTTCAGACCCCAACATCCCTTGGTGAGTCTGGGCCTTGTAAGCAGTGTGCTTTTATCCCATTTGTGTGCCATCCACAGTCCCAGAAGTTGGGATAAACTTACAAGAGCTGTCAACAAAGCGGTTTCTATATAACTGCTGACAGCAAGTGAACCTGACAATTTTTTTGGCCTGGATGGAGTTACCAAATTATGTAGTGCCACTGGAATACTGTTGGAAAAGCAGAGGTATGGAACTACATTTCTGCCCAAAACAACATCGCTTTACTATCATCAACCTGCTTGTTTGCAACTAAGTTCAAATTCAGCTGATAATAAAGTCTGCTTCCCCATGACCATAAGTGCATAAGCTTGCAGTCCCAAGCACGAGTCCAGGCTGGGCAGAGGACAGATGGAAAGCAGCCCTGAGGAGAAGTACTTGGGGGTGTTGGTTGATGAGAACTCGCAATGGGTGCTCGCAGCCCAGAAAGCCAACTCATCCTGGGCTGCATCACAAGAAGCATGGCCAGCAGCGTGAGGGAGGAAATTCTGCCCCTCTGCTCCACTCTGGTGACACTCCACCTGGAGTACTGCCTCCAGCTCTGGAGCCCCCAACATAGGAAAGACATGGACCTGTTGGAGCAGGGCCAGAGGAGGCCACGAAGATGATCAGAGGGCTGGAGACACCTTTTCTATGAAGACAGGCTGAGACAGTTGGCATTGTTCAGCCTGGAGAAGAGAAGGCTCTGGGGAGAACTTATAGCCTCTTCCAGTACATAAAGGGTGCCTGCAGGTAAGATGGGGAGGGACTCTTCGTCAGGGAGTGCAGCGATAGGACGAGGGGGAATGGTTTTAAACTGGAAGAGGGGAGATTTAGATTAGATATTAGGAAAAAATTCTTGACTATGAGTGTGATGAGACACTGGCACAGATTGACCAGAGAAGTTGCAGATGCCCCATCCCTGGAGATGTTCAAGGCCAGGTTGGATGGGGCTTTGAGCAACCTGCTGTAGTGGAAGGTGTCCCTGCCCACGGTGGGAAGGTTGGACCTAGATTATCTTTAAGGTCCTTTCCAACCCAAACCATTGTATGATTATATCATTCTATAAACCTCTCATCCCTTTGTGGACTGAAGCATCAGAATAAAGAAACAAAACTCAACGATCTCACAAAGAAAATTTAGGCCATTGAGTTAAAGTGGCTAAAATACTCACTGTTTTTTGTAACTAACCTCACACTAGGAATGATTTCTTCAAACAGTCTGTCTGCTTTTCCTGGGTGGTCAGGTAGGAAACCCAATATGTGTTCCTACCTTACAGCTCCTCTCTAATCCAAATTCTGCTGTTTCTTGAAAATTGATGCTGGGGTCTGCATTCTATTGATATTGTAAAAAATCCATACAGCTGATCATCTCATCTGTAGATGAAGTAACCAAAATTGTGCACTTTTTTTTTTTAATATAATCATAACAAATCAATATTTTTTACTTTCCAGCCACGATAGGAAGCAGAAGTGCCAAGATAGGGAATTTCCAGCCTGAGCATGAGTATGAGGTCCTAGAAATGATATCAGAGTTCTTGTCCTTATGACATCTCCAGCTCAGTTTCACAGTGTCATGAGATCTGGAGACCTCATCTTGATTTTTGTTTTTGCTTTTTTTTTTTTTTTATTATTTTTTCTTATTAATGATATCCATAAGTTAGGTGTTTGACTCCACAAAAGCTCCTCATCCTCGGTACCTCAGAAGAATTGCCATGAAGGAAAGATTGCCAGGGAGCTAACCACCCCCGATTCCAGAAACAGGCTCCTTCGTCACCAAACCATGTTTCCAAATACAAAGACTGAAACATTTGTTGAAACTTGATAGCAGCCCCATGACCCTTAAAGTGCAATGACTTTTAGTAAGGGGACACATTAGGTGTGTTCCAAAGGCCGTTGAAGTCAGTAGGAAAAGACCTTTTGATTTCCGTGTGCTTTGGATATGACCCAGAAAGAGCAATGAGCTAAGTCAGGGACACTCTCACACAGCTGAAGCTGCAAACTCAAAATTGCTTTTATTTGCTGAGCAGAAGTGAGCGTGGGTCAGGAAGGCAGCTGAGCTTTCCTTTCCTATACAATTGTTTGCCTTGTTTTGGAGCCTAAAGCAATAGAGTAATTCCACGACAAAATTCAGTGCCAGAGGAGCTGACAGAGCAAAAAATTGTGACCAATAGAGGATTTTCAATCAGCTCCTCCAAGCTTAAGAGTTTTGTTTATATTGCCTGGCTTAATTCACAGTCCCTGCCATTCATTTATTTGAAATATTTTGTTCAGGTTTTGCTGGGTGAGTATTATTGTTTTTCTTATCAGCAAATATAGTATGAGGTAAAGTCTGAAGCATTCTACACCCTGAACCTTATATGCATCCAGAGAAAACCAGTGATGACCACAGAATTCAAAAACCTCAGAGCAGGATCTGGGCTTCATTACTCTGGATTCCCAAGAGTGGGATAACAAGGAAGGATGGTTACGGGGACCCATCTAGCGTAATGGCCTCGTGGTTACATCTGGGTGTGCATTTTTCTGCCTTTCCACTTGAGGAAGGTTTGCTGACGTCCTGCAGTCTCACACCCCCAGCAAGCCTTCAGTGCACGAAAATGGGGCAGGGCCTCCAAATTCTCACTCCAGACCAAAGCTGAGCTTCTCAATAGACCCACTCAACCACTGCTCGATTTCAGAGGTGTTGGTTTGTGACAGACATCCCTACTCCTCCATTAGGCACCCAAGCACCAATTTGAGATATTACATGAAGCACCACATTGGCTGAACAGAGCTCAGACTCCTGTCTCCTGCCAAGAGCCACCAGTGTTTCGTGAGGTAGGTTTCTCTTCTTTTAATCCTGGCTGAACTGATGCCTGAAGAAGCTGCTTACCCATTCTTACCTCTGCGTGGACCCCTCTGGGCAGGAGCAGCCATTGCACCAGAATGGACAGAGATGAGAAGATAACTGCAAAAGCATGAAACAAGTCACAGAGGGTGTGTGAGCACCAACACCCATCTTCAGCAGGACGGTTGGAGTCTTAGTGTGCTCGGTCTGGAAACACAAGTCCCCGACTTGTGACTTTCGACCGCTGCACAACAGTATCTCATTGAAAACAGTGCCCTGTTTTGAATGCACAGAAGGTACGTTGAATCTTTAGGAAACAGGAAAGATCAACCACTTACGAGGCAGAAGAGACGCATCTGCCCCAGCTGGATCCAGAACAGAGTCAAGACAGGGGTCTGAACAACATCATGCTGCCTTCCTCTACCCTCCATGGGCATCTTCAAGGCTATATATAAAATCACAGCACTCATCATACTGAGAACAGAAGAAATAAATATGACCATGGTTGTGCTGACCCTACAAGACCCACCAAAATATGGACAGAAAGTGGGAAATTAAGCATCCTGATGTCTTCCCGGAAGCTAAGAGATGGCGTCACATCTCAAGGGGCGTGACATAAGGAATGCTTAAAGGTCTGTAGAACACATGAAGTGTTGCAACATCAATCACAGCACTCACACAATTAGTTAAAATGACCACTTTACCTGCACAGACAGACAGATATAAACTCAAAGTGGCTTTCTCCAGTGCAGACTGATGAATTCTCTGTTCTGTCACACGACATCAGTAAAAGCCTTAAGAGAATAGACCATGAGACCCCATCTCTATGCAGAGTGGTGGCATCTCTACCTGATATTGCAACTAAGGCAAGAAATAAATGCTGTATGGACAAGCTCTTTTGATATATGTCATGCACAGGAAGCACAAGAAGCTGAGGAAACCTGATCTTCTGAGGTTTCCTGCCCTAGTTCCTCCAGACCAGAGAGGTCTGGCTGCGTTTGGAGACCTCTGGGACGGGGAATTGAGCACATGGAAATGTTCCAAGCCACCCTAAAACCTCTTGAGCACCAGCACTCTGCTAGACCTGATGCTGCCCTGCTTCACAAGGCTGTACTGACAAACCAGGCACATCAAGAGCCGCTACAAATGACTGCTTGGGTTTTTTTTTTTGGAAATTGACATTTTTTCCAAAGATACAACGTATAACACAATTCTGGGCAAGGGTTGCTCGGCCAGTAAAAGGAGACTAATCTACTATTTGTTTCAGACACAGATGTGCAGGGTTGTAGCTAGGAAACAGAGTTCCTAAGAAAAGCAGTGTATTTTTATACACACACACACATCTCTATACTCACAGATACGGGCGTGTGTGTTTTTATATATGCACTTAAAAAAAGAAGAGACTGCTCTGGCCATCCCTGTTATCGGGCAGCTTTCGTATTTTGCCATGCTTGGCGAGTTTGTACTCTCTGATGGTTTGCAAGTAAAACTTGTCTTATGCTTTGCTTGGCTGACGCCGCCGTAATTGGTGTCTTGCTTTCACGAGCAAATAGGTTCACTTGCTGATGTTTTCTGAAGCAGAGAAACTGCTGCTTGGAGGAGGGTGGAAACAAGAGGCAAGGGAATAAATATCTTTATTACCCTGCTGAAAAAGGTAGAAACCAACCTGACTGATAACATTTCCTGAGCTAACGAGCAGCTGATCAGAGAGAGATCCCAGGGCTGCAAAGTTAACATTTTTGTTGCAACTGCCCTTTTTGTCTCCTGGTTGGAGGGTCAAGTGCCTTTACTGACATTGATTTGAATGGCACAATGCTGATTTTACACCAGGGGAAAGTTTGGTCTGGAGTCATGTGTGGTTTCCTAATTTCATTAGAATTTTTTGTTGTTTTTCAGTGATACAGGAAGAAAATTCAATTCTAAGCCAGCAACAATAACTTGCCATGGCGGACATGGAAAGGAGGAGGGTGGAATAGCTGGGTGGAGGGGGAGCCTAACTCATTTTAAACTTGCAAATTTAAAATAAACAGCTGGATCACAGGGGGAGGGGGGGGAGGGAGAGAAAGGGGGGGGGAAGTACACAAACTCAGCAAAGTTCCAGTGTACTCTGAAGACCGCTGACGCTTAAAGATTGAGAGACCCCAGATTTCATTTCTTGGCAGCTCAGGCAAGAAGGATGGTCTCCAAGGAGCTGCCGTCTCAGGCTGCAGAGGTGAGTAGCCAGAGGTTTATCCTGAAGGCTACTGGGCCTCTTAGAAGTTGGCATTCTTTCAGCATGAAAGATGGTAAAATATTAGCACTTTAAAAAGCCCACGGCCCGCACGGCAATAAATCTAAATGCTATCAGATGCCAGCATGTCTATCAATAATAAAGACAGATGTGTGAGAAGCTCTTTTATGCACACACAAGCATATGCAACCCGGGGGCGAGAGGGTGATGGGAAAGAGGGAGGGGGCCAAAAAGGAAGGAATATTTCCAGCCTCAGACATTTCAAGCCTACATCTCCCATAAATCTTCCAAGCAGAGGGCTCAGGCCAGCTCTTCACTGCTAAATTTTTGTTTCTTCCTTTACGTTACAGCAATTAACATCTGGCCAAAATAATTACTTTTTTTTTTTTTTTTTAAATTAGGAAAAAATAAGGGGGGGAAGGGGGGGAAGAAAAAGACTGCATTCTGTTTAAATACAGGTGCCAGTATGAACAGGAATCAACAGCTGACCCAAACAGGAGGTGGGTCTCTCCTTCCTTTTCTTTCCCTTCCAGATTTTACAAAACGCATGTCAAGAGAGAGGTTTCTGCTCTGCTTTCCTAAGGAAATGAAGCTTATGCAATCAAGTAGCGCACCTACATTTAGGCCTCTTTTTTAATCCATAAGCCAATTTGAACCAAATTTGACAGACATCTGAGATCTGTGGATCTGGAAAATGAAGGTCCTGCAGTTTGGATGAAAAGAAATGGATAGCAGACAGATATTAGAAGGAATGGTTGTGCTTCTTTACATGTACAGAAAATCGCCTTTCTTCAGAGAAGAGCTGTAAAAAATCATGTGCCTTCTTAAACCCCAAAGCATTGGGACATGGCTTTGGAGTCAGTCAGGCTCTCTCCACTATGGGACTCACAGCAGTCTGCCAGGTGGAAAGACTGCCGCTTGGATTAAAACCTTTTCCTAAGTCATGAGCAAAAATGAAATAGGTTTCCAGAGTCAAGGTCAAATCCATTGGAAAAACATAATTTGAACTTCACTCATCCCTGGACAACTCTTCCCACTCCCAAGGATCAGACTGACCTGTCACCAAGAGTTCAAATAAACCGCGTGGAGAAACAGCAAGACAGAGGAAAGTCAAGGTGATCGTGCAGACTCTCTGTACTCACTGTGGTGACACAATGGTCTTTCTGGGTATCGGAATGGCAGGAATGGCAGAAAGGGTGAATCCTTCTTTCCTGTGGGTTTGTGTCAGATGCCAGGATCATCCATGCACCAATTCCTCCCTGAAGGTTTGGGCTCGTATAGCAGCAGTGCTCCTGTTTGGCCTCTCTTGTGTCTCATGGGATTGCATTCTCGGCCTCTGCTTATGAAACATGCCTTTATGACCTCTACCTATATGTCAAATTTGGATGAAATCGCTGCAGAACCAAACAGCTGGGAGGGATAGAAGAGAGAAAGTGAAGACAGACAAGGTGAGCTCATCCATTCTTTGACACTGGGAAACCCTGATTGCATTTATTGGAGTTCTTTTCCACTCTCATAATCTCTTTCTTCACTAAAACCATCTTCCACCTTGTTTTGGCTCCAGTGTCTACCAGTCCTGTTCTGAACTTGACGTTTCCAGTAGATCAACCCAGTATTATAACTTCCAAAAGACCATAGCCCTCTCTAGGGACTGACTCACCACCGATACTCACAGCAGAACACCTTCAGTTTTTGGAGCACTTCTGTTCACGTTCCTGCAGAGCAGCCCCTTAGGCTGAAATATACTTTGCTTGATCCCGGTCTTGTCACGCTAAAAAAATCTCCCACAAATCCTCCTGGCTGCTTTTGAACTGCAAGAGAGTGATGATTAGTGGTAAACAAAACCATGGTGGATTGCTATGCTTCTTGCCTATATATGGCAGATTGTTGTGCTAACTTGTAAGAGAATAGGCAAAATCTCCTTAAGATGGCTGAATCCCAAAACAACATATGTGCTTTGAAAGAGCAGCCTGGAATCTATATTTGAGGGGAGAAAAGGAAAACAATTGAAAAAGTCAATTTACAAACATCACAAGAACCTGCTTGACCAGCTACATTGCTGCTGGTCACAAGTATTGAACAGAGAGCTTTTGGTGGTTTTCAGCTGAAATAAAACTAATTAAATCAAAGAGTTTAACCTGTGTCACTAGCAGCCATACAGGAGAGGCAAATGCCTTTGCGGAGCAGTCACTAGAGAGCACCAAATATCCACACTCCCTCCAGGTGGTTTGCCCGGGTGGAGGGGGAATTACTGATACTGGAAGAGGCTGTGACTTACCACTTGTCTCCACCTACCTCCACATATCGCCCTACGTCTAGGGTTCAGCGTTCTTTTGGGGATTTTATTGTCTGTCTTTTGGGGGGAGTTGTTTGGGGGTGGTAATGAAAGGAAAGAAAAAAAAAAAAAAAAAAGAAAGCAACGTGGCTTAAGGAAAGGGTCCAGAAGCACCCAGGGAGACTCAGGTCCTTGTATCAGAGAACTGCTGGCAATTAAGATAAGCAAACTAAGTTAAAGATTTCCTCTGTCTCCAGGGTGCTGTGCACTTGGTTTCTATCCCAACCGAAGACTCCCAAGGTACCTGTCTCACCTGGGATCTCAGTTCCTCAGCAGTCAGGTATTCATTATTTCTCATTCATTAAATTAATTCTGATAGGATATGGCTTTAAGTTCTTCTGTGGCTTCAGGACTTACAGCTGCTTAATCAATCACTGGTTTTAAGGGCTTTTCTGTCTTAATCCTTCATGACCTCATGAGGCCCTTCCTCATCTTCTTCATCGTTGCCACCTGTATGGAAAGCAGGGAAATAAATGTGTTTAAAGCACCTATGCAGTTATACAGCAGCTATGAAATGAAATCTTCAAAAATCAATGAACCTTAACTCTGCCCTTCCATTGCTGTCAATGCCTCATTATGGGATGTCTCATCACTCGTTACCCAGTATGATAGGATTTAAGTGTATCACTTTTTCTTTATCTGAACAAAGATATTCAGCTTCAAATATATTTAGGAACCAAATTCCTATGGGATACCCCATCTCATTTTTAAATCTGAAAGTGCTCAATAATGGAAGGGATCTATACTCCTCTTTCATGACGTCAGTGACTATAGTGTCACTACACACCTATGAAAGGTGAGAGTAAAGGAAACTCATTTTCAGGGAGCTGTGTAGCTTCAAAAAATTCTTCTCAACCCATCTGCTGCTGGCATTCCAATAGATAATGGACACTTACTCTCAGTTGCCACAGCAGGTAGCTCAGTTCAGCTCTCATCTCGGCCACACCAAACCCTTTTTAGTCATCTTCTCGCTAGAAGCTTGTATTTTCTCTGTAACTAGCCATCCTATGGACTAACCAAAAAAGGAATCTGAGCTGTCTTGTACTAAAGGCACAAGTAAAATCTGAGCTGTATCTTCTCAGGTGGAACTACAGGAGATGGGGTTCTTTTGGAGGCCGGGTGGAGGGGCAGACTGGGAATGCACATTGTCCATTACACCAGGATGCCGCCTGGGTACTGCCCACTTCTGAATATTAATAGCTCTTTCTTCTTTCTAGGCCCAGAAGATACCAGCCCTAAGCCTGTCCCAGTCTCTTTCAGGAAAGTGGGCTTCAAAGGGTGATGGCCTCCACTTCACAAATGGGGAAACTGAGGTAATGGAGTTAAGTGGCAGTCTATGACCCTGTCCTGTGATGTTGTGAAGTGCCTCCTGTTATCATAACCTCTAGCACAGCCTTTTAACACTGACCATTTCTATGTTGCCCAACAAAACACATCTTAGGGGTGGGTGGGCTGAAGGTTCTGGTGATAGCTTTGTGAAACCACGTTCCCTTCAGAGAGGTTCTTCACAGGCTGGAGCGAACCACTCAACTTCTTATTCTCCCAGTGGGTGGAGATGCCATGGGATGAGGGTGTTGCAGCCAAGACAGAGCAATAAGCAGGTAGAAGGAGGACACAGCACTAAGCCAAATTGAAGACATCGCTCTTCCTTTTAGCATGAGAAGCCAAGAGGTAGCACAACCCTTCAGCTCTCTGTAATCCCCACTGCAACAAAACTCAAAACAGGATAACAAGGCATGTCCAACACATCGGACTCAGAACTGAAGAGATCCATTAAGTTATTACATTAATTTATAAATGGTGATAGTAGAGATCCAACTGGAGAGACGGGAGATGGTAAAGGACAAAAGGACAGGGAAGCCTTTTGTAGCAGACTTGCAAAGTCTATAAAGCGGTTATCTTCCAAACTGCAGACCCAGGGCACCAGGTCTTGAATTCTCCAGCTCTTCTCTTAAAACAAATCTCTTTCTGTTATTAGCGTGTGTGGGTATCACTATCCGCAAGAAATGCGACATCAACCCATATGTGTCTGAACTGGTATCTAATACTATAAGGAGACACAGAGACTCTATGTTCCTTGGTGAGGCTGGAGCTCGGCATGTACAGAGGCACATATGATATTAACAGCAATGAAGCTGATGTCACAGAATAAGGAAGATCTGGCTTGTGGATCTTAAAGCCTATGACTCATTCTTCTAACCACTGATGATGCATGGGCAACAAGACAGAGTGATACAGATGGTTTCATCATTATCTGGATGAATTCTGTCTGGTAGCATTAGTCATGCATGAAGACATGCCAATAAACCCTTTATGCCTTCTTATAGCGACGCTAAGTGGTGTGCTGCACGTTTTCACCTCAAAAAATGTTACATAAGAACTGTTCTAGAAAGATCATAGAATCATAGAATAGTTAGAATTAGAAGGGATCTTAAAGATCATCTAGATCCAACCCTCCTGCCATGGACAGGGACACTTTCCACCAGCCCAGGTTGCTCCAAGCCCCGTCCAACACGGCCTTGAAACACCTCCAGGGATGGGGCAGCCACAGCTTCTCTGGGAACCTGGGTCAGTGTCTCACCACCCTCACGGTAAAGAATTTCTTCATAATATCTAAACTAAATCTTCCCTCTTCTAGTTTTAAACCATTACCCCTTGTCCTATCACAACAGGCCTTGCTAAAAACTCTGTCCCCATCTTCCTTATAAGCCCCCTTTAAGTCCTCCCAGTAGAGGGGCTCCAGCCCTCGCAGCAGCTCTGGGGCCTCCTCTGGCCCCGCTTCACCAGCTCCATGTCTCTCCTGCGCTGAGGCCCCCGAGCTGGAGGCAGCACTGCGGGGGGGTCTCCCCAGAGCAGAGCAGAGCGCAGCAGAGGGGCACAATCCCCCCTCGCCCTGCTGGCCACGCTGCGGGGGATGCAGCCCGGGATGTCGGGGGCTCGCTGGGCTGCCAGCGCACATTGCTGGCTCACGGACAGCTTTTCCCCCCCAGTGCCCCAAAGTCCTTCTCAGCAGGGCTGCTCTCCATCCCTCCATCCCCAGCCTGGGTGGACAGCGGGGGTTGCCCCCACCCAGGTGCAGGACCCTGCGCTTGGCCTTGTTGAACTTCTTGAGGTTCACACAGGCCCACTTCTCGAGCTTGTCCAGGCCCCTCTAGATGGCATGCTGACCCTCAGGTGTGTCAACTGCACCACTCAGCTTGGTCGATGCCAACCACTATAAAAAAATCTAAAAGATTTTTTCTGAAAATAAGAAAATGAACAACTTTGAAATGTCCCCTCTTTTTTTTCTTGGCTGAAACATTTTGCCAAATTTGAAATTAATTTCACAAATACATTTTGTCCTCTCCTACGCGTCTCAGATGCTGAATGTTAGCAGATTTATTGCTTATCAAAAATGCCACTCAGCTCCCATCCAAAATACACTTCTGTACTGCCAAAAAGAAATCTTGAAAGTTGAATAACAGCAGCAAACTAATTAGATGTCTTTGCAATATGTTGCGGCAGAAGAGGAGCTATGAATTTGGGAAGATAAATCACAGCTTATACAGTGAGATCATGCTGGGTGAAACTCAGCAAATTGCAGCACCAACCCAGAATATGACTTGTAGTCCAGCTGAAGACCTGTTTCAGATGGTTCAAGTAACTTCTTTCACTCCACTGTGTAACAGTAAATTTTGTTCTTCCAGTAAAGTGCTGATGGTCCTGAACACCTCAGTCAGACCAAAAGACTGTGTTCGTGCATTGTCTTCCTGATCCATCTGCCCTGGGAGCAAACGTCACAATTAGGATCAGCTTCCCCTTCAACCACCACCTGATGACCAGTGAGTTAAACTGAAGCCATGAGCATTTTCGGAGCCTCATGATTCACGATGATCAGTATTATGTGAACTGTTTAAGATCAGTTGGATTGCAGTGGGCTAGGAACTGATCAGAAGGATGCATGTGTCTGCTAGCAGAGACAACATGAACCTGGTTTGAGGGCATGGATAGCATTCCCAGTGCTTTGTGGAGGTATGTTGCTTATATGTGCAGTGGGTAGATTTATTTCTTTTGTTTTTACAGAGGGTCAGCTGTAAACCAAGAAAATCTTCCTCTGTGCTTAAATTTGCAATGATCACAGAATCACGGAGTTTTCAGAGTTGGAAGGGACCTCTAGAGATCATCCAGTCCAACTCCCCTGCCAAAGCAGGATTGCCCAGAGCACATTACTCAGGACTGCATCCAGGCGGGTCTTGAAAGTCTCCAGAGAAGGGGACTCCACAACCTCCCTGGGCAGCCTGTGCCAGTGCTCTGTCACCTGAACCGTAAAGAAGTGTTTCCGTGTATTTGAACAGAACTTGCTATGTTCTAACTTGTGCCCATTGCCCCTCGTCCTGTCACTGGGAACCATTGAAAAGAGCCTGGCTCCATCCTCCTTCAACCCACCCTTTAGATACTTGTACACCATAATAAGGTCTCCCCTCAGTCTTCTCCAGGCTAAAGAGTCCCAGCTCTCTCAGCCTTTCCTCATAAGGGAGATGCTCCAAGCCCTTCATCATCTTAGTTGCCCTTCGCTGGACTCGCTGCAGCAGTTCCCTGTCCCTCTTGAACTGGGGAGCCCAAAACTGGACACAGTATTCCAGTTGTGGCCTCACCAGTGCAGAGTAGAGGGGGAGAATAACCTCCCTTGATGTGTACCAACACTGAGAGATCTGATGGGGCTGAATATGACTCTACTAATGCATCTGGCTTAACATTCTGTAGACCAAGTACGACATAGCCCTGTGTAAATCTGTATCACATACATATGAGAAAGAACTCCGTTTCGCCCTACAGAAGATGCCCATCATGCTGAATCTTCAGACTGAGGGTCTCAGGCCTAGATCCCGTGGCTCATGCACTAAGGAAATACTATGCTTAGAAACAAAAAACAAAACCAAAATAAAACCTGTTGTTTTCCCAAATCCTAATCGGAACACTTAGTGTTTTTCTTCCCTTCTCTGTGGTTTCTGCTTTGTTTCAGGATCAAAGCGCAGTGGCCATTACCAGAGCAAGAAACAGCTGTTTGTGTAGTATTTACAAAACAATCAGAACCAACTCCGTGTAACAAAAGCAATAAAGAGGCGAAACTCTTTCATGTTACCACGGAATGGTTGAGGTTAGAAGGGATCTCTGGAGGTCATCCGTTCAAAGCCCCCTGATCAAGTAGGCCAGTTATCTGGGAAAGGTTCTTTAACTCCATCCTGCTGAGGTCCTAAGACATACCAAATCACAGAACTATAGAATCATACAAAAAAAGAAGAATAATTTAGGTTGGCAGGGACCTTTAAAGGTCATCTAGTCCTACCTCCCCTGCCGTGAGCAGAGACATCTTCAACTAGATCAGGTTGCTCAGAGCCCCATTCAACCTGACAAATTTTTCATAGGTTTCCATTAACATCAAAGCTAAAAGGATCACCTCTTTAGGTATATGTCATAGGATTGCTAAGCTGGAGAAGAGGGCTTTAAACAAAAGTTGCCAGGGACAAACTGAAGTTGGAGGGGGCTTTGAGCAACCTGATCTTGTGGAAGGTGTACCTTCCCATGTCAGGGGGGTTGGAACTAGATTATCTTTCAGGTCCCTTCCACTCCAAACCATTCTATGGTTCTATGACATCAGGAGTCAGGTGGTTAATACTTTTAATTGGTTTTTGTTTGTTAAACCTGCATGAAACAAACTCATTTGGGATAGTATCTCTAATATTGCTCGACCACATGGCCTTGGGAAAATCATCCGTCTCCTCTGCCTCATCCTTTGTTGTTCCTGTTGAATTAGAAAACAAGATCTGTCAGAAATAAAATTTAGAGTTATACAGAACTAAGCACAACGGGACTTGCATTTCTGAAGGACTTACCAAGTTCCTGTGCAACTTGCTGTAGGTGACCCTGCTCTGGCCGGAGGTTGGACTAGATGATCTCCAGAGGTCCCTTCCAACCCTGACCATTCTCTGATTCTGTGATTCTGTGGTTCATAATGAGTCTCCAAACTAATAACGAATGCAAGCCTGCTATTTTATCTACAACAAGAATTTGCTACAGGTAGACAAAACCAGGTTGTTTTTCACTAGGGATTTTTTCTTGCTTGCTTCCTGCTTGCTTTGCTTGCAGATTTAACAGACTGGCATTTTCCAACTAAACTGGGTTCCACCAGAATAATTCCAATTCATGGCTGCATAGTATCATAGGATAGTGCAGGCTGGAATGGAGCTCAGAAGGCAATTAGTCTTACGTCCTGCTCGACTGGGTCTGCAATATTGTCAGACCAAGCTGCTCAGTGCTTTATCTTCCTTTATCTAGGTCTTGAAAACCTGCAAGAACGCTGACTGTTGTCATTGGAAAGAAGTTTCTCCTTATCTGTAGAGGTTGCTCCAGTCTGAATAGCTCTTCTTTCGACTTATCCTGTTGCCTTTCATCTTCCACTCACACATTGCTGTGAAGAACACAGATATAACATCTTTCTTGTGGGGTACCATATTGAAAGCCTTGCTCAAGCTGACCTAAATATCATCCCCTGGTCTCTCCTTTTCCAGAAATCCAGTCATTTCATCTTAGAAGACAATGAAGTTGGCCATGATTTACCTTTGGCAGATCCACTCTGACTGTTCCCAATCCTCTTCTCTTCCATGTGCCCAGAAATCTTACAAGAGGATTTACTCCACGATTTTTTCTGGGACCAAAGGGAGGATGGCTGGCCTGGAGTTTCCCAGATCAAGTTTTTGGCTTAGTTGGAAGATGGGGACAACATTTGCCTTTCTCCAGGTGTCAGGGACCTCACCTCCAAGGGGTTCTCCACGGTCTTTCAGAGATGATAACATGCTTTCAAGGACGTAAGTCCTCTCAGCACCCTATGATGCAGTCCATGGACTCATACAAGAAATTCCTTCAAGTAATCCCTGACTTCACCCTGACCCACTGCTGGTAATTCTCATCATTGAATCCCACCATTAGTCATAGAGACCTGTTGGAAGAATAAGGCAAGGAAGACATTGAGTATCTGAGCCTTATCCATGTCTGCTGTCACTGTGTCACCCATCTCTCACAGAAACAGGCACAAATTTTCCTTCGTCATCCTTTTATTATTAATCTGGAATGAAAAGCTTTACTTACTCTTGACACCCCTTGAAAGTCTCAACTCTGCTTCAGCTGAGCTTTCCCGGTATCATCCATACATGTCCAGTCCTTCACGCTCTGCAGCAATGAGCTAAAATCTACTGCTGAGTCTGCTCCCATACCCTCTTCAGGGACTTTGTTCCTTATCCTGGCTATCAAAGCTAACTCATTAGTCATATTTCTGTGTCTTCAGGTCTTGACAAAAACAACTCATTTCAACAAAGGGCAACTTTCCATCCTTTTCCTCTGTCTTTCCCCCTCTGCCTCCTTTTATTTGTCTTTTCTCTTGAATAAACTATTTATTTGAAGAACATTCCAAGAACAATTAATTATGACTACATGAAAGCAATTTGACTGGCTGATTAAGGGATGTTTTGCCTTTAGGAACACGTGAATAAATTTGGGGTTAATTTTACTATCAAAAGTCAGAATGTTTGAACTAGAAGGAAGAATATCCACCAAGCCTGGATTCCAGGAACAATGTTGTTACCAGATGTTGATGAGAATGAAGCTGTGCAGGGCAGAAAAGCAGAAGCATAGCACAGCGAATGAGAAAACCTCAGCGTATCTACCTTCAGGGTTTCAAATCTTTAATCTCAACCATTAAAATATATACGTATATATATTCTGATATATATTCTGTGACACCTTCCAGAGAAAATCTGAAATCCATTTTACTTACAAAAAATACTGTTCCCATATATATTCTGCTGTCTGCTTTTCTTTGTGCTTCATTACTACAGTGTGTGAGCTTGGAAATGAAAATCCTTCAAATCATCATAAAACAGGAGCGTCATTCTCCAAGGCCACTAATTTGAAGGGAATGTCGCTCAGTTTTAGTCCGCAAGTGACTTTATGCTTTGCACATTTAGTATCCTCTCCATCACATGGCTGAAATTGTTTACAGCTGAAACAGACTAATTGGGAGAGCCAGACTGGCAAAGGCGGTTGTTTACCCTGAAAAAAAAGGAGCTCCAATCCAAAGTAGGTTTCTTCAGGAATCACGAATCACGGAGTTTTCAGAGTTGGAAGGGACCTCTAGAGATCATCCAGTCCAACTCCCCTGCCAAAGCAGGATTGCCCAGAGCACATTACTCAGGACTGCATCCAGGCGGGGCTTGAAAATCTCCAGAGAAGGGGACTCCACCACCTCCCTGGGCAGCCTGTGCCAGTGCTCTGTCACCCTCACTGTAAAGAAGTTTTTCCGTGTATTTGAACGGAACTTGCTATGTTCTAACTTGTGCCCATTGCCCCTCGTCCTGTCACTGGGAACCACTGAAAAGAGCCTGGCTCCATCCTCCTTCAGCCCACCCTTTAGATACTTGTATGCCATAATAAGGTCTCCCCTCAGCCTTCTCTTCTCCAGGCTAAAGAGTCCCAGCTCTCTCAGCCTTTCCTCATAAGGGAGATGCTCCAATCCCTTAATCATCTATGAAAGATACGCAAATCAGAAGTGGAAATTAAATCATCAGGAAGGAATTTTGTTGATGTTCCTCTTTCTGTAGTATTGGGAAGATGAGAATTCTGACCAACAGAAATTTACAAATATATGTGAATGTATAACCAAATGTAAGTTATACAAGAATCGAGTTCTTTGATGTCCACCGTGGCCTATTCTCTTCACCTTTTTCATCAATCTGCAATCCACGTCAGTGATACTAGTAATGCTTCCAGAAAACAATAGTTTATGTAAAACACCCATCTCTACCCTCAAAAAAATGCAAAAGGAATGGTCCGTTTCAACTCAAACTTCCAGTTGGAAACGTTCTTAGATCCGGTTGGGAATTTCTGATGCCTCACATCTCAGGAGACACCAGAGATGTAGTCAACTGGAAATATGCGATTAACAGATCTTAGGAAACCATTTTCCAGTTAAGTTAGAAAATAAAAAATAAATATGGTCCCATACTTTATTACAGCTTTTCTTTTTTTTTCCTGTACCTACTTCAGACAGCCTCCTGTTCTGGGGAGGGGAAGCACTGAATTGGTTACTAAATATTCTGTTCACAGCCAGTCAGTGCTGGAACATCCTCACTTTTCCAAATCTAAAAGTCACGACTAATGTCTCGCTCGCCTTCCCACATGATCTAACATGTGAGATGCATCCTATGGTGCATGTCTGGGATATTCTTCCTAAATGTTTGTTGTATAGTCATGCAACTAATTCTACTTTTAAGGTGCTCTGTGACACCTTCTTCCCTGCTCAGTAGCTCCTTTCACAGAAATGTCCCTTTCAGTTAGTCAGTTGTTGCTACCCACAATTTTTGCGATGTAAATTGCCACCACTGAGTCAAAAATTGCCAAGAGTTAAAAAGGTCATTTTATACTGAGAAGGACTGTGGGGTAGGACTTGGGGGTGCTGGTGGATGAAAAACTGGACATGAGCTGACAATGTGCGCTTGCAGCCCAGAAAGCCAACTGTATCCTGGGCTGCATCCCCAGCAGCGTGGCCAGCAGGGCGAGGGAGGGGATTCTGTCCCTCTACTCCACTCTGGTGAGACCCCACCTGGAGTACTGCATCCAGCTTTGCAGTCCTCAGCACAAGAAGGGCATGGACCTGTTGGAGCGGGTCCAGCACTTATAAGAAAGATGGGGACAAACTTTTTCATCAGGCCTGTTGTGATAGGTCAAGGACTAATGGCTTTAAACTAAAAGAGGGGAAATTCAGACTCGATATAAGGAAGATTTTTTTTTATGATGAGAGTGCTGAAACACTGGCCCAGGTTGCCCAGAGAGGTGGGAGATGACCCATCCCTGGAAACCTGACCTTGAATAGGTGAGGTTGGACAGGGCTCTGAGCAACTTGATCTAGTTGAAGATGTCTCTGCTCATGGCAGGGGAAGTTGAACTAGATGGCCTTTAAAGGTCCCTTCCAACCCAAGCCATGCTATGATTCTATGCTACACCACCACTAAACTATCAGAAAGTCATTCCCTACATGAAAAAAATTAACAAGGAAAAATAAATCTCAGGGAAGACCACTGTGCTTCTGGGCTGAATTTTTTCACAGAAATATGTTCTGAAAGGATACAAATTGTACAAATAAACTAAATCCTTGGTAAATCAGCAAGGATAAGATTCTCAATTTGACAATACAGATTTGGGATTAGGATTTAAAATAACAATAATAAATTCAGTGTTAACGTGAAGATTTCCAGAGATACTGAGTGTTTGCAGATCATCTGAGCTTTGACTGAGGAAAGATGGCATCATGGTTATGGTATTGAGCAGGACCTCAAAAACCCTGGGAATAAATCTTGGCTGTGTTGCATGGGCTACGTAACATCAGAGATATTTATAAGTATGCAACTGTTTCCACCTGATTTCAGGTATTTAAACTTCAATCATCCAGACTGATTTTGGAGTCGAAGAGAGAGCCAAATTACCTCCCACCGTGAAAGATAATCTAAGAGAGGGAGAATTAATCTCTTTCTGGATGTATTTATTCCTCTACAATGATTTTAGGGGGTGGCTACACAAATCAATTTGGCATAAAAATTCCAGGCAGATAAAGTGAGCTGAAGTCAGTCCTACCTTTCATTTCACAGTACCCCAGTTCCTCACCTTGAAACTCATTTTATCCCTTCCTTTGGGCAACTTGTCCATTCAGGCTCCAAGGTTTCCAGGTCAGGGACACCTTTTAATGGATATTTATTTAAAGGATCTAGCATTGTCAAGCTTGGAGTTATCTGGGATCTTCACATACCACTGTAACGACCAACAACTTTATAAAATAGAGGCAGCGCTTCCAAAAAGACGGGCTTTTATCTAGAGTAAGTTTGTCTCTTTGCTGATCTTAAGCCCCTGATCTATATAGCGGCCTTTTTTTCAAAATCCACATTCCTTCAACACCAAATTTCCTTTACTGTTTTAACAACACAGAAAGGATTGATTCCATACAAGAATCTAGTGGCATGTACATATTTCTTGTGTCTTTTTTATTAGGGCTGACTGGGGATATGGTACAAGTTAAAGCCATCTGTAATGGCTTTCACATGATTGCTCTAGGAAAGCATGCCGTGTTCTTACAGCCTTGCCTTCATCCAGCTCCAACTAAGGGGAAAAAAAAAAAAAAAGGGAGAAGGAAAAAAAATGTTAATCATTTATTTCGGCTTTGAACATGTGCAAATTCCATATCAGGGAAGCGTCTGGAGAAAAAAAATGCCAGGGAAGGGATAAAATAAAAACAACTGTCCCCCCACCGAGAATAATAAAGAACATAGTCCCTAGGAAAGGTATGTTTAAACAAAATAGTAGCAGAAAAACCAAATCAAAACACACAGAAGAAATCAGCCTCACGCTCTGTGTCAAGCCTAGAGGACTTCAAAGACATCTGTACACGCACGTCTGTGCATATGTGTATGTTTGGAGGATGTTGTGTTGTTGTAAGCGCTGTCAGCTTAGATCACTATCAGCTGTGTGGACAGAAGAACGAATGGTCACTTGGGTGACCAACAGCAAACATGGGTGAAAGGAGGACAGGTCATCATACCTACTGATGCTTCATCTGGGAGTGAGGGCAAAGGTAGAGTAGGACAATCCCCACACCAGAAAATGTGTGACTGGACTCTGGACTTAAACCTCACTCTGCCCGTGGCAATGGGCAACCCTCCAGAGCTGAGCTGAGGTGTCTGTGAAATACACACTGGTCACGCTAAAAGTAGATCCGCCATCGGTGTCCGTTCAAAAAGCCCAGACAAGAATCTGGTCATAGACTTTGTCAGCTTCTCAAGATCTTTGGGCAGGTTCAGCTGGAAGCAGCTTGCTTCCTGGGATTATTTCATTCTTTATGATCATTTATACACAAACATACAAACGCGTGGGATGTACACGCTCATTGTAGAGAGGACTTTGCTATGTCCTCGCTATCTGTGCCCTGAGAAGGCATGTGAAAGTTCTTTTTAGTCAAATAGTAATCTGATTTCCACTTCTGATTTGCATATCTTTCATAGAACATTATTCTCTGCATCCAGACTAGAAGTTTTAAAGGACGAAAGGATGTGTTTTCCCCAATTGCAGCTCCTCACATCAATGCATCCATACCACAGAAGCAGCTGTAAATTTATCTCAATCTATTCACACCTTAGTGTTTTCAAAGTCTTAAGAGAACACACTCACTTCTGAAATCTGCCTTTATTTTTGCTTGTTTACATGTATCACAATGATTTTGCAGCTGATGTAAATGTAAATCTCTTTTCTGACTTTCAGTGGATACTGATTTATATGATACGAGGCTTAGTTCCAGTGAACCATAGTCTACTGTGTTCTGCTCATAACTTAAACGAGGAGACACACCACCAAGGAAATACCTAGAGCAAAACAAGAAAGACAAAGGGACCATTTTAGAACCAAACAAATCAACGTATGTGCAGTTTGGAGAACATTAGGTTGCAGACAACATTCTTAGCATGGCTGCTCGTGCTACCTTCCTTTCGAGCTTAGCCCCACTTTGAATCACGGAAGACGTGGAGAGAAGGGAGTAGAAATTGTTTTTTTTTTCAGATGTTGTGCCTAACCTTTCCTCAACAAAAAATAGACACACCATGGCTTGACAGATCATTACATCAGTCAAAATGGGGTTACTGTCCATGGGTGTGCTCTGTTCCCCTGCAAATGCAAAGGAATCTGCCTTAGCCTGATCAGATTTAATGCCAAATAAACCAGTCTGAACTATTTCAAATTTCCCAAGAGGACTGTGCGCAGACAGAAAGGTGCAACAGCTCAACTGGCAGCTCAGCTAAGATTCAGTTGCCTAAACATAGCCCTGCTCAGTGGAAAGGCCCATGGATATCCGGGACATCCAAATGGGATAGGCTGACGTATCGCAGGACCTATGGCAATTCTGTGCCTTTCTGGAGGAGTCAAGTGGGATACTCTGTGCCAACTCCTCATGAACTGAATCAAGTCTGTTGGGTGGGAGTCCATTCACAGTCTCCTTTTAAGTTCTGGTCAAATCCGAGCACTTATTGCTCCGGGTAGGAAAACAGGAAGCCAAGCAAATAATTAAATGATGTTTAAAGGCTTTTTCTTGCAGTGGGGATGCTGTTCAACAGAATCTTTAACAGCAAAGTTGTTGACCCTTACCAGCTGTCACACCATAGGAGACTGCTGAGAGGGGAGATGGAGGTTCTTTTCCCCTTATGTCTGCAAATGCAACCTCTTGCTCTCTCTGATTGAAGAGGAAGAAATGTAGTGGCTCCAAATCCTAAGCTCCATGGAAGGAAGAAAGAGGGTAAATTCCCAGAACAAGTACAAGGAACGTAATGTCTCGGTCCACTAAGTGTACCAGAAGCGGAGCTTTGGAAACTTCCTTCTTCTCAATGACTTTGAAACTGAACATATTAATGTACCTTATTTTTTTTAGGCACATAGTTCTCATAAGCTCCAAAGGGTGGTTGCTGCCCTCGCTGTGGCTAAGCTCACCGTCTCTTCAGGCAAAACACAGTTCTGAGGACATGTTTGCTGTAGTCTCCATGACGCCGCTCAGGCTGCACTAAGTATCAGTGTCTCTGAAATACATGGGACACTGCGGTGAAGGAGACTCTCCATAGTTCTGGTCCTGACTGGAAGTGGAGGCATATGGCCACCACTACATCTTCCACAGGTGAACCAGAAAAAAGATATCTTCTAAGGTCATTTCCTCCGAGCTATGAAGTGTCCCTCCGTGCTTCCAGTAACAGCCGCTGAGGACAGAAATTGTGGCATGACCTTGAGGAGACGATAGGAGCTTCACGAAGACGCCATAGTTAGACTTAATCTCACTTCACCTGAGTTCTCAGCAACAGAGTATTGTGGAGACAGCCATCTGTGGAACTTCACCTTGCTCTAAAATAGATGTTTAAAAACATTTATATTAAATTAGATCAAAAAGAGCCTTGTTCTAGTAATTTTCCTCCTCTAAATGGAAACAGCCCATGTAGGCTTTGGATGACATGTTATTCAAGGGTCTTGCCTGTCATCTGCTCATAACTAAATAAACAAATCTCTTTTTGCAAAATAATACCTTTTTTCTCCTTACATTCAGAATCATACCCAAATAGTCTTTCACATTGGCATAACCCATGATTTTATATTGTCTTTACTGTTAGGAATTTTACAGCCTTCCAATGAAAAGTCCCGATGAAGACATTTCTTTTCAGACCTCCATATGATATGCTTTCTGCCTGAAAATTCAGGCCCCTTGGTGATTCACATTTATGACCTGAAAACATTAGTTTGGTAATTCCTTCCTTCAAATAAAAATTAAAATATAGCCATTAAAATGTAGATGTAATTCCAAATAAGTGATGTATAGGAATTACAAGTTTGTCAAGTTTCATTTCTAAACAGTTGTTTTGGGGTTGCTTTTTTTTGGTATGGATTTTTGGAGGGATTTTTTTTTATTGTTTTTTTTTTTCTGTTTTTTTTTTTTTTTTTTTTTTTTTTTTGTCGTCATTTCTAATAAGTTTGATCTGGAATCTTTGTCTTTCATTATTCCCTGCAAAGCCATTTCCTCCCTCTCCTCACCCCCTTGACTTGATTAACTGTTACAAAGCATTCCTGCGATACTTAGTAAATAACAATGCAAACATGTTTATGTAACAGTTTAACGTGCTAATTATGTTTTTGTGCTGGAGTTGAACGCAGGCTGTCCTGGAGTCTGGTAGTCTTCAAGTCTTGGCTCTTTGATGTGAAGGGAGCACCGGGAAACGCATTCGTTTTTCATTTTGCCTCCATGAAGGCTGCTGTTTACACTTTGTGTCACTTCTCCACAAGTCAGCTGCATGCTAACGGCCCCGGGGAACGCACTAGTTCTGCATCGCAGCCACGTGAGCCTCCATGCCTGCGGTGGCTGTGGCCACAAACAGTTACTGTATGGAAGGATGGACTATTTTGTTGAGTCCCCACGCGTGGGACCAGGAGGCAATATTGTCTCCAGGAGAACGCTTTTTGATCCCAGCTTGGTGAAGCCATTTGATAACATAAATTAGAGCCAACTTGTATTAGTCACTAGGATAAGAATTTTAGGGAAAGCCGTTTAGGTCACATTTGCCTGTCCATCTGATGACTGCCATCTTGGTCAATTCCACATATATTCAGTTAAGAACTTTATTAAATTATAAAGAATTAATTGGTATAACCTGAGCTAAAATGAGGGGGGGAAAAATTAACAGGTTTTCTGACAAATTAGTATTTTTCATAGTCATAGAGGGAGAGCTAGCACATACACCGAGCAAAAAATTTAGGGTTGAACTTTCCTCTGAATGCGGTAGCGCCCATGTTGGAGACAAGTATGGGCCAAATGGACTGGGTCTGATCCAGTCTGACAATTCTGAGGACACTTAGGAAGCAATTTAGGCCAGCAAATTCTACACAAATCTTTGTCCCCCACTCAGACAGCGGGTCTATATTAAAAGTTCATGCTGAATTCTTCCTAATGTTAATACGAATGAAATACAAATTACTTGGAGAGTAGTACGGCAGGAATAAAGCTTCATCTGACACAATGGTAATAATTAAGCATTTAGAAACTAACGTGACATTTTATCTTGCCACTCCAGTCAATGGGAATTTTCTTTCCCATTAACTTCTTTGAAAACATGGCAAAAAGCTGGAGCTGGTATAAGCAGAAAACAGGCTGTTGAATACAATATATATATTTGCGACGCTTTAAGGCTGACCTCTCACTTGGCTGCTGCAGTCACCTCTTCCCAGAGCAGGGAGAGCAGCTTGCTACTTGCTTTTCTCTCCTAGTTTTGTCTTGATATTTTACCATGAGCAAAGTTAGGATATGTAACTCTGTCTTAACTTGCAAGGAGCTGAAGTTTCCCCTGTACCTGTAGGACAGCTCAGGTGTCACAGGTTTTGTGAAACTGCTGTTTGAGGGACAGAGCAAATCTTGGTTGCCCCAGTATTCACCAACCAAACTTCACCTCTGACATAAGTAAATACGAGCTATTTGGTTTACTTTTGGAGAAAAACAAACAAACAAGCTAACTTTGCCACTTTGGAGGTCCACTGAGTGATCCAGAAACAACCATAATCATAGAATTGCTGAGGTTGGAAGGGACCTTTAAGATCATCAAGTCCAACCATTAACCTACCCTGACAAAACCACTTCTAAACCATGTCCCCAAGTACCACCTCTACCCTTTTTTTAAACACCTCCAGGGATGGTGAATCCACCCCCTCCCTGGGCAGCCTCTTCCAATGTTTAATAACCCTTCCAGTGAAAAAGTGTTTCCTAATATTCAATCTAAACCTCCCCTGACATAACTTGAACCCGTTTTCTCTCGCCCTATCACTTGTCATCAGGGAGAAGAGGTCGACCCCCACCTCTCTACAACCTCCTTTAAGGTAGTTATAGAGGATGATAAGGCCTCCCCTCAGCCTCCTCTTCTCCAGGCTAAACCATCCCAGTTCCCTCAGTTGTTCCACATAAGATTTGTCCTCCAGACCTCTCACCAGCTTTGTAGCCCTTCTCTGGACACGCTCCAACACCTCAATGTCCTTCTTGCAGTGAGGGGCCCAAAACTGAACACAGCACTCGAGGTGGGGCCTCACCAGTGCCGAGTACAGGGGGATGATCACTTCCCCAGTCCTGCTCACCACACTATTCCTGATACAGGCCAGGATGCTGTTGGCCTTCTTGGCCACCTGGGCACACTGTCGGCTCAAGTTCAGCCGGCCGTCCACCAACACCTCCAGGGCCACCATGGCAGCTGGTGCATGCAACAGACTGAGGTCCTTGGTCTTAAACTCTCTTAGATTTGCAGCTGGGCTTTGGACTGCACAACAAAAGATTCACATGGGCAGTGGCTGTGACCATGGGAAATGCAGTCCTTTCTACAAGAACACCCTTCTGGGACAAACAACATGGCTCGGGGGACAAAGGAGGACCAGGAGTCAAAGCTTCTTTACTCCATCACAAACTTTTAGGAGTTGTGACAAACCTTGGCATCTGGAACAAAGTCTTGATATCTCATTGTTAAGGATAAGTCTTCCTTCTTCCAAGAACCATCAATTTCAATAGTAAAGCATTTGAAGAGCAAACTCCAGGGCTTATAATTAGACCGATCATTAGACTGATCATTAGACCAATCATGGTTGTTGGAGAATAGGCCACATTGACAGGCAGCGATGAAAGGCTAGTCCCCCTCTAAATTGTCAAAGTCTGTTTTCAATTTATGTACATGGGGGAGTATGCCATGGAAATCACCTGAAAGAAATCTTCTGCTTGTTAAGTGAGAATTACTCCACCGAAATATCAGAACCTGGATCTCCACTGCCACAGACTGCAACCCACCACCTCGCCCCAGTCCATGAAGCCAAGGAAGCTCTCCTGGTTTACATCAATTTTGTTTCTGTTGGCTAAGATCTCAGAACATGCATGTATACGTGTAAAAGGTGTTTCCTAGCTCTGATATCTCTAGTGTGTACATATCCTTTTCCCCAGCCTCTGATTTGCAGACTCCTGTAAGGTTGGGGGAGGTCTATAGGGTGCTGCTGAGGCACGTATGACAGCCAGAAGAGGAGCCCAAGCTTGCTGTCATTTAGTGTAAATGTGCTGTACAGGGATCTGCACCTCCACAGCAAAATGCTGGGATGTCTGCAAACTGATAAAGACTATAAATCTCTTTTATACCCTACAGCAACATCCCTGAAGAGAATGTTGTTGGCCTTTAGCAGTGAACATATCCTCAGGACCTGGCAAAGTAAGGTGAGGGAAAAAGTCATTCCAACCCACCACTGACATATAGGGAGCAGGATGAGGCAATGTACTTTCTGCTTGGTGTGCTTCTCCTTGTCACTTATCTCACCTTGATTTACCTCTTCATCACTCTTCCATCACTTCCCAGCGCCCTTGACTGGTCTCCAAATCTCATTCCTGTGCTGGGTTCCCACACGAATTGGCTGGTAACACTTTCCAGATGTTTTCTCGTCCTCCAGGTGATGGGGAAAGCATTTTGACTAAAATTCCTTTTTCTTGTGGAGGATTCTTTGTCTTCCCAGTTTTTCCCAGTCTGAGTAAGTGAACAACCCCACCAGCACCTCTTCTTTGTGCAAACCTAGAGTTTTTTCCTTGAGTTCAGCCATCATCTCTTTTCTTGGTCCCTTTTAGCACCTAAAACTCCCTTAATGACTGGTTGACAACCAAAGAAAGCAGAATTTCTCTCTGCTGGAGCTAATTATGTCATTACAGTTCCTGCAAGACTAGTGCCATAACATGGTGCTAACGTTTGATTGTATATCGTTCAAGAGGATATTATCAAAGTACTACACTGCTCTGCTTTCAGTTAAATAACTTCCCTGCAAGTGTCTCTTTCTTTTCTAGTTACAAGTACACAGCAAACCCATTTGGATTATTTTTAGGAGAGTGGGACACCATAGCAGTCTTTCTGAAAAATGCTGGACCAGACTTTACACGACTTCCTTAATCCACCACTTAGCAGGTAATATTGCAAGACTGTAGTAGGTAAAGTAAGAAAAAAAAGCTGACTGGCCTGGGGAAGAAAAGCTCAAAAAAAATTTAAAAAAACTCTCTGTGTACACCAGCAACAGAGAAGGGGTAGTGGTTTAGTTGGTAGCTGATCAAGTGAGGTGACTGGATAACTATAAAGATGACAGGCAAAACATTGGATCCTACATGTATCAGACTTCAGGTGATCATCTGCCTTCCTATTTCTGGTCACTGTTGCTTCTCTTCAAAAGTTTCATCTTGACCCTGTGAGGTTCACATTTCCCACATCAGCAATGGCTTCTCTTGAACTGACTAACCACCTGCAGAAGACACTAGAAAGCTCAGGACAGGTGGCACCACAATCACTCTGTACCATGAGACTTTGAATGAAAATACTGGACATTACCCGTGGAACAGAAACCCTTGACTGCATCCTTTCCAGCAGCAGCCCTGCTAGTGGGAACCTGGTGGGGATTCTTTCCCGTGAAGGTAGCTTAGTTTGGCAGGGAGTAGAGCCTGGAGTATGCTGAACTTCAGAGCTTTTTCCTCCACCTCAAGAAGACTGTGTCTATTATAGCATTTTGTCTTCTGTGGCTTTCTACTTCTGCCTCTGGGGTTATTTTGCACATACCATCAGAAGAAAGCCAATATAAGTCTTCGGAGGGCTATTCGCAGCTCAGCAAAGCCAATCATATTTAGGAAATAAGCTAGCATTGGGAAGTAAAATAGATATTATATAACAGTAGTGTTTTTATAGCTTTGATAGGTTAAGGTCACAAGCAAAGCAAGATTTGTAACGGTAAATATGTTTTATTACACTATCTGAATATTATCCTGCCCTAAAAATGTGATATGTCAGACTACTTTCACTCTAGAAAGACGACCTCAGAGAAAGGTCTCTTTCCCCTATAATTAAAAAGTCACAAATTGTCATTAGTCCTTGCTGTAAGTGTCAGTGATCCTTAAATTATTGTTTCTTGTCTAAGCACAGATTATCTTAAAGATAACATTCATTCAGCACCATTGTCAGGTGAAGTGATCTTCCTCAAGGTTTTGGTTCAGTCAGATACATAAGAACATGACAAACATGTTCAGAGCAGCCGCATGGACTTCATCGTGGCATCAGATGAAGAATACAATGCTTTTCTCTTTTCATTCTCTTACGTGATGCTGGGCAAACGAGTCTAACCCTGACCCCTGGGGAGTACATACACCCAATCAGGGGCTACCTCATTACTTCAGACTGAGCTCATCTCAGGTGTGAATACTCACGGAAAGGGTTTTTTTACCCATTTTGGGTCAAAACATAAACCACAGTGAAGGCAAGCCGGTAAGGTTGGGTACTTGAAACACTGCTTGTGGACTTAGACTGTTAGCTGTATATAAGGCTGCATGCGTTATTCCTGACTGGACAATGTGACATTAATTTCCCCCGAAAAGAAAACAAGTATGACATACAGTCTTTCCCCACTTAATTTCTTGTGTTAGCATATGTTTGAGATTTCGTGCTCAACCAATCTCATTTCAACATGCAGAAAACTTGCTCAAGTAAGCTCTGGGCAAATCTCATAATTATTTCTAAAATATTTTTTTCTTTACCTCATAAAAATAGGTAGATGTATCTTGATTCAGGTCATCTAGTTATTGATTGGGCTTTCACTCCAGGCTTAGCAACTGCTAGCAGGTTCCTTGTCTTACAATATTTTGTTTTTTAAAATAAATGGTACGACCGGGCCTAATAATAATAATAAAAAATAAGAGAAAGAAAATGTTGTCAGGGATCCAAACATATGAGCTTTATGTCATGAAAAGCTTTTATTCTGGTTCCTATTCTCACTCGTGCACAGATTTATTGAAAAAAAAAAAACTTGACATTTATTCATTTTCCACTTAGATTATTGTGGTTAAATCAAAAAGAAGTGTCAGGGCTTATGGAGCTGAAAGCAGCTACACTTTTTCCATTGTGACGGGTCACATGGTTTCCATTTGTTCCATGAAAAACCTCATGGTTTTGGTTATTTTCACTGTCTGGAATGAGATATAATTCCACTCCTGCTGCCAAATCTCCTGTATCGCATAGGAAACTCCTGCATTTTGGGCCATCTCCCTCGGTTCAGCTGGGAGGCCTGTTTCACAAGAAGCTTTTTTTATTATTATTATTTATTGTTTCCCAGTGGTCTGAGGAGACTCTTCAAATGATTGTTTGAAACTCTTCTTCAGACAATAGGAGAGGAAGGGAGGTCTTGGGTGAGGTTCCGTGCTGCAACGCAGGAGCTGTGTTCAGCTCTGGTTCCCATCACATATGGGACCCATTTCAGGCTGGGTCAAAAGCCTGTTGAAATGTATAGAAAGGTTTCGGTGCATGTGAATCAGACCCATTATGACTATGTTATGCTGCGTGCAGTGGGGAGGTCAAGGAAGAATACGAGTCTTCCACCTTTTACCGAGTACGGGCTCATTTGCATAGAAAAATTGTGCTATGAGCACAAAATCAAATGCAGTTAAATTCTAGCACCTCCTGGACTTAAAACTGGTCAATGGTTGCTGTTTAATTGTCCCCCTGTATGCTTTTAGATCACTCCAATTGCACGGCAAAATGAGTTAGCTTAGACCTCTATGAAGGGAAAACAAGATTGTCTATCCCAGACAGAATTATCCTGTCTAGGAACACGTTTTGTTCCTCAAAATTGCATTGGTGTGAGATGGTTTGAGAAAAGCTTATATTCAGTGGGTAAATAGTGACCACTGAGTTTCAATTCAGTTCTATCTAACACTCCAGAAGATATTTCAAAGAAAAGATATCATTAAAGACATAATGACAAAAGCAAGCAAGATTAAAAAAGTACCTAAAGTAGATCATCCAGGCTGCATTTGACTTCAATATCTATCCATCCAATTATCTGTCTATCTATCTATAATAAAAAAATACTGATAAATAAGAATAGGTAATTTTATATTACATTAACTTGACATGTTATAATTGTTTTCTTGAGGCTTAGCTGAATTCAGCTGGGGAATTTAAACTCTGTTGACTACACAGACCAAGTCTCCAGGGAGCAGATGTCCTCATCAGGTGAGACAAGCCTCACCTAACTCCCAAGAGCTGGTATTAAACCAGCAATGAACAGGAGAATTCCAAGATGTCATATGAAAACAATATTCATTTAGGAAAAATACTGTTCAGGACTAGAGAAATATTTCATTTCATTACTGTGGAATTGTCACATTTTGACACTGCCAGCACAAAATATTTATTAAAAGAAAAACATCTTGTTTCAATCAAGAAAAACGTTTTATTTCTACTTTCTCTGGTTGACACATTAGAGCATAATGTTACTGTTACATGAATATGACACTAAATGTAAAATTGATAATAATGAAATTACAAAGTCAGAGTGAGAGATTTGAAAAGATTTATTTCAAGGAGGTTTTTTCAATTTAAAATGTTCTAAGAACAAATATCCAGAAACTTTTTCTGAAATCTCTCCTTGCCTTAATTCAAAAAAGACCCCATGTTCCTGAAAGTTCATAACATCTGTTCTACCAACATCTGTAAAGATCTCACCTTGATCTCTCACCTACAAAACAATCCCCACTTACATTCTTATACTGTGAAAACAAAATAACTGAATGTCAACATTTGCTATATTAAATGACTGCGATTCAACATAAAGAAAAAACAAAACTCTTCTAAGCAATGAATCATGAAAAAGAACTTGATTGCCTGAAAAATTATCTATTTTTTAAGTTCCCTTACTTTCAAACATAGATTTAATATACTTTAAGAATAAACTTCCCCTTTCAATGTAAAATTGGACAGTAATTTCCTTAGCAAAGGGCAGATATGAAGTAGATGGGTTGATCTAATTTCTAGAAAAGCTTTTAAGCTCACTGTAAGGTTTTTCTGTTTTGAGCATCACTTTGCTCTGGAGAGAAATGCATGACTTAGGGCAAGTGCTGGGGTTGGAAATGAAAACTGGATGTTGCATTTTGTTAGTGGACCTTTTACAGGTGATGTGAAGCTTTAAGGGAAATCATGAGCTTCCCTCCTCAATGGAGCAATTTTGATGTTTTTAAGGATGTGTTTATGGAAGAAAGTGTGTGGATAGTCCCACTCAGCTTCAGTCTCAGATGTTGGTGCTAAATCTCAGCTGGGAGGTGGGGCTCTTCTCTAGGCCACCAAAGAGACATAGACAACTCCATAGGCTGATTCATCACACCCAGGTTGGCAACACTCTCAGGACAGAGTGAGTCTGTCCTCTGAAGGGCTCAGTCCCTCCCCATGGCCAGAGAGAAGGCCAGAAGGAATTTGTTTGGTTGCACTGGGTCTCCAGCTTTCAGCCATACATTTTTTATGTGATTTACTTTGCCCTTCCAGTTGGCAATCACTTTGAATTTAAACATTTAAGAAAAGTGCATTAGCCCTTAGCTCCAGTGTGCAGCATCTCCACTGGTAATTAAACAGCACTACGATTTAGTTGTGATACTGCTAAAATGCTAAAATGTGATTTTGCATGATTTTGGCCCACAGAAGCTGAGAGGAATCCAAAGCACTCCTGTATGGTGCAGGATTAATACTACTAGCCAAGGAGCATCCTCAACAAGCTGCAAAGATCCAGCTACCCAGTTCTGGAGGATACGAGAGACTGAAAACTGTTACAATCCACCATAATCATTCTGGATGTCATCTTCATTCTGGATGTCATCTTCAATCTGGATGTCATCTCCAAACACGTTGAGGAACAGGAAGTTATTGGAAGTAGTCAACATGGATTTACCAAGGGTAAATCATGCT
Source organism: Vanellus vanellus (assembly GCF_965231255.1). NCBI lineage: Eukaryota > Metazoa > Chordata > Aves > Charadriiformes > Charadriidae > Vanellus > Vanellus vanellus. The sequence goes on from NC_138906.1 coordinate 3,049,855, forward strand.
TGACCAATCTGATAGCTTTCTATGATGTTATAACTGGTTGGCTAGATGAGGGGAGAGTTGTGGATGTCATCTACCTTGACTTCAGCAAGGCTTTTGACACTGTCTCCCATGACATCCTCATTAGGAAGCTGAGGAAGTATGGGCTAGATGAGGTGACAGTGAGGTGGATTGAGAGTTGTCTGTGGGACGGAACTCAGAGGGTTGTGATCAGCGGCACAGAGTCTAGTTGGAGGCCTGTAACCAGTGGTGTCCCCCAGGGGTCAATATTTGGTCCAATTTTGTTTAATATATTCATTAATGATCTGGATGAGGGGACAGAGTGTATCCTCAGCAAGTTTGCTGATGATACCAAACTGGGTGGGGTGGCTGACACCCCAGAGGGACGTGCTGCCATCCAGCGTGACCTGGACAGGCTGGAGAGCTGGGCAGAGAAGAACCTAATGAGGTTCAACAAAAGCAAGTGCAAGGTCCTGCAGCTGGGGAGGAAGAATGCAAAGCACCAGTATAGGTTAGGGGCGGACCTGCTGGGAAGTAGCTCTGAGGAGAAGGATCTGGGGGTTGTGGTAGACAGTAAATGATCCATGACCCAGCAATGTGCCCTTGTTGCCAAAAAGGCCAATGGAATCCTGGGCTGCATAGGGAAGAGTGTGGCCAGTAGGTCGAGGGAGGTCATTCTCCCCCTCTACTCGGCACTGGTGAGGCCACAACTGGAATACTGTGTCCAGTTCTGGGCTCCCCAGTTCAAGAGGGACAGGGAACTGCTGGAGCGAGTCCAGCGAAGGGCAACTAAGATGATTAAGGGATTGGAGGATCTCCCTTATGAGGAAAGGCTGAGAGAGCTGGGACTCTTTAGCCTGGAGAAGAGAGGGCTGAGGGGAGACCTTATTATGGCGTACAAATATCTAAAGGGTGGGTTGAAGGAGGATGGAGCCAGGCTCTTTTCAATGGTTCCCAGGGACAGGACGAGGGGCAATGGGCACAAGTTAGAACACAGGAAGTTCCATTCAAATACACGGAAACACTTCTTTACGGTTCAGGTGACAGAGCACTGGCACAGGCTGCCCAGGGAGGTGGTGGAGTCCCCTTCTCTGGAGATGTTCAAGACCCGCCTGGATGCAGTCCCAAGTAATGTGCTCTGGGCAATCCTGCTTTAGCAGGGGAGTTGGACTAGGTGATCTCTAGAGGTCCCTTCCAACTCTGAAAATTCTGTGATTCTGTGATAATTCTAGAATACCGGGTCCGGGTACAGTTTAATTTACCAGCATGGATGTAGCCTGCGAGCAAAGGGGTCTGGCACTGACTTTGCTGCAGTCAGAGGCAGGATCTTCAGATATAATCTCTGAACATAGCAAATATTGCTTTGGAACTCAACCCTGGGAACTGCTGAGCAAAGCAGCTCTTTTACCTCAGAAAAGCATTTGAGGTTTCCAAACACACTTTCATTCCGACGCAGAATGAAACAGCACCTAGCGAAAAGTTTCCATTAAAAAAGAGCGAGGTAGGTCAGGATAATCCATAGCATCCCAGTTGATGGCATTCATCACAATGTGAGAGACCCACAGCTCCTCTATGGATCTGAACTGAGTTTAATATGAGTTTATTAGTTCTAAAGTGACTTATTGCCTATTTCTCTGGATCCCCCTCCCCAACTCTATTGAGGAATTTAAGGATCGCTAATATTTTCTAAAGTCTTTCAGCTTAAGTGTAACACCGTATTTTGACATAATATTTTTTCATTGCAAGTTCTCAATCAACTCTGGCACTAGATATGATCTTCTGCCATGTGTAATCCATACTTAAGAACAAGTTTTTCATTGAACTTTAGACTTGTTTACACGTGTTCGTGTATTTACTTGCTTATGTGTTCTTGCGTCAGTCAAATCAGAGAGAAAAATTCCGTTACACCAGAAGCTCTAACAATTACTGGAAGTCAAATTTTCATTCTATCTCCATTTCTCTTCTTTAAAAGTCCTAATAAGATTGATTGTGAACTTGGAAAGAGATTTTTTTCTGGTTTTGGTTTTGTTTGGGCTTCTTTTTTTTTCCTTCAGTCTGGATCTCAATAAAATACTCAGACAACAGAAATAACCACTCAGGAAATACTTAGCAATTTCCAGCTAAAAATCAAAGAAAAAGAATACATTTCTGTAAAACTTTTTCTGGGGCTTAAGTATTGATGAAAATAATCTCTAGTCTTTTATAACGAAAAAGGAAAAAATGTCTTCCCCCTCCCCCGTCAGCCCCAACATTCTCACCTGTATTTTAGGAGCTCCACTAACAGAAAATTTAAAGGTAGTGCCTTTGTTAGGAGGAATGTCTTTATTTTGATGAAGTCCACAACCATCGAATTCACTTGAGGGAATTTGAATATCTTTTTTTCAGCATTGCAACCCTGAGACTTCGCTCATTCATTCCACTCTGTCCCCTTCCCACAACTCCGTTACATCCAATCTGGAGCAATAGGTGTTAACTCCATTTAATTTGAACTTTTTTCTTTTTTTATTACAGAATCACAGAATCACAGAATGGTCAGGGTTGGAAGAGACCTCTGGAGATCATCTAGTCCAACCCCCCTGCCACAGCAGGGTCACCTACAGTCACAGTATTTGCTGTGTTGACAGGGGGCAACAACAAGCAGCATCTCCTTTCTCGAGGAATCCTTGCTGCATTTTTATTCTGCTTTCTATCCATGGCACTAATGAAACGAATCCACCCTGCAGCCTTTCTCCATAACAGAGGAATGAGATTTGCTCCTGAAACCCGCGGCTGCCAGCTTCTTACCCACAGCCCAAATCAGAAGGAGCTGGAAGAGCAGGTCTTATGAACTGGTGATGAGTGCTACTTGGCAGTCGTCCTTGTTAGCTTCCAGGGTCTGTGGAACGGGTATCGCACATACATGCACAGACATATACTGCCCTCCTACATGTTCACGCACGCATGGTGATAAGCAGAAACGTGTTCACACACTGCAGATCCATCCGTGCTCCAACAGACCTTTCAACCTACAAACAATCCTAATGCTCTGACAACGACATCACTCTTCCCCCTCCTACCCCCTTCTCCCCCAGAAAGCAACGTAGCTACACATTGCTGAAGAGGAGAGGTTTGAGAGGCTCAAGAAGTTAGGAAGATGCAGGATCCTAAACACAAGCTTATCCCGTTGCGCAGCAAACAGAAAAGACATTTATGGGAATTGTCACCTTTGAAATAGTCTCAGAGTTATGGTATGGCATTTCTCTGCCTATGACGTGATGGGTGCATCTGCAGTAAGACTCAGCACATGCAGCTCTTAGAGTTAGAGGTTGACTCGAACAATGTGAAATTACATATGTTGGCGGAGCTGTGGCAGTCACTGCAAGGAGAGCATTGTCCAGTGTGCTACTACCTCCCCCTTACCAGGCTTTATCACTTTCACAGCGGAGCCTGTATCACCTGCTGTGTCAATAAACGTGTAGCAGCAAAGGAATAGAAATGAAGAATGAGGCCATCTTCAATCACCCAGACATATCCACCAGAGGACACATTGGTGTGCTTTGTCCGTCATTGCTCCTCGTCTGATAGTCACATACCCAGCGTCTCGAAGTGCTTGCTCAATGGAACTCCAAGGAAGGAGGCCTTTTTGAAATGGCCAGAGTTGTAGGCTTCAAAGACGGTTGTCCTAGAGTCCTAACAAAATAACTGCTGCACAGACCTTCTCCCAAAGTGACTTCTCTGTGTGCGAGTGAAAGTTGGGCTGGGCACGGGTCCCGTGTCAGCAATTCATGTTCAGCACAGGTTGGTGTTTGTAAAAAAGGAGACACACACCTTACGGTACATGGTTTTGACACAGACAAATTTTTGTAACCTTAGAAAGTCACTTAAGCCCTCAAGCTGCAGATCTTTATCTGCCCAGTAGGAACAGAGACTTTTCTTTTCCCAGGGTTGTCAGCTCTTGATGGAAAGGGCTGTCTTGCTTTGTGCATGTGCAGAGTCCATAACACTTAAAATCTTGCTGACACTTACATGTGCTACCCTTAAATTAAAAAAAAATCCATATGCACAGTGTTGACGACAGTGGGAGCTGATGGAGCTCAGTGGGAGCTGCAACGGGAGCTCAAATGTCGTAAAAATGTGGGCCAGTAGCTCAGACCCCTCAGTACCCAATTTGGTAAATGTGTTGTTATTGGGAATAAAGATATCCAACAACTACAGCACATGGCCCATGTATTTTGTTCATCTTGCTCCTTTCAGACCATCTTTTGGTGTTGGTTTTAAATGGGTCTGTACTGGAGCTTCCACACTACTGATCACGGAATCATGGAGTTTTCAGAGTTGGAAGGGACCTCTAGAGATCATCCAGTCCAACTCCCCTGCCAAAGCAGGATTGCCCAGAGCACATTACTCAGGACTGCATCCAGGTGGGTCTTGAAAATCTCCAGAGACTCCACCACCTCCCTGGGCAGCCTGTGCCAGTGCTCTGTCACCCTCACCGTAAAGAACTGTTTCCGTGTATTTGAACGGAACTTCCTGTGTTCTAACTTGTGCCCATTGCCCCTCGTCCTGTCACTGGGAACCATTGAAAAGAGCCTGGCTCCATCCTCCTCCAACCCACCCTTTAGATACTTGTACGCCATAATAAGGTCTCCCCTCAGCCTTCTCTTCTCCAGGCTAAAGAGTCCCAGCTCTCTCAGCCTTTCCTTATAAGGGAGATGCTCCAATCCCTTAATCATCTTAGTTGCCCTTCGCTGGACTCGCTCCAGCAGTTCCCTGTCCCTCTTGAACTGGGGAGCCCAAAACTGGACACAGTATTCTAGTTGTGGCCTCACCAGTGCAGAGTAGAGGGGGAGAATGACCTCCCTCGACCTACTGGCCACACTCTTCCCTATGCAGCCCAGGATTCCATTGGCCTTTTTTGGCAACAAGGGCACATTGCTGGGTCATGGATAATTTACTGTCTACCACAACCCCCAGATCCTTCTCCTCTGAGCTACTTCCCAGCAGATCCGCCCCTAACCTATACTGGTGTTTTGCATTCTTCCCCCCCAGGTGCAGGACCTTGCACTTGCTTTTGTTGAACCTCATTAGGTTCTTCTCTGCCCAGCTCTCCAGCCTGTCCAGGTCACGCTGGATGGCAGCACGGCCCTCTGGGGTGTCAGCCACCCCACCCAGTTTGGTATCATCAGCGAACTTGCTGAGGATACACTCTGTCCCCTCATCCAGGTCATTAATGAATATATTAAACAAAGTTGGACTAAGTATTGACCCCTGGGGGACACCACTGGTTACAGATCTTCACCTATAATTACTCCAAAGATCGGCCAAGGGACTTCCTCATAGGCAACCGTTCTCCCAGGCTTCCACCTGCCCGCTGGCAGTGGCAGGACTATGCTGTTTTCTTCCAGTAGGCTATCGCACCTGCCTGATAACCAGCAAAATTATCTCGGCTTGTCTCACAGCCAACCTTCCTGCTTTCTTTGTGGTGACAGTCTAAATTAACATTCAACAACCAACGGCTTCCCAAAAGCGAAAGTGAAAGACTGGTTACTTGGAGCAAAGACATCAAAGGGGAAACATATTTTAAGAAATAAACCACAATATTTAAAAGAGCCAATGCACATGTTTACTCGCCAGTTGCCTACTCATCAGCTATGTTGAGATGGCAGAAATTCTGTCACTGGCATCCCTGTAACTCCCCAAAAAAGGGAATTAAGCCACTCTTTGTCTTTTTATAGCACTTTGATCCAGCAGCACTCCACTCTGACAAAGTACAAAAAAGGGACAGACCGTGGAGAGCTAATGGCTTTCTTCACCGTCTTCCAAGTGTGCACCCAGATCTTCTTATCTGGGAAGTCATTGTATTGCTTCCCTGTTTGTTCTTCCCAGAGCCCGACCGCATCGACTCATTCACACAGGTAAGCTTTATGACCCCAATAAATAACAGTCTTCCCTCACTTCCTAGAAGACAGAATAACAGTTTCTCATGTTTCTAAGCTTTACCAAGTAATGGTGACACAGCAGCTAAAATGCTGCTGCGTCCACCATTCCCACCAACGGCCTGCTCCAGCACTGAGTGGCTGTTGCTCCAGAAATTTGATTTTCATAATTTCCCTGTCCAAATATCAGCCCCTTGCTCCATGTGAAATAAGTTATCGCTTTGCTTTCCGGTAACCTCTCCTCAAATGTTTGTAGACTGTTACTAGGTTCCCCATGCTGTGGTTTCAGAGCCAAGCCGTTCGTCTTTGCACATGACTCATAGGCTGTTTTCTTCAGCCAATTAATCATGAAGTTGGGTTTCCCCCAACATACCTTCTCCGGCTCATCTGTATCTTTCCGGTGATGAGGTGCCCAGAAGTGAGTGCAGCATTCCAGGTGCACTCTCCCCAGGCCCATCAGGTGAGCGAAGCTCACCTTTCTGCTCCCTGACATCACTCCTTTGGGTCTCCAGCCCAACCTCACAGCGATGGTTCAGCTTCTGCAGCACCCTGCGTTATCACAGCTCTGTTTGCTGTCCACCCTCACCCTGATATTTTTATCAGCATAACTGCTTCTACCTGCTCGTCGGGACATTTTTTTTCAGACTATTTCCATGCCCAGAGGAGCTGTATAAACTGCTTTTTCCAAATCTAGTCTCATGTGGTTTCCCCGCTATGTGTCCAACTTGTCTTCACTGCTTTGTGTTAGTCTCTCGTCCTGACTGGTCTTTGCTAATCCTGTTGGCTCCCCTACCTCAATGATGAAAATATCTTCCCTGGCCACAGAAGTCTTAGTCTATTCTCTTTAATGCTATCAGACTCATTTCTTACAGCCACCGGGGGAGAAGCAGAGGAAAGCCCAAGCAAAGCTTTTTACAACATTTAATCCCAAATCTGACCTGCTGTAGTTAGGCTCTTCCAGCATGAATTATGGCAGTAATTCACTCCCTGATGAAGGGAGTGAAGGTTGGTGCACCTTCCTGGAGTAAGACCTGCTCTTCTAAAGGAGAACCTCTGTCTCTTTCTGTTCAGGGGAGTTAACCTCATGTGACAGCAGCTTCAGGATCTGACCTTAAGGCATCACCTCCTCTTATAAATTAAGCAACACCAGTAAATGATCTCGGTCACTAGAACATGATCAGGTTAGCATTGCATTACTAGCAAAGTTCTGTCATGGTTTTGGTCCAGAATCAGTAGAATTCTCCCAAATGAGAGCAAGCACAAGCCAGGGACACGTCCAGATGACAGTTGCTATTCTGCCCTGAGCGTGGAGATACAGGCACGGGCCACTCCAGACAGGCTGGCCATGGGGCTGGAGAATGTGCTCATTCAATCTACAACAGATGTAATCCAACCCTTCCCTTAGGCTGTCAACAGAGAGGTCGCTGCCTGTTCCACGTGCACACACACAACTCGACCGATGCAATTCACTGTCTGAGTAACTGCGGAGAAATAACACCGAATTCTGTCTTGATTTACTTTATCTGTCCATTCCAGCTGAGAGAGTCATAGCCGGGAAACAGCAGTTAAAGCATCTCACGCACTCCTCCTCTGCGGTGTGACGTGCAGGGTAACTGCTAACGAAGCGGAGACAAGGGTGAGGACAGCCAGAGGCCTGGGAAAGGCAGCAGAACAAAACCAGGAAGAGGACATGCCCTCACCAGGTTTTCCCCTCTTTAATAAAATTGTCCAATAAAACGTCACACCCATCTTCCAAACTGCAGGCAGCTTTTGGGTTTGTTTTTGTTTTTTTTTTCTTTTTTTCTCCCTGAAGGTTTTTATTTCTTTTCTTTCCACCCTATGAATTTTGCAGAAGGTACGAAAACCTTAGCAGACGCGCAAGTCCCTGGGAAGCATTTAACCACCTATAATCACTTCTCGCAGGTCATATGACATAAATCAGCTGATAGTTTTCTGTTCTTCCCCTCGGCCATCTTCCTCTGAAACATACTGTTATCTGTCTTTACCGGGAGTGTTTATAGAGGATAATACCATTCCAGGCACTTCCTGCAGCCATGTGTTCTTCATTTGCAAGTATTGCATAGAAACATTGCTTCATGTGGCATTTCCAAATAAAAACCTCATGGTTTTGACTCCAAAATGCTGCATAAAGTTCTACCCTTGTGGTATTTCAGGGGAAAGAACTGATTTCTTTTTTTTTTTTTTTTCCTAATACAACCAGAGCAAAAAAAATTTTTGGCACAAGAACTAAATTCTGCTCTGTATTATATTATCTGAACCCCTTAAGGAAAATCTTCCCAGCAGTTGCCCCCACCTGATCATAATGTATCAAATCTGGGTCTATTTCTTTATGAATCCATCTATGTAAAAATGATAAGAAGATAACCGAAATAGCCAATATATTCACAGAAAAACCCAACAATAATGAGAAGGTTTCATTCTTTTCTTTTTTTTGTGTTATTTTCCCTAAGAATAAATGCTTGGAAATGTAAAAATCTTTGTGTTAAGACATTTTGTGGCACTGAAGGTTCAGCCAAATACCTTTCAGAAACGAGGCACATTTAGAAAAAAGCATGACATTAGAAAATATATCTACTTCGATACAGTTCTTTTTGTCCTGTGGGCACAAAACCTCACTAGTTCAAATGGGGATTCAAGATGAGTCCCGCTGCATTGTCACAAGTTTCTCTGCCATAGCTGAGTGGGAGAACCTTAAATAGTTGAAAACACAATGATTTAGATCAGTGAAAAGAAGTTGTTTCTCAAACGCATCCTTTTCGTTTTCTCCTGGAAATTTGGACAGGTTTAAAAAATTCCTACGTGAATCTGAAATTTCCTGTCTGCAGTTTGCAGCCGGGACTGTGATACATACCTTTGCACAGGACTTTCTCCATGCAGAGAGCGCTGTGGGAACCTTGGGCACTGCCAAGTAATCAAGCATCCCCAGCACTCAAAAAGTCACAGGTCAAAGGTTCAGTGGATAAGGAACTGGTTGGATGTTCACATCCAAAGGGTAGTGGTCAACAGCGCAATGTCCAGATGGACATCAGTGACAAATGGCGTCCCTCAGGGTGCTATATTGGGACCAGTACTGTCCAATATCTTCATCAATGACATAGACAGCAGGATTGAGCGCACCCTCAACAAGTTTGCAGATGACAACAAGCTGAGTGGTGCAGCTGACAGGCCCAAGCGACGGGATGCCATCCAGAGGGAGACAGGCTCAAGAAGGGGGCCCATGTGAACTACATGAGGTTCAACAGGGCCAAGTGCAGGGTCCTGCACCTGGGTTGGGGCAACTCTAGTATCAGTACAGGCTGGGGGAGGAAGGAATGGAGAGCAGCCCTGCTGAGAAGGACTTGGGGGTACTGGTGGATGAAAAGCTGGAGATGAGCTGACAATGTGCACTCACAACCCAGAAGGCCAACTATATCTTGGGCTGCATCAAAATAAATGTGGCCAGCAGGGTGAGGGAGGGGATTCCGTCCTTCTGCTCTGCTTTGGGGAGATCCCACCTGGAGTACTGCATCCAGCTCTGGAGCCCTCAGCACAGCAAAGACATAGACCTGTTGGAGCAGGTCCAGAGGAGGCCACAGAGATGATCAGAGGGCTGGAGAACCTCTGCTATGAGGACAGGCTGAGAAGTTGGGGTTGTTCAGCCTGAAGAAGAGAAGGTTCTGGGGACACCTTATAGTGTCCTTTCAGTATGTAAAAGGAGCCTACAGGAAAGATGGGAACAAACTCTTAAGCAAGGCCTGTTGCGATAGGACAAGGGCTAATAGTTTGAAACTAAAAGAGGGGAGATTTAGATTAGATATCAGGAAGAAATTTTTTATGCCGAGGGTGGTGAAACACTGGCCCAGGTTGCCTGCAGAGGTGATTGATGCTCTGTTCCTGGAAACATTCAAGGTCAGGTTGGACGGGGCTCTGAGCAATTCAATCTAGTTGAAGATGTCCCTGCAGGGACAGGTAGGACTAGATGACTTTTAAAGGCCTCTTCCAACCCGAACTATTCTATGATTCTATGAACATTGCTGAAAATGAAAGGACTGACTTATAAATCAAGAAGATTTTCTTTTTAGAAATAATAAAAGTGAGATTGTCCATAATTAAGAAAAAAAAAATGCAAACATGTTTTGGTTTGGTTCAGTTCATAATCTAGAACTTGGAAACTCACATGATTCCAGTAGCTGGAACCTAAAAGAGAAAAAACAACAAACAAACAACCAAAAAACAAAAAACTCATAGTACAGCCACTACAGATGGCATCTCAGCAAGAGGTAGACTGTTTTTTCCATTGAGCATCATCTTTTAGTTCACAGAATTTTAATGCATGAAGTTCTGAATACATCTTCAAATACCCATGGAAAGTCTCTGATGGAAAAGCAGGTCTCTTGGAATCACTGACTTGTCCCACAAAGGCTCTGGGGAATTCCTGTTTTAGAGGAGACAAAGAGACTGAGACTGCAGTGACAGTGAGCATAGAGAATACAAAAAAGATGTAAAGCTCAGGATTTTGCTCGTTACAATGAACTGACCCTTGAAGATATCAGTATGCATGCCCCTTCCTCACCGTTTCCTCTATGATAACTTCATCCTGCTTTTCTGGAGGTTTGGGGTTTTTTATTTAGATTTTTTTTTTAACTTACTCTTCATCTCTGTGAATGTAGGAAGGGAATCATGACTTCTCATAACATTTTTTTTTTTCAATTTCAGGGGCCTAGCCTTGGTGCTGTCTGTTATCTCTCCCTCCTCTCTTTTGAATCTAGGAGCCTTTTGGTCTCCATAGCAGAGATTCTGACAGGCTCCAGGGAAGCATTTCGTGGCTTGTGATATGTACTGGACATCGCATGGATTTCCAACTTATCCCTATGCAAGTTTGAGATGGCAGGAGGCTGAACTTAGAGGACCTGAAGGAGTCCTACTTGTCCCGTGCTCTGAATTTGATTTCTGTCCAGAACATCCAAAGGGAGAAGCTGCTCATTCTGTATTTTTGGAATTGAGGTCTATTTACAGTTGCTCTGGAGTCTAGAGTCAGTCCAAAGTCTTTTAGCAGATGCTTTGTGTGGTCTTTGAACTCTTGCAAGCCACAAGGGAAGGAAAAAAGAAGAGGATTTCTGCATTTTAAGGCCAAGGGCTTTTCGGATTATTTAGAATCATCTCCAATGTAAACCAGTCGCATGATTTCCATCCAGTTCCTTCTGTCCTGAGCTCAGCTGCTTGTGTCAAAGATGCCAAGCACTTGGAGATGATGACAGGTAAGGGAAAGAGCTGTATATGGTTAAAAAATAGCTAGTAGCATCCGGATGCTGCATATGAAACAGGACATGTGATGTTGTAATGGAAGAGTGGCATCCATTCCCTGCCTGCAGAACGTTGGTGGTCCTTCCAGCTGTTCCCTGGAAGACTTGTCTGGCATTTTCAGTCTCAGACTTGATAACGACAATCCCTGGTGGCCTTGGAGAAACATGGAAGGATTTCAGGTTTCTCTTGGCCACAGAAGATTGGGAATCGCAGACTTTGTCCAAGAGTCAGATCTGTAGGAGAGTCACGTTCCCCAGGGGCCACTGATGACAGCACAGCTAAAGTGGAGCTTCGTGTGTTCCAACTTGCCTGTGGTCTACCACACAATTTGTTTGTTATGCTGAGCCTAAGGAAGCTCACCACTCAGAGCCAGCAGCAGCTTTGGCTTGAGGTACAAAGTCGGCCACTCGACACCAAGAGAGACATGACCCCACCGCTTATGGCAGTGCACTGGAAAATCAGTCTGTCTGTGCTGCTGCCCCATTGTGAGAGAGCCGCCGGGCTGGGCTGGGGGCTGGCTGTCCTTGAGGCACATCCCTCCCCCCCCCCCTCGACAACAGCAAGGGCAGTAACCTTGGCCCTCAGAGGCTTTTCCCACAAGATTACCTTTCCCTTCTCTGAGCAGAGGACCCTGGAGCTGACCCCTCATCCTTGTGACTATTTGCCACCGCCCTGCTGAGACAAGTGGCTGGTTGTGTGCAGACTCCTCCTTTGCTCCTGTCCAGTGAAAACTCCAGTGGGCTGTGAACTCCCACTGGAAAAGGTAGACTCCAAAGGCAATCCCTGTTTCAAGTGAGCACATGCTCGCTGTTTTTTGGCAAGCCAACTGCCTGCAGCATGTCTGCTGGACAGACCCAGCTGGGACACAACAGAGTCTCAGGGGACCTCCCAAGGTCTGGTGAAGACTGGTCAATATGGGGTTATTAGTCAAACTTCAGGGGAATCCAATGGATGGCGGTGAGTCATCTCATCTGGCTGGAAGGGACCCAGTCACACTTGGATCCTCATGTTCTCAATGGAGAGAAATAAACTTCTTGGGCACAGACTGTCTGACCTATTCTACCACATATTTTAGGAAGAGATGATGATCTTTACTGAGTGGGTTCACTACACCTCCACTGATTATGAAAGGAGAAGCCAACCCTGAAAAAGATGCTACAGCTTCTAAAGTTACGTGAAGGAACCCCAGCCCTAGTCTTCATCTGGAGACCATCAAGTAGTGCATGACCCATAATTTCCCTATTTGCGTGAGTTCAGTTGCTCCTCTGCTACTGGTGGGTATTTAAATATGGCTACTTAACAAAGTAGGAACCATCTGATGAATGAAGTTTTGCAGCAATAGCTCCAGTGGTCCATCTCAGCAAATTTAAGTAGAGCTGTTGAAAGGTGAGAAAGTACTTGTGCTGTAAACATGGGAACATACTACTAAATGACGTGCCCACCCACTTCTTGGTCTCTTTCCACTGCCAAAGCAGTAAAAAGGGACCTTAGTGTAAGTGTGAATCCAGCTCCTGGAATGTTTTTCCATTTCCTCGTATTTACGTTAATGAACACTGACACTACAGACTCACATTCCCAGCTCAGTACTTCACCAGACTGACCAGCAACAAAACCAAGGAGATGAGACTAAACAGATGATTTGATGAGGTTTATATTATTATTATTATTATTTTATTCCTCTGGGCTACGGAAAGAAAAGAAGAGCGAGGTCCCACCTCTGGTTTCAAAAAGATAACAGCTAAGTTCAGAGAGAGGTTTAAGGGAAAAAAAAAATCAAGAAATTCAAGGAAAATTATTGTCTGCACGCTAATTTAATATTATTAATTGGCAATGTTTTCCACTGGGTAAAATGTTCCTCCTGAAAAAGGTCAGCTTGCCTGGATAAAGTCCTAAAGCCTGACAGCAGATTGCTTTACCTTAACTTTAACCAGGAATAAAAAGATGGTGTAAAAGCCCCTCTTCTCATAGCGGGTGACATTTCATGTGCCCTTTCCACACTTTCAGATGACTACATGAGGCAGACATTAAATGAAAAGCAACTTCTTTTGGTCCTTACAGTGTGTCCATTGCATCCCCTGTGCCCCCCACTACTACTGGCCAAAACCACAGCACCAGTGACAGGAAACGGCTGTGAATTGTGCTTCTATAGGTTTCTATAGGTGTGTATGAATGTATCCATGGGCTGAACCGGACATAATTCCTGGGGGAGGAAGGTTGTGGGAGCCAGTCCTTGGAAAATAGACCGTGTGTATAGCAAATTGTGAAGAACGCCTTAACCTTGAGACTAGATAACAGGAAAGTTGGCAGAAAGAGTAAAACAAGAGCAGGTGTCGGCAAGAAAAATAACGCTTGAGCAAGACTAAACAATATGCTAATGTTAACCAATCATGGGTGAAATAACCCTGCGTGCTCGCCGCATGCACAAAGCGAGACAGCCAATCAAACAATGCGTGATCGCGTGTACAAGATATGAATGACTATATATGTAACCCGAGTGTTAACAATAAACGGAGCTTAGCGGAGATTGACGCTAACATACATCGTATCGGTGTGTTTGCTCCCCTCCACCTGGCCGCAACAGAAGGTTGTCATGGGAGAGGTGTTAGGAGGACTGCGTTTGTCCCTGGGCTAGGTATGTCTCTGGACTGAAGTGGCATATCTCCTTTGAAATCACAGGGCCGCTGTGAATATTTGGAAGTACTCCTGCACCCGACTGAGGACAGCTTTTGCGTCCACCTTTGTCTCTTGCGAAACTGGTTTCTGCGGTGCTTGTGAAGCTCTGTTTGCTGCAGCTTCACAAATGCACAGAGTTCATTTTTAACTCTACATCAAATCAAAAGCTTCGATCCATCTCTGACCCTCAAGAAGAGCTACCGTGGATGTGTCAATGAAGACTGAGAGAAAGTATGACAGATAAGCAGGTGAGATTTGACTTGACTTCTTGGCTAAGCACCTTCTGACATAAAATTATCCTGTATTGCAGAATTAAAGGTATTTAAATAAAACAGAAAATACCACAGTGAGGAAAAAGTTTTAACATGCTACAGGATCTCCTCTTTCCTTATGACCGCTTAACACATACCTGCATACATTTTTCTTTTTTTATATATATATACACACAATCCATTTTCCATTCTCATAGTCAACCTCCAGATCCAAAAAATTCTCAAACTGAAAAAAACCTGAGCATTAAGAGGAGCTGTGTCTATTCCACCCCAGTTCTGAAACAAGAGGCTTTGGTTACATCCGTATTAATAAATTGAACAGGGGTTGGGCCTGGTACTGGATGTTGGTTATCTTCCTGGACCTAATAATGGAGCAGGTGTGTTCTTCTCTTTCCAAACTGTCTGCAGTTACGTGGGAACTAGATACAGCTAAAATCCAGGCTTTTCCTGGCTCTCACGCAGATATATCTGTAATTCTTCAGCGCATTGGGCTTTTTTTTTTAAATATAATTCACAAGTTTTCATGGAGATTAGTGCTAACAGGGGCCTCCTGCTTGTTTCTCCTTCTGTTTTATGAAGTCACATTTTACTTGGTCTGGTGGGAGGTGTCCCTGCCCATGGCAGGGGGGTTGGAACTACTTGATCTTTAAGGTCCCTCCCAACCTAAACCGTTCTATGATTCTATGGTTTTCCAGCTGAAAAAGTAACAATTGCCCACAACATCTGGTGACCCACCATGCATTTCACAGAACCAGCCAGTCAACCAGCTGGGTGCGGGAATTTTAATTTTCCCATGTTACCTCTTTTTTCAGTGTTTCTCACCCCGAATATGAACAGCAGAATCTAATTCCAGGGAGGCAACTTGGTAACCACCACTCAGTTCCTGGTGCCACACATCAATGATACAGTGTCTTTGAGACCCTCTGCAGGACTGTTTGGAATCCCATGGTTCTTGATTTCAGTAAAAGGAGCAAAATGGAGGATTCTTTGTGACCAAAATAATGCTCCTATTGGAAATCCATCATAGAGGACACACTTGCAGGAGACGAGGATGGTTGCCAGAGTCAGGACTGATTTCACTGAGGCTGAAAGGGGCCAAAATACAGTGGAAGAACAGATCACAATGAACTTCTCTGAAAGCGGAAAACCCATTGTAATCATCTGAATGCTACTGGACTTGCATTTTGAGAATCATCAGGGTTTTTTACTGGATGTACAATGCGGCAGCACTGAACGGGCGTATACAGCTTTAGAAAACTTACTCCTTAGGGACTCTTAGATCATAAGACCCAGAACTGCAAGTTGCTCTGAGGAACTATATTTTTACACTTAGCCAGAGAAACATGTTTTGCTAATATGGAATGCCGCATTTGCTTTTTTTTTTTTCCTTTTCTTTTTTTTCAGTGCAACCAAAACTACAGCAAGTTTAACCTGAGAAAGTGATATAAATTAGCTGCTGTGTATCTTGGCATGTTCATAGGATCATACGATCATACAATCGTAGATTCATAGAATCATTTAGGTTGGAAAAGACCTTTAACATCATCAAGCCCAACCATAAACCTAACACTGCCAAGGCCAGCACTAAACCATATCCATAGAATCATAGAATCATTTAGGTTAGGAAGAAGGTTCCATGAAGGTTTCACCTTGATTTGCACATCTGCCCAACTCCTCTCCAAGAAAGGCAGCTCAGCTAAGCTGCTTCAGAAATGAACAGTTCCCCCTTAGAATAACATAGACTAAACAGTTAGGGGTCAATCTTAGACAATGTGCAAGTTACATCACTTGCATCATCTGTTCAGTGTAGGGCAGGATGTCTTTTATCCTTATATAAACCTTTAAAAGTGCCCATTATTATAAACAGGGCCTATGACAACCAGACAAACTCTACGTGTGTGTGCCGTAGATGTCCAAAATACATGATATCCCATGTGTGCTCTATGGCACTGGCTGCTCTGTGAGGGCTGGACATAATATACTGCCTTCCCACTTCCTAATGGTACAGCGTGAGGATCATTTCCAACGCCCTCATGGGGTGGACATTTGATAATAGCACGGAAAGAAGCAGATATACAACAGATATTAGGTGTGCTCTTCAAGGGAACAACTGTGATGTAGCACACATATGTAGAAAAAATAACTAAAAGATTGCTTCCTCAGCCGAAATAAATACAAGTTTCATCTCCCAAAGTTAACTAACTAAAGTTTAGCTGAGTCTGAAATGTCATATGTTGCCTTTATAATCAAAGTAGAGAAACTGGCTCCGGTGACGCATGAAGCCAATGTCTATGCAAACTAAAATAGGATAGATATCCTGGATCACCTGAACATGCAGACTGTTAGACTCCACTCTACTCAAGGCAGACTCCCACTATGCACTCAGCTACGTCAGTGGAATAAACTCTAAAAGCCAAGAGCTGCATTAGCAAACTCTTGCACTTATGCTCTGAGTGCAAACCTTAAGAAATGCAACCGCAGGACGAGATTTAACTCATTTTTGATGCCTAGTTATTTGAAGTGGAAGCCCTCTTGCACCCTAAGATATCAAAGCATTTCATAAAGTGGCTTAGTATTCTGTGCTGCTTAAGGTGACTCAACAGCAGTCATGGTTTCCAGTGCAGATGTAACCCAGAAAAGCTTACACTACTGCCAGGCATAAGGCAGCGGGACATGTCCCAGGCTCACAAGCTGTATTAGGTGCAGAAGTGAGAACAGAATCCTGACATCCTTCATGCCACGCTTCTACCTTAACCACACATGCTTTTCCCTTTCCATACATCATCCCGATGCTCCTAGGAAGGAGATTAATCATTTTGTATCTCATTTTTCCACTGGGGGTGAGTCAAGCACGGATGACTGAAGTGACTTAGACACGTTCTTAGGACAGTGCCAAGAGGAGAAAGCAGCTTTCATAGGACTGAGAGGCAGGAGTGAGACACCAACTTGTGCAAACTGGAGATTCACTAAGGCCCATGAAGCAATGGAAAGTGTTCTGCTATTGCACAAAGTAGGGAAGGTCCAAAACATTTTATTTATTGGGGAGAAATTTTTCCATCAAAGTTTCCCTCTAGCTCTGTCCTGGTCCTTAAAAAGTATCTACCAGGATATTCAGGGATGAGCCTGTTAATTACAATTTATTGCTCTACTGCATGCTAAAAATCATAGATTCTAGATACTGATTTTATAGCACAGCACAATTTTCCTCACTCTTGACCCTGTACTAACCTTTCCCTGTTTCACGAGGGATAATTATCCGTGTCATTCCTTCCCTGACCCTACGGGGCTAATGACCTTATCACCTCTGCCTTGCTAACACATCCTCCTGCTCCTCATATATCCATTCCGCAACTGGTTAACACAATTAAGTTACACTCACGGCAATTGTTCCCAACATGTTCTTGGTCTGAAGTGTACTGCTGCTGTTTCAGACTTGCAGAAGGCTTTGCCTGCCTCTCAGCTGGTCTGTTCTCCTAGCTCTGTCACTGACTTAACAAGAGATTATTGAAAGACTGTGTCCACCCAGGTCTTGCCTAGCTAAATTAATCACTTTCCACCTGAAGGGGATGGAGTTTAAGCCCTGCTTGAACCTCTAGCAACTGCCTGTTGAGGAAAGTAAATCGTGGTGGTCTTGCCTCACTGGATGCTCTGGAGTAGTGTGACCAGCTGTTATAAAGACAGGAAATATTTTTCTCTCTCCCGGTTTTATGGTAAGGTACAAGGAATCCCTGACTTTTTCTTTGGAGGAAGAGCGACTGTTAATTGTTTCCAGAGCGAGACATGTCTTTGGAACAGGCCCTGGAATTATCCAGCAAGGTACAGCAGCATATATGCAAAGAGCAGAGCTCCTTGGGACATTCACAAATGTTTCCTGAGGACACCAGTTGTTGGCATGGTTTCTAGCCGTCATGTCTTCTGCGTTCAGCAGACCAGTTTGCAACGAGCTGCGTAAGACAGGGAATGGCTTTGAGGTTCCGCTCTTGAAAGCAGGGAAGTTCGTGCTGCTTGAGAGCTGACAATTGGATGTCAAACCACTAAATTACAAATTCTGCCTGGTGAAGACCCAGTGCAGAACTGCTTTTCTTCTGCAGGATGTAGTGAAACGGCATCTCTTCTGTGATCTGTCCACCACAACATGTGCAGCTGGCAGCTATCGCTGGACTCTGTCCAGAATGAGATGTCCAAGCTTTACATGTCTGCTTCGCCTTAGGCCAGGAGAGCTGATTTCTGACATCACCGTGTGAAAAGAAAGTAGGCAGGTTGCTCTGGGGGTCCGCAAACTGTATGTGAGTTAGTAAACTCCATTGCTTTCGGTGGAGAAAAATCAGCACCTCCAGGGAGTGATTCATCATTAAGATTAGATTGCAAAAATCCTTTAGGACTTCCAGTGGCGTTTGTCTCCACTGGTGGCACAGCATGTCAAGGCTTTTAGATCATGAGGTCTCCACGTGCCTCCAGGAAAACAAATCACAGAATCACAGAATCACAGCATCTCCTAGGTTGGAAGAGAGCTGTAAGATCATCCAATCCAATCACTAACCTAACACTGACAGCCCACCACTAAACCGTGTCCCTGAGCACTATATCTACACCACCCTTAAACACCTCCAGGGATGGGGACTCCGCCACTGCCCCGGGTAACGTCTTCCAGTGCCTGATGACCTTTTCCATAAAGAAATTCTTCCTAATATCCAATCTAAACTTCCCTTGGCGCAACTTGAAGCCATTTCCTCTTGTTCTATCACCTGTTACTTGACAGAACAGGTCGACTCCCACCTCTCTACAACCTCCTTTCAGATAGTTGTAGAGAGCAATAAGGTGTCCCCCTTGGCCTCCTTTTCTCCAGGCTAAGCAACCCCAGTTCCCTCAATTGCTCCTCATAAGACATGTTCTCCAGATCCCCCCCACCAGTTTTTTCGCCCTTCTTTGCACATGCTCCAGCACCTCAGTGCCCTTCTTGTGGTGAGGGGCCCAAAACTGAACACAAATAAGTGTCCCCCAGTTAGGCTGGGTCTCCCTTCTGGAGCTGGAGCTTGAAGAGGTTTTAGGACCTCTATTCCCCATCTCTATGTGCGGAGGCACCTACATTTTGCAAAGTGGAGCAAATTAAGCCTGCAGGGTCACCCATTTTGGTAACCATGAACCACTAGGTCAACTCTGTCCATTCAGTCCAGTTTAGCCCTTAACTGGCAGCAAAGTTACCCCTATGCCTTCTCCATTCCACAGCTGTCTCCAGGGGACCAAGTAGATATTTGAAGGGTTGAATCATTTCTAGCTCCACTGTTTAAGCTTAATTTTATCATTTTCCTAATTTAAGCAGCTCCATGCCTTATTTCCTAGAACATAATCATCAAACAATGGACTGGGATAGGACTGTGCTCCACCTCTCTTGCAGGAGGATCCAAACCCATCTGTGTTGGCACAATGTATAGACAGGGATCCAGGACTCACAGAGACAGAAAGAGAGCAAGAGTGAAAAGGAGACTGATGTTGCAGTGCGTGACAGAGGACACCTGGGTGCCAGACCTTGCTCCCAGTGCTGTTCTGCACATGATGCTACGTCTCTTTGATGCAAAAAGGCCTCAGTAGACATCAGAAGCCAGATGTTGGGAATCTGGCCCTTTCCTCCTGCGGGTGGACGAGAGGAGAAGGAGCGTATGGCACCTCTCGCAAAATCTTGTCTGTTCACACAGAAATTAGTCTCAGCCTGAAATTGCTTTCAAAATAAATAAATTGCAGAAGGGGGAGAAATTGCTCATAGGCCATAGGGTGAGGGAAAGAGGGAGAAGAAGAAAGCATAAAGAATGCAAAAAAAAAAAAAAAAAAGGAAAAGTTTGTCTTAGAGAAATAACAGATTCTATATCTTCTCCTTCCTTGAGGCTTGGATCTAATGGTAACGTCATTGCTTCTGTTTCCCGCACAGAGACCGGTATCTCTTCGAAGGCAATCACAGGCGCTTTTGCCCCTTGCATGGACCAGACCCCCTCCATGGCCAAAGCAAATTCCTGATTCCTCCTCCTTCACTCCTCTGCCTCCCCGGTGGGTCAGGGATGTGCTTTCAGGAGAGAGCTGCAGACACACACGCACGCACTCGGCTGCCCTTTTGCTCTGACAGGCCGTTTCCACTGTCCTGTGGAAATCTGACCTGCCCGCCAAGAACAATAACGAGACGGACATGGGAATGTCCTAGCCAGCTACAGCACAAGAAAACGCTCTCTGCGTTCAGGGAGCGAACATCCAGCATCTTTGCCTCCTCTGCCTTGGGTGCTTTCCTCTCTTAAGAATACTCATGCCGTGCAAATGCTACATCTCGCAGGGTGACGCATGGGATTATCCTGTTGCTTCCTCCGGTAGGTTTATTGCAGCTGCCATCAAATCATACAGAAAAAGAAACCTTGGATGTCACTGAGCATGAGGTTTAGATTTCATGTGAAATACAGGATGCAGACACAGATTTACCCAACCAGGTGGTGCTGAAAGAGACAGAAGGTCACCTCCTGCACCCCTCTCTGACACTGGCCTGCTCAAGTGTCCTTGTAGGAGACCTCTATCCAACCTCCCTACTTAGTTTAGAATAAAACTCAATCTGCCCCATCGCACTGTACTCACTGAACCATTTTAACTTGTTCAAGACTTGTTCGAAATCAAATTATGCTTTTCTGTGTGAATCTTGTTTCCTGGAGTGACTGTGATTTGTTGGGTCCATTTGGTCAACTCCTAAATGTCTCCCAACTCTCTTCCCATCGTGGGACGGAAACTGGTCTGCAGATGACTTTTGCCATTGGAGCATGTTTATCTGCCACATCATGATGCAAAATAGTTGTCATCTCTTTGGAGAAAGGCCAGGGCAGCTGGGAATGAGATTTCTGTTGAGGGGGGCAAAAGTGGTGGGAAGGGGGCAGATTTTTAATTTTATTTATGTCAATGATACAAACAAACATAGAAAACACTCAAGCTGGCCTACAAAAACTGTGGTCTTACTAACAACTCTGCCAGAAATTGGTCTGGGGTGTTGGCCATATAACCAACCCCAAAGGCTACAAGACACAGAGCATCTTCCCTTGCCTGCTGGTGTCTTTGCACAGCATTGAACACAGGAGAAGTCCAATTTCAGTGGGGATCCTCTATGAATTACCAAGAAAGAAAAAGAAGAAAAATAGGAAAGTCCTGGATATATATCTGTTTGCTTCTGTACCATGTGGTTCGGGGTAAAAAAGAGGGGTCACCCTCAGTCAGTTGTACCTGCCCTTATTATTGCAGTTTCAGGATTTTGCTATGATCCTTCAGGTTTGTGTTTTCAAGAATGAACATTTGAAAGCCCACAGCTGCAGAAAGGGGAAAGGAAATTCTCCCTGCAACATCTGTAGCACTCATGGCATTCCCTCCTCCCTCCCATGTGCTGACATAACTCTCTAATCCCATAGAAAAGTAACCCTAAAGAAAAAAAAAAAAAAGAGGTGGGGAAAACTATTTATGTGTTAATGTACCAAACTGGTCCACAGAAGGATCCAATGAGCGCTGGAGCCATCTGAAGGGAGGACGCGGGTGAGAGAAGGACCTCTTGCTTTGGATGGCAATAAATCATTAAATTACTTTAGCTGCTCAGGAAACCACAGGCACAGAGCTTTTATAGCCAGCTAACCCATGTTTCTTCTAAGGACTGACCTACACGTGCCATTCATCTGCAAGTTTCATTGATCTCAATGTCTATAATTTACCATCTCTAACTATACAAATCCTTTTAAAGATCACTGGATCTATAAATCACTACAGCACATGCTAAAAGCCCTGTTAACTTGAAGACAGAAATGGGTTTACGCATTACTTTATCTTTCATTACTACTTGATTATTACTAGTAGCTGAGTAAGATCTTTTTTGCTGTTGTTTCTTGGGATATAAAAATGACAGAAACTCTCTTTGTTCTGAAAGAAGCAACAGTCATTGGTTCCTAGTGACTATTTGGAGGAAAGTGCATAAAAGTAAGGAATCCCTAATTACCTCAAAAAAAGTTACTTCCATTTCAGAAAACTCCAAGTGACACCACAATTCTGGTTCCCAAATTTCACTGAACTTTTGACATAAATCTTTCTGCTTTATTTTCTGTGTGGGGTTTGGTGGTTTTTTTTTTTTTTTTTTTGTATATGGATTTTTTTTTATATACAAAATTTTTAAAACCAATTCCTTAAAATATGTTTTTTGCCCTTATTATTTTGAGTCAGAAAATGAGAGTTTGCTAACCAAACAATAATAAAACATCTCTATAAAGCATCTAAATGGGAAAATACACTGATCCCTGGGAGGGACAAAATTATCCAGCCTACTTTAAACAATAAGATGAGCTCTAATTTTGGAATTTTAAACCTAGCCTAAAGGAAAAAAAAATGCCACCCTGTCTTTTCTCCAAGGAAAAATCCGGTCAAATTATATGATTTCTGAGAGAGGTTTGCCTAACCTCTTCTTAAAAAATGCAGTGAAGGAGACACTAACCCTTTTTTCAAAAATCAGCTGCAAAGCTTCATTCTTGGAGCAATTTTTTGTTCATGGGTTGTGTTGGGGGGGTCTGTGTGTCGTGTATTTTGCATTGGGATTTTTGCCCCAATCTTCCTTGCTGTAATTTAATTTCATGAGTTTTTATCCTTATTGTGATAGAAACAGAGAATGGATTGCTCGCTTTCTTCCTAAATGGATCTTTCCAGTCTCAAATATATACACTACAATTTAAAAAAAAAAAAAAAAAAAAAACTCTAAGAAAAAATGGAAGAAGTTTATAGGAGAAAGAATTCTGCAGACCTTTGGAAAGCTTTCGCAACTGGTAGACTTTTTTCCTACAGATGGTTCACGCCCATCTAAACTGAAAGGACTGCATAAATCGGAAGGCTGAGCACCCGTTGCTCTTTGTCACAGACACAGTCATCGATGCCATAGGGTGACATTTCTTTGGCAAATAATTCTTTTAGTGAAAAAAACATATTTGGCAACACTGAAATAGGTTATGAACTCGTATCGTTTTCACCAAAGTATTAATTAAAATCTACGAGTAGAAATGAAAAGGAAAGCCAGGTTATGTTGACATTTTTTAACTAAAACTGTTGAGAAAGTGGGGGTTAATTTCAAAAACAGTTCTTAATTATGCCATAGTTTCTTTTTTTTTTTTTCCAAGGGATTAATTTATAAGTATTCTAATCTAAACATCTTATTTGTGATAAAACAAAATACATCGTTTCTCCTGAAAGAGAGCTCGTCTCCTTCTTTCTCCAAATTACCAATAAATTAAAGAGGAGAAGCATGAATCACTGACACTCTCGGCATTTTTTTAATTATTATTTTTATATGATTCACACTCTCAAAGCTTTGGGCTGGTCTTTTTCACAGATGACAAGTCTGGATGAGGGAAGAAATGCAGTGATCCCTGGTGCTAATTGTGGTTAGCATCTTCTCCCTTACAGCAGAAGAAAGTGTTCGCGCGCTCACAGGTATTTGCATGTGTGCAAATAATTCACTGAGAAAATTAAAAGGAAAAAAAAACAACACAACTCTTCCTGCAAGGAGGAGGGGGGAAAGCCCCATGCACTGTATCAAAAGTAACACTCATGTATAATGTCTAAATACATAAATTTTTTATTGTTATAACCAGTCATCATTAAATCAGTCAAAAAGGTTATATGACAAGGAAATTAATTAGACCCTCTACCAACATTTAAAGCAGATGGAAAATTCAACGGCATTGAGTAGTCTGAGGCTCCTTTATTCCTTCTTCTCCAGCGGTGAGTCCCACAGGGGGGATCCCCAAAGCCTGCTCTGGGTTGTGAGAGGGAAAGTGCTCATTAGGAGAGCTTTCCTCAGGGCAAACAGAAGTTTCGTGGGGAGAGGAGCAGCTGTTGGTCAGAAATATGTGCTTTATCAGGGTACGATCTTCATATTTTTTTGGGATGTAGGATTTCCCAGACTTCAGCAGTGCTGAACCACTGGGTCCAGCTGAGAAAGCAACTTAAATCCGGAGTGCCACAATCAGTAGAGCTGAAAATAAAGTTGGAAATGGGTGAATCTGGGGTCTTGCTTAGCTCTGGCTTTTTTCTCTGCATGTATGCTTGTGTGTATCCCCAATCATCTCATCTTTCTCCTCCTGCCATGAAAAACGGGACAAGGCCATGTCCTGTCACATTTGCTCTATTGAGTCACATTGGCAAAGAGGGACATATATCATCTACAAGAAGGTCCGGTGGTCAGTAGTTAGGGCTGGGAAGTGACATCTGCCCCATGGACATCTTCTCCTGATCTCTGCTCAGTTCCACAGCTCTTCCTTGCTTCAGGACTGCAGGTACCAAAGGATCCATTCACCAGCCGGGTCACGGCACAAAGCAGCATGGGACAGATAAGACAAGAGACATTTTCACAGATTTCCTGTCTCCATCGATCTGCGGGTGTTAGGGAGTATGTTCTGGTTGTATATGGATGCTTATGCACGGCATCCTACCGCACGCCCTATTCGGTACGTTAGTTAAGTCGGCCTTTGTCCATACTTGCATTTTTGTCTGAGTTTTGAGTTTTTTGAGTGATGTGGATATTTTTAAGAGGACCTGATACAAAGAAAAAGCATGGGACTGAAATGTTCATAGCTGCCCAGGATTAGCCAGGCCAGCCAAAGCGTTATATTCATCTTAACTCTATTGAGGCTTAGGGATCTGTTAGTTTATAATCACTAGCTGCTTCTTCTTCATATTTCTAGTATTTCCAGTCATCCTCATCTTATACGTTTCCAGAGCCCATGTCCTTTACATTATATTTACTCCAGGGCAACAGTTTTCCCCTATTTTTGCCCAATAACCATCAAGGCTGGGTCGCAGTCGATGAAGGAACGCGGCTATCATAGAAGAGGCTGTCCTCTGTGTGAAATCATTGCTGTAAAATAAGCGGGTCTGGGAGGCACGGCTGCCAGGGGACTGCACCTCCTAGTTTGGGATTTTGACAAAAATGGTGTACGGGTAATATATTCTGCATCCCTTTCAGCTCCGGGTTAGTGTACTCCAGTTCCCAAGGGCTGCAAAGATGCTGGTGAAACAAATGAGAGCTAAAAAGCAAAGTAAGCGAAAATAAACCCTGTGAAATATTAACCCTACGAAACAGAAAGAGAGACCACTGTTTGGCAGGTGGGAAAGAAGGAACAGATCAGGGAAAGGAAGGAAGGGACTCTTTTCCATCCGTCTGCTCCCTCTTTCGTCGTACAAATTGATTTATAGCTCTGCGAAGCACTTATTCTGCAGTGTTGACACCCGAGAAACTATGAGAAGAATGACTTCCACCGGAGACAAATTTAGTTCGGTTTTCTCTGGCGCAGCTGAGGAACACTCCCAAGGCCGAGTAGCTGCTTGTGAGCCTTAGTCATTGGGGGTCAAATCTCAGCTGTGGGGTTGGATACACATTTGCACCACATCCCCAGATGGCTGCACTAGTTGTTTATATCCACCATGTTGGAGGATTAAACTTTCAGATTAAGACATCTGCATTTAGTTGTCTAGGTGAGCAATAGGCTTTCAGTTCTCTGTGTAGACAGTTCTAAAGTTCTAAAGCTCAATTTAGTTGCCCACACAGTGCCACCAAGTGCTATTTGAAAGACTTTAGAGTATCGGTGACATCTGCACCAGGCTAGGAGATCTGACCAAGGACCTACAAGAGACCTGTGCCCTTTTGCAGCACCAACCAGCGGCAAGGTACTCAAAATCATCTCAGGTGGTTCTAGATGTCTATATTTAAGCAACTAAATACCACCCCACACACCCATACACCACGTGTAGGTGGCCCTACACATACCTAGTGTTTAGGGTCCTATTTAGAGCCAACGGATATTGGTCAATACAGTCAGCTGAGACTAGGAAGTGACTTCTTTTAACTTCAAGAAGGCGTTTGAGACTGGTCCATTACGCATTTTGTTCACATGGTCACACCTCACTTTACGTGTCTGATTTTCGTTAATTGAATCTTATCCATGAAATAGTCTACAATATCAGCAATCCACTTAGGTCTCAAAAGAAGAAATATGGGTATAAGAAGAGATCAGCAATGCAAACGAAGGTATTAAAAATCAGAAAACACAATAAAAATCATTGCCAGAAGGTTAAATTTATAAAAATTTCACCTGTGCCTGTCTCAAGGCAGATCAGCCATTAATCAATTTCCTGACAATAGGTATAGCAATGGTTCACTGAAGGTAATGCAGTGACTTGGAGATGTGGATCGAGCACTTAGACTATCAGGAACCTCTTCTGTGTCTCCACAGACACACCAAATATATTTGGTGTGTCTCCACACCAAATACCCCAAACTTGAGCTGGTAACCAATGTCAAAGATTGTTCCTTCCTCCAAATACATCATCTGAAACCACTAACACATCGTACATATCGATGCTCAGTGTTATGATCTCTCCCACGGTCTCTTGTTTTATGTAGATCAAAACCCTCTAAGAGGTCTCAGTGGCCTCAGAGGCAAAAGTAATTGTGTCCCATCATCACATGAAGTTTGCCGCTCCCATGGGATGCTGTTAAGCATTTGAAGTGCCGCAGAGTGATGATGAACTGACAGAGAAATTACTCATCTATGTGAGTTTAAAAGCTAATGTTTAGGGAAAGCTAATTCTAAAGAGTCTCTTGGGACTCAGCAAGCAATGTAAGGCTACAACACACCAGTGTTAGCAAGCCAGACACTTTTGGAGCCTCGTGCAGTAAATTTGGAGCACGTGATGCAGGGAGCTCTTAACCCAAGACTTGTGGGAGAACTGTGTCCTTTGGAGGGTTAGCTGGAGGCCAACTGGGATGCGCTGTGGTACGGGAAATGGTGCAAGGTACCTACATTTAGGCAGAACCCCTTCATTTGAGAGGTATAAGTTTCCTAAGTTCCGAAACTGAGAAGACCATAAGAAGCCATAGTATATCCCACTCAGCCTCGAGCTGCTCCTTGAGAACAGCTCTCATCGGTCCTGTGTCATATCTGCCAGCCCTGTGCAGATGTTACGGACACCCAGAGGTATCTCAAATGGCTCTGTAGACCTGAGAATTGGCAACCACATCCAACCTTAAGTTTCTAATTAAAGTGTCTAAGCTTTTTGCATAGCAGAGAAAAGCAATCCATCACCCTTGTCTGAAACACTTTGAACCGAATAAATCAGCCTCTGGAGGTACCAGTTTCTCTCCCTTCACATTAAAAGCAGCCTAGATAATTAGGACACAATCCAGTTGCCTAAGTACAGACATCTCATGCCATATAAGATGCCTGGGGGTGTCTGAGAATACACACATGGCTGGCAGGTACAACTCAGGACCCCTGGGAGATCTAAATCCTTCTGCGATGGCAGATGGAGACCAGATGAGTTTGCTAAGGACCCAAATGGGACTAGGCACCTAAAGCTGAACCCCTAGTTTAGGCCAGTGCGTGATTTTTAAGCAGCGATAATGAGGTGGAACGAACCCATCCTACAGAGACGCAGAAGTTTTCCTGATCCCCGTATTATTACCCCTTCCCTTCCAAACCAGAGCAGCCTGGACACTTCAGCCTGTGCTCAGCCTGCTGCCAGTGATTCATTGCACTCACCACCACACCCAACGCACAGGGTGCATCGTGTTTCATGGGTTTTTCTGAGAGTTTCACCACTCGGACAACGGCATCCTTCACCGCCGTAGCACCCGAGCTCTCATTTTGCACGGGGGTTAGCTGATGCACGCAGCAAGACTACGGGCTGCCCTCTTGCTATGTAAATACACAGCTGTGAGAGGGACTAAAATAAAAAGCCTTCTGGTAGTAGTTTGTTGGGGTTTTTTTAGTTTTTTTTTTTTTTTTCTCCCTTGCAAGCCTAAAATTTAGCACTGCTTTTCATATTAAGCCTGTTTGGGAGTTTTGTTTTTCTGTGTGTTCAATCATACAGCAGGTTATGTGCTTACAAGGAGTTCATGTTAAAAGGCCATAAAAATGAAAAATTAGCGTTGTCTTCACAGACCCAATGCAAATAGCAAAAAATAAATAAAATAAAAAAAAAAAGAATGATTTAGCCGCCTGTATTCTAGCAGAGGATAATTTGGCTTCTTCTTTATGCCTAAGTTATGCATTGATTTGTATCTGAATTTTGCACAGAAGTTATGCAATTCCCTGGACAGTGCTTAAAGCTTAAAGTATGAGGTGGTGACAAATGCTGGAAATGACATAGGAGGAAAAAATGGACTTTGGTACGTGAGCCATCAGGTTGTCCTGAGAGCAATACATTTTGGAAAGAAATGACGCAGACAGGAATGACCGTCTTACATTCTGGTTTAGTTCCCTGTGGAAGTATGTCCCGCATATTGCATATAAAAGCAAGGAGGAGGGAGAAATACAAATTATTGCTGACGTCTACTCAAAAAATGTGAGATCCCAAACTAATTGTGGCCAGATGTTGTAGTATAGAATAAGAAGGAAAATCTCTTTTATTCTCACTGAAGGTAGCAAAGCATGTAACAGTTTCACATCAGCTGCAGCAGAGTGGGAAAACTTATTTTTTTCCAGAAACTGCGGAATAATTTGAATGAACACATGGACTTTTGAAGTCTAGTCCTGCTAAAGGATTCAAGGTTCTTGACATGAATAAATTAAGCATGAATCCTGAAAATAAAATTGACTATTTTAAGATGAGGGGTGGAGATGCTGATGTGTTTTCTTTTTTAAGTTGGTAGGTGCTTTTTTGCTTTTTCATGGAAATAATATTTTTTTTTTTCGTTTATTTATTCAAGAAAAAATATCTTAATTTCAGTGACTTTTCCTTAGGTAAGGGAAACATACTCATCGCTTTTGAAAGGATCCTGTCCACGGGGGTACAAGATTTGGCAAAACAACCTAGCAGTGAACAAACTGGCTTTCAAATGGCTTGGTCACAACATCATCTAGGTTTGATCACACTATTTCTCCCTGTTTCTCAAGCACAATTTTTAAGCTACTTCGACACACATACTGCTATTGCAAACCTTGCATCAGGACCCAGGCCAGATAGCTTAAAGAGAGCTTCTCTGTGTTGCTGCAACCAGTGCAATATAACCTATCATCAATCCACCGAGACAGGGATTTTCATGAGCAGTGTCAAATCATAAAAGCTGCCAAATCACTTACACTCCATCCAAAAATATTCACCCCAACAGTATTGCTTTTATATGGTAGCAGATTCCTAAGTCTACTCTACAGAATACCCACTTGAGAGGGTCAAAGGCCCACTCTCCCTGGTCTAAGTCACCATCTTATCTTACCCCTCCAAGACCATCATCGTTAAGAGTCTCCTTCCACAAATTCGGTCAGCAGTGCTGCCATCTGCACTCAGTTCTTAATACACCCCGTCTCAATGCCTGCTTTATGCCTCAGCAGCAGAGGTTGGCAGCCGTATTTCGGTATGGACTCCATACCGAGTCACTCATGTTGGTAGAAGAAGGCACATACTAAGTATAATTCCATGATTATCTATTTCTGTATGGATATATGGACTTGGACTCCATACCAAGTCACTCATGTTGGTAGAAGAAGGCACATACTAAGTATAATTCCATGATTATCTATTTCTGTATGGATATCCACAGGAAGTTTTCTCTACCTATGTATCTATTTACCCATCCAGCTATAACACCAAAGAGTGGAGCTAAATTAAGATTCCAGTTCTACAGAGGTTGAATGGTACGCCAGTGTTAACTACATAGGTCAAAGTGTGTATGGGTGAAGCCTTTCTAGGATCGAGACCAAGGTTTGCAGAGACTAAGACCAGTCAGATCTTCCATCCATGTGAAAGCAAAGTTTCATTTTAAAATAGCTTTATTTCAGTGCCCTTTCTACTCTTATCATGTTTTGATTATTAAGGGAAGGTTATTAAGGGAAAGAGAGATAAGAATGACTCAAAAGACATCTAAGATAAGAGAGTTCAGAAGATCACAAACATCAAACTGATTTAGCACTTGATTCCGTCTTTTCCTTACCTATCGTTTTCAATGTAATCCCTTTCCAACAAAGTATCATAAAACAATAATATTTAGGTGTGTAACACTGGCAAAGTAAAGCAATTCCATAAAATGTTGCAGACAGCCTAACAAAAGAACCTTCTAGAAGCAACGTCCAATCGCTTCCAGGTTCCAGTTATGTTTTAAAGCCTAGCTGCATTTGTAGTTTTCTGCTGCTCCAAGACAAACCCATCATTATAGCAAAACCACCCCAAACACTCTAGATGGGATCACTCTTGCCTAACTAGTAGGAATTTGCTCAGAAACACCTTCTATTACAAGCTAAAATGAAACAAGGACCATCTTCTAAACTTGAAGCCAACTGGTAGAGACCACCTCCCATCCAGA
This sequence comes from Vanellus vanellus, assembly GCF_965231255.1. NCBI lineage: Eukaryota > Metazoa > Chordata > Aves > Charadriiformes > Charadriidae > Vanellus > Vanellus vanellus. The sequence continues at coordinate 3,080,358 of NC_138906.1, forward strand.
CAGCCAACCTCTGCTATCGCTCTGAGACGGTCAATGCGCCCAGGTTGTCTGCTGAGGATGACCACTGGCCCATGCTACCTCTTGGACCACCTCCAGAAACTGTAACAAAAAGGAATCTCACAAAAAATATTTAGGTGTGGGTAATCCAGGCCTATTCCCAGGCACATGTTGAGTGTTTAACAGCCCGGTCACAGCCTGGGCAAAGAGCGTTTGCGGTGTGTTCCTCACATAGCAGACTATTGAAACTCAGTCTTATCTGTAAGCGGGTAAATAATCTCGAGCGGGTGCCACATAAGTGCGTGCTTAAGCGTACCGGAGATCTGTAACCTCCCATTCGCGCTGCCAGATACGGCAAGAGCACTCCCAGTTAAACCGTGGGGTCTTTGTGTAAAGATGTGAAGCAAGGACTGGCTTTCTGTTTGCCAGGAATTGGAATTTCATGTTTCCTGGTTTATGATCTGCCTTTCCAAAGAGGATTTTACGGGGCTTTTGGCCACTAATCCCTGTACTGTCATTTCAGAAAAGTAACGCTGATAGGTAAATCAGGTAGAACATCTCTTTTAGGTACTGAACGTATTTGACTTCAATAAGTGTTCACTTTCTCAGAGCACAGGATGACCGCTGATCCTGACAACCTTTTTTTTCTTTGACATCCTTGGCCAGATTTTTCAAATCTAAGCAACAACCTCTCAATAAAGATGTGACTTAAGTTGAACCAAAGATTCACACTATTTCAGGCTCACCTGCAAAGAGGGTGGAAGATCATATCTGATGGAACAGGTAAGAGTGAGACAAGCAGAAAACTCACAGAATAAAGCAGGGCATGTTCAGAACGGGAGAAAATCAATGTTTTATCATTGACTAGAGCTCCAGCAAACTTATATTAGTGATGAGCACTTCCCCAAACATTTCAGAGCATAGTCTAGAATTCCATGTATTCAGCAAAATGACCAGATTTGATGCACTGTTCACCCTGATGATGCAGAGAGGTGGGTCATCCTGGCTGCTACTCTCTGAAAGATTCCCAAATTTCAAAGAAAACTTTTGGTTTTTCATTTTGCTTTCTGAGTTTGACCTGCCTGTTTGTGAAATCAGGCCAGCCTTGTCTCAGCAGACGTTATGAAGGCAAAGCTGACTGAAGGCTGGTGGTGCTCAGACACTCAGATACACCAATGTTGTTCTTGATAGATGGGTTGTGGGAACAGGCCTTGATATCTCAAGATACGTGAGAGAGACATCGTGAAAGTAGAAAAGGACTGTCTTTTAAATGTAATGTGCCATCTTTTGTGGGGCAATTTACATCGTAGAAAATATTGGCACAGGTCTGCCACCTTGGTTCATGAGATTATGTCCATTTCCTGAATTTCTCCAACCATCTAGAGTGAGAAAAAGGAGCTCAAAGGTGCCTCATGCTACAAGTAGAGGTTTGTCTCAATCTGCAGACATCCTGAAGAAACAGGTACATGAGTTATCAGCTACATTACTCACTTCAAAGAGGTCCCATACCTGCATTCCTGCCATGAAGATGTCCTCCAGCAATGAACTGGGAAACTGTAAAAGTGCAAAAGCCTTGGGTAGCCTGATACGTACCCAAGAGGAATGCTAACGAGCACTTAGGCTGGAAGTTGGTGACATTTCTCAAGACAAAAAGTCACATCTTGCTGTCTGAGCACACCTTTACTGCCAGAGTATAAGTTTGTAGTGTGCCTTGGATGCTTCATAGTCTGTATCTCGCCTGGAGCTTTTGTAAGTGATTGATAGAAAAAAAATAATCAAAGTATTCATCAGCCCTAAATTTGCAGCAAGGTAAAAGTTCCCTCTTCTCGCATATCAATAAATAGATTAACTACGATAAAAGGTGCAATAAAAATGATAAGCAGAACAAAGCTCACTAAGCTTTTTAGCTGTTTTTAGGGTTTCAGCCACGGGAACAGAAACACAACATTGAAATAGCCGGGGGAGAACCGAGTTGTGAGTCTTTTCCAATACGGACCCCTCCTCTCTTTCCCTTCTGTCCTGCTTCCATCTCTGCCACCTGCATTCAGTGGAAGAGACATATGGATAAAAAAGAGAGCAAACTCAAACAGCTGTCAAGTTCTTTGAAAATGCCATAAAACATATACTATTTTACAACAGGTCATTATTTTTTCAAAGACCAGGTTGGCTTTATGACTCTTTCTCTGCTGCTTCTTATGAGGGAAGTTATTGTAGTGATAGGCACACTACAATCACCTTGGATTAGACAAGTCACGACACGTTAAAAAGCACTGCGGTACTTTGCCCACTTCTTTTAAAGCCAATGAATAACCTGGCTGGCGACGTTCCCAGCTTTGCCTTAGAAAATAGGGAGGAATGCATCTGCATGTTTTCTTTCTGTCCTAGCAGTTTTTTCATTAAGATGCTCTTCTACATTCAAAATGTTCCTTTGTTTCTACCTTTAGGTAGACATTAAAAAAAAAAAAAAAAAAAAAAAGTATTTCAATGAACTCGGTATCTATTTTTCTCCATTAACTTCAAGGACAAGTAAGGTTTATTAACTCAGGACAGAATCATAGCATCATAGAATGGTTTAGGTTATAAAAGACCTTTAAGATTATCTCATTCCAACCCCCTGCCATCGGCTGGGACACCTCCCACTGGACCAGATTGCTCAAAGCCCCATCCAGCCTGGCCTTGAACACCTCTAGGGATGGGGCATCTACAACATCTCTGGGCAACCTGGGCCGGCGTCTTACCACCCTCGTAGTGAAAAATTTCTTCCTGATATCTAATCTAAAGATTGAGCCCAACCATTAACTTAGCACTGCCATGTCCACCACTAAACCAGGGGATGTAGACCTCTCCACCTCAATTTGTAAAAGGTGGTTCCTACTTATCCAGTCAGAATCCCTACATTTAACGGGTGAAATTACAGGCAATATGTGCTGAAATTATGATCAATCAGGGTGTGCAGCTTTCAGTTCCTAGATGCTTTCCTGAATTTAGAAGCCACACAAGGCACCAGGTCTCAGCTTGCATGTAATATGTGACCATAAACAGACTTTAGTCCCATGTTCCTACTGAAAATCAAGAAGACTTGGGTTTGTGTTGCCCATAGGCACTGACAATCTCATGATTTATTGCAAACTATTAAAGGAGGAGACCTTTAAGGGGATTTTTATTCCATGTCCCCATGTGTATAATTATAACTAGTGAGAGGAAAAAAGGTTTGAGCTAAAAAAAATTTTAAAAAAGTAAAACACCTAAAAAGAATCCCCCGAACTCCAAACCAAACAATAAAAACTCAGTCTAACTGCAAACTTTCATTTTGAAAATTCTTAAGGAGTGCAGTTCATGTTTCCATTTTTGTGCTCAGTTTTCTTCTCTTTTCTTTCTATCCCTTGTCCACATCTTGGCTTCATACAAGACTGAAGAATTTTATCACAAAGTTACTGAGAAAATCATAAACAGAAGGTACTGGAAATTGCATAAAAATGATTCATCCTTCTGAAATTTCAAAGTTATGTTGAAAATGAATTATAAACACATAATGTCTTGCCCTTTAGGGAACACAAAAGCCAAGGGATAAACAGTCAAAGAGATCTGAGCACGTGACTCCCTGTTTAATTCCCATTCGGCGAAAGTCACTCTATAACACTGCTGATATTGATATAAAAGTGTCATATGAACAGCTGCAGTCTGAAAGTCAAGAGTAAAGTATAAGATGGTCATGGTCATTGAGAACACCTCTATACAGTCAATATATAGTCAATATAACCCCATTTGTGAGCCTTTTGACATCTCCACTCTCACCTATAAAGTGAGTTCTTTCTAAGACCAGCCCAATGGCTTTATTTTCAAGCCCTAATTTTAATATAACTAAGAATATCCCATTTGCAGATGAAGACGCCTAGGCTGGATGAAAAGGATGACAGCTGCATTGCAAGTTGGTGACAAAGATTAAGACTCAAGTGCCTTTATTTTCCAAGCCCATCATTAATGTACGCAGGCGGTGTGGTATTGGGGTTCAGGCTCCATAGCCTCTCCATGCAGATTTCTCTCCCAGACTAATGCCCAAGCAACGGTGAAGCCATGTTTTGCTTAGTCGCAAAAGAAACTTTCACTAACAAAGCAGATGCTGTGCTAATAGCTTCCAAAAGACTGAATTAGAGCCCACTAAGTAAACAACTCATTCATCCCGTGTACTCTACTCACCAACAATTTCAAAATAGAAATTTAAAAATTTCCGTTGTTACCATAAAAGGGTATTTTAAGTTCTTCATAAAACTTTTTCCTTTGAAAAGTTTAGAGGTTTTTAAAAATAAAATATTTTATTGAATATTCTGAGGTTTTTTTTTAGCTTACCTCTAATCCTTCTTCAGATCACAATTATAATATAAAATTATAAGTAATTTTAAACACCACCAGTTTGGGTTTTTCTGCAATTGTGCCCCAGTTCCTCAGCACTTAAGCAGAATATCAGTTCCCTCAAAATCACAGGAAAAACAGGCAACTGATCCCCTTCCATTTTTTTCTTTGAAATGTGAAGGCGATCCTTTTTTTTTTTGTGTACCCTTAAAATGATATGCTGAATTTCATCTATTTCTTTGCTGCTTCTACATTTTGCTGTGTGTGGCCACTGCCATATTCCCATCCTTGATTTGCAAAAAGATTTACAAGGTGAAATGGATGCTGTACAATAAATGGTCTAAATTACTGTAAAGCTCTGTAAAAAGGTCCCCCACAAAGTCATAAAAATGATACATCTGCCTATGACATTCCTGGGCCTTTTCCACCCAGGCAAGTGGTCCGCTTACTGGAGCTTTTGTTCAGCAATAATTCATGCAAACCTCAATCGTAAATATGCACTAATCGGTGTTGATAGTTGCTCAACTGGATCATAATTTTCAAACTGAACTTTACTGTCAGTATTTTAGCTTGAATACCTGACACTGAAATATTTATAAGGATATGAAAGAGCTGCCTCCTAGGGAAAGATAATTCTGATGATCAAACAGCTTTGGAGAAGACACACTACAGGTGACCTGGCATCTTAATTCAGCATGGTGCAGACTCAGCAGATTTGTATAAAGTTCTCTGGGGAAACCGTTAAGATAAATCAAGTAAAACAAGAGTTTGTGTCATGCCAAGCCCATCTGATGGATCCAGAGGAGCTGAAAAATTATTGAGTGAGAATAATTCACAGATGAAAGGAGGCTATAGGATAATTAATAGGAAAGGCACTATTTTGACTAATAATTCTTCTTATCATGTTCACACAGCAAAAAGCCAACTAGGCTAATACGTTCCAGTCTGGCATTAGTGCTGAAAGTTCAGATATGGAGGTCTAAATACAAGGAGTAGGAGATTATCTTGCCTTTATCGAAAAGTTTATTATATTCTCTAGGATATTGGTCTATAATTCACCTCTAACCACTAGAGAAAGATAGACTCCCTAGAAGGCAATTCAGAAAGGACAATGAATGAAGGAAGGTTTCAGGCTTGCGACTTTCAGCTCTTTCACTCTCATGGCATTTCCTACTTGGCCATTTTTTTTTTTCGTAGTTTTAAATTATTTAACCTCCTGTATCAGTGGTCTAACTCTTCAGGGGTAGGCAGGACAGTAATCTATTGTACCTTAGACGGTCAGGCTGCCCAGGGAGGTTGTGGAGTCCCCTTCCCTGGAGATTTTCAAGACCCGCCTGGATGCAGTCCTGAGTAATGTGCTCTGGGCAATCCTGCTATAGCAGGGGAGTTGGACTGGATGATCTCTAGAGGTCCCTTCCAACTCTGATAATTCTGTGATTCTGTGATTCTGTGAAATCCACTACTGAAGAAATTTGGCTACAGAAAGATGGCCAGGAAAAATGAGACCCCCATCTCGGAATATATTTAAGCAGTTTAAAATATGAAACCAATAGAAAATTTGGGCGGGGGAGTAAATTCTAAGACTGATTAGTAGACAATATTTTTCTCTTGAAAATTGGTCTATGGACCCAGAATTATGTGCTTCACAGGATATGCTGATTTTGCAGAATGGAATACATCCAGGTGAATAGCTCTTACAAAAAATAAATATGTATGTATACCGATATATTCAAAAGAGAATCATATTTTAAAAGCTTCTGACATGGGGCAAAAAATTATTTCAAAATGATGCAATTACGTGAAAATTTGACACATAGAACAGAATTTATCCTTCAGTCCTCTACTGAGTAGAAACTTCTACAGTGTCAATATCTACACCTGATGAAGCTGTCCTAAGGTTTCTCCTCGGTCAGCAGTCAGTGGAGTAAAGCGCACAATTGATCCGATCTTAAAATAAACCTCTACAATGGATCAGATAAATCACACCCTAAGAAAAAAATCTTATATCTACTCTTTATAAAGAAAGGATAGGATGATGCATGATGCATGCCAGCAGCTTCTACCTATACTACAGATATCTAAAATCAAATTAGGTAAATCCTAGCTATTATATATTTGATCTTTCCTTTTTGAAGGAGAAACTGCACTGTGACCCATTCATCTCAGTATACACATATATGAAAATTTAATTGTGCAGTGATGGACTCAGACACTAAGGATCTATTCCAAGATGTCAATGGCTTCTTTCAGAAACCTGAGAAAATCCATTTCCTCCTTTGCTCCTCTCAGTCATAAAGACTGGAATTAGTGAGACACTGTACTGTGTTGCTGAGATTAGAGGCTTAAGAGGTGCTGTGTTTTACATAATTTTATCATACTAAAAGACTCATTTCAGTTCCTTTAAATACCTGTCTTGAAATGTGAGCAATTATCTTCTGGAGGTATCTATGCTTTATCCAGAACTCATTGGCTTAGAGTAATTATGACTTAATGCATTCCTTAACTTTTAGAGGCATGAATTAAGTGACATGAATCCAGGAGCATAGTGTGTGTACGGTTTAGCTTTTAGGGATCTTTAGTGCAATAAGGTGTCAGACGTAGCTGAGGGCCATAAAAATGTAATTAAAACACCGCCACCATTAAAATACTGATCTGATTTGAAGAACCGCATAGGGACCATATGTGTTTTGTTCCACGCTTACTCCGAGTTTCAGATTTGCTGTGCCCAAGGGTGCCACAGTAAGCGTGAAAGGAGTGAAAAGGGCTGGCTAAATAAAATTCCAGACTATGACACAAGAGATCTAAATGTCAAGAAACAGGCATTACGGAAGTCAGGGAAAAACAGGATGAGTCAATCCCCAAGGTCAAAAATTCAGACAAATTAATCAATTGATTCCACAAAGACTGGAACACTCATATTATTCCTATAACATAAAACCAGACACGAAAAAATGCAGTAACATTTATTGTGACTGAAAGAAAAGGTTAAAAATGAGCCATAAGGAAATTATGACATTGACTGTATTGCCAAACCTGGAAATTTTATTGCAAGTCTTAAAATGCTTGGTATCTCTTTTTTAAAGCCTTATATCTTGGTGATTACATGGAACTTGTGATCTTTTCCAGATAACTTTGGAAAAAAAGCAAAGCCCAAAATTTCACAAAAGAGATGACCAAAAAAATGTGCTCTCATGTCAAAATAGGTCGATACCAAAGTCTAGAGGACTCTTGCAGAGTAAGAAATTTTGGGGGTAAGAATTTGCTTTCAGAACTGGAAAATGCTTCATTTTGAGTCAGTTTTACATACGGCCAAGACTTATCCGCATTAGCAACATCAGCTTGGAGCTGCCCTGGTAGGGAGATCTCTCTCTTACGTGTCAGACTTCTTACTTCTGTTGATTTTTGCATGAGGCAGTCCTGAGTGTCTTCTGACATATCACGAACATTAGCAACGAGGGTGAAAGGCTGGTATCCTCAGAACTATAGCCCTACAGCTCTATAGCTGATAGGTGTCCCTACCCAAATGAGTGAAAAGAAAAAGTCGCCACATCACAGTTATGAGGGGTACACTACTGCAATCATGGCCTTTAACTAACAGAAATGTTAAAAATGCTCCAAAGTATTCAGGCTGGGAAAAACTGGCTTGCAACCTCATCTACCCAGAGCATAATCAAAATATTTCAGCAGCATTGATGTTCCTCAATAGAAAATTGTAATTTTGAATAAATTGCTTTAAACTTCAAAAATCTGGAGCAGCGGTTCTGGAAGTTACCACACATTTATTTTATATACATTAACTTTCATTAGTATCTTCAGGTATTAGTGACTGACATGTTTTTTCAGTGCTATGAGTTGATAAAATTCATCCTTTGAGAATTCCCACCAAAGAGAAAGCTATGGATAAATAAACTTGCTGCACACAAGCAAGGAAAAAGAACAGGTTGGAACTATTTACTACCAAGAAAGACGGAAATATAAAATAAGAAACAGCAAAACAATAGAAATACTGAAATAAGATGATCAGTTAGCGTGAATTGGTACAAACTGGAAGTCTACAGCATTGCCCCAGCTGGCAGCAGCTGAAGAGGGTTGGGTTTTCTTTTCCAATTTTCAGGATAATATGGCATACGGGCTACACACATAGCACTGTATGTTGCAGTGAATTATTAATTTTGCATGTTTAGTTGGCTTTTTGTAAACTGGTATTTTCCAACCATAGAGTCCCTCCTAGGTTTGTTCAAGTCATCTGTTTCCCTCAGGCTCCGAGGGTACGAGATTGCTTTTTATTCAACAATTGCCCTCATTCTGCACTTCAGCAGTAAAAGGCAGATGCTGAATGGGAGGAGAAGATAGAACTGTGTTATTTTAGATTTTGGGTTTTTTTCTGTGGGGTTTTCTGAAAACTGGGCTGCCATTGAAATTAACCTGGTTTCTGTAAAATCATTAAATTTCTGTTTTCCAAAACCCACATTTCAGACATAAATTAACAACAAAACTCTTCCTCAATAGTTATCTAACATTGCCAGGTATGATTTTCCAAGACACTGCTCTTGGAAAAGAGCCTCTGGTTGGCTTGTTTGTTTGTTTGTTTGTTTCTTTATCATGTCTTGAACCATTGCAACATAAAGGCATCCTGTAGTCACAGGATTAACATTCCCTTCCCCACCTCCAACCAATATGTTGAGAAAAACAGCACTATGGCATGCAATAAAAGCCTGCATCAGGTTTGTGTTTGAAGGGGCTGATATAAGAGATTTCAAACTGTCTTAATTTCGGTAGTTTCTAACATTAAGAACTTGATTCTGCAACCATGAGACTCTTCTTCCAGTGCTCCCCAGTGCAATTTTCTATGAATTAAAAAAAGCAAGGTGGGGTTGGTGGTGGCAATAAATAATGAATTTTGGCATGTTGACTCTTACTGGCACCCACATAGGTCTTCCTGCGATTGGCTGCACACCAGAGGAATTCCTGGAGAGTGGGATGCTCATCCCTACTTCAGGTAGGGTAACCCTTTCTTAGAAGGTCACAGGGGTACTGGAGGTCCAGAAGACAGCATGGGAGAGCTGTGTTTTTCAGCAGATGGAGGTTATCCTGCCTGTCCTTGTGCTCCTAGACAATCCTCATCCCTTTCTCTCTACCCATTCACTCCAGAATTTTGTCACTGTCGCAGACTGGCCACTAAAACGCTTGACAAATGCCCTCTTTTACTTCTCTCTCCTTCAGAGGGAGAGCATCTCCCTTCAGGAAGAGAAGGATGAAAGAGAAAAGAGACTTCTAAGTTTAAAAAGAAACTATACTTTAAGAAAAAAAATAATAATAAAATAATAAAAAGGAAGAAAAATAAAAAAATGGGAGAAGGAGGAGGAGGAGAAGGAGAAGGAGAAGAAGGAGAAGGAGAAGGAGAAGGAGAAGGAGAAGGAGAAGGAGAAGGAGAAGGAGAAGGAGAAGGAGAAGGAGAAGGAGAAGGAGAAGGAGAAGGAGAAGGAGAAGGAGAAGGAGAAGGAGAAGGAGAAGGAGAAGGAGAAGGGAAGAAAAAAAGAAACAAGATTCAGAGAACTTAATCCCAAAAGTTGAAAGATAAAGAATTTTTTTTTTAAAGTTTTAAACAATTTTGACAGCCAGTACTCCAAGCCTGCCCAATAGATCTATATAGTATTATGTTCTTTTTAACTTTTCCCCTCCCATATCAGCCCATTCCAGAACAATTGTGCCTTGGTGCACAGGTACAACACCTTCAGAATTTCCTTAGCCACTGCAAAATGCATGAAAATATGCTCAGGGCTGGTAACTAAAGTATTTGAAAGCCCATGAAAGACAAGAGGTGATGAAGTTACTTGGAAAAAAGTAGGGTACAATTTTCCACTAGAAAAAAAATATTCTCAAGCTCCTTTCCTGGAAGCTGATTTTATTTTATTTCATGCTTTGTGAGAGCACCATCAGCAAATCATTGTTAACAGTGTATTGAAAGTTAAACAAAATAATAAAGTGGCGGTAAAGGAATCCAGAGGTAAGTTCTACCTCAGTGGAAAAGGGAGTGAAACGGATATTAATATTTAATGTGGTGGAGGTGACAAGTGAAACGAGTACTCATTTCCCCTCTCCTTGGTACTGTGCATAGAGATATGCACCTCCTGATAGACACATACACATTGTTGCCTACATTAACCACGGATGGAAAAAACTTTTCCTCTTATGGGTTCTGAATTGAACTAAAGACCTCCTTTAACAAGTACATAAACACATGGTTACCCTTATGCAGACACTTAAATCCCAGTTTTCAGCGAATTTTACACATGGATAATTACACAGTTATGTAGTTAATTTATTTGGTTGTTAGGGTCATGTCTCACAAAGTTCTGAGTGATTAAACCACTTGAGAATGTGATTACTTTTGAGGACATGAAATCATTAGGAATAGTTTTGGGGCATCTTGTAGACTGAAACTACTCCTAAGGAACCATACATCTTTTTTTTCTGATCAGATTAAACACAACAACATAAAATGGATGTACAGACAGATAAAAATAAATATAATCCAAGCACTGAAAATGAGATGATTGTTGGTTTTGTTAAAACATGTAGATGATAACCATTGCCAAGGGACCTATATAAATAAAGCATATGAAACTTCGCTGTGCGCTAGTTAACTGAAGTTTTACTTGGTAGAACAGAAGGGCAGGGTGTGAAGGTCTCAGACAACTACTGAATTCGGTGGTGGCTGCTGGATTTCAGGAACAAGAGGTGAACCCATTACACAGAGTTCAGAGGAAAGCAGCAAGAAAGATCAGAAGCCCAAATAACACGGCCCATGAGGGCAGACTGAGGGAATGACAATTATTCCAAAAGAAGGAATGTATTTGTATAAACATGTATATAGTATGTATACACACAGCACTTAGAAAAACAAAGTTTCTTTCCATGAAATATTATTAATCCTATTGCCAAAAGAAACAAATTCCTTTTTTTTTCTTTTTAAGGACAGTGGAGTATTAAAGGTCTTTGCTATTATAACGTGTCTCCAAAATATGCCATGATTTCAAGAAAAGACGTCCAGAGTTTTTTCTTCTTAATTCCACAGCTCTTATACTACCACAAGGAATGATGGCCACCTCTTTGACTTCTGTTATTTTGTCTAATCTCATCCAGTCTCTTAATCACCTCGTCCAATTTCTTTCTGTCTCTTTTTTTTTATTTCTTAGATGAACATAGTATTCCTTTCTTCTGCGTTGGATCTGTTTTATCTGTTCATAGGAGAGGATTCATGGGATGCGACTACCTCTCCCATGCACATAAAGAGCACTTATTATAGTGACTGGGTGTTGTAGAGCAGTATGATAATACGTACCTGTGTTTGATTGCTCCCCAGAAGAAGGAATCAATCCTGACCCACCTCTTTTGCTTAGAACGTACTAATCCTAACGGATTTTTAATCTCATCTGGTTTCAGGATGTGGAATATACCAAATTCTCCATTTTAAGTTCTCCGGGGCACCATGCCCGTAATATTCTAGGGCTTATAAATGAGCAGGATTTACTAATGTATTTACCTGTTTTATACCCCTTCTTAATAAATCTGTGCCTCAGTGTTGACTACTGGTTGCTTTCTTGAAAAAATCCTAACGATGGGAGGAATTTGGCTCCAGGGTTTGGTTGTAAAAGTTTTACTATATTCTAAAGCTAGAGCCTCTTGACAGCTGGCAGCATGGATTTCACCCTCTGACAGGGTATTGGTTTCCTGGCATGTTGGAGCTGATTAAATTATTTTCATATTATTCTAAATGAGTCTTAGAGAGTCTGTGGTGATTGGATGTTTCAGCGATGCCATAAACTTGGACACCTGCTAAGCAGCTATGAAATATGAAGAATTATGGAGCAGTTGCGATCAGTACAAGATGAAAAAATGACTGGTGGGGGCAAAGCATTAAAAATTCCTCAAAATACCCACTTTTTCATTATTAATACAGTGCGTGACCTGAGAATATACTCCACGTTAACATCAGAAGGTGGAGATTTCTGCTGGTGGATAGAAAAGGGTGACCAGAATGGGAGTCATTCATGTTCATCCTCACTTCCCCACAGCCCCATCCTGTTTTCATTAAAGAAAGGTCTGGGTTCACCTTAGCCTCCTGTAATGCTTTCTCATCGCCCCTGTCCTGGCTAAATGTGCAAATAGAAAACCTGTGTGTTACTCTTTTAGGGGATGAAAGGCATGAATCACAACCAATGTGTAGACACAGAGTCATATAAACTTTGTGTCTGTGTCCATTGCACAGAGAAAGAGGGATACTGATTTAGCGAGAGGATGCACACGAGAGAATTCTTACACAGATCTCTTGGTACCTTACAACACATTGTAGATTTTTCTTACACACCAGCTGCTTTGATATCATATTTGTGATTCATGAATATGATTACTGACTCAACAGGCATGCCTGCTGCAAAGTAAACATTTCAGTCAAAACTAGTCCCTGAAGCATATGTGGTCTTCACTGATAATCTACCAAGCATAATCAATACAGTCCAAGAAGCAACTCCTCTCCTCTTAAAGTCTTTGCTCAACATGGGTCACATGAATCAATTCTTAAAATGCTTATTCCTCTGTGTTTAATGCAATGGGAACCTGGGTTATGAACTGAGGTGGAAGCACCTAAGGTCTCAGACTGAAACACGCTCTGATGAAGCTCATCTTTCCTGTGAGCTAAGCTATGAAGCCAGCAATCTTTCCTGCTGTCTTCTCACCAGCTCCTTGCCTGTCTTTCCCTCTGGTTCCATGATACACCCAGCCCAGAAGACACTTAACTTTCTCCTAAGGTGAGCTGTATACTTTCCTTCAGGTAGGATAAACCTCGTTAGTGTTCCTCCCTGATGTACAAGGCCAGGGAGCTACTATTAATTACTCTATCTGTATTATGACAGTAGTTAGAGTACTTGTGCCTGGTATGGACATCTATGTAAGAAACCTGTCTCTGCTCTAAAGACCTAATGTATTATTTTCGTCAGTGAGTCCTGATGAACAATGCCTGGATAAGGTAGCTGAGGTGTGAGGCACATGTGTGGCCAAGTTTGTCATTTTCCACCAGCCCGCCAGAAGCTGCATTTTTTTTTTTTTTGGTCTTTTCACCAAATTGCTCTTTGTTGGTTTTCTCTCTCCTTCCCCCCTCCCTCCCAAACCTGTCCTGTTTCCTGCCTTAGTGAAACGGTTTGAGGGTCTGCACAGACTCATAATCAGAGAAGACACACTTTGAGAAAAAGACCATTGCGATTGGAAATGAGTATGACTTTCAGGAGCCAGTTGCCACAAGCTGAATTGGGCCAGAGATAACAAACTCTTACTGTGAGCCATGAGCGAGGACGTGTGTGGTATCTCCTTTCTCAGGAGATCTTACAGAGATGCTGATTCATGTGCTGTCTTCCTCTTTTGGCTGAGCAGAGCGCCAGCCGTTGGGGTTGTCATTTTACAGCCCGAAAGACAGATATGAGATGCACTGGCGAGAGGTTTCCAGGCAGTAGGGTAAATGAGCCAAAGAATTCAAAGCCACAGTCTCTCCCATTCCTACCCACTGGATTATAACTGCAGCCAGAAGGGAGATGCAGATGAAACGAGAGAGCAAGAGAATGCGGTTACTGTGCCGAGAGGTATGGTCCAAAGAAACACATTAATTTTGTTAGGGCTTGGGCCAGCAGAAGGGGCCCAGAGTGGCAGAGAGGGAAGGAGATGAAGAAGAAAGGGGGGATTATGAAGCCCATTGCCTAATGCGCGTCGCCTGGTGTTGCTGGTTGCCTGATTCAAGGCCACCCACACGGGGTAAGTGACACTCGTGAATGACTTAGTAAAACTCATGGGCCCCGTCAAGGCAGCGAACAGGAGTCTCTCTCTTCGTCAAAGAAGGAGTCATTTAAAAACAGAGCTGTGAAGGGGGAATGGGAGTGTGTGTGTGGGGGGTGGTAATAGAAACACAACAGCAATGAGAAAACAGGAGGTTTCGTGAGCAGGGCTGAGGTGGTCGGCGCTACCTTGCTATCAGCACCCGGCACCGAGACTGATGGGGTTTTGTTCTCCCCAGACCTGGTGGCGGATGCCAGCTTGGAGGAATGAGTCAGGCTCACCGTTTTAATTCTTTGGACATAAAACTCAGCGTGAGGTACGAGGGAGAGTTGCAGTCGCGCTTGACAGAGGCCACCTAGAAAAGCCAATGTTGTTCTTAGTGGGGTGAGTTACCTCATCCTGAGCCAATAGGTAGGAAAAATCCCAGCATCTCACCCTTCACCAGCGCTCTGCATCTCCAACTGGTTGCTACAGTCCACAAGAGCTACAGAAAAACATTTGAAAGCTCTCCAAGCTGAAGGAGCCTCATGAGGCTTTATGAAAGCAATAAAATTGCTTCTTCCTAATCCCTGTTTTTCTTCCTTAGGTTTTTTGGTTTTGTTTTGTTTTTTTTTTTCCTTACTGGTAGGGCTAAGGAACGATAGGCAAAAGGCCAGGTTCAGGTCACATCCAGTTGCTTGTGTACCAATTTTTGAACATCCAAAAGAAATGGAAAGTTCAGTGTGACTACTGATGCAGTGTTGATTTTATCAGAAAGGATTTTCCCTGTCTCATTCCACAGAGTCATTTCCTTTTCAAGCAAGCTCAGAATTTCAAGGATTAATATTAAATTTGTCTCAGTCATAGAAATAAATGACAAGCATTGTCACCAAATTAAAACCTGGTTTAATCTGACAATGAAAATTAAGAGGATTTTCAAATGGAGCAAACCAGCAATTGTGTTTGGGCCCAAAGTGTTCATTTTCTTATTTAACTTTACAATAACAACTTTTCTGTACCATGTCTGAGATACACAGATTTCTATCTGACCAGCAGTGCACTAACTCAAAATAAGAGTTAGTACTTGAAGCTCGAAGAGCCTTGCCATTAAAATATATAAGAAAGAACAATTTTTCCCCATTTTGCAGGAGCACGTCACAAACCTGAATGTGTCTGTCCAGGAACCATTGGCACTTCTGGAAACTCGTTGACCTCTACAGGGTCCAGCCAATGAACTGAACACAACAAACACAAAACAATGCAGTTTCCTTCCTCTGAAAACATATCCGTGACTTGCAAAGTACAACTCAAAGCCAACAGACCCTTTCTTGTGAATTTACCACAGACAGGAACCCTGAGAAACTCAGAAATGAAAACAGAAGAATCTTTTCTTTTTTTTTTTATTATTATTATTTTTTTCAACTTTGCACAACCTCTGAGATTTTGATCTGCCAAGTTTCACACAGCTCTAGCTAATTCTTGTTCAAGAACCAAGTCTTCTGACTCAGAGTCATATCCTAAAATTCTTCCTTATGAAGGTTTCACACTACTGAGGGCCAGCAATGCAGATCCATTTGCTGATGTGATTTGACTAATCCCCCTATAATGAGGAAGTGGAACAGCTGAGATGAAAGCCTGAGCCCTCACTGTGCAAAGGTATGAACTAATAAGCAAACCTAAGTTAATATGGGGATCCGGGCATTCCCGGAGAGGATTTGAACCGAACTGACTTTGGTGTTTTTGATCAAAATGGATGCCAAAAAAGTTATTGAAGGATCCAAAAACTAAAGCAAAAAGTCAACAATACTACCACCTGTCTGTTCATTCATGATACTATTAGCCATTCAGTGGCAAAAAAAAAAAAAGTACTAAACTTACCCAAAATTTCAATGTATGTCAGAACTTTCATTGTCGCACCCACTTCTTTGCAATGGAGAGCAAACGCCTGTGGCTGCGTTCATAGCACTGAAGAAATGTGTACATCTGTGTGCTTGCTAAGGGTATTTAAAACCGGACAGAGAGATGGGATCATGCAAGGGAGGAATGTAATAAGATTGATACGGACTGCAGTTATTCTGGGATAAACCCTACGGACAGGGAGATTTATTAGCCCGTGGAACTGAATTTCTAGAAAAATTGACCCACTAACTTGAGAAATTTAAAATGATCCCAAAACCACACAGCAGAGAACATGTCGTACATCCTCACTTAACAGATATACATCCTTCTGAGTGGCATTTTCTAGTCTCTGAAATGTAAGAATAATATTTTGCTGTTTACGTTGCTGTGAGGCCACAGACTTTATAATGATGGTGCTGTCCTCACAGAATAAAAGACAGACTTGACCCTAAGGAATTTCCTTTCCCAGTCATCAATTAAATGTAATTTTTAAGCATGAGTTTTCCTTTATGTAATATGCCTAAATCTGTCCCTGTTAAACAAACTATGCAGACACAAGAAGAACTTTATGAGGGTTTAGTGCTTGCTTAAGCGGTTTGGTGGATCAGAGCTTCAAGAAGCAGGGTTACTCTTAAATTAGTAAGGATAGGAGAATGGGAAACCAAGGCACAGAGAGTTTGAAGTATTCATGTCTCAGATGCCAGTGGTGACACAAGGCGGAACAAATGGAATCTGCCACAAAGCCAATCCCAAAACTGATTAACAGTAAAAAAGTTTGAAAGAAGTTTTAGCAGGTTACTACCAATTAGACAGAAAGCCTTGATGTGCCATCTTCTCATTTGGTATTTTTCTTTGTACGGAGAGGTGGATACATAGAAAATTCCATTGGTTAAGATTCTCGTTTTCCTCTCAGAGTGAATTACCGGTTACAGATCACTATTACTGGGCCAGCTAGCTACTTAGCCAGCAGTTTCTCCCAGGAATGTAAATTAAAGTGCTAAGCTGTATACGTGAAGGGTACCCAATTCCACTGTCTGTGACTGGTATCTAATGCCATTTAAGATGCTTCAGAGTATCCTCTCTTGCTTCCATCTCTTGGTCTACGAGAACACAAGGCTGGTGTCAAATCTACCAGGCACAAGTACTCAAAACACCTTACGTGTCTCAAAGAACTCCAGTGTGTGGATGACTGAATCAAGCCCACATCATTCTCCCTGAGCAACTTGTCTCTGTAGAATCTTGAAAATAACCCAATGATGGGGCATGATGCTAAGATGCTGATGATTGGGGAGGGTGAGGCAGTCGGAGAAACAGCAGTGGCTGGAGAAGCTGGGAGGGCTGAGGGGAGAATCTAGCAAAGAAGTTGCTGGGAAGTGAGATGGGAAGAGAACTGGGGAAAGATGGTTCTACAAAGTGCAGGGAGGACAGCTTTCCATTACAATGGTGGGACGCCAGCACTGCACAAGGTCATTTGGATCCTCCAGGTTGATAAAGAGAGATTGTGTTACATCACAGTCATCTTCTGCTCCTCCAGCATTTCAAAGGGAACCACTCTGAGCTCATCCCAGCTAAAATAAGCCTTTGGCATGTGTTCCAAGGCCTTGATTCCACCCCAGTGTGACACTTGGAGCCACCCACCAAGCAAGAAAGCAACATCACCAAGTGTAGACAGCTGGGTGCTGTCAGAGACAGCCAAAACCTTCATGTAAACTGCAGAAGAAGAACCGCAGCCCCGTCTCAGGCCAAGAGGAAAACCTTTTCTCTGAATTCATATCCTCCCCTGACATTATTAATCAGTCTGACATCGGGCTGTGCACATGAAGAGAGGACAGAGAGCAAACTGCTTTTACTCGAATAATAAAAAGAAGAAAGATCTCCTAAAAAAGTTCTCACAAGTTATGTCCACAGATTTTCCAAGTCCGCAATAAGGTGTATGAGCCTCGTTCAAGCAGTTCCTGTTCCAGTTGCCCCCACAATTACACCTGTATCCGTTGCATTAACATTTGCCAAGGTCTTCCAGGACTCTGTATTGGTCACAGCTGGTCAGATTGCTCTGAGCTTTGCCAGCCATCTGTGCCTGGGTGTCTGGAGTCAGGCTATGGGAGGAAAGCAGCCAGGGTCTCGAGAGAACAGTTTTATTTGGAAAGTACATTCCCAGCTGCAATGCTTCACTAAAGTCTATTCCTCGTGGTGCAAACACAGCCAGCCAGTCTTCACCAAGGGACCTCGAGTGAGACTATCTTCATCACATGGTGTGCTGCTCTCAGAGGTAAACAGGCTTGAAAAGTCGAATTCTTGTCTTCAAGGATCAGGTCGATTTTCCTAGGGAATGCACAGAAGAGTTTGAAAAAAGTGTGCCCGTGTAGCTAAAGGGTGCTGGTTCACGGGGCTCTTCACAGGGAAATTTGTGACAAGGAATCCTGGGGCTCTCTGCCTGAGCCAGGATTCAGGTTGCAGATTGAGATACAAAAATGTGGGTGTCTGCAAGCGGGTATAAAGTCTAAAGAATTATTCAGTTCACTTTGTATTAGTTATTCAGAGGTTCTATAAATTGCCCTCTCACAGGTATCTCCTGCACTTTGAGTTTGTGTGTGGTGTTTGGCATGAATTCTGGAAAGGTTTCCTACAGGTCCTGTGACATATCTAGCAACTTGACTGAGATGACCCAGCTATGCCAGAACATCTCAAATGGCCATAGATTCTTCTACTATAGGAAAATGAAACGAGCCCACTTACTGACTTGGCCAGATAAATGTCTCCCTGGACTCCAGTGGCTATATCTCCATTGGTTATACTGAGAGCCTTGACATTTTAAATAAGATTTGCTTAAACAGAGGCATCCAGTGTTCTTTCAGATAACATCCAAGACATATGCAAATATAATGGTAGTTATGACACAGGACTTGTAGTGGCCTTGTGCTTTTGTGGACTGAAGCATTAAGTAAATTTTTAAACTTTATTGACAGTATGTGCTAGATCTTCAGTGATTATGATAGAAGAATTAACAGCTGCTTCACATGTAGAAATCTATGGTAGATTTCTACCATATATCAGAGCACGCATGGACCAGGTCTCCAAATATAGTGAGTAATTCAATTAATTTCTTTCACTATAGAAATCTGAAAAGCCATCTATAAAGGAGAACAAGCACCCTAAGTGTTCTTTATAAACAGTGCAGAAAGAGATATTTCTCTAACGTAGTTCAGCTCACTAAAACCTGACTGGAGAGAAATTGTAGAGGAACTGATCTCTCGATCCATGTTTTCCAGTGGAATGCTAAAGGTAGAAGGATTTAACATAGCCTTTGAACTCTCAAAGGCCTCTAGCTAAAAATAATGAGGATAGATTTTATCATGATGTGTCTGAGATTACCTGTCTCCCAAGGCAACCATGCTTTTGTTTCTGACCTCAGAATGGAGCAAGCCAAAAAGTGACTCAGATCTACCACTTGCAACCGTCACCAAGTTTCGGAGTTTATACTGGGTACAAATGGAAACACCTATATCGAATCCATGTGGAAACAGAAAGATTGCCCACAAATGCAGTGATGGTTGTAGTTCTCAGGTCCACAGGCTGGAATTCCTTCTGGAAGGTCGTTCGGTATTGGATTGTCCAAACAAGCAGTCTTTTGCATCACAGTTATGGCATCATTTCCATCATCTGCCTGTAGGAGAAAGAAGTTTTCTCAATCCCTATAGTTAGCAATGCTCCTGTATTCCTTGAAATGCATGAGGCAGCCTCAGATGTCCATGAAACAATGGCCAATTTTCCTTTATCTTTTGTCTTCATATTTCTGCAACACAGTTCATGTTGCTTTTTCTTTGTTTTCTTCCACTCACCCACACGCCCACTGTAACATAGCTGACCTATGCCAGAAGATACTTCTACCAGATTGTACCAATGACCTTCCTGGATTAACTATCTGCCACGTGTGTTTATTGCTCTGTGGCTAGACTAACATTAGCATATTTTGTGGGCTGCTCACCACCTCCTGCTGAGCTCCCTGGTCTCCAGCTTTGCCTGACTAATGTGGATGAGCTATCTTTGGACATACAGTAGGAAAGAGACCACGAATGAGAGCATGTGAGTTGCAGGACATACAGACAAGACTACCACATTTATAAAATCTCATCCTCATCACATTTAAATCCACAGGGGCAACAAGTGCTGTTATTTGTAACAAAGTGCACCACGAAAAGTTCGAAGTCATGGTGGAAGCAGAGGTATGGGAATGGGAGAGAGTCTTGAGCTCCAAATAGGAGTTAGAAAATGGAAGATAAAGTCCTAAAGGAACTCTATGTAGGCAAAGAGTTTTCAGCCTCTGTGAGAGAAAGTCACTGTATACCTCAGCTGAGTTATGGGTATCAGTCCTCTTCTCTTTTCCCCTTCCCTTCCCTTCCCTTCCCTTCCCTTCCCTTCCCTTCCCTTCCCTTCCCTTCCCTTCCCTTCCCTTCCCTTCCCTTCCCTTCCCTTCCCTTCCCTTCCCTTCCCTTCCCTTCCCTTCCCTTCCCTTCCCTTCCCTTCCCTTCCCTTCCCTTCCCTTCCTCCCCCTTGTGACCGGGTAGGATAAACACCAGGACAAAGAATTAGTGACTGTCCTGGTCTGAGGTAAAACAGAACTGATTTTCTTTTCAGTAATTTTACTTTTCAGCTAAGCCTCTTCTAACCAACCGAACTCTCTGAAATTAACAGCATCTTTTTCTGACACTATCTATTTCCAGAGTGATAAGACGTGATTTTTTATAATTTATGCCAAAGAACGGTATGCGGAGAGGCTCTTGCTTACCCTTATTGCTTTAACCCCCCAGGGCAGCTCACTCTGTTATTTGCCCCTTTGGAGGGTCGGAAGTGTAAAAGCGTAGAGGGGTCCCACCTGTGGGAAGGAGTGGACAGAACAGGTGACCCCAAACTGACCAATGGGGTATTCCATCCCATCTGCATCATTCTCAGTGTAAAAGCTGAGGGATCAAAGGGTCAGCCTCCTTCTTCAATGGCCGGGGTCTGAGGAGGACTCTGTTTGTCTGCCTGTGATCCCGATCCGGAATCCAGATCCGGAATCCAGTTCCCGTCCATCGCTGAGTCCAGTATGGGCCTTTCCCAGTGCCAGCCAGTGAGATGATCATCACCCTGGGAGCTTGATACAGTTTTGCATATCTTGTATATATTTCATTATTTCCTTTTTATTATCTTATTAATTTTTCTTCTTAAAGTACAGTTTCTTTGTAAACTTAGAAGTCTCTTTTCTCTCTCATCCTTCTCTCCCTGAAGGGAGATGCTCTCCCTCCTCTGAAGGAGAGAGAAGTAAAAGAGGGCATCTGTCAAGCGTTTTAGTGGCCAGTCCGGCCCAAACCACAACAGTGACAAAATTCTGGAGTGAACGGGTAGAGAGAAAGGGATGAGGATTGTCTAGGAGCACAAGGACAGGCAGGATAACCTCCATCTGCTGAAAAACACAGCTCTCCCATGCTGTCTTCTGGACCTCCAGTACCCCTTGTGACCTTCTAAGAAAGGGTTACCTTACCTGAAGTAGGGATGAGCATCGCACTCTCCAGGAATTCCTCTGGTGTGCAGCCAATCGCAGGAAGACCTGTGTGGGTGCCAGTAAGAGTCAACATGCCAAAATTCATTATTTATTGCCACCACCAACCCCACCTTGCTTTTTTTAATTCATAGAAAATTGCATTGGGGAGCACTGGAAGAAGAGTCTCATGGTTGCAGAATCAAGTTCTTAATGTTAGAAACTACCGAAATTAAGACAGTTTGAAATCTCTTATATCAGCCCCTTCAAACATACACCTGATGCAGGCTTTTATTGCATGCCATAGTGCTGTATTTCCAGTGATGCCCTTCCTTCGGTGACAACAGTAGATGCAAGGTCTACAGCTGAAGGGGAGCAATGAGTATATGAGGTTGCCGGCTCGATGGCCCTTGCCTCGTTTGCCTCAGAAATCAAGAGGCTTTTCCATGAACTTAACCCCACCTTCAGGATTATGCTCTGCCTCTTCCTCGCGGCTGCTGGATGACTCTGGCAACGTAACTTAGTGCAGACTTCACCAAAGTGGTCACTCAAGGATTTTTTTTTTGTGTGGTCTGACCTGAGTTTCTGAGGTCTGATAGTCAGAAGGAGCATAGACGTGGTTCAGCTGATCCTTCTCAAGTCCCTGACCCTCTTAGTTTACAGCATCTATATGAAGTATTGAACACTCCTAACGGCAATGGGAACCAAGGGAAACTGTTCTTCAAATAAATAAATAATGCAGGATTTATCTGCCTTGGTCCCTCTGGAGGATAATTCATCTTATCCTAAGACAGTCATCCAAGACATATTAGATGAAGCACCTCTGAATGTGCTGGTTTCTCCCCATTGACCGTGAGAGAATGAGTAGCTCAGAGAAAGAAATTACTTCTAGTCAGATAACGTTGGATGAGATTAATAAAGTATAAATACTAAAACATTTGCCAAAGCAGGCATTGAGAGCTGAGCCTGCACACCAAAATAACCGGACACTTTTCTTGTTAATCTTTATCTATTTATCAGGTTCCCATTAGTAAAATAAGGATAATGTCGCCATCTCAGAGGGACATTCTGAAGATTATTAACATTGGAAAACCACTCAGGAATGCTAAAAAAAAGCCAAGGGGGAAATGAACAGTTCTGTCTTAAGCGCAGCCTTTGAACTATTGGTAGAAAATACATCCTGGAAGCAAATACTGCCCAATAAAGCTAAAATTTTATAAGAAATTGCTGCTGTTATCTGGGCATGGTTCTCACCATGGGAGGATCCCATTTAAATATAGTAGGCTACCCTATCATTAAGTTGCAAGATAACACATAATAAAAGGGAGAAAGGTAAGGTTTCACAAGCAACTGTTATTTTGGCTTATCTTAATTACTAAGGAATTCACTTTGCCACTGCAGTCCCATTAATACTTTTTTGATATAGATTTGTGTGCACGTGTTGGTCTGCATGTGCAATATATAACAATGTATGAATATGTACATGAACAGAGAAGCAAAAAAATATTCTGAACTCTTTTACATTCTGGACACTTTTCATTCTTTCCAGGGAATAAAATGCTAAAAGTGTCCCATTTTCCAAAATGACTAAAATAAAGCAAAAAAAAATACGTTACAAATTCATCTGTGGTTAAAAGTCTCCAAAAGAACAGCTTCAAGTACTATTAGTAAAAGAAGATCGGTGTATCTATCTCGAAGTTCTCAATCACTTTTGAAAGTACTTATCATTGTCAGTGTAGAGATTCGTAATTCTGAGTGCCTCAATTTTTATATATATATTTACTGTTAGTAAGTTCAGGTTCATACATACAGGGCCTGGAATTCCAAAGCAAATGTGAATAACCCCCTCCCCCAAATACTAGGAATAAAGACTAGTAATAAACTAAAGAATTAATAGCAAGTGCACTTATTGCCGTGGAAACACAGCCACAACAAATACTAGGAGGTTCTGATTCCCAGAATTCACACATGCCAATACAATTATTCTGCAGAGTTACCCATAGCCCCAGCGATCCTGTGCGTGCAATGTGCCTATACAACATAGATATTCCTCTCCGTATGTGCGGTGCAAACCCTCTCCTGCCTTTCAATCTCTGCTGAGGTAATATCGACTGGAGTATTAATAATAGCATTCGTCTAAATTTGGAGTTGAAGGGACAGGGGAGAAGACTGGGTGGGAACAGGGCGATTTCAGTTTGTTTTGTCCTGTTTCTATGCTCATACGCGTATTTGTCTCGGACTGCCTGGATGTTGCCATAGTGACCTTTGATAAATCCGTGTTATGGATGCTGTGAAATATAAAGCCATGCCACATTTCAGGGAGCGTAAGTTCACGGAATAAAGCAGGGGGCTGGGAGCTTCAAAGGTATATTGGTCAGATTTAGCGCTCTCACCCATTCTAATAAATGCGTTTCTCTTGATTAAAAAATGTATGCCTGCTAGCCTAGAAATTCATTCTGCTTTTGAGAAATTTATATGAGAAAATTCAGAAAATGTCCAAAGCAGTAGGCTGCATTTGGTCAACCTATATCTTTTACATTTATTTAGTATGGGTAAAAACTCTGTCTTTGCCTCACTGCTACCATGCTTTGTGAGAGATACTGTGCTTAATTGAGAACAGATTCAGATCATTCTCGCACCCAATGCACCAGCCTTCACTACTGAAACCAAAAGGAACTTTCCAGGCACGTGACACACCTCTAAGAAGTCTACCTCCATCTGGCAGACATGGTAATCCGTATCTTGGATGGAAGAGTCTTGACTTCTTTATAGGTGGCCACCTAAAAACTAGATATTTAATTCAAGCTAGGAAGAAACTAACCGTGAGCAGAAATGGATACTTCCAGAGATGACTTATTCTACTTTATGTTTTAGACATCTAATCCAGGATAGGACTCAACATTTAGTTTTAGATAGTAAACACTAGGTGAGGTAAACGCCAAACTAAGTGCATCTATAGCAACAGTTAGCATCAGGAATGAACACTCCACCATATCCCTAAAATGTGGGGGAGGACTCAACTGCAGCTCTTGAAAATCTCTGGGCCTCTGCTGCAGAGACCTAAAAGCCCGTGTCCATCCTGCCTGATTTTTTAGGAAAGTCACTAAAGCATCTTTCTGAAGAGCTTTCTCGTTCCGCACTCTCCACAATCAGTGCAGAGAAACTGGCTTTTTGGAGGACGGTTTGTCCCAGCAATCACAAATCGCTACCCAAAGATGGGGTGAATGCTCCACATGCCTTTACAGATCTGACAGGCAGAGCCTTGACGATTAACTTAGATTAAGTGCTGAGGGTGGAATTAATCCCCCCTAACCACAGCCATTTAAAATGTAAGCCCCCGCTTTAAGCCAGGTTTCCTGCTTTTATGAGGGAAAGGTCACTTGAGAGGGCATCTCATACCATCTATTTTAGACAATTATCTAAGGATGGATGAATCCAACAGAGAGGTCTGTGACAACAGAGGAAATTTTGGGTGATGATCTCCCTACCAAAGACTAGCACTAGCACTAGCACTTTCTTCTCCTTAGTTATATTGGCTATGTTCATTGAAGGGCAAAACCTCTCATGTTTCCAAGATACAGCATGATCTCCATCCAGGAAACATTCATAAACTGCAGCTGTAGCAACCTCCTTCCAGTCCAGCACCACATACTTCCACTTATTTGTTCATTTCTGACACTTTCCAACTTCCTTTAACACCGGTGTACCCTCTGTCATGGACCTGCTGCTCCAATTGCCATGATGACTGCACCAACAGAGGTGTTCAGACAACCACTCAGCCTCCTAGGAAGGCTCCCCTGTTTTGCTGTCCTTTGACTTTCTCATCCAGCGGTGGATCCGGCAGTGACCAGCTGCACACACCCTGGTTCCCAGTGGCAATGTGACTACAGGTCAGGTCACAACTGAAACTTTCGCACCTCTCTTTGTCTTGTCTTCAAAAACTGTCAGTCTTCCACTGAATTTATGATGAGGTGGTCTTCACTTCACTTAATTTGTGCTGTCTAAAAGTTAAGCAATTAAACAAAGCAAGATGACCCGGCTCCCTGTATGAGGAGAACAAAGCACGTGAGAGGGAGATTGAAGGGACAACTGTATAGCCCAGATGATTTGCCCCAGGTCAGCATTCCCGGAAGGTAATTCATCCCATCTCTTCGTGTCTGAGATAGAGAGCATTTCTAGCAGATGTTGCTTATCTTTCTGTTGACTGTAGATAGAGATAAAACTAGCAGAACTAGCAAGACAATTATTTATTTATTTATGTATTTAATACTACTAAAATTCTAGAATCATAGAATGGTTTTGGACCTTCAAAGATCATCTTGTCCAATCCCCCTGCCATGGACAGGGACACCTCCCACTAGATCAGGTTGCTCAAAGCTGCCTGTGATGGAGCAACCACAACTTCTCTGGGCAGCCTGTTCCAGTGTCTCACCACCCTCAACATAAAATAATTCTCTATGTTCAATCTAAACCTATTCTCTCCCAGTTTAAAACTGTTGACCTGTCATTACAGGCCTTGGTAAAAAGTCTCTTCCCATCTTTCTTATAAACCCCTTCATATATTAAAAGGACACAATAAGGTCTCCCTGGAGCTTTCTTTTCTCCAGCTGAACAATTCCAGCACTCTCAGCCTTTCTTCATAGGATAGGTGTTCCAAAAATGATGTTCCATCATTTTTGTGGCCCTCCTCTGGACCTGCTCTGTCAGGTCCATGTTTTTCTTGTACTGGGGACCCCAGAGCTGGACGCAGTACTCCAGGTGGGGTCTCACAAGAGCAGAATAGAGGAAGAATCACCTTCCTCAACCTTCTGGCACGCTACTTTTTATGCAGCCTGGGATGAAATTGGCTTTCTGGGCTGTGAGACCACATTGTCAGCTCATGTCCAAGATTAAGCCCGTTTTTGATACCTACCTTAAGCATTATGGGTGTTGTGGCATTTTAAGATCAAGAAAGTGCAGAGCAGATGAGGCTTCCATTACCTCAGGCTTTCAGATCTTGTCATCCTGTAGGGCCAGCAATGGGGACATGTTATTACATTAAAGGTAAAGCTGAAAGCACAGTATTCACGCTTCACCAAGGCATGACAATGACACCCAGGCTAAGCCAATGCTCCAGGCTCCCACCACGATCAACTTAAATATGTAATTTTCATGCTGCTTTCACTTTGTTGTCTTTTTCTCTGCCATATTCTCTTACCTATATCTTAAGAACATGACCTTTATGACACCAGGCTGTGTGTACATGTATATGTGACTGTGCAATGCTTCCAAAAACTGCTTTAACGTGTGGGACAACCTAAATCAAATTTCTGAGAATAATAGGACATTTAATTAAGTTCATAGACATTTAACATAAACAAGTGGAGAATAGAGGTCCTATTAGGGTCATTCCTCACCAGATGCCAGATAACCAGTTAAAAGCAAGAGGCGTCTTGTACACCTCAAATACAAGAAGTCTTCACCTGTAGCTTACTTGTCCTCCACCACAAAGAAATTAGGCTTTACTACCATGCTGGTGTCAAGAGGACTGAGGGTGGGATGGAAATGAATACCAGTGTGTTTGGAAGAACTCAGAGAAGATCTGTAAGAATGAGCCAAAGCCTGGGAATCTTACACTGCACTGAGGAACCAAGAAAGCTCCTGCTGTTTAGCTAAACGTAGAGAAGATGTGTCTGAGTCACTGTCTCTAAGTGCTTATACAGGACGAAGTTTTCTCATAATGGAGGGCTTTTTAGTGTAGCAGACTTCAAAAAAAGTTGGCATCTAGTTATGCCAGCCTGGGAAATAATAAAATAAAATAAAATAAAATAAAATAAAATAAAATAAAATAAAATAAAATAAAATAAAATAAATAAAAAAAAAAACTCCAAAAATCATAAGTTCCTTGCAGCAAAGATAACTAGTAATGGAGATGACTGTCAAGGGAAATCATGGATTTCCCAACGGAAGAAGGATTTCAATAGAGATCAAACGCTCTTCTATGAAAGTCTCCAGCTGAAGCGGCAGTTAAGAGAAAGGTGCAGCGATCCCTGGGTCATTTTATCCTGTTTTGTGAGTGGCGAGGTGTCAAAACATGTGATTGCAATGTTCTTTTCTTGCCTTAAAATCTGTGCTACCAGAAATGAAAAGCAGACTACTTCGTCTAGTTGGCACCAGGACACTAGGTGGCCCACAAACCACACACACACACACACACACACACACACACACACACACCCCAGTGTGTGTGCACATGCAGACACTCATCGTGAGCTGTCGTAGGACTCGCTGTAAACCTTGGAGAGCACATCTGTCAGAGCTCTGCGTGGTACTGCCAGGGATATTGCTCATTACACGATTTGTACATATTTAGGCTTAGCCAACCTAAGCTGATTGCAGGTACTTAAAATTGCTTTTGTGCCATGAACACTTAACGCTAAACCTCTTTTAATTTGCACCGTGCTACTCAGAGAGATCATATCATTCTTCTGTTCAACGTAAATTCCCAATCTGGCAATCCTAGCCTGCTTGGGTATTTTTTTAATAATAATTTAGAAAAAGAATTTAATAAGGATTTGAGTTTCTTTATTGAGCTTTTATTGTCAAGTCTTGTAATTGAATCACTCTGCTGTGACAGAGCGACTGAAGCTGTTATTAGCAAATTCTATAAACAATGGACTTGATCCCTTTATGAAAAAGCATTGTAGGGGGAATAGTTAATCTGGGCCAAAAAAAAAAAAAGAAACTCTTGGAGGGGAAGGGGGGGAAATACAATTGCAGATTCCAAATATTTAAAACTGTTTCTGGCTTTCCCATTGCAGCCCCCCACCACCACCTCCTGCCACTTCCCTTCTCCCACCACCCAGCTGCTCAAATCCCTTTTTGTTCTTTGTGCCCTGACTCTCTGAGGCAGAACTTGTTTGCAACATGATCACCAGGGAGGAAATTTTGACTGCAGAGCAAAGCCTCCTCTCCGAGAAGGTCACGCTGCCACTGCTTTTCCAGGTAACTTCGACTGGATTTTTGATGGCAAGCCACCACAGCTGGAAAACTGTAGACTCTGAATTAACAGATACTAAGGAGGGGGAAGCAGTGTTCATCAGACAGTGTTGACATTTAATTTGGACATTGAAACTAGTCATTCTGGGCTCTCTTCGTAGTTGGTAGAGTTCTAGTCAAAAGTATGACTAGGGTATTGGGTACAAT
The DNA here is from genome assembly GCF_965231255.1 of Vanellus vanellus. Lineage (NCBI taxonomy): Eukaryota > Metazoa > Chordata > Aves > Charadriiformes > Charadriidae > Vanellus > Vanellus vanellus. The sequence goes on from NC_138906.1 coordinate 3,109,111, forward strand.
TCATCCCACTCAAAAGCAAAAAACTTCATGGGTCAGCTGGAGTTCCCTGATCACACTGTGCTTAAGCATAGTTTCCACTGGCTATAAAAGACCCAAGAACTATCCCCGTAGCTGGTGCCGACCTTGTAGTCGTATATACATACTTGAAACGAACATGGAATTTCTATTGGCGTCAAGTTTTCCAATTGCTACTTTGTCTCCTTGGGCTCCTTTTTTTTTTTTTTTATGCAAAAACTAAAGATGGGTGAATCATCATTTCTATTGGAACAACAGCTAAGTGTTCCGACATTCCGGGGCATAATCAAGGTACACAGGGTGTTAGACAAGTCCCTGGCCATAGAGTTGACATTGCCAACTTTGGAAGGGCTATTTCATTGTCCATGTTCTCTACTCAGATCACGATTTCTCTAGGGCAAAGTCTGTTTCTTATTGTGCATTGATATAGGTCACATCAGGAGCTGAATCTTGGTTGCGGTCACGTAGCACCACTGCTGTAGCAAACATTAATCATAATAATAAATAACTGATCGGGACTGTAATGATAGCGAGGTTAAAGAAATGTTGGTTAATACATTATCATAATAGTTCTAAATGTGAACTTTAACCCAGAGCCTGCAGAAATCAATAGAAATGTTGTGGAGGCTTTCGTGGCATTTAGACCAACTTCCATTGACCTTGCATAACCAACAGCAAGACCTTCATTCTTTTGCAGGCTTCAAAAGTAAGGCTGGTTTCAGACCAGGACACCTAATAGGAGAAACCTAATGTTCAAATATGGAAGAAAGGAGACATCTGTGTGACCAATAGGGATGGAAATCAGACAAAGAGACAGAATTATAAGAGCTAGAAGATGAAGTTACAGAAGACGTGCAGTTAGGTTTCTGTATTCAGTAGGAAGGCTCCCTTTGAGCAAACCATGGAAGCTGAAACAAATTTGGGGAAGACGGAGGGTTGGTTGAGTGTTAAGAAGCTGGATGAGAGCTGATGATATAATGAAGGCTGGTAGAAAGGGTTAGTTCTAGAGACAGAACTATGGGAATTCAGATTTGAGGTTTCTGATGGAAAGAGAGTGAACAGCATTCACATTTTTTTTGGATGCATTTCTTCTCATGTGTCAAATAAGATGGGTCATTTGAAGGCAAAGTGTCAAGGTATATAGAAAGTCTATAAGTCTATGACAAGCATATAAAGGAAAAGAAGATTTTTAATATAAAATATTGATAAATCAAATAGCTTGGGTTTACCAATTTCAGCTTTATCTGAGCAAAGAATAAGGTTTGGGAAGGAATGACAGGGCGTAAGAGAAGTGGAAGATATGGTGAGGCTGGAGATCAAGGAAAATGACAGATAAAAATAACTGTAGAGGGTGAAGCCCAAAGTTAGGCACAAACACTGCCAAGGACCATGGATACACATCGAGAAGTAACAAGTTGCAAACATTTTGTCTGGAAGAAGCTTGGAACCCTACAAAAAACATCCACATCAGTACCTCTTACTCTCCCCAGCCGTGAGCACTTTCAGCAATATTTGGCCATGGGAAAAGAGGAGAACAAATTTCAGACTTCCACTACTTAAATGGGGTTGGTGGAGGAGGTGCAGCCACTCAGAGACATAGAGCAGAAGAAAGAAAATTCACAAGTTGCAGAAATGAAAACTATGATTGGATATAATGAAAACTTTGCTCAAAACTCAGTTGGATGAGGACTTAATCTGACTTTGGATATAGCCCTTTTCTGAGCAAGAGGTTGGACTAGGGACGTGCAGTGGTCTTTTTTAGACTAGACATGTTTATGATTCCATGACATTATGAGAAACCAGTGAGACTATCAAAGCCTCTAACTAAGCAATTTTCAACTCTACAGGATCAACTTCTAACTGATTTCTAATTTGCGCAAATCCGTTTGTCCACTGGGGCAAGAGGGTTTGTTGAAAGCATACCCATAGTGATCCCAATACACATATGTGTATAGACAGCTGGAAAAGTACATGGGAAAAATAGAGTAAGAGTGTGTAACAAGTCTGTTGACCCCATGTATGGAGCCCTTAAGCAGGGATAAATTGAAAACTTCCACTGATACCAGAGCTTTTTGCTCTGAATTCTACTTGTATTTCAATGAGCTACAAATGACTGTATGGAGAAACATTTGGCATCTCTCACCGGGATGAGCTATTAATGACTGTATGGAGAAAAAATTGGCATCTCTCGCTAGGATGAATTATCTGACTTGTAAGTCACCATCAGTATTTTGAACTGTAATATATATATTTGAACAATATATATATTTGAATACACACATGCCAGGCATTTTTCCTGAGCAATGTATAGCAAAAAAAAATTAAGCTAATTATTTGAATGTGATGATCTGGGTGTTTCTATGGTCACAGACCTCTGTTTATAAGTTTGGTCTTCCCCTGGCGGTTAAAAGGAGCCTGGTGACCAATAGGAAAGCAAGACCTCATTCTCCACATTCCGTTAGCTTCATAATTCCACATTAAATGATGGGTTTAGTGCCATATGGTGAAGTCTGATATGAAGAAGAAAGGGAAAAAAAAGTAATATATACATACTCATGCACACATGATTATGCACACACATATGTATATGTGTATGTGTAAAATATATGTGCGTACATATATATATTTTGTACACGATTAACCTGTCTGGCTTCCTTCAGGAAATGGCATATATTGATGAAGTGAGGTGAAAATTTTTAAACCTTTGCAATGATTCTTCATGCTGTTAAGATTTGCTTCAGTCTGGATGTGGGTTTGAGATTTTTATTTTAAATTTAACTGCATGGATAGCCTCACTGCAATTCTAATTTTCTGGAGTCAGCCTGGAAACCACAAAGCAGAATTCTTTCCAGGCGCTATGACTTTCAACACGTAACCTGAATAACAATACTGTTTTTACCTAATGGTCTAAACATCTTAAGTATTAAATGAGGGATAAATTTGTCATGAGGTCAAGAGTTAAGAACTCTTAAATAAAAGGGTATTGAGAATGTGCACGTGAAAGACACTGCTAATATGATTTCCATACATCACTTTTCTTTTCAGATTACAATTCCATTAGCAAAAAGTCTCTGGGCTTATGTTATTACAGTTCCAAGTTTATCTTCAACCACAAACTAGAAAAGTCTTGGTATTCATCTCCTCGGCCTTCACCTGGTTCTTCTGACTGAACATGAAAAGGCAAATTAAACTGTTTTAGGCCAAATAAACCTGCTAAAAATTGCCACCCTATTACCAATATCACAGCAGTGCCCGAGAGCTCCCAAGCAAGACCTTAATGGTGCTTTCACACATTGGAAAAACCCTCATAAAAGACATACTTTGCAACAGAGATGAAATAGAAAAAGAGTGAGAAAAAGATTTTCTTATTACAAGTAGGGAAACAAGGTGCAAAGCTGCTTTGCTCAAGGTGAAATAAAGCATCTCTAAACCTGAATGCTGCTTCAGTGAGAATCTGAACATTGGCTTACCAGCCCGGGTCAAATCAAAAGGTGGTACCTACAGCTTTGGTTCATTAGCATTTACGTTATAAATGGATTGTTACTCCCAGGGGAGAATTTGACTTTTCACGTGAATTCTGCTTACATTAAAACTGCTGATCTGTACAGGCAGCCAAAAGCTTTCTACTAAAAGAAGCAGGTATGTCTAAAACTAACTCCGGGGTCGTGTTTTCGGGGAGACTTCAGTCTGGCACTCAGTCTGAAGCTGCTAATCCAGATGTGAAGGGGATTGAGCTTCAAACAGCCTTTATTCCACTTTCCACCACTGCCCTTCTGTGGAAGGACAAGAGGGAACGGGCACAAACTTGCCCACAGGAAGTTCCATCTTAACATGAGGAGGAACTTCTCTCCTGTGAGGGCGGCAGAGCACTGGCACAGCTGCCCAGAGAGGTGGGGGAGCGTCCCACTCTGGAGCCATTCCAAACCCGTCTGGACGTGTCCTGTGCCACTGCTGGAGGTGCCCCTGCTCTGGCGGGGGGTGGGACTGGGGGAGCTCCAGAGGGCCCTTCCAACCCTGACCGTGATTCTGTGATTCTGTAACTACAACCATGCCATGTCAGCTCTGAGCCCACTGCTAGCCCTCAGCACACCTTGACTGTTAACCTCTGATAACAGTATCCATTGGTTTTAAGGGGTTGGTGATCCTGTCTGGAAACTCTATGTGTTACCCCCATACAAGTAATTTGAACTTGATCTTATTAGGTCTTGGACATGAAAATGGGGACAGGCTGAGTCAGTAGTTGGCTGGGAGGTAGATCTTTTCCCTGACAGACTCAACCACTGCCGCTCCGGGAAATGGCGGCGGTAATTCAGGTGGTGTTGCTTTTTCCAATGCCTGTGTCTGTGCTACTTTATTTTTCCCCTCAAGTTCCCTGTTATTGCCTGGACACATCAATGCTGAGGTCTCCACAGCTGGGAAGTCACTCAGTGAACTGCCCTGTAGCCCAGGCAGTCTGGTGGGGAGAAGGAATGAGGGATCATTTCCAAAGAAGGTCAAAGGACCACAATTAGTGCCCTCATATTTTTTCCACAGGACAAGCGGTGCATTGACAGTTACTCTGCTTTCTCTTGCAATGTCTCAGGTGACCAAAAGAGGACATACAGGAAGCAAAGGAGCTAATAAGGGAGCTGATAATAATATCTCGGGGGAGCACGTTTTCAATTTGTAATTTCACACAGATGGTTTTGAAGCTGTTCCCTTCGTGGCTTCCTTAGTAAAAAAGTGCTGATAGTGGTCTCCGAAAGACCAGACACCAATGGTGTATTCTCACTAAGGTCTGACTGACTCCACGCAGCTATTCATGAAAGCATGACCATGTTGGGAGTTCTGCTGGTACTGGGAGGTTCATATCAGTTCCACTGAGAGAGTGGAATTGAGGAGAAATGCGAAAATATTTTTTTAATGGGAAAAAAAGGCTGAAGATGCTTCTCTTTTGCAGGGAGGACAGATCAATATTTTTAAATCTCTCAGCATATTCTGCAAAAAATATTTCTGCTTCAAAATACAAAGGATTTCCTCTGAACCAATTAAATGATATTTATTATCATTGCCTCATGTGTTTCACATAAAATATTGAAACAAAAAATTGGTCCTACTTGGGCACCTTCTACAATATTCTGAATTCCTTGTTGCTAAATCTTTAATGCCTTTTAGAAGAGAAAGCCATTTTTCAGTGGAAATAAACTCTGTAAAAATATTTTTAAGCAGTCATAGCAGGAAGTGCTGGGGAAAGTTCAACAAAGACAAGGCCATGGGAGCTGCATCGCTGCAGTGATGCACTATGGGGTTTAGTTGATGGAGAGGAAGCCTCAAGTGTGAGATAGGAACATGATGCCACTATGGTTTAAAACAATCAAAACCTTTGGTCAGGCTTTGCCTGCAATTCCAAGTGCCATACCAGTCTTTGAGCTCCTTGCAATTTGGTTGATTCCACCCTAAGTACATAAAGCTTCTCTTGTCCTTCCATTTGGATTGTTGTCTTGGTGGAGGAATTCTCTGGTTGAAGATAGAAACAGAGGAGAACCAAGAAGAACCTGGTGAAAGTATCTGCTGGAGAGCAGAAGGAAAGGAGGAGGGAATGGAAATACTCCTGAAGCAGTGTGCAAAGTAAATTAAGCTACAAGGAGGGCTTTAATTAATCAAATGGCTTTCAAGAGCAAAAGTAGTCTACCATATGCAAAATATCTTGTGTGGGAAGAGACGGGTCAGCCAGAGAAGAATTGGATCTACTTCTGAAAGCATTGGCGGGGAAGGGGGTGGTTTCTACCTGAAATATACAATCTGTCTGGGCTAATAAGCACCTGTACATTCTAGCCAGAAGGAGACAAGATGTCAACGGTCAAAGACTGACAGATTCACATATCTCAGGAAAATGACAATTTAACCAGAAGTTGGCTAGGATGAAAATCTGGATCCTACCAACCAGAGAAGAAGGTTTCTTGGCAGCACTTTTTGTAACTAAGTAGAGAGTAAAAGATGTGGGAGCAGCAATCACAGTATAATTACATTTAACACCGATAGAGGAAGTGCTCACAAAGGATCGCAAAGCAAGAGTCAGTTTGCAGGAATGCCCTGCTCTCTAAACCACTGCGAATCATCCCATTTGGGGCTTGCCTCAAGGGTCTGTTCTTGTTCTTACTGAAGATAGTGACAGACAACAATTGATTTTAGTGGGAGCGTAGTGTGCTTTGTAAGTCAAAAACATTGGAAGACAAACCTTTCACTTGTGTTAAATGAATGATGCCAAAGACTCTTCTCATAGAGCATGTAAGAAATATCATAGGACTTTCTTTATTCATAGACGTGTCATCTGAACTGGTCACGCAGGCTTCCTGGACGCTCACTGGAAAGAAACACCTCTCCAAAGGATGCCTCATTTCAGTTATATTAGGTATTTATTGGAAGCTGGGAAGACTCATCTTCTGGGGGTGCTTATCTCTCCATTGGCTATCCAGGAAGCCTAAACAACAAACCTGGCACGAATTTTGACCATTTTTTGATGGTCAGAAGTAGATCATATGAAAAAGGAGTATAAGAAATGGTCATTGAAGGTTTCTGAATAAAATTGCTAGAATACTCTACTTACAAGTTCAGTAACCAGTCAATTTAAAGTAGTTCTGCTTACTTGCCTTTCCCCCAAACCCATCTTTTTTTCTGAGAATCACAGATTGACTCTACCAGCAGATCTCCAGCCAAAACTATTCATAATCTAGTAAAGAAATATTTCAGTCTCTGTTTACTAAAAAAAAAAAATAAATGTATTTTGAACCAAATCATCTGTAACAGTCACATTTGGGCCCAAAACACAAAAATTAAATCTGTACTGAAAACAGAGAGAGGCAAGCAATAAGGGAAAAATAGTCACGAAAAAATAACCATCTTATAGGGAAAAGCTGCCATGAATGTCTCGGCAGGTACAGTAGCTCAACTGGCAGTTATTTTACCTGCTGCAGAAGTCACTGGTTGAGTATCTCCAGGTTGTGCTAATCCTGGAGGTCAGGAAACAGCCATGCACTGGAGATTTCAGGTGTCAGCATCTGTGAATCTCTGAAAATAGGTTCATAGGTCAAGGATTGGAGAAGGGAACATGACAATCTTTCTCTGTGCCCCATGCTTCTTATTGAGTTAAAACGAGGGCTTCAGCCTGAGGGACCAGAAGGAGAAATTTGGAGGCCAGCAGGTCTGTGGTTCTGTGGGAGGTTCGGTGGAAGCGAGGAGAGGGCAGCCCAGGTCAATTATGAGAAGGAATGGAAGGGGGCCCAGGTCACTTTCAGAGGTGGAATGAAAAAGCTGGGGGGAGTCTGTTATTTGAGACAGGGAAAAGGAACAGCATAGATAGTGTCAAGTCAGTTGGAAAAGGTGGAAACTGCAACAGCATGCCGGAAAAATCTCATCTGGGACATCTGAGAAGGCAATTTTTCATATTCAGCTTCTCCTTTGCATTGTTCCAATTGAACTAGGACATAGATAAATAGCTATATAAGGCTGGAGCACCCTGAGTATTTGGGGATACCTGACTGGTTAGAACATTGTAGGTTTAATCTGAATGGCGCCAAAGAGCCAGTTGAGGAACATGACCTTTGAATTTCACTTGGCAGAACAAGGAGGACTCTATCAGTGTTCCTGGAAAAAAGCTTTAATTAAATTGCCGTTCTAATCTAAAAAAACCACTGTGCTGTGAACATGCAGTTTTATTGCTCTGAGGTCAGCATCTCTCAATGGCTCCAGAGAAAAATGCGTTTGAGCTATCACGTAGCTAAATGAGACATGCGTTTCAGCAGATTTACTCTGTCATCTGATGGGTGAACACCATCATTAAAAAGCCCGTAAAGAAATGACATCTTTGGGTATTGACATAAAACTGGATTCTCTCCTAACTCTATCCATCCAAGAGTTAGATGCCTATTCAGAGCTGATCATCTGCAATTCTCTAGTCAATGGGAAGACTGGGATGTCCAGAGGAAGACTCATCCCATATATCTTAGGTTCAGATTAATACTTTTTAGCTTTTTCCACTGAACACATATGTAATACAGAGAGCTCTGTTGACTAGACATCTAATTTTAAATTAATGTAGTTAGGCGAAATAATAAATCCATTTTAGGGCAATGTAAACCTCTTTCTCCTAAACATTGAAAGCTTTTTGGGTCCCATTTTCAGGTGTTCCTGATCTAAAGCACTTTATACATAATGAAGATAAATAAACTTAATGAAGATGAATAATCTTATGTAATTGCAAAGGAACTGAGACTTTAGGTAAAATTCCTCATGTCACAACACAAACAGTAAACGTATCCATGGTGATGACACTGTTGAACAGAACTCACTAAATGCTTCTGTTGCTGAGTGAAGAAAGGACAGACTCTGTCTTTATGCAATTTCATGTAGTGACTATAGAATCATGTTACTGGGTGCTGGATGTAGTTAAATTCATCAGCTATAAAGATCTCAGTCCACGTAACCACAAATTGCCACATTTTCAACTGTCAGGTTTTACCAAGCCTTTTTCCCCACAAATGACTAATTTTGAAAACATTTTCATTTTTGCCCAAAGGTACGCTGCAAATCAATTCTTTCCATTTATTCTTATTTACTAAAACTGGATGTAAACTCCTATGCCCCATTTCACCACAGATTACTGAACAGACTTGGAAGGAAAACAGCTCTAGTTTCTCTGAAACTGCTGAGATTTGGAGTCAACAGTGTACACAAAAAAAGCTCTAGAAGACGTCAAAATTCTGGACATGATGCCTTCAAGGTTGACCCATATGCTCTGTAAACAATGGGTTTATGGATTCATTTAGTCAATAAAAAACACTTCCCTTCAACTTCATCCCAAACTTCCAGGCCACGATGTAAGATACTGCTCAAGCATCCTTTGACATGCAAACTGCCTGGGAAGGAGGTGTCACTGGGATTTTGGGTAAACATAAGCATCATTCAAAAGCACATTCAGTCACAATGTAATTAAATGGAGGCTGCACAGAACATGTCTTGTGAATTAAAGGACATATATGGTCCTGGATAGCGTTAATAAGTGAAGGATCTATCACCCCACTACCCTCTCCAGTCACCTCAGGTAAAATTTGAGACAAGATACTGAGTACGGAAAAATATTTTCTTTATACCAAACGCAACGGGGGTTCTTTAGGAAGAAATTTTTCTCTTTGAGGGTGGTGAGGCACTGGCACAGGTTGCCCAGAGAGGTTGTTGAGGCCCCATCCCTGGAGGTGGTCAAGGCCAGGCTGGACATGGCCTTGGGCAACCTGGTCTAGTGGGAGGTGTCCCTGCCTATGGCAGGGGGGTTGGAACTCGATGATCTACAAGGTTCCTTCCAACTCTAAATTGTTCTATGATTCTATGATTCTGTGCTAAATTCATCTGTACAAAGATGGTAGTCTACTGCTGATTGGGAAACCTTCTTTGGATTTCACTCTCAAAGACTTGTAAGGAGCAAATATTTTAAGGTACTTTGCAATATTTGCCAGCCTTGTATGGCTTTGCAGGTAGCCTTGGGCTTCTCCAATGTCACGCAACACCTGTGTGAGGGGCAACCGAATTGAACCCCTACGGCAGGATTCATCTTGCAGACTGAGGTGCCTACATTTATGTGTCTCCACCTGGAGTGGGTGTCTAAGCTACCAACAAAGTCAGTGCAGTGCTTGACTGGGGCAGGAAGATTGACTTCAAGACACCCACTTACCAAGCTCCCTCTCAAGCGTCCACGTCCACAGACTAGGAATGACTCCTCTTCTTCCTTCATCCTGCCAAACCCTCAGAAAAAATACCCACATCAGGTTAGGGGCAAGTTTCTCTCCACGTTGGGGAGACCATTGCAGAACTGTTAGCCCACATACACTGTCATGGTGTCTATCCTCCCCACGTCTCCCAAGCACCCATTCTTAGCATTGTTTCCTAATTGTGTGCAGATTTCTAACCAATAACTCCCCTCTCTTTCACTCCTCATCCTCAGCTCATAATTGATCAGACACTGAACAGCTGCTGGCTATTTTCTCTTCCTAAGAAACGCGCAGTAATTGTATGTATGGGCTCCAAATCCCTAAACATTTGGAGGGGAGAAGGACTTGAACAGGAGCCAGTTCTTTTTACAGCACTGGTACCAGCAGCAGTGGTAGGCATTTAAATCATGTTGGGGAAGGGCTGGCGAGGGTGGGGTGGGGGTTGTTGTCAAATTTGCTGAGATTCACTTTGAGAGGGAGAATAAAGAGAAGGAAAAAAAAAAAATGTTAAAGAGAGAAAAAACTGAAACCAGCAATCAACAAACCAAGGCAGCTCAAACAGTTGGAGTCCATCCCAGCTCCCGAGCAGCCAGATTACCCCCTAAATAAAACGGCACTGTTTCTGTCCATGCTCATCCACATTTCCCGAAGTCCAGATTGCTGCATGGCAAATAGATCAGCTTCATCCCACTCAAAACTCAGGGTTATCCATGAGGAGCACTGTCATTTTCATGCCCAGCTCTAAAGAGAAAGAGACCCCTGCAGAGGCAACTTTCAACTGTGTTGGAGATGTTTCTCCTGCTCTTTCTGCTATGTAGGAAGTCTAAGTTAACAGCTTCCTCATTGGGACATCGCAGCTTTATGCCAGAAGTTAAATGGGTGAACTCAAGTCATACCCATATGACAATGTGTTCCAAGAAAACACAGTAACTCATTTGTCTAGGAAGGACAGCTGCTTATCAGAACATACAATGTCAAGCACTGGGCTAATTGACCCTGTCTAACATAAAATCTCTTAAAAATCAATGATTGACTCGTTGGTGAAAATACAAGAAGCAGAGTAATTAGGCCAAAAGCAAAAACTTCACCTTCAGAAATATTCTTGAGGTGTTTCAAAAGAGTTTTAATTCATGTATGTGAAGTCACCTCTTCAGTAAGCTGCTTTTCCAAGATTAATAATAAAAAATGCAAGAAAATGAACTACCACTGCAGTGGGACACATCTCAGTCATCTGAAAGTAGGTGTCTACTCTCACTTCACTCATTCATAATACCTCTCTATCAACACATACAAACACTTCTAGAAGGTGATTTATCACATTTCTAATGAGTTGGCTTAGTTTAGTTTAGTTTAACTAAAGACTAGGTGTTTAACTAGTCTTGCTAAGACTTAGCTTAGCTGAGACTCAATGTTTAACAGCTAATGGCTAAAGTTACGTGAGACTAGTTATCTCAACATTTCAGCTGACCTGAAATTTAAGGGTGAGCCGCATTAAGACCAATACCTCGTATTTCATGTTCTTTACAGAGATGGGCAAAACACCACACTGGTTAATTTATTCAATGTAAAGCAGCACGGAAGATGCTTGAAGATTTGATTTTCAGTGGTAATGTAGAATGTTAGACATGAGATGCCCCACCCTTGATGCATCTCACATGACAAAAAAGGGCTCACAGCAATGAGGGGTGTCTGTTGGGGCTCTGTAGACATGTCCCCTTCCTGAACTTGCTAACTGAGGGCTAAAAGCTAGTGCCCATCTCCTTCTCTGTGCCTCCACTCTCCAGATCATAGACCACCGATTGATCGCAGAATGGCTAGAGAGTTGAAATCCTCCTAATATAGGGTGACGTCCTATTCCCTCCTTCGAGCAGTTGCAAAGAGTCTTGACTGGTAGAGTCAGTGTGAGCTGTGTCCCCCCACACCCACACTTTGCTAGGGAGGAGCGAAGGGGAAGTTACCAATGGCAGTTCCACATCAGTGGGATAGATCTGCTACAGAGAGCACCACCATGAAACGACTCACAGACACGTACGCACCGCCAACATCTTCAGTCTGTCTTGATGTCTTCCTCCAGCAGAGTGTTGTAGCAGATTCTAGTTTTTTTTCCCAGAAGACCTTAATCATTATTTAGCTTTGAACTCTAGAAAAAAAATATTCTGCTCTATCATCAAGAAAAAAAAAAAAAAAAAGATCCCCCAGTCTCCAAGCCTTTACTTCTAATTTTGGCATCTTAGTAAAATTTGAACTCCTCAGGCAGCCCTAAGGGAAAAAACAGACCCTGATATGAAAATTGACACCTGAGCTGCTGCCATTTCTGTTCAAAAAGACAAAACAATATGTAATTCCAGGAATAGCTGCTAAAATCTGATAAAATTTTGTGTGGGCCCAGTAACCTTACACTGGACGTTTGTGGCTACTTCCTAGAGAAACAAGAGAAAGCAAAGAAAATTCTTCTTCGACAAATAGCACATGTAATACTACAATTGGCTACGTTCCTAATAGGCTCTCCATGCCAGCGATACAAAGAGCGTAACCTTAGAAGAGAGGTGTGATTGCTGTCTTGGACTGAGCTTGCTCTTTAAGGAGCTTGCAGCGCAGTTAGACCTGGCTCAGGTGTGGTGGCCTCCCCCGGTAAAGCAAAAGAGTCCTGGAGTCACATAACTGGAGAAGGCGATTAAGAAATCAGGTCTGCTGGGAATACAGGCGATGCCTACCCGGCAGCTTAGCTTTCCTCAGCCTCCAGAAATTGCCCCAAACCGCACAATAGTGACTACACATAAGTGTTTCTCCGTAAACTTGAGTGCGATGTTTGAGTTCGGGTCCTTGAGGAAGCTTGGGCTGACACTTAAGACCAGCGCCTAGGATTCCCCATCGCGCTGCGTGGACTGAAAAGCAGCCAAGCCGCAAATCCTGAGCAGAAATCTTTCCTCACAATGCTTAGTTCATGTCAGATGAAGGCAGACAGATATACCCCACCACTTTATTTCGTGCGGAGTTGTAATACTTGCAAATGCCACGATGTGTCCTGCTGTATGAGTAAATGAGTAAAATGAGTAAAAATCCTTGCAAAAAGCACAATTTTAGACCAGTGGAACACATCCCCCACAACAGCGTCGCAATTGAATTTCTGTCTTCTTATGTGTGCTTGATTTTGAAAGTATTTACCATTTTTTTGCGTATTGGATCTCTTCATTTTGCAGGACTATCCATAAGTCTCATCAACAGTTTACTGAGGAGAATTATGAACCGAATTGTTAAGGCAAAGGCACCACTGCGTCTGCACGCTCTTGTTCTGCAAGGGATGCACGGTTCTCCCACATAAAGAAGGGTGGTGAGCAATCCCTGCACTTGACATCAGTCATATAAAGGTATGTTTGTAAATTTAGTCCCAATGATGGCTGGGATTTAAGAAACAGAGACTCCGGAAAGGGTAGCATGAATTTTGGGCAGTGAAATCCTTGCTAAGGTGGCTTGCAAGACCTGCTGCCTTGGACTGTAGCTGCAAACAAGAGGAAGCTCTGATAAAGACCTGGACAGGGTTCTGAAAGGGCTACATGCAGCTGGGAAAAGAAGCTACAAGGTCTTCATTATCCTCTTCTGGGAATAAAACTCACCCAGAAGGAAGAAGGATGGAAAACACCAGCTGTGGCAGATGTGGCTGATGCGAGAGGGAGACGGATTAGTTAAAGCTCTGCTATGACTGGCCTGGAAGTCTTCTCTGCTACTAAGAATAAGATTGGTATCATCAGCTCTTCCCTTTAGCTTTGAAGCTCTGTCTACATACAGATACCCTTGATGGAGGGTGTGAAAGACGAAATGGAAGGGCCAACAGGTACGTTCTTCAGCACAAGAAGGAAAATATTTCGCTTCACATTAAAAGTTTGTCATTTATACCTCTAATTCCCTTCGTACTCCCTTTATACCCAACAGAGAGTATGATTCCTTGGACCTATTACAGGATTCTGCTAAAAGATGAGATAAATGAGGTCAGGTTCAGATTGAACATTAGGAAGAAGTTTTTCACTGTGAGGGTGGTGAGGCACTGGAACAGGTTGCCCAGAGAGGTTGTTGAGGCCCCATCCCTGGGGGTGTTCAAGGCCAGGCTGGACGTGGCCTTGGGCAACCTGGGCTGGTGGGAGGTGTCCCTCCCCATGGCAGGGGGGTTGGAACTCGATGATCTTCAAAGTCCTTTCCAACCTAAACCATTCTATGATTCTATGAAATGTTGTGCTAGATGCCTTTGGTGACAGTGACTTTAAAAAAAGCCTTAAGCGACAAGCTCAGGTGCAGAAATTAGATGAATTCCACCCATTTTTTCACGTGTGCAATACCAGGCTGGTTGATGTTGAGTCTAAAAGGCTGTTGGCTCTGTTTGGGACTTCCAAGGCTTTCTGCCTGTCCTTCTGCCACCATATTTAAGCTCTTGGGTCTCTAATAAAAGGTTGAATTCAAACTACAGCTGTTGCCCCAGTGGGGCTATTAACAGGAAACCTCCCTCCTCTCCTGAGCTGACTAGTTCCGTCAAGCTTATACGTACTCAATGTCATTACATTTTGTACTCCTCAATTAAACATGGGTATTATTGACCTTTTGATGCAAAATTACCTATTTGCATATCTGGCACCCAGCATACCTATTCAGTTCTTCCAGGAAACAGGCTCAAAGTGGATATTTCTCAAGCTCATCAGACCATGTGTATGAACGGGGAGTTACAGCAATACTGCAATCAAAAAGTCCCTTTTTTTTTTTTTTTTTTTTTTTTTTTGGCAGACACATCATCCCATTTATTTCCTCAGTACAGGAACTCTTTGATTGTCACAGATAATGTGTTGGTTTATCACGGCCCAACCCATTGTCATCTGATTTCTCCTACCTTCTTGTTTCCTCCTCATTCCATTTATTTAATGTTTCATTCAACAAAACACATTGGCATGTTCCCCCATGCTGCAGCACAGGCTTTTGTTCCAAGCAAAGTTGAAAGCAAGTTTCAACGCTAAACAAGGTTAAAATTAGGACAGTCCTTAAGGGCATCAGCAAAGCACATGTTTACATGCTCAATGAAACAGGCTACAATGATTTTTCTTTCCATCAAAGACACAGTTTCCAGCTATGGGTTGTCATGATTTTCTTTAAAATAATTATCTCCAAAGATGCTTGCAGCTGTAGGCGCTCTTACCCTCCCTAATTACACAGCTAATAAGGGAAGCAGCGAGAACGTCAGAGTGAAATGAAGGCCAAAGGCAAATCCAACACCTTGGATCCACCACTTAGTAACTGAGCTGGCCACAAACCTTCCTGATCTTGCCAAAGAGGGATGAGGCTATGGAATGAGCTTCCCACAGACAGCTAATGTGGCAGTGAAACTGACGGCTTACGGAAGGACACTGCTTGTAGCTTCCTCAAAACACATTAGTATCGTCGCAGCAGGTTGAGAAGCATTTGGGGAGCACTTGTATTACAATAGCCAGGCATTTGTTACTGTGGGGGTGCAGAAAGCAGGTTTTGGGGACACAGGTCCAACCTGTGCCAATGAGGGACTTGGAATACATTCTTCCACATCCCACGGGATTGTTCTGACCCCACTCTCTAAATTGAAAGGGACATGACTCATTCTCTCTCTTTGGCCACTTCATCCTGCTCTGCAGAAGAGTTTCCCATTGAAAATTTCATGGAGACTGGAACATTTCTGGGGGAAAAAAAATCTTCTGGTTTTTGACATTTAAATGAAATAAAACAAGAAATCTGATCAACAGTTCCTGTCTAACTGTCACATACGAGCACAAAGAAAAGGCCAAAATCAGCATTGAATCCCATCATGTTTTGAGAGGATTCAAGTTTGTTCACTCTATAAATGGGAAGGAAAAAAATATTTTATTCCTAAAAGTTTAAGGTTTTGGGTTTGTTTTTTTTTTTTCTACCTTTTCTGCCCACAGATCCTGAATATTAATTGCCACAGATCTTTAAAAGCATTGCTTGATTGCTCAGAACCACTTGCACAGGGTTTGCCTGCAGAGGTCACTTGTGGAGCTCCAAGGAAAGGGAGAGCAACAGCTCAAATAAACTAACAAGCAGGGGCAAGGCCTGAGACTACCCTGTTTGGCAAACTGACCGTCACCCTTGGGTGTCCTGAGCCATTTGCTGCTTGGTCTCCTCTCCAATAATTTGGTTTCCCCACCTGCAGAGTAGTGAGGTATTGGCTGCTCTAGTACAGGTGTTGTTCCCCAGGTGCTCCCAACGCAATTATAATATTGGAATATCTGGAATTATAATGTGTGTTTTGAATAAAGGGCAAATACCATGGCCTTTCTGTCTGCTAGCAAAGATGGCCACAGTGAGAGTGACCAGCTCAACCTTTCCATCAGAAACCAAATCAGTCATATCCAAGCCATGAGCTGGAGAGGATGACATTCCTTCTGCCCACTCTATTTGGAGTGTTGTTAATCTTTGGAGGAGGCACAGGCTGTTAAGTTGGGAGTGATGCTTGAATTCTTTCCAGTACATAAAGGGGGGCTACAGGAGAGCTGGGGAAGGGCTTTTTACAAGGGCATGTAGTGATAGGATGAGGAGGAATGGCTTCAAACTGGAAGAGGGGAGATTTAGATTAGATAACAGGAAGAAATTTTTCACTCTGAGGGTGGTGAGCCCCTGGCGCAGGTTGCCCAGAGAAGCTGTGGCTGCCCCATCCCTGGAGGTGTTCAAGGCCAGGTCGGACGGGGCTTGGAGCAACCTGGGCTGGTGGGAGGTGTCCCTGCCTGTGCCAGGGGGGTTGGAACTCGATGATCTTCAAGGTCCCTTCCAACCCAAACCATTCTATCATTCTATGAATTCATAGTACCCGGAATCACCAGCTCTTGCCTGTCAGATAACACCCCATGCCAGCTGAAGACCACAAACAAAACGTAATAAAAAATAAACTAGGGTAGAAAGAAGGAAAAGAGCTGTTTTATGTTATCACTTCACTGCGTATACCAGCACACCTCTAAAGCTGAGGAGAGAAAGGAGGAGAAAGGCCTTAAGTTCCCTTGCCTTTTAGCATCATTTCCTATGCATGCACGTAACATGAACGCTGCAATTAAATAGCCAAGCCAGCTGAAGACAGAATAAGAGAAAAAAAATAGGAGGAGAGATTTACAGACCTTCCAAAAGATGGAATTGAAATATGTAAAAGAGGGCAGTGCTGATTGCCAAAATACTGGAGGTTTTCTGTTCCTTCCACCAAGCTGTATTGTGAGCGATGTTTGGGGGGGGGCAGCGGGAAAGCGTTGGAATCTCAGGGTTTTTATTTCACCATGAAACTTTAGCACAAGAAATTTTAATTGTGGATCCTTGTGGACAAGACCTTGAAATCCTACCCAGCCAGAGCTTTCTGGTCCCAGAGTGTTCTTGGAACTGGTTGTGGCTCCCAGTCGCTTGGTTGCTTTATCCAAGTGTGTTCTCTCAGCCCGTCAGCGGGATGCAGAACGGGTCAGAGGGTTAACTATTTGTTAGCAGCCTTGGGCACAAGAGTTTGGTCAGGGGCTGTTTCGTTGCTAGTCGTGCAGGCAGTGTGTTTATATCTATTTTAGAGGCTATCGCTGTGGGAGTTTTCTTTCTTTTTTTTTTTTTTTTTTTTTTTCCCCCTTGCTTTGGAAAGTGATAGGGCTTTAACGCAGTTGGCACCTAATCAAGAAACTCTGGAGAAGGAACACGAGTGCAGCCGCTCCGAGTAATTGATTGTGGCTACTGGTTGGCTGCATTAGTGTTTGCGATAGCGTGAAATACTATACGTTGGAGGGCCTCAAAATTATCGGGGTATTTAATCATGGGCCGGGCATGTCTCTGATGTATTTATGTGTATTACCATCGGAGGGTCACCTGGGCGACGCACTGAGATAATGGAAAGAAAGAGGAGTTGGAACTTAAGGCAATATATCTTCTTGTTCAACTTTTAAAAGTACAGAACTTCTTGGGAAACACCAGTAGCCAACTAATGTGCCTCTAGATGATTAATCTGCATTTTAGAGTGTGAATATTTTTATTCAGGTCCTCAGTGGGTATAAGTTGGAGGGACCCCTGTGACATTGATATAGACCAGATGAGAATTTGGCTTAGTTACACTGAAAGGTGGGTCAGGAATCCACATGAGAAATCCACATGAGCTCAGATTATTTGGAGACTTCTATTTCCCAAGTCCAAATATACTATAAAAACAGCCCCTCCTGCAGAATTGTCTTGTTTCCAGATCCCCCAGAAAACCTGCAGTGGTGAAAGTTTTGAGAAGTCTGAAATCAAAAGGTGATTTAGTTAAACTTTTAGCAAAATCTTGCTTGTGTTCTAAGGTTTGAAAAACTATTCTTGAAGCAATACTGACATTTCCCCATTGTTTTAATTTCCCAGGCCTCAATATAGATTATTTTTTCTTCTTTTCTAAATTTTCAGGCAATTCTCCTCTTCCTTTCCTTTAAATAAACGCAGTGATTAATTTCACTTCTTAAAATTATTTTTGTTACAAAATCTCAATAAATCCAAATTTCAGGAAGCTAAACACCTTGATAACTACTTGCAGAACATTTTTAATGTTAATACTAAGGTTATAACATTTTTACTAAAATAAGTTTTTCCTACGATCCTTCATACACCTTTCTTCTGCCAAGGGCTACACCAATTTGCTGCGAAATCGTCTTGAAGACTGGGATAAAAGTCCTCCATTAAAGCTGCCACCGGGGACAAAGACAAAAAGCAGATGGCACATTTCATTACCTTGCTAATCCCCACGCACATATCAAGCATACAGGCTGGCATTCGGCTGCCCTATTTTTATACGCCCAAAAGTTAGACATCTGAGTCTGAGCTAGCCAACCTCTGTGAACGTAATAGTCGGAACAGGGAAATTGCAGCCTAAAACAGGTTTCTAAGTCTGTGTGATTCATCTCCCCAGGTTCTGCATTTCTCTCCACTGATTGCACAGGTCTTAGGTGAATAGGTCAGACTTAGACATGAAAAAGTGGGGCAAACCCAAACACAGGGGTTTTTATCATCCTCTGTACCTCCATCCTCAACAACCCAGAGAAAACCAAAAAAATCACCTTTACCTCTTCCCTTGTAACTGAGAGCAGGAGGGAACCACATAATAAAATTTAATTACACCCCATATACAGGACCGCTATGTGACCATGCATAATAACCAAATTATTATCCCTCCAAGGAAGAACTTTCCCTTGAATGGGTCAAATCTTTCAGATACCTTCAGTGATTGTTTTTTCTTTTTTTCAGATCTTTCAGTGAAAAATTACAGTACTAAAATTTATTTCTCAGTGCAGTGCTTCCTACTTCCACAAGCATCTTCCTTGCTGACCCAGAAGTCATATCTTGGCCCATCCGATGTCTGGAGTGTAGCTGTTCCTCTGAACAAATCCCTTGGAAGACTTGGTCCAAGGCATGTACTCACACCTTGCCTGGAACACCGCTGAAATTTAGTGAAATTTAGACTACTACATCCAAGAGACTGACTGGAGGAGGTTCTGAAGATTCAGAACCGCAATCCCAGCACCACGTTTGGACAAAAGGAAGATGAGCAAACTATTTCTTTCTCCCTTTTATTCAGGATAGAGCTGGTCAGGGAAAAGAAGGAAAGGTTACCTGGGGCAGGTAAAAAGGAGGCTGAATCTGTAGATCGGAATGCTTATAGAATTCACATGAAAATCTAGAGCAGAGAAAGAGCTGGAGTCTCCTGGGCTTCCACAATAAACAGCTCATCAGTGTCAGCTCATCATGTTTGTGTCATACTGACCAAAATTTCACTGATTTAAGACAGTGAAATGTGCCAATATATGTCTGACACACCTTCTTTCAACTGTATTATCTGTCTTTTTATCTGTCTGCCTCTAATATGCTGAATCATTAGTTTTTCATGGAAAGTAACATTTTCTTTCTGAAACTTCCACTCTCCATTAAAAAAAAAAAAAAAAAAAATAGTGGAAAATGTAGCTGTAGTACTAGGTACTGTTGTGCCAGATTCTCACTTGGCCTGGATCAGTATACCTCTGCTGACCTCAATAATAATTTAACTTGAGGGCAAGCAAAGAAGTACTTGGTGTTCAGTCATAGAGTGACTGTGGCTGATCTGCTGAATAAATCAGACGAGACCAACCCGTTGCTCCATAAATTCACAGTAGCCAGTGGCCAATGCATTACTCTCAATCAGTGGTACAGGAATTTAATTGGAATCTTGCATTACTATTGTTGCTGTTGTTATTTTTAAGGGGTTTGGCTTTTTTCTTTTTTTTTTGTTTTTTTTTCCATGATTCTTTGCCAAGTTGCTCAATACTGTCACTGGCCTCAAACTAAAGCTATTAAGTTTTTCCCAATGTGAGCATGAGCTAGAAATTTGGCTCATTTCAGAAAAAAAAAAAAAAAAAAAAAAAGAAAAAAAAGCCCACTCCTTTAAAGGCACCTGGTTTTCAGCATGGACAGCTTAGCATTTATCTTACCAATGAGAAGCGCACAAGCCTTACCAATATCCCACATTTATGTCCCCAGACATACGTCCCTGGCTTTGATCACACTGCTGCTGCACAACACCGATGAAGTTTGTGCGGTTTTGCCCTCTCTCAGTCCTCAGTGGCTGCACGTGAAGGTACCTGTGAACCTTCCAGTTCTTCATTAATTGAAGCTAACGGGAAGCTTGTCCGTATTTTCCATAGCCAGATGCCATCTTCAATAGAGAGGGGAAATTACAGAGCACCTTCGAGGCCCTTCTGCCTTGAAGGCACAGGGAAAAAAAGTCCATCACTCCCTAATCCTGCCCAGCCTTGCCATGGTTTCTGTGCCTCCCGTGGGGGGACACCGTCTCCGTAGGAGAGTGATGTGGGACAGACCGCACTTGAAAGTACTGGTAAACGTGACACTTTCATGCTCTTTGCTGCATAATGAAATATTTCATGTTCAGTTGTTTGGCAGGCGTGGATTTTGGGGGTAGGGAGTGAGGCAGAGGGGCAGCGGGACTGAATTGTTTTCCCCGGTGTGTCTGGGGTTGTGGTTTGGGTGGTTTTCTTTCTGCTACAGCTCTGGAAGAGAGAGGAAGGAGAAATGCGTAGCGGGGCAATCTGAAGGAAAGAAAGGGAAAGAAAAGAAATATTTCTGTAGTGATGTTGATTAACTGATATGCAGAGGAAAGAGAGAGAAAGAGAGAGTAGCACGTTAACAAATCTCTCTTTAAATCCTAACTTACAAGTGAAAATGTGTTGGCTCCTTCTAAATCCCTACAGAGATTTTGAGACATTGAAGCCAGCAGACACCCTATGATCATCTAACCTGACCTTTCTTAACTCAGTCTAGAAACTTTACCCAGTGATTCCTGGAATGGAAGGAATTATCCCCACTATGTGAGTACATTTCTAAGATGCAGCTTAATAAACTGATTATGGGTATCATATTGCCTGTGATAGCAGAGCACTGGATGTCATGGACTGGTTCCTGTGTTCCTCGGGAGGAATGTTACCAACGACTTGTGGTTGAGCTAAAGCACATTTATCCCTTCTTCCTGCAACTGCTACTAATTCTGACATTGCTGACAGAGCTGCCTCGTCCCAGCCGGCACGGGGAGATTCATAGCCGTATGAATCACAGCGCAGAGGCAGAGCTATGCTGCAAACATTTCCCAGTTCTTTCCTGGAGTGATCAGGTCAAGGTAGACCAATTTTTCTGTTGTCAGAGCTAAAGCTGCAGCCGCAGGAGTTTAGGGCTATGTGGTGCAGATCCCCCTTAGACGCTCTGCTGCCATGCCTTGGCTAGATGAGGATTTGCATTGCTGCCCATTCTGGTGCATTTTAAAGGCGGTAATCTTGCTGTCTCATGATCCGAAGACACAGGTAGTCAGACACAAAACCTGAAAGAGTAACTGCACCAGGGACTGAAGGTGTGTCAGAAGCCATAATCTTCACCCCACACAGCAGTTTTACAGTTGGGGAAGAGATACTCCTCTATCTCATCTATTCCACCCCTTGCCCCCTGATAAATAAGTCGGTTTTGTAAGGCTATTGCAGCTCCACTTTCCGTGAAGATGTCTTCTTCTGCTGCTCCACTTTCCATGAAGATGTCTTCTTCTGCTGCTCCAGAATTTCATCGAGTGGAAAATACAAATTTGGCCATTTAGCCAGGACTTCCCACCAGAGCAGCACCTGCAGCACATCTAGTCCTGGGACAAACAAGCCCCAGCTCTGTTGCACTGGAAAAGAAAGGTTAACAGAGCCTGAACATGGTGGCTTCACAGCACATATGTAGTATCCATGATTTGCATATGCGCAGAGTCTGACACAACCACGCACAGGTTGAACTTACTGTGCAGGTGAAAGCTCTCAGCCCAGGGTACATACAATCATGGTCATGTGTCCTGGTCATCCTGGGCTCGCTGCATATTTGCAGCCTGGCAGACATGCTCATATCCCTGTCTGGGATTATCCAGATGAAATATGGGATCATTGCACTTTTGTCTCTCCTTATCCCAGAAGGTTATGTTGTGGCACGTGGGATTCAGCACTCCCGAATATGTAAAACGATAAAACTGATATTAAAAAAGACAGGTTGTCATTCTTTTGCCTTGAGGTAAAATTTTAATCTCTTGGATTCCTCATGGTCTTTGTATTCTCTTGTTGAAAGCTGAAAGACATCATGAAGTTAGATGACCTTACAGACACTGGCTGCAGCTAAAAAGACGTAGCTGGTGATTCCTGGACAAGGAAAGTACGGGACTTCTTTAGCTTGGGACTGCCTGAAATAGCTACTACAACTGTTGGAGTTAGGGCATTTCCAGGTCGGGAAATGTCACAAGATTCATACTGTTAACAACAATGGGCCACCATGGGACAGCCAGAACTGCTATTCATGTTTCAGGCTCTGGAGAGTTCAGAGGTCCAAACAAAACTCAGAGCTGCAAAAGTTTGGAGTATCATGAAAATAAAGTCATCTGGAAATGGTCTAAGAATGTTCCACGGTGGTTACTGGCAACAGCTGAAGAACCTAGGTAGGCAGGTCTCTCCTTCCCAGGATGCAGGAAATGGTGTTGGGATGGCCTTTCCCAAAGTATTTTGCTTTGTGTTTCCCTTCACAGTCGGTAACAAAGCCACATCCTGCAAACAATGGACGTGGTGCAGGAGACTGGAATCTGACACTGGAACTTCTGAACACTTGGCATTAAAACTTTTAGCATCCCGCCCCTGTGCTAAAAGAAACTTATTGCAACTGATACCAGTGAGGGGACTCAGACATTTGAGAAGAACAGGAAAAGATTGGAGGTTGGGTGTGGAACAAATGCTGCCTAAGAGTGAGGAACCTGTAATCAAGTCCTCCGTTGGGGTACAGACACTCAGCAAGACAAAACAAGACTAGTATCAACGCAGTATAAAGTTGGGGTATCGAGTTGTGCAAAGCACGATGTCTGTTCTTGAGGGTGGGAGAAATGGGTTTCAGTGGGGTTCTTCTGGATTTCAGGGCTGAGGACTTGGGCTCGGTGCTTCTGAACATCTATCAGCATGCAAAACCAGCTCATAGTAGCTCTACAGGAGTAAGAAGACCCTCCCATGGCCTGAAGAAAGTTCCCCGACAGCACAACTTAGGTGTATCCTGTGTTGGTTGCCATATACAAGCCTTACCTTAGCAATCAGTGGGCGCGTCTGGAGGGTTTGTAATTACATTTGGTTCTTAAGGGTGCATTGTAAGTCCTCTTTGAGGGCTCACTTCGATCCTTGCAAAATGGGACTGTTGCAATCGGGTGGTCTGTACCCACAGGTGCACTTCTAATTAAAATGCAGTGTGGAAAATCAGGGGAAAGACCTGTAACAGGGAGCAGGGGTCGTTTTTATGGCAGCCTTACAGAATTAAGACAGGTAAAAGTTTGGAGCAGGTAGAAAGGGAGTAATTTTGGGTCCTTGCTAAAATAGAAGATGTTTATTCATAAAAGACTTCCCTCCCTTTTGTTGCTTTGATGATTACTCCTCACTCTGCCTTACTGCTTTGTTTTGTCCTATTTCAAAGCAAAAATGATGCAAGAAAATGGATAGCAGAAGAGGTGGACCCCCTAACATCAGACTTCGTCAGGGACCTCACTTTGAATTCATCAGCTTAATTAAATGTTCTTCCTGCCTCCTTTGATTGGTATGCAGAAGTAGCTCCTCCAGCGTGAAGCCTGTCCGTATCTCATTACATGACACAGGATGTCCCTGTCAATATGACAAAGGAAAAAAAAGGGCTGGGAGTATCCATGCCTTGCTGTACCTTGCACATCTCCCTGCAGGGATAGGATCCAGTGGCCAGCGTGCAGGCATTACACGTTGTTTTGGACGTTGCATGTTATCCACACCAACCTCTGACTGGCACCCCAGAAGCTGCAGGTCTCCCAGTAATTCTGTTTCTGAAAGACTTCAGGACATCTTAACTCACACAGAGTATCTATGTGTGAGCAGCTGAACTGAGACATGACTATACACACATTTTTTCACTACCTCAGCTAAGAAGTAACACGTATTTAACAGAAATCACCAGTTCTTCTTCATCAACAGGGACTAGAAACCTGAATACTGTTGGTACAAGCAATAGCTTGCTTTGCTACAATATCTTGTTTACTTTTAATTGCATCCCAGACCCTGTCTTTTCTACTCGGCAGTTTCTCTCCAGATTTTGCATAAAGAAAGACTATCGCCCCACCATTTCTAGTGAAAGTCATTTTGGATATTAACCATGTAGTCTGGATGTGACATTCAAGTCTTAGCTAGTCACTTTTGGCTTTCTTCTTGATCTGTGCAAAGAAACAGGCACCTTCAGAAAGGAGGAAACACCCTTTAGAGATTCATCTCCCACCCCAGAGACTATCAAATGAATGCTGGTTGAGTAGCTAAGATGAATAGTTAAGTCAGATGAGATGAATCCCACATTTAGGATCCAACTCCCAACAGAAACGGAGGATGTGTTTAATTTTAAACGTCATCCACATATTGAGATGAACGTTTGCAGAAATACTGGCTTCTGACCATTTTCTAGCTTAAGCAAAAATGGTTTTCATCATTCTAGAATAACTTCTTAAATCTCCCAAATTAAGAAAGTTTTTACACTCATATTTCTTCCCAAGTTGCCAGTTTTAACTGGCTAGTGAAGAACAGTTGTTTCTTATTCATTGATTTGTTTTTTTATAACTTATCAGTTTCTTGTTTGTATTGGCAGTGGCCAATCTCACCTCTATTTAACGCCAGACCCTCTATGAAAGCGTCCTCACTCTAATTCTGGTGAGAGAGAGAGAGAGAGAGAGAAAATTTATCTGTGAGAATTTCTGATGAGCATATTACTCAGAGAACCATTAAACTGAGAATTCTCCATGTGCACCAATATTTTTTTTTTTTTCGATGACATTTCTCCTTTGGGTGTTCTTTATATGTCATGGTTACAAGACGGTTTTCTAGAGGAAGGACATCATTCATAATTTAGAAAATTTTTGGGGGGTATTGCTATTATTCCACTGGGAATATAAAGTCCCTCTGCTCTGGAATTCTAGCTCTGTAAGTCTCATGAAGGAAGAAGGGGTGAGGGGAACATGTAGAAGTTAATAATATTTTTAGAGTAAGAAGCAAAAAATATCTCAAACACAGATCGAAGTTAGTGACGTTTTTGTGCTGCTTTTGTGAAATGCTGGTACGTGTGTGCAAATGGACTGCAGTACGATGCCATTTAGTACTTGGAGGCGTTCTAGGTCCATCAAGGAGTATATGTGGGGGCTTGCAGTGGTATCCACAGGGACTGAGCCCTTCTGAGGTAGATTCCTTCACAGTTACTATTCAGCAGAAACTTCCAGGGATCAGATCCTCAGCTGGTGGGAACCAGAAGTTCTGCCACCTGCCCAAAGCCCATTTGCCATTGTCCGGTCCTACCAGACCCCTGAATATTGGCACGTGAATCTGTTATTGCATTAGAACAGGAGGTTGCATTTGCTCAAGTAATTGCAATATTTTATCCTCCCTGTAAAAGGGGACGTTAATTTAAACACTTTAAATATAAGCACTATGCCTGTACTCCTTTAAACAAAATTAATCCTGCTCGGTGCTACCTGTGTGGTGCAGCTATTACTCACACATGGATATCATTTGGGCAAAGACCGTGGATCCCATCCTGGGCTTCAGGTCACTCTGGGGAGGAAAAGGTGGAGTGGGCTTTATCTGGGAAAGCTGAGAGGAAAGAGTAGTAACTTAAATATTTCCCCAACCAATGTGCTGCTCAGAAGCTGAGATGTAAGAGGGCTTGTCAGTCTGGAGAAGATGGATTAGTGAGCTCGCGTAAGCGGAGTTGCATAATAAATGCAATTTATCCCTGGATCCACAATCTGCACGGGGCTGACCCTCCAGGGCTGTCTGTCTCTCCGCACAGCGCATCAATGCACACACACATATCACCGTAGAGAACGCGTTTAGGTGTCAAAGGGTTGCGGTCAATCAATCACTCCTTTGGCCACCACCTCTCTTCCCCTCCCCTCAGGGGGGGCAACGTTCTGTGTTTTATTCTTTCCAGCCCTCATTTATTTCTTTTGAAAGAACAAGCCTTCTTTTGTTTGGGGCTCCTACAAGTTGCACTAGGCAGGAGGGGTGGGGGGATTCTCTCACGGGGTCTCTGAGGCAAACCCCACAGCTGATTTCTGAGTACACCACGTACCATGGTGTCACAAAGATACCACAAACAGAGAAAAGTCATGCAGCCATGTGTTATGGGAGCTGGCCCCATATTCATGCCAAGATTCTGGATTTCCTGGCGCTCTAAAGCTCTTTGGACCACAGGGATTATACATTGCACAAGGTATCAGATGCCAAACACTGACTTTTTAAAAAGCACATGGGAAACAAATCAAAATGACCTCTTAAAAAAAAAAAAAAAGGATCCTATAGATATGTTTTTAACAATAACAGAGCAGGAAACTTTGCCTTACTAGACATTTACCCAGCTTATCTGCCTGCTGGCATTCCTCAAGTGCACTTGAACGCATGCTGGGCCACCTGGGTCTGGGATCCTCTCTGGTTTCACAAACCAAGCAAGGTCAGCCGAGGGCAGAGGTTGGATAAGATTCCTCTTCGTGAAACCCCACTGTCCATCAAAAATGGTGCTATTCTATCAGTTGGCAATGAACTTTTTTTTCAGTCAAAGATTATCCCAGAGCCGGGAACAGCTGGAGTTGTTCTTATGAACAATGGGTCAAATCCAAGTCCTTCTGACTGCCTGTCCGTTGAAGACTTGGTACGCTTTGCACAACATTGGGAGAATTCACCCCAAATGACCTGATCAAAGTTATTTTTAACTTACCTTCCACCACCCAAATTCCTTTGATAAATAAAATGCTACACACAGTATCTGTTTTATTGACTTCCCTTTGCCAGGGAGGAGATACAGCACCAAGAGAGTTCCCCGGCCAGCAAAACCCTTGCACACTTGCTCTGCTTTCAGCACGTGAGCAATGCTGTCAAACTCAATTGAAGAATTTGAACCAGGCAACATCCGCCGTGATATTTCAGGACTTAAGCTGTGTTCAACGGGATTCAAGTAGCATAAATAGAGATGTCTACATTGTAGAAACCCACCTGAGCTTGTAACTCTCAGCTCTCCTTAGAGTCAATAAAAGAAAGGTCTCAGGATGTGATCCACATAATCTAGGGAATACATGCACTTTAAGATGAACAAAATGTGGAACAGTGTTTGAAGGAGTTCAGTAAGTTTGTTTTGGGGAGTCAGTTAAATGCAGCATTTTTTATTCAGGACTAGTGTATTGGGTTTGCATGGCAAGGTTTTGGGGGGGGGGGGGGGCTACAGGAGTGGCTTCTGTGAGAAGCTGCTAGAAGTTTCTCCCATTTCCGACAGAGCCAATGCCAGCCAGTTCCAAGATGGACCCGCTTCTGGCCAAGGCCTAGCCCATCAGCGATGGTGGTGGGGCCTCTGGGATAACATAGTTAAGAAGTCGGGGGTGTGGGGGAACCAACTGTGCAATTGCAGCCAGAGAGAGAAGTGAGAATATGTGAAAGCAACACCTCTGTAGAACCCCCAGGTCAGTGAAGAAGGAAGGGGAGGAGGTGCTCCAGGTGCCAGAGCAGGAATTCCCCTGAAGCCCGTGATGAAGCCCATGGTGAGGCAGGTTGTACCCCTGAAGCCCTTGGAGGTCCACGGCGGAGCAGAGATCTACCTGCAGCCCATTGAGGACCCCATGCCAGAGCAGGGGGATGCCTGAAGCAGGCTGTGACCCCACAGAGAGCCCATGCTGGAGCAGGTTTACTGGCCGGACTTGTGACCCCTTGGGTCACCCACACTGGAGCAGTCTGTTCCTGAATGACTGTAGCCCATGGGAAGGACTCACATTGGAGAAGTTCATAGAGGACTCTCTCCCATGGGAAGGACCCCACACTGGAGCAGGGGCAGAGTATGAGGAGTCCTCCCTCTGAGAAGGAAGGAGCAGCACAGGCGTGTGATGACCTGACCACAACCCCCATTCCCCATCCCTCTGCGCCACTTGGGGGAGAGGAGGGAGAGAAATGGGGAGTGAAATCGAGACTGGGAAGAAGGGAGGGGTGGGAGGAAGGTGTTTTAAGATTCAGTTTTTGTTTCTCATTATCCTCCTCTGATTTGATTGGTAACAAATTAAACTAATTTCCCTACTTTGAGTCTGTTTCGCCCATGATGGTAATTGCTGAGTGATGACTCTGTCCCTATCTTGACCCACGAGCCTTTCATTATAGTTTCTCTCCCCTGTCCAGCTGAGGAGGGGAGTGACAGAGAGGCTTTGGTGGGCACTTGGTATCCAGCTGGGTCAACCCACCATGACTAGGAGCCCTCAAGTGAATTTTAGCAGATTCTCAAACAGTGGCATCAGGCTGGGGATAGATCAACATTTCAAACCAGCACTGTCCATGAAGGAATCAGTCCCATTCACCCCTGTCCTGCATCATTCATTCTATCTGAAGTCACCAAAAGGACCCTCCACCCCAAAAGCTCAAAAGAAGAAAAAGAATTAACTACTCATTTTCAGTTTAACCAGTGAAAACTCAGACTGGGCGAGATTAGAAATAAAAAGGGTTGTAAACAAGTCTCTCCACCTGCCCTTTCTTGTCCCTCTTACCTGATGAGTTCCTAGGCGAAGACTTGATTTCAGTCAGGCAACTGTCAGCAGCATCCTGGATTGCAAACCAGTCCACACAGTCCCTTTTGGCACCTGAGGGAATTCATCTTTATCACACTGGAAACCCTCACTTTTGTGGTCACCAGTCTTCTCGGCCAGGTCTCTGCTCTTTCTGTGGGCTGCATTCTGTCCATGTCTGTATCTTACCCTCTCTCTGGCCTCCATAGATGTCTTTTTTTCTAGGGAGGCCTTGATGCTGTCATGAGGGTTATACTTTTCCTTTCCTCTATTTGACCCGAAGGGTAGCATCCTACACAAGATAAACATCGGTCTTCTCTCCTGCTGCTCAGCTGCAGTTTTTGTGGAGGACTGTAAGTTAGAACAAATCTATTGTTCAATTTACCCCTTTTTAAAAAAAATAAAATGTTAATTTTTCAGCTGGCCTGTTTCCTTGATTGGATTATCCTTGGGCTGCTATCTGACATTAACAGCGCAAGAAAGAGAAGAGAAGTCCGTAAAAGACATGACTGTAGTCA
This sequence comes from Vanellus vanellus, assembly GCF_965231255.1. Lineage (NCBI taxonomy): Eukaryota > Metazoa > Chordata > Aves > Charadriiformes > Charadriidae > Vanellus > Vanellus vanellus. Next base: position 3,138,513 of record NC_138906.1, read on the forward strand.
CCTTGACTCGGTTCAGCCCATATTGTTGTTGATTTGTATTCCGGGCTACAAATTTGTGATTTTTGTTCAAGGCCAGAATCTACACTAATTTCAATCAGAACCCTACTAGTTGGAAAATGTTTCCAAAAAAGATCCAGCATGCTGTTGGAGGTGGGTGATTTATTTTGCTAGGCACTCTTTAACATCTGATGCCTGAAATCTTATTTTCATGCCTTCCTTGGAAAACACAGGTTATGAAGTTCAAGGTTTCATTGGAGTGTCACCACCGGGAACAATCAAGAACATGAAGACAGTTCAAGACATCTCAGTATAAGGACCACTCATACTGAACTACTCCAGAGTGCTGTAGACCAAACGTAAAATCTAGATCCAGATTCTCCTTTACCCTTGGACACAACTAGGAACCCACAGGATGGAAGGAAACTCATGGAGACAGACTAAAAATGGCAGCTTTGAATGCAATTGGTTTAAAGTGAGTGAAATTATGATGATATCTGCAAATACCTGAACACCTGCAGCAGCAGGAAGTGAGAAGAGGGTTGCTACAGCAGTGATGTGTGTTATGAAAGGCCCTGTATCCTTGATAGCGCAGGGAAGGGCAGTGATCTGGGAAAGGGAGGAGATGCAGGAAGCCAGATGAAAAGTTTTATTAGGTGATTATTAAACTAGCCTGCGGTGCCAAGCACAGCGCAAGGCTGCCAGTTTGTCTCACTGTAAAACCAAAATTAAAATAATGAGAGGGACTCTAATCATGGGGTGTCTAATGGCTGATTTTCTGTCTGTGCTGGCTGACAAACTTCACCACCCTCATCGGTCTGAGAGAGAAACTCAGAGGTAGCAGAGAACCTTCCTCCAAGGGGAAGGTCACTGCGGTGCCCTTCATAGGTACAGGTTCCTAATGTGGTAATGAAAAGCGTGATGAGAACCCAAACCACCCAGCAGCCAGGGCTACCAGAGGCTGGCTCCTTTCCCAGTGAATAGAGAGAAGATGGGACCGTCTTTCAACCACCTACTCATGGAGCCTTATTCTTTTGTCGTGACTGCTTCGTTCCACAGACCCAGGAGCAGCATCTAGGAGCCTTGAGAGTGGGTGGTCTGAATCATTCGTCGCTGCCACATAATGACATAATATCATCTTGGGCATCTTCATCCATTTAGGCACCTTAATAGGTGGTCTGAATATAATCCATTCTTCACGTATGGGATACAGATGTCTACCACGGAAAGGAAAACTTTCTCCTGAGGGCTGGAAATGGACACCTTTTCCATTGTGCCCTGGCTTCAGCCCTCAGGGAGGTGGTCAGGGTGATGTGAAGAGCATCAGAATTATAAACATGGGTTTGCAATGTCTGTATCTAGATCTAACGGCAACTGCAAACAGCACGTGGATGTTGATCAAGAAAGATCCAGGATTCACAAAGCATTTTATCACACATTTTGAATCTGACTGTGGTTGCTGGGTCATAAGTAAGCGTTTGGCAAGGGCTTGTCAAAAAGAGCTCTGAGACAAGAAAAATATGCTGTTACTCAGCAGCAATGTTACCCAGGGGACCGATCCTGGGAAACGCATGATCCGGGCGGACCACACCGTTCACCTGGGAACATCAGGTAAGGCCTTCTTCAATATGAATGGATCTCATCTCTCCAAAGGGCTGGTGCAAGGTTCCCTTTGACACCATCAACCTTATGATTCTGCATGCTGTGGCCAGTCTCTTCTTAAATAACACAGGCAGTACAGCCCTGCCTACATCACATCTCTGGGGACACGTCTGCCATTTCAATTCAACAACTTCTCTCTTGTAGGAAGCTTTCTCCACATCGAGCTCCCATTTGCCTCAAACTCCTTTTCACCTCATTACTGCGGTGATGGTGACCTTCTCAGGCCCCTGGACCTAGTCCACCCCACAAACCTGGTCCAGGGACCTGAGAAGGTCACCGCCACCACGTCAGGCTAGCACAGAGGAGGCAATACAAGTCAGACTTCCTTGACTTATGATGTTGTCCACCCACCTGAACACAAGTGTTCTGTGGGATATGTTAGCTGCCTTTAGGATCTGGCGGCAGATTTCCATGCCTAGAACTAGCAGTTCTGGTAATTCTCCAGGAGACGAAAGGGAGGAATATATAGCACTGGGCGGAAAGGCAGTGCTGTTCTTAGAGAACTGTGTGGGGCTGACGTAATGTTCTGTGCTATGATATTCCCTGTAGGAACATATGACTTTGGGTCACAGGTTTGCGGGTAGCCATCTTGTTAACGTAATGGCAGCTCAGGGCAATTCAGCCTCCATTTTTCCACTGCGTGTGCATATGCGCATCCATGTGGTTTCGCCCGCAAGCACGGAATCAATATGACTGGTGTTGCCTTTTATAAAATCCATGCTTTGTCTTGGTCCCTTCCCAGTAAACTATTGGCTCACCATTAGTGGATCTGGTAAGCTTCTGCTGTACAATTAATAGCCGTGCGAGTTTGTGGGGTGGATGGAGAAAGAGACCTCAGGGCTTCAGCACTTGCAAATCCCACAGCAAGTTCCTATCTACTCCCACTCCTGCAGGAACACCATGGCAACGAGCTCAAACTGTGCAAATTGGCTGCAAAGTACTTTTCTTCAGTCAGTAACACAATACTTTTTCTTTCTCCAGACATCCAATATACACTTGCACCCCCCGAACACCCCTCACCACCTCCCAATGTGATAAGCAATTAATTTGGCTAAGGCTTCCTTTTTTAGGGGCTAAAGCTGTTAGAGTTGCTGGTCTTGGAGGAGACCTTAAATCTGCTCTCTCCCCTCCCAGACCGTTCATGCGGAACACCGCCACCTCGCCTCTTGGACACTAAGATCCAAGCCATGTGAGAGCAGATGTTGAGCTTGCAAAACCTGCCTACCATCCCTGAGAAGCCTGTTCTGCACAGAAAGCATTTCTTCTACTGATCTTTAGAGCAGGATGGACCCTACTTGACAAGGCCCTTTTCTGAGGGGCCATTACACTGCAGAGACAGTTCTACTGTGATCCAAATCCTCTTTCCTTCCACAGGTTTAAAAGAAAGAATAAAATGTGTGATGGCTCAGTAAAACACAGCAGGGGTTGCTAATTTCCCACCCGGTGCTCCTGTTCCACATCCTCAGTGCAAATGATGGGCTCCTCTTTAATTCAGAGTCTATGGTGTGAAGTCTCTAAATGATATTCAAACTCCACTGTAGATTCAGGACACATCAATGCTCAGCCTCCTTTCTCCACCAGGAAGCCACCATGGGCTTGGTAGCTGGCATGCCCTTATTCAGACATGCTTTTCCTACCTTTTGCAATCCCTCAGGTGTATCGCAATTTGTATTACAGAAGTACTGAGAGGTCCTGTGTGAAATGCCACCCCATTTGGCCAAAAAAAGAACCACTAGTAAGACAAAGTCTCCAAGATGAGGAGCTTCCAAAGACGATGCAACTAGACAAACTAGGAGAAAGAGAGGTGAATAAAATGAGGCATGGTTGGGTGAAGCAATTTGTTTAAGGACACATAGTCTCTGTTGCATCTTCCTGCTCAGATCCTCACGGTGGCTGAGATGATTTGATACTCCCAGTGCTTTTTTTGAAATTGAAAGGAAACAAGGCCAACACCACAGCAAATACCAAGGCTGTGGTGCACAGAGGTTCAGGGTTTGTATTGGGAAAGAAAGGTTATGGTAAACACATGATGCTGAGAGACTTTGATTTAGGGAGACGAGAAGAAAAGAGAGGACAATTCCGGGTATAGCACAGAATAAGACATAAAGCCAAATGGAACAGCAAGAAAATGGACAAACAGAAGTAGCAGGACCAGTCATCAGCATCAATGGAGATGTTATTGTCTTTGAACAGTGACAGGGTGCCTCTCGACAGAAAAAAAAAATCATAAACGATGAAAGTCATGTCAGCAGCAAAAAGTTGGCAGGAACCAGTGCCTGCACGGAGTGGTGCTGGGCTGCACAAGAAAAGTTGCTTATTATGCAGAATCACTTACTTGGTGCTCAGATTTGACTCCCTCACTCCTACTATAGCAGCCTTTCACTCAGCTGAAAGGGTGACATTCCCAAGATGCATTTTATGGTTTTTTTTTATCCCCTAGGCTCAATTATTCTTCATTTTGAATGCAGAACTGGTGTCCCTAATCCAAATCAGGAAGGTCCTGTCATGAGTAGACTCACTTATTTCTTCATTGGCAAAGTCCGAAATCCATCAAAGTAAATGGGGCAAAGAAAACCAAGTGGTTTGGGGGCAAAGTCCCTGAACTGGGACTTCTTGTATGATATGGGGCAGGTCTTAAACACATGTAATGAGTTACTCTAACTGTGCCTCACTCCTCAATTTAGACAGAAGGGATAAAGGCATTTCTTTTTTTTTTTTTTGGATAGCAAGCTTTGATTGCAGCAGAGTTCCTAGGTGCTCTCCTGGATATAACATTTACCTTTCCAGGAGGCGGCGTTTTGCTCGGCTGTGCTCAGCGACAGCATCCATTTTTTCCCTGGGGCCATTTTTCACCCTGGAGAGGAGTCTCACACATTGCTCTCCTGCTCCTTGCGCTTGCGCTCATTCTTGTTCATTCCTCTCAGATAAAGTAACGTTTACTTAAGACTGGAAAATCTTACTTTATGAACCTTTTACTTCATGGCTTGGGCTCGGCTCAGCTGAAAAATTAGAGGCCACATCTTCACATAGTATAAAACGGGAATAGGGCCAGTTTCCACCAGGGGAGAATCCAGCCTCCCCTGGCAAGAACAACCCTGCTCGGATCGACCGGTGAGGGTTAACGGGCCGTCACGCTTCACTTTTAACATCATCCTTAACAAAAGGAGAACACAGGAGACATAGAAAGGGAGCGAGAGATTTTCTGAGGGAGCATAAATATAATTGCAGTCAGAGGCCGATATTTTCCACGGTTTGCAGCAGAGTCATTCACGAGCCTCAGACATCAATAAATGAACCTTTAACTTGCCTCCTAGCTCTGTTATCCCTTCCACACAGTGCTTTAATTACTTGGTGCCTAAGAAGCATTTTGGACATTGAAGTCTGTCACCCCTTAAGCTGTCTGCCCGACTCTTCATTTCACGAACAAGATACACACAACCTCGTTTAGCCAATGGCAGGCTGGTCACACAAGTATTATGTTTTTCCTCTCGCTGTCTACTGTTTCACCACTGTAGGAATTACACAGCCAAGAGCACAGCAGGAATAATGGCTCTATTCATTTCCCCCTGGGACTAATTCTTACAGATGGCAAGCACCGCGATGGGGCAAATTAGCTTCTTATTTCGTTTGGAGGCTTAAAGTTATAAGCTCATTTTGTTGTTGTTTACGAGGTAGCTGACCGCAGGACGGTGCAACCCTGTACATTGCTGTTAGAAGGAAAGGAGGCAAATCCTCTGCCAACGGTGGTCAGGGGGTAGGCAAGGGGATGCTAGGAGGACCCTGTCACTGCTGAGCCCGTACCCGTAATGTGTGCTCGGATCTGCAGCCGGAGGAAAGCTTTCTGGCTGCCTGAGCTCCTTGGTCAGGTGCTGATACAAACAGGAGGCTTAGCCATGCTGCAACCCAGGATCACGGCCCCGGCGGTTTGGGAAATGGGGATTTGTGAGTGCTTCTGGGGAGAAGTGGTTGAAAAACAAGCGGGGTTTCCACAACCAGGCTCGGCTGCTGTTAAATTACTTGGAAACGTGCTACAGATGAAAAAAAAAAAAAAAACCAAAAAAAACGGGAGATCCTTGTTTACCCAAAAAGACTGACAAACTGAGGCACACATGAATGTTTTCTTTCACAGTCATTTGCCTCTCGAGACACACGAGACAGCACCAATTTCAAAACTCAACAGAAGATCCTTGCAAAGGGAAGGCCACCTTTTTCCCTTCGGCAATCACTGTGCGGTTTGTGATTACCCACTGAACTATGGCCACATGCACCACCGTACCTTTACCAGATGGCATTTCCAGACAGGGCTGGGCCTTCACGTACATCAGCGTTTGTCTAATTTTCCAAGCAGAAAATAGTAAGGATATATCCTCGCTTTTGAGTGAATCAGCATCTCTCTGGAGATTTCAATTTATACCAGTCACTAATCTGTCCTGTAATGTCACTTTTTATGGGAGCTTTCATGGTCAAAGCCTCTTCTCATGAGTAGTACCACGAGTAATAATAGAAGATGTTGGATGGGATTTCATTTGCTTGCAAAACCCTGTATTTCTGTCTCAGACAGAACCTGTCAGTGAAACGAGTAACTGTCGTTCATCAGAGATGTTATTAAGAGATGTTTTCTTGCAAGTGCTGGCCGAGATAAAGGGGTTATTTTCTGCGGTGTCCCAGAAGACCATCAGGGATGACTAACCTCTCCTTGGAGAACCTTAAGGACAGTGAGTTTAGCCTCCCATCAGAGAGGTTATAGGTCCTGACTTGAATCATACCAGTGGGATGGTTTCAAATGCACGACAGACTCAAGTCCCAAATTCCCTATCCTCTTTAGTCTTTATCAGCACTGTAAGGAGCTCTCTGAATTTTCAGCATTTCAGCTAAAATTGCATTTTGGCTAAAATTACATTTCAGCAGTTGTTATACACATATTCAGAAGCTGGTATACACGTGACTATTTCAACTCTGTTCTATCTATAGGTCTATCAACACCCCTGTTCTGGTGTCCTGATTTCTTCTCTCTCTTACCTATCCATCTCTCCCAAAAGTCCGCTCTCCTCTGATTTTTTCTGCATTACTTATTCCTGTGCCTGTCTGCTACTTAACTATCTTTCTGTTTTATCCAGGAGGGATATGAGAATAAGAGCTTGCCTCCCTTCACTTTCAGTGTTTACATGGCCGTCTGCGTTGGTCTCCTTCGACTGTAGATGCTACCTGTTGGGTTGACTGGTTCTCTGTTGGGCATAAAAGACCTCAGCATGTCTTGTTTAAACATGCATATCTATATTATAAACAATTTTCACCTCCCTTCAACCATCCTCATCCTTTGCTCCCTGCCCACCATTTTCTTTCTCTCCTTTCTACCATTCAGGTATGTCCACCAGACATCTGTTGCAGTGCCACACTCCTGACATCCATGGTAATTTCTCTTTCTTAAGATATACGATGCAGTGTTCCAGAGTCATCAGACACTGAGCCTTTTTTCTACAGTATGGCATGTCCCAGAAGACACAAAACAGTATTCACACATGATGAGTGTGGAGGTTAGTTTTTTGGGTCCTTCACTCTCACAGGCTCTCATTGACCCTGACTCCTTATTCTTCTGTTCGTCATGATGGAAACTGGGAGGTGTCTTCATGACACAATGAAGAAGTTCACACAAGCAGACAGCCGTGTTTAGGTGATCATCTTGCTTCTGGTCCTTTAACTAGGCCAGGATTTCCATATGCCATGACCTTGTGTGACGCTGCTTCTTCTCCATACCCTGTGACCTTACTCTGTAGATCCTACAGCTCTGGGTAATATTGTTGCATTAAGTAAAAGCTTACTTCCTGTCACTTATTTTTTCTGTAGAATGGAGCAGTTGCTGGCCATTGACTCTACGACTTCACACTGCTGAGGGTTAGAAAGACCTCATAGCTCATAGGTTTGGTTTCAGCAGTATTTACAAAGGCTTTTATTGTGCACATGTGGCAGAATTGCACATTATTAGATGATATCGTGTAATTTCCACTCTGAAAAAAAACTGAGGTTTTGATGATCACCATAAGCAGAAAAGTGGCATATATCTTGTCTACATCTGAGATCTTCCTAGGTCTGCATAAGAATATGAACTTTTCTTTTCTGAAACAGTTCAAAACATTCAAAATAAAAATCACTCTCAACAATGTCAAAGTAATCTGAAAATTAATTTTGGGGGAAGAAGACATTAAAATTTGGATTAAAATAAAAAAATTCACACGTATGAAATAGATATAGCCCATTATAATAACTTAAAAATTTATAATGACCATACAGCATATAAAACAATCTTCAAAATAAAAAGTCACGATGATGAGAAAATTCATAATTCTCTTTTCTGACAAGGTTAAGACAGAATGTTTCCATCCTACAAAATGCTACATTTGCATATGTACAGACACACACATATGTTTGCAAAATGCAGCCTGCTAACAGACACGCTTTTCCTGAAAATTTTATTTGTGGAAAAAGAAAAATAAACTCTATTTTCAACACAGAAACAATCTCTTTGGGAAGCTTCCAGCCACAAGTGAATACACTGGTAGAAAAGTAAACCTGATTGCTCTCTGTAAAGCCACCGTACCATGAGGTAATGCTCTAGATGGTTTAAACTACCCCAAAACTGTAGGTACTCCGGGCTAAGTATGGACAATTAAAGTAACGTGTGAGGCAACATCTCCTCCATAGCTTTTCTATACGTATCCACCGCCAGCACCTTGGCTTTAGATAAAAGGTAGCCTACCTGTTCCTTAGGCCCATGGTTTTGTTGGCTCTATGGTACAGGTGGGATGTGTTTTTTGAGCAATCCTGAGCTGCCCTGCAGTCATGCTATAAGTTTCCGATCTGCTGCTTTCCCTGCTCTGGTGAGATGGAGCTTTGTCACAGTTTTCCCTCAGCTCTGCAGAGAGATCTCACTGTCCTTTGTAGGGTGACCACCTCCATTTTCTTCCAAGACAGAAGAAAAGAAGTGAAAAAACCCACATGTTGATTGTATTGAATCACAAAACCAACATCATGCTGTGGTGGAAATTCCTTCCTCACCCTGATTCCTCCCCTGCTGGGTTTCTGTCTTCGCTTGGAGCCAGTGGTTACTGGAACCACAAAGTCCTACGTTTCATGAGGCCAAGTCCTTGACTGCATCCACCACCACTCAGTCCCAAGCCCTTGAGGGGGAAGCCCAGGCTAGCAAAGGCACGCAAGCACAGTGATGAAAGCCCATATCAGCAACGTACGCATGCAGACCTCCCTTCCTTTCTGGATTAATGAGTTCTACGGTAGAGTCATTGCTGGTTTTACAAGCGTAGACTCAAGGCAGGAGTGGGGAGGAGGGGAGGGCTGAGAGAGGAGGCATTGAAGTTTAATGACAAAATCACGGCTGGCTTTGCCAGGGCGTTTCGTTATAGAAGTTGAGCGGTAAGATCGTTTCCTACACCCCTGTGACCAAAGGAATGCAGGGAGCACGTGGCTTGAACCAGCCGGTGAAATGGATAGCTCGCCGAGTCCAGGAACACGCATAGGCTGTCCCAGCCGCCGCAGCACAGCCTCGCCAGTGAATGAACGAGCTGCTCCAGAGCTTCTCTAACTCCCGTCCAGGGGATTAAACGATTCACTCCAGGGTTTGCAAGGGAAAGCCTGGGTGAGCCAGCCAAAGGCAGAGTGCAGCAAGCATGCAAGGAGTTCAACTCAGGATTCCTTATTAAAGGAATGGAAATGAATAACAACAAAGTAAAATTCCAGCAGCGAAAAAGCAAAAAGGTTCCATGTTTCTGGAGAGTCCAGGCTGAAGGGCTTGTAATGTGATGCTGCTGCTTTCTGTGCTATTTCATTTTTCCAAATCCATCCCCACCACACACACAAACGGACAGACACACACACACACACTTCCTTCTAATCTTGCACACTGAACTCTCAGAAGCTTAACTGGCATTATTACCTATGCATGTACCAGCCAGTGTCCTTCGTTCACTGGATTATAAATAGCAAGTGATAAAAGCAAATATTAACAGACTGATCAGCACTTATTTTCCTCCTTAAGGCACGAAAAGAGATTTGTTGACACTTATCGCCCCCGAGGTACCTCCCCGGGTAGGGGCCAACTCATTCGGATCCTGCTGTTTTCAAAGACCTCTGCAGTGGTCGACAAGCTCCCTTGAGTAATGTCAAACTCATGGACTAACATCTCCACAAGCTAGAGAAGCACCCTAAAAGTTAAGCAGGAATCTGGAAGCGAACGTACCTCTTCCCTCCTGCTAACATTGCATCAAGCTTGCAAGGGTCATGGGGCTTGAAGAACAGGAAGCAGAGAGGAGTCTGGCTGTATAACCTAATGGTTAGTGGCCTCTGGTCAAGGCTTCTGGTGTCCAGAATAAAACAAAAATACCCTTTGCAGAAATCTCCCAGAAAGATACTCACAGCAGGAAAATGTTTCATGACCTGTTTCGCTACTTATAGCCCTAAAGCAGCACCAACAACCTCCCAGCGTCCCTCCTTTGATTGTTTCCATCTGATTAGGGTAGTTTTCTCATCACCTGCAATTCTGGCTTTGTGAAGTTCCTTCTAGGAGCTAAATTCTACACCCCACCCTTTACTGAGGGAAGCAAGGTGCTGAAATCAGCCGGGTGCATCTATCTCACTTGCAATGGTTGCTGACCAACTTCCAGATGTTTCATCATGGAACGTTGCAACATCTGTGCCCCTTCGTGGAAAGACAAAGGAAAGCCTCGCTGCAACAGTGCAATCAGTGAAGATTGCAGGGAAGGGCAGTGTTTTTTATTAGAATGGAGACACATTGCACAAGGAAAAGCCTAAACCAGAAAAGCAAATAACAGACAAGTTCCTCGGTAGGCAAGCCCTTCTTTGAGGGTGAAACAGGACCAGCAAGTTTGTGCTTGGGTTCAAAAGTGTACTTCACTTGAGCAGTTGGTTTGCATCCAAACTGCTGAAAAGAAGTGTTTGGCATCATATCACGAACCATTAGCTGTTCATGGGTGATGGGGCAGGAGCAAGAAAACACCACTCCTGCTCTTAACAGAAATTTAAGACTTACTGAAAAGAGACATCTTATTTTAGGTAATCATATATCTACTGTCAGTGCCTTTTATTTGTATATGCATCATTTTTAAACAAGATTTAACATCATTATCAATTGCAGTATATATTATACAAAGCCGTATCTGAACTTTGGAGAAGCTTAAATCTGAATACAAATTTGACCCCCATCTCCAACATCTAGAGTCACAACAGTCTCCATACTCCTTAAGTCAAGTCTGGGTGTGCTAACTGAAAAGACAGTAACTCAGTGTCACTTCCTAGAGGCCTCCAAAAGTGCTTACAATAGGCAGAGGCTATATAATTTGATTTTTCCTAGATATTCTTTTTATCCAGAGATTTGCTTGCCTCCCTTGGGTTATCAGGGTTTCTCGTTGCTTTTGCTGCCTTGTTTGCAAATGCCTCTGAGGATTTTCATCCAGAACACGCGTGCTACTGTGAACAGAGAAAGCTGTGCAGAAAGGATATTATGTGAAATCCAGGGCTCTTGGATATTCACCTTGTGTAGGCATAGAGCACAGAATCTGGTTTAGACTCCACAGTCTTGGACGTTTGAACCTGCCTTTGTTGGGTGTTGAGGAATTATTGACCAGGACTTGTAAGTGATGAGCTGTTCTTTTCAACATGTGCTCTGAGTTTTACTTTCTTCCTAAAGCGACCCCATAAATGGGAGACCTATTTCTAGTTGAATCACTCCTCTGAGGTCAAGCAGCATTCATGACATCATATACTCATTTTGCCCTGCTGAACCCTTCTTTTCATCCTGCCTCAGCCCAGCAATTATTATTATGACTATTATTCATTCATAGTGAAACCATTAACATCATCCTTGCTGGTATTATGACTACTAGTTTGCAGAATTTCTTTTCATCTCAGAATACTTTGAGTTCGAGAGGATTGCTGTATCAGGAAAGACATCTCAAAGGTTTTGGGGATCCCAAAAAAGAATGGAAACGCCCATATCAAGGAAATGCCCCTTCGTGGCTGGTGCAGAGATCCCAGTGACAAACAATTTTCTGTTACTCCATTCCCTGTGTTTAATAAGAGGAGCTGCATTATGCCACATCAGCTATGCATGAAAAAAAATATAAAGACCGTTTTGGTGAACAATTTCTATCCAAATAGGGTTAATCTTTCCCTGTGAGCTTCTATCTAAAAACCACACCTAGTCCCAGCACATTGCATCCCTCCTAGGAAAGCAAGCTTAGCCCAGAGCACTTCCAAACCCTTTATTTTATATTACTACTGCAGTATCATGGAAAGTCTTAGCCAACAGCAAAGTCTTGCTATGCCAGCTGGTAAATAAATGTTAGAAGTGAGTGAGCTGTAGGATTTCTGCAATATTGCGTATCGGTTTATCAAATCTGGCTGCAATGGCTATTTCCAGATCAAGTGAAAATCAAACTGCTCCTTCTTTGGTACTATATTCTGAAAATCCTAGTATCTCTTTCTCTCCTCTGAGCCAAGTTCACGTCCCAGTGATTCACCCACTTGCCTCTTTTACCTGGTTTTCAGACAGAGAAAAGCACATTGCTTCCTAGAGAAAGGGAATGGCCCGATGGGCAGGACAATTTCAAGCTGAGCTAGAAATGCAGCTTAATACACTATCAAAAATGATTTGAAACAGATGTCTTCATGCCAGCTGATAAAACTGAAATATTCTGCTTCGGGCTGAGCTACCCCAGGTTAGAAGCTGACATTTTAACCTTTTCCCATTAAAAAAAAAACCAAACCAAACCAAACCAAACCAAACCAAACCAAACCAAAACAAAACAAAACAAAACACATTGGGGGGGGGGAGGGGCAAAGTAAAAAAAAAGTCACTATTCAAGTCCTGCCTTGAAGCACTCATAAAACTACCGACGTGAGACAAAGCGGTGGAGTATGTAGCGCCTGTGTCAGAACCAAGAAGGACAAGGCAGGGCTCCTGGGTGTGACTGCCGATGCCTGATGCTGTGGTTTCAACGCCGCAGCTACTGCAGCAGGCTGCCAGGCATCTCAGTCATGGTTTGCAGGAATTCCTCCAGCCGCAGCCTGATGCGCACAAGTAGGCAAGAGCAACCGATGGCCACAACAACGCAGTTGCGCGTTCAGCTCCTCGATCCGCCCTTTGTACCGACTGACAAAAAGGATGAGCTGCGCGGTAAGCAGATATCCTCGTTTCATTTATCTTAAGCCGATAACTTATTCCACTTATGCTACAGCATCGAGGTTTAAAAGGAGATGACCCAGCTGACCTCCAGCAACATCCACCCGGCCCCTCTCCCTGTTGGCTCTCGTCAAAGTCCTGTCTGTCAAGCACTTGCAGACTTTCAGCCTCTGCAATCTCAGTATCGCGGACAGCAAGAGTTTGTATACAAAGCTGTCACCACCCTCATGAGTGGGTGGATTTTCCAGCTCATCTGTAACCTGAGTGGCACTTCAGCCCTGGGATCTTTCTTCCTAGTGTCAACAGCATGCAGCGCTGCGCTATCCCGTTACACATTATCTTCGATCAAGTTGATGGGCAGGAGGGAACAGAGCCAGAAGTAATTGTGACAGGCTGGGTGTTTTTACAGGCACAATAGTTAATGGGCTGGTTAATGTAAAGGATTAGCCCCTTCATCCCCAGGACATATGAGAGGGGAGGAAGGGGGTGGGCACTACTCAACAAGCCCCAGTAGGAAACGCCACGATCAGCTTGTAATCAGATAGAAACAAATCAGAAAAAATCCTTTATAATGTCTTGTTGTTGGCATAAGGGCTGGGGTTTGGGGGCCCTGATGCTCATGGAGTATACGCAGCATCCAACACAAAAAAACAGACCCCTGATATGAGCTGTGCTTCAGGGGAGCAGGGAAGGCACAGGAACCATAGAACCTTAGAACGATTTGAGTTGGAAGGGACCATAAATATCATCTCATTCCAAGACCCCCTGTCCTGGGCAGGGACACCTCCCACCAGCCCAGGTTGCTCCAAGCCCCGTCCAACCTGGCCTTCAACACCTCCAGGGATGGGGCAGCCACAGCTTCTCTGGACAACCTCCAACAGGGGCTCACCACCCTCATAGTAAATAATTTCTTCCTAATATCTAATCTAAATCTCCTCTCTTTCCATTTAAAACTGTTATCCCTCATCCTATCTCTACGGTCCCTGATAAAAGAGTCCCTCCCCATATTTCCTGTAGCCCCATTAGGCACTGCAAGGCTGCTGTAAGGTCTCCCCAGGGCCTTCTCTTGTCCATCCTCACCCAGGAGATGAGAGGAGGAAGCCAGGGGGAAGCTCTCAGCTGTGCTGCGAGGACATCGGGCCTCCTCTCCCAGAAACTCCTCCTGGCAGACGATGCAGAGTTATGTCCTTGTGTCAGGGGGTTCAATAAGCAGTTGCCCAGAGGTATTGCTGCAGGCTGGAGCTGTCTGTGTGTACGGTGGACATTTGCCACATTGCCTAAGACGGCAAAGCCCGTGGATCCGACCCTGAGGCTCCACTCTCTCCCTGCTGCATCCACCTTCCATTGCAGCCGCTTTATCCAGAGGAGTCCATCAAGTGCTATTGTATCACCACTAAGTGCCCAAGCTTATAGGATTTATGGCCACATGCTCTCACGGCTTATGCGTCGAGAAGTTTAGAAACCCTTCCTCCAAATTCTTCAGGCAGGCTAAAACCTCCTGCCTGACGGCGGGATCAGCTTACAGCCCAGAGACAGTCCTACTGAGACACTCCCCAGAAAAGCTGCTAAGCACCAGAAGAAAAGGGACCGCCGTCCGCAGAAATCTGGGAGGAGTTAGAGCTGGCTTGGTAACATCCCAGTGCGGAAGGTAAATCATGAGGAGGTAGAAATCTGGGGCAGATGACAGGACCGTTTTCCCTTGTGTCACTAAGCCAGGGAGAAATGAATTTGTCTGGGGCCAAATAGTTTTCAGGTATGCTTTAAGCATATAATTATTTGGGTTTTTCCTTAGGCTGCTGGGATTTAACCACATCCACAGGCCAAATCTCTATCATCTACATAGCAAAGGGATGTTTTGCATCTTCCTCACCACAGTAATTTTCAGCTGTGTCACATGGTCCCAAGTACTTCAAAAAAATTTAGTTTAAGTTGGTGAAAACTCAGAAAAAATTATCTCTTCTTTCTCTTCTCTCTCCAAATGCCATCCTAATTTCAGCAGCAAGAAATATAGGAAGAAAAAAAAAAAACAAAACAAAACAAAAAGCCAAAAACTACTTAGCTGCTTTTTTCCCCCCCTTGTTTTTATACAATTTCATTATTATTTCATATTCTGATTTTTAGGCAGAGGGGAAAAATACAGGAAAAGGTTTAAAAGTAAGCTAGTGGGTTTTCCATCTTTGATTGGCCAGTTCATGTGCACTTCAGCAGCATCATGGTACAGTCATTACCACCGTTAGCACCCAGCTAATTCCAAGGAACTGTGCTCCCTACTGCACAATCGCCATCTTCTCTTGCATAAGTATTTGTAATTAGGATTAGGGTATACCCTAAGATTAGGGTATGTCATTACATTATGTCTGCACAGATCTTCAGAACCCGATGCCACAGAGGAGGACTGCAAGCTGGCTGGTGGACCAACCCCTCACACATTCCCCAGTACCATGGGGACTGGGTTAAGGGAAGGCGGAATAGCAGAAAGTTCTCGTGACACCAGTTCAAGTAACCTGGCTTAGAAACCAACTGAGGTCCTTTGGGGCTGATAGTGTCAAACCAAACTCTGAGAAGGGCAGGTTCTTGGTCACTAGAAGAAAAGCATCTCGGCAACTGTACACCAGAGAAGAATTTCACAGTATCACAGTATGCTAGGGATTGGAAGGGACCTCAAAAGATCATCTAGTCCAATCCCCCTGTCGGAGCAGGAACACCTAGATGAGGTTGCACAGGAAGGCGTCCAGGCGAGTTTTGAATGTCTCCAGAGAAGGAGACTCCACAACCTCCCTGGGCAGCCTGTTCCAGTGCTCTGTCACCCTCACTGCGAAGAAGTTTCTTCTCAAATTTAAGTGGAACCTCTTGTGTTCCAGCTTGAATCCATTACCCCTTGTCCTAATTTAATTCACTTAATTCTGTGAGTGTCCAAAATTCTCGCAGAGGGGCTGTTACCAACTGCTCCATCATTGCACTGAGACATTCCCACCTGCCTCACTGAAGGCACCAAGAACCTCGCAAGAGATCAGGTCATCTCTGAGCCACCAGCCACTTCATCGCTGCCTTCAAAAAGCAACAAGCACCGTCATACTGTTGAACAGATTTGGCCACCCTTGGGTCAGATATTTGCTCTCCACCACATCCCCTCTGCCACTGATACTTCTCTTATATTTTAGCAGGTATTTTTCCAGCATCTTGGTTTCTGTGGCAATGGCTTATGGCATCTCACAGACTGCTTTGGTAAGTGAAAGAGAGATGCACCTGCACCAGGGTACATCATCTGAATACCCTCGGGATTTGACGGCAGTGGGGAATTGAGTGCAGGTTGGAGATCTGATGAAGCCTGGAGTATGGTTTGGGAGTGGAGCGAAGGTAGCTCAGCCAAAGCAGTCTACTCCATAGACATATAAAGTGAGGAGGGATTAATCCCAGCCTGGTAGTCTAATTTACAAGAGAGATGAGTGCTGAAACTTTTAGTACTATTATTATTTTTATAATTATTTTGGAATGATGGTCTGTAGTGACACCCGCTAAGAACCAGCTCTTCGTTTCTCCATTGGGGACCCTTCTTCCTCTCTCCCAAGCATGCATGTAAATTCTGTAGAAAATCAAACGTGGTTTCTGCTTCTGGCTCACATGCACAAAAAAGATCCAAGTTAACAGAGCTAAATTTTCCGCTCAGGGCATGCTTCAGCTTTGGAAATTTTCCACATGTCCACATAAGCAAAAGGGTTGAAAGCAACTGCGTTGCTGTCGTGAAATACGAGTGTCACACAGTCAAAAAGGAAAGTGGTTGTTCTGTTCTCAGCTCAGGGCTTGAGCAGCTTTCAGAAAATTAGCCAGGGGCAAAACCCCAAACTGTGTCAATAATGTATAACATTGAATAGTCAGTTTCTAAGAGGGACCCATTCATTTTTGGACACTGAATGCTCCCGGAGTTGTTCTAGCCCTACCTTACAGGCAAGTACATGGTTTCACAATACCAGTTAAGAGTTTAGACATATGCTGTCTTTTAGGAAATAGGGAATGCTGTAGTAGGTCCAACAAAGAACAACGTCCTCACTCAGCAAGGGACTCCCGAAAGCAATGGAGATGGAAACCACCCTGCATCAAAGAGCTTAGAGACAAAGCAAGTATTATCATGGTCATTAGAGATCAAGGCATCGGGAGATTAAAGGCTTGATTCTTGTATATATATGTCTATATATACATATATATAAAAATATGTACACTATTCTGGCATTGTAAAAGGACCCTTAAGTGACACTTAATTACAGATAGCTATTATAAAGTACGTACGAAATTCTGCTATGCAGAATGGCCAGTGTTGAGAGATAAGACAAGGGGAGCGTGTTTCATATTTTCCACCAATTCATAAATAAGGTAACGAGGTAACATAACACGCCAAAGTTACAGAGGAAATTTGTGGCAAAGCTGTTAATGAAGCCTAAACAACCAAGTTCTGATCAAGGACTCGTAGTTTCAGGGGTTATTTTTGTTATTTTTTTTCTTTAGAAGTCATTTAAACAAATATATATTTTAGCAAAGACTAGAGCTATTTCAGCTGGAAGTGGACTTTTTAAATGGCCTTTCTACAGAAAAATAATGTCCCAACTCTCAGCATAAGTGGGAAAAAGAAAACAAATATCCTCAGGAAATAGTTACAGCAAATTTGTCACTGATAAAGTAGTCAGTAGTTTAAATTAGACACACCTCATTTATAGATCTATGTTGATTTCACCTGCAAGGGCGAGAAACAAAAGAGAAGGAAAAAAAATCACGTAGAGATCACACACTGTTTTCAGCAACCTTTGCAACGCACTGCTTTGCCAAGCAAAACCCACTTCAGTTCTGCCTCAGACCAAAAGCAAACCTATACTGCATGAATCAAGATCATGTTTTCATTTAACAGAGGAGTGCGTGTGAGGGGACAAAAAAGAAGGAGAACAGTTAAGAAGTACAATTAATTAATGTAAGAATTTGACCGGATTGATCCATATGTTCGTTTCAAGCCACTAAGCTTTGGGCTTCTGCACCTGGACCCTTCAGGTTGCCTTCCACGCTAACAAAACAGCAAACCTGATTCAACATAAACAGTGTTCCATACCACAGACAAATGACGTCAATTTAGGATTTATTTATACAAAGCAAGCTTAGATTAGAAGTAGCAGAGGAGGAAAGGGATGAGAAGGGTTGAGGGGCAAACGAAAAAGTAATTGAGATCAAAGCCCTCGTTCAGCGAAGAATCTGAAGATGTGCTGCACGTTAAGCACATACTTACGTCCTTCTGGGGAAAAAAAGAAGTGTGCAAGGATAATCCTTAATTACAGAAGTAAACATCACACTTATTCCAAAAGATCTGGAATAATTGTTGTTCTTGATTAAGAAAATATTTTTTTCTTTTTTAGCAGCTTTTATGTGGTTGAGAGGTCTCTGAACCTGCAGGGGAAATGATATACACTTACATGGTGTTAACCTATGGTGTAGTAGAAAAAAGAAATAGGACAATGACTAAGGGACAGCCATACCTGCGCAGCTCAGATATCTGTTTTCCCCGGCATCCTGCCTCCTCCACGTGCCTGAGCCCAGGGAGAGCACTGAGTGAGGTAGCTCAAAGGTGCTCTCCCACTACACAAAGTTTGGTACCTCAAAAGTTTCAAGAGCTCTGAGACTCTTCCAAGGTGCCCAAACTGATGACCATTTCAACTGGGAAAGCACCTGAGTCAAAAAGCCTCAACACCCCCATGGAGAGGCCAACATGGGTCTAGTAAAGGATCATGGGATATCGGTGCTCTCTCCTGCTCTCACAATCACGTTGTTATTACAGCTTTTGGTCTTTGCTAGTGGGTCTCATGCGTGTTGTTGGACACTGGAAAGTGTACAACTAGCGAGGCCGTACAAAGGCAGCCTGCTCTGATCAGGCTAGACTGAGACATCTCTCTTTCAAACATCTAAGAACAGAAGACACAAATCCGAGTCATTAAACAGTCAATTTCAGACTCAGCCACTGCTTCCCAAACACGGTGTAAGATTTTATTTCTACCCAGATGAGTTTTTAACCCCTTATAAATTCAACAATGAGTACCGAATGGATTTTGTGATGCCCTCCATCACGCACAACCAATGAGCTCAGATTCATGACAACAAGCCAGCAACCTCTCGCTGGCTGAGCAGGACAAACCTCATGGTCTGAATTTCCCCTTTCCTCCAGTGGTCACATCACTTAATGAAGCTATTTAAGGAGGATGTGAAGACAGCGTGCAAATACCACTAAGGGGAAACTGCATTTAAAATTAGATTAATCCAGAGCTCTATCATTAATGTAACCTATTGTAAAGTGTATCTTACAGATTTCAAACAAATTTGCCTTCGAGTACCATGTGAGCAAACAGATTCAACTAAGTGAAATGCAGGAACACAGACATTAGCATAGAACAGCCAAAACAGCAAGCCATGTATTCTCTTCCTCGCAAATAGTAGCTAACTTAAAACAATACAGGGCAAAACATGGGTATACGTATACATACGTGCATGCACCTATCCAGATTTAACCACATATACGCAAAGACGCACATCACAGCTGAGAAGGTGCAAGGACATACAAGGTGCTATATCTCCAAGAGGATGAAGATTTAGCCGGTAGAGAAACCAATATGCCAGCAGCATGGGATTAGGTGATGCTCATCCCTTAACCACCCTTAACCACCTGTGGCTGTTAACGATACCCTTGTAAAACTCTGCATGGGAAAGTGAGCAAGGGTTCACTGGCCTCTTTCTAAACCCATCGATGCCAGCTGTTTCCTTCCCAGAAAAACTCATAACCAGGCAGATAAGATCAGTCTGAGATATAATACTTCTATTTGAAAGCTCAAATGGAGTGCAAACCTACCAGACACGGGTCTGGTCTGCATTTCATGATGGAGAATCAGGGTGAATCCTCAAGATAACGCCCTGCGTTTACAAAATTATTCGCTGACTCACTGGGAAAAAAAAAAAAGTGGCATTCCATGGTTAAACATTGTAAACTAAAACAACATAAAATGAAGATCATTAAGAGTTAATTGCTACCCTTTTTTCCAATAATCACCTGAAAAACCACTTCTTTTTTTTTTTTTTTTCTGGCTAGCCCACATAGTTGTCTAGACAACCAACACCTGCTCTTAATTAATGACTAATATCCCAAACCGGAAACAGTGCTCCCTTGTAACACAGACATGACCTCTGGTCATCTCCTTCTACCAGCAAATGTTCAAAACAGCTGAAGACGGCCCAGCCCAGTTAACATTGCCCACCTGCTGTTGTGGCTACTGAAGCCTGGACTGCTGCGCTGTGCTGAGCTCCTTTGGGGGTTTTGGTTTGGTTTGGTTTGGTTTCTGCTGTGCTGTGTGCAGTGACCTGAATTGGCACAAATCCGGCACTCGCACACACAAAATTGGAAAGAAAGAGAAAAAAAAAAAAAAAAAAATAGCCAGGGTGTTTGCTGTATGTTTTCCTTCCAGAGAAAGGCATGCCTCCTGCATTCCACCAGCACAGCTGAGAGTAGTTTGTCTCCTAATCCCCTCGGATGGGTGGGAGCCCTTCATTCACAATGGTCTACAACTAGAGACATCAGGGTCCCTCTTCAGGGACCATCTCCGGGGAGCCAGTGCAATATTTATTATAGAGTTGACCAGACACCACCACCAGCCCAATCAACCCAGGAGAAGACAGAATAGCCAAGATCTGCGTGAATCTGGCTCTCAGACTGGGACTGCAAATCTCTTCCAGCAGGAAAAGTGAGCAACAGCTCTGGTCACCTTCAGTGAAACTTGTCTTTTTAGCTCTAATCATAAGGATACATCAAAAGAAGTCCAGCTTTGCTTAGCCACTATACCGAGGAGCACAGACCATTGAGGTCCTGCCTCCAATGATGCTGACGGTGATGCTGATGACTGGGTGATGTTGCTTTCCCGAAGAATATGGCAAAATCTTATTTTGTGGAGGTCAACTGCACAGAGGGTATCTAACGGTGACCTTGCTGCCTGAAAAGAAATGGGCCAAATGTAAGATCCGAATGTGAGAAAGCCCCAGCTGACATCTTTTATCTAATAAACTATTTATTCTCAGTCTAAAGCCTGTATCTCCAGGTCTGCCTAATTAGCACCGAGTATTAAAAAGTCACAACTAGAACTGAGGGAGCTACCATTTACACAAAGCTTTACCTCTGCTTACTCATATCTCGGGCTTCCACTAACAGCAAAATAAAGAGTTATAGGACTGTCTCTGGACGGTGGGACTTGGTCATTCATGCTACAAGGTTGTTAGCACTGACCATGTGAGCCCAGATGAACTAGCAAACTTGCAAGTTACTCCTGGGTGCTGTTTAGGAGTTAGCATGGAAAGGAAATATTCCCAGGAGCCTGTTTCCATGCAGCCAAGAAGTTTTGAAGGTTAAGAGTGTTTATCAGTATATGCAGAAGTTGCTCTGTCACAGCTTGTCCCCGTGCTAGAGTGTAAGCATAAATGCAACCCGAGGGTCATAAACTATCTACTGGATCCATCTAAGACAGACTTTGTTGCTTACTGTGATATCTGACTTCAAGAAAGCAATGACTCCAGCACTGCCGGCCTCTGGCTCCCCATGCTGTCCCTACGCTGCCGTCATAAGTCCTCCACAGGGCGATCAGCACATGGTTCAACTACGACCCCAACTTGTCTTCTCTAAATTCTGCATTCATTTGTTGACATCAGTCGCCTAGGTCTATTCAAACAACACCATGCTAGGCATCCCCCGGTAATAAGAGGAGGGAACGGACATAAAAATTACCGAAATAAGTGAAAGTTGGCTTGCTCGCTCATATGGGCCCATGTAACTGTTGATTTCACACCAAGCAGAGATATGACCTGTAATTCAATCCAGTGCCTGTGAGCAGCAGAACTCTGCTCCATAAGGGAAAAAAGAATACGTCGCTGGATGCAGAGAGATGGGGTGGAGACTGAAATAAAAAATTAAATGAACTGAAAAGCTGCAGTTTGCTCCCATTCCCAGGCATATTTCCTCTCCAGCTCTCCACCCCTTCAGCAACAAGGTGCAAACCTTGACGTGAAGGCAGGGATTTCACGCACATGCATGCGCAGTTGCACGTGTGTGTGCGCACACATACTTTCTCATTTCTAGTTGAATACTGTGAACAAGGCTTAAGCTTACAAGAGTGGTTAACAGCCTGGGGAAAGGACATTGTTTTCACTCTTTCTTTTTGACGCAGGCTGGGAGGGGGACAAGGGGGTGGGTTGGGAGGTGAACGGTGCAGGGCAGCAGAAGAGAGATGAGATGGGAAGGCAAAAAGAGGAAAGCAGAGGAATTTGCCAGATATGTCCAAGTTCATCCACCTATTAATAAAAAACAAATGAGGAGTGACAGGCAGATAACACTGAGCAGGCCTCTGCCATTTCACAAACCGTCGCCTATAATTTCAGGGAGTAGGAACTCCAGCTGACAGATTTTTGGAGCCGGCCATGGTACTGTCATGGGGCTGGGGAGAGGAAGAGGAGGGGGGTGACTGGGAGGGGGCAGAGCTCTCAGAGAGGAGAGAGAGGTGAGCAAGGCTGAGGTCAACAGCGAGGTGTCGGTGGCAGTTCACGTTCTGCGGTCTCTGGTCGCAGGCGCAGCAAAAGCCGCTGCTCAATTTGGATGCACTCAGGGAAGGAGCACTTCATAAACTCTGCGCTCAACCACGGCAGAGCTGGGAAAAGCCGACCCGCTCGTCTCCTCCGGGGTGGCTGCTTACGCTGCATTACCTGACATTTCCCCTGACCCAGCATTACATGACTCAAATGCTGGAGGTTACATTAAGGAGGTGTGAACATCATGAGTCTGGATACCAGCCAAAGCTCACGAAGGTCAAGAAAGGATTATTTCCACCAACTTCAACTGGACTTTCAATCAGTTCCAGGTTCAGCCTGAGACTTTCCCTGCACGTACCCAAGAAAATGAGGTGATGTGCCATGTAATGAGTGGGACGACACAGTGGTGATGCTTGGGGTTTCTCTCTCATGGCAATTTTGCCAAGGACATCTGGGAACACTCTTGTTTGGAAAATGGATGTCCCATGTCCCAGCAGCTTTTTTTTGCTATTGTCTCAGAAGAAGAAATGGCCAAGACAATCTCATGAGCAGAAATCATAGAATCATAGAATGGTTTAGGTTGGAAGAGACCTTGAAAATCATCCAGTTCCAAGACCCCAGCCATGGGCAGGGACACCTCCCACCAGCCCAGGTTGCTCCAAGCCCCATCCAACCTGGCCTTGAACACCTCCAGGGATGGGGCAGCCACGACTTCCCTGGGAAACCTGCACCAGGGGCTCACCACACTCAGAGTGAAAAAAATTCTTCCTAATATCTAGTCTAAATCTTCCCTCTTTCAGTTTGAAGCCATTCCCCCTCATCCTATCGCTACATGCACTTGTAAAAAGTTCCTCTCCAGCTCTCCTGTAGGCCCCCTTTAGATACTGGAAGGTGCAATAAGGTCTCCCCAGAGCCTTCTCTTTTCCAGGCTTAACAACCCCAACTCTCTCAGCCTGTCAAGATGTTCAAAATATGGACACAACATGCAAAATTAGGGCTGGAAAGGTAACATGGTGATTAGCAAATCCTGAGACGAGTCCCTTGCTTTAGGGACATTTTCAACCACCAAGGACAGACTGCTCAGACAGCTGGGCAGACAAACCTCAGCCGCTGCTCCTTCACTTACAAATACAGGACCAGAGCAAGTTTCTAGCCCAACAAGGGCACTGGGAGGGTAAAACCATTGAAGTCAGTGAGGCAATTCAGTGTTGTGATTGAGAAGGAGTTGCTCCATTAGCTTGGTAGGTCCTCATCTGGTTTAACTGCCTTTGCAGATCTCACCCAATGTGCTGAAATGCATCTTCAGCTTTGCCATCAGCCCTCAAATAAATTACCATGGAGAGGTGTTTAGAGACCCCATAGTTAGCAATGATGTGTTTTGAGAAAAGCACTAAAGAATGATGAAGAGTTGGTGAAATTTTATGTTACAAATATTTTTACAGCTTTAGCCCTATTTTTAGTTAACAAATCATCTATGGACCAATTATAATTTCCTTCACACATATTAAGTACACACAAGAATTTGCCAAACACACTGGTGCTAACCCCAAACATTCAAAAAACATGAGTCAGCCCTCTCTCTGCCTTCCCCCCTCCCATCCCCGTCATATTATCGACTTAAACTTCATCAGACTTTTACAAAAATAAATATAGGGTCTTTTTATTTGTCTTCTCGTACTGGAAATTTTTCCATTTTGACTTTTTAAGGTTTCTTCTGCACTTCTGAGGGTTATTACTTTATTTTATTTTTAAAAGAAGCCTGAGATTTCCTCATATTTACTTGTCTTTCAAAGTGAGGGATGCATAAATAATTCTCCTGGCAAAGACTGGGACAAAAGCACATAAAATCTTTGGATTTCCCCGTTCTAGTTGTACCCATGTTGTTCTTAGCTTTTTTTTCCTCATTATGTGGAATATGCAAGTAAGCGAATACTGTGATTACTGCTTCATCTTCCCAGCTGGGATGGCAGTCGGATTGAGGGCATGGTCAGACCCTCGTAAGTGTATGTTGGAGCAATTTGAAAGCTTTCAGCCTTTTTAAATAGAGAGTCGTTCTCCCTTCGTCCAGGCTGGCCATGGTGATTAAAGGCCATTATTCTCTTGCTTAAACATAGGTATCCAAAGCCACCTGAGATGCTCTAGGATATTCCAGCTGCTCTCCAGCCTATGGAGGACCATGAGTCTTCTGCAAGACCTGTCTGGTGTCCACCAGCCCCGTGTGGATGTCTTAGACTCCCAAGAGCCTGGAATGGCACTAGAGATCATGTTCATAGAACTGTGTGCCCTTTCTCTAATGTAGTGAGATCCATGGATGTGGGCTCTGAAGATGATTTATGTAAATAAGTACTTTGCATTACAGTGGACTTGTGGTCAAATGACCACAGTACGGCCAACAGCATGACAATTTACTACACTGTTCACAATTCTCTGCCCGCAGTCTCCAGGAAAATGTGGTTGGTGGAGTGGTGTTTTGGCCAAACAATCATCTTCAAATCTGTGAAACTTCTGCAGCAGAGTTGTCTCCCCCTCTCCCATGTATCAAAACAAAAGAGATGTCTCTCTCTCATTTGTGAAACCACTGAAAAACCCCTTTAGACAGATTTTGGAGCTTTCCTCTGCTGCTGCCAATGTAACTTGTGCTACACAAGTACTTAAACTGTAAGTTTCTCAGCAGAGGAACTACGATCGTGTATAGCCATGCTATCTTGCAGAACTCAAGATGTGCTGCTTTTCTTCATCCCCAAACCCTGCCCAATACAGCCTTTCTTTTTTTCCTTTTTTCTTTTTTTTTTTTTTCATGTAGATTAGAGTACCTCCTGGACTGCTCACTCTGATGGCTGCTCAGAGTAATAGTTTGTCACAGATTTCCCATCCATTAACCAATTTGAAAGCAACACCCATCAGAGGGGTCCATCACATGGTGAGCTGGACCATCCTTTTTCAATTACATGAATATATCCTGAGCTTTGTTCTTAGTGGTCTTCGGAGTAGATTATACATTCAGCTCACTGCCAAGCTTGTCTGACAAGACTGCAGATGTATCAGTTAATCTTACTTAATTTAATTTAATAGTCTTTTGAGTATCAAATAGTGTAAAATATCATTGAAAGTAATGCAAGAAAGCAATCAGAATATGAATAAAAATAATAATAGATGTGCATGCTTAGATTTCCTTTAAATGTGGGAGCAAGGAATGCTGGACAAAACTGCTAAATACAATAAAAGATAAAATTTAAATTAAATGAAATAAATAATTGGCCAGAAAACACATCTTTAAGGAAAATATTAATTGAGCATTTTCCTGGCCGACATCAGAAAGCCGGCTTGTTCAAAGCGGCAAAGTATATCTTTTCTCTTATATCAAATTAGATAATGTTATTTTTAAAGTAGATATACATGCTTATCATCTAATACAAATTATATAAGTTAGTAGTAGTACTACCCTAGCATTTTATATTAGTGATGAGATAGTGAGAGAAAGGCTTCATTCCACCACAGTGCTCCTAAAGCCCTGAACCTGTGCTCACACTCAACTTTCATCTACAGACTTCCCAAAGCTTTCTTCGTACTTTGTTACTGAACTAAAGTTACAGAGGCTTTTTCATCCCTAAAACACTGATCACCTCTTACTTTTCTGTAAAGCCATCTTTAATTTTGAATGTCAGCATGAACTTTTTTATTCGCGTTGTACTTATTTCTAAATATCAAATACCCATAAATGCATTCTCCACGGGTTCCCGTTTTGCTGGTGGGGATCACGAAGGAAAAAAGTTCAAGAAGTCCTCGTCGCCTTTACTTTGACTAATTCCAGAGGACCACAGTTAGTAGATGCCTGTACCAGTGGAAAAGTCACAGTCTCACCAGCCATCACCCAGGGAAGTGAAGCAAAACCTCACCAGTTTGCACCCAAACTCTCTGACAAGCAGGAGCAGAGAACTGGATGAGTACTTCTGGACAACCAGGACCAGGACCATGGGCACACAGAGAAGGTCCAGACACACTGCAGGAAGAGAAAAGCCTGAGAGGCAAAGGGGATCGGGATGGGTTTCACACCTCAAAGTTGTTCGTGTCCGAGTGACTGACTTTGCGAGGGATATGTGGAGGTTTGACTCTCATTTTAAGGTCACAACTTAAATACACGCTTAACTGCCAGTGTAGATAGAGATACGCATCAACTGCAGTCTGGGTTTCTAGGTAGCTGAAGCTTATAAAAACATGTTTGGTGCTCTTTCCACTTCAGGACTTTCTTTCTCATCTAATTGAACAGGGCCACTGAAATGCTCAGCACGTATAACATCGTCTGTAAAGAGCTTCTTTTTTTGGACCAGTGCTCATTACCGTGCACCGTGGCAGACACTGAAGTAAATCCCTCCTGGCCTGTGTGGTTTTGTGAGAATCCAGGAAAAAAAAAATAAAATTAAAAAAAGCAAAATTCACCAGATCAGCTTTCTAAGCAGTGACTTTCCTTGCGCTTTCCTAGAAACCCTGCTCTGCTTTTCCCATCTCCTGCCAAGCTGTATAGAATTGAAGGAGCATAATTTTTCTTTTTCTCCTTCCACACGAGCTAGTGCCAGTGCAAGGAAGTTTATTATTGTAACTTAACCCTCTCTTGCAAAGTGCATTTAAAGCACCTGGCTTTACATTTTGAATGAAACTGGAACTGACCCTACTTTGCTGAAAATTTAGCTGCTCTTTATTTGACTTGCAGGAGTTTAAGTCAGCTGCGATGGATTGGGGTTAAGAGAGTCTCTGGTGAGAAAAACCCGTAAGAGACGTAGCTGGAGGTAAAATAGACTTAGAGATGACTCAGAGACAGCACCGTCTGGCAGTCTTCAAATTCTACCTGTCCTGCTGCAAAGGAGGACCCTTGTTGGGGCTTGTTTGTTTGTTTGTTTGTTTTGCTTTTTTCTTTTAAACAGGATTATAGAGGCCTCTAATGAAACTGAACCTGGAGGCCAGGGAGTGAATGGGTGTCTAGAGGCTGTTTTCACTGTAAAGAGAGAATTGAGAGACTAGCACAGACTT
Source organism: Vanellus vanellus (assembly GCF_965231255.1). Taxonomy (NCBI): domain Eukaryota; kingdom Metazoa; phylum Chordata; class Aves; order Charadriiformes; family Charadriidae; genus Vanellus; species Vanellus vanellus. The sequence goes on from NC_138906.1 coordinate 3,165,994, forward strand.
AAATAATTTGCAGACATCTGATATTAAAATGAGAGAAATCCCACCCCCACGTTTACTGACTGGGAACTGTGCCCTGCAGACACTTTTAATGGTTAATGTGGCTCCATGCACCCTAACCTTCCAGGAATGCTTTTTGCTGATATATTTATTGATTTTCTGGATCTAAACAAAAGCAGAGGAAAGAAACCCAAAAGAATAATAATAATAAAAAAGCTAGATCAGATGGAAAACTGCTGATAACTCAGCTTTAGAGAAATCCCTAGAGGAGCTGCCTGCAAAGTCATCCTCAAGATGTGGCAGCTTTGTAAATCTGGTAGAACCAGGTCAGGACATTAAGCTGAGTTAAGGAAGTTAGAAAAATCGCTGAGTGAGAGTCATTAAGGGCACCCATCACACTAAGCCTGCAGTACTGCATCCGGCTTTGGAGTCCTCAGCGCAAGAAGGATGTGGACCTGTTGGACAGAGTCCAGAGGAGGGCCACAAAGATGATCAGAGGTTTGGAGCACCTCTGTTATGAAGACAGGCTGAGAGAGTTGGAGTAGTTCAGCCTGGAGAAGAGAAGGCTCTCCAGAGACCTTAGAGCCCCTTCCAGTGTCTGAAGGGGCTCCAGGAAAGCTGGGGAGCAACTATTGATCAGGGAGGGGAGACACAGATGAGGGGTAATGGCTTCAAACAGGAAAAGGGGAGATTTAGAATAGATATGAGGAAGAAATTTTTCACTCTGAGGGTGGTGAGCCCCTGGTGCAGGTTGCCCAGAGAAGCTGTGCCTGCCCCATCCCTGGAGGTGTTCAAGGCCAGGTTGGATGGGGCTTGGAGCAACCTGGTCTGGTGGGAGGTGTCCCTGCCCATGGCAGGGGTTGGAACTGGATGATCTTCAAGGTCCCTTCCAACCTAAATCATTCTATGATTCTATGATGAATCAGCTCTACAGTCTCATCTGCCTCAGCGAGAAGCCTGTGACCAAGAGCAGTGAACAGAAATCTCAGGCTTCAAAGTTTTTCTTTGGGAAATGAGGCTATAGCAGAATCTAGAGTGTCCAAGGACTAATAAAATAATAACTAATTTGGAGTTTTATGTAGTTGTTATTATTACTGAATGCATTAATTCTTTAATGTTGAAATAGGAATTTCAAGCAAAACAGGTCTGGTCTTTCAAATCAGAGGCAATGTTTGGAAACGATGTATACAGCTCACTTCGCATCATCCCTTTTCCATTTCATTTCTAATCATCAGAATGATCCTCTGACAAAGCCTGACAAGGATTCTTCTGAGACAGATTCCTGTGAAATCAGTTAATTTGCCCTCTAAATATGCGTAGCTGGCTTCAGCTACTCCATAAAAAGTAGAAATTACCAACTTAGACAAGATATCAAGTTTTAGATTGCTAATATTACTGAAATGTATCCTGTTCTTTCCTTTATACCACCCCCAGTTTCCACTTGGAAAATGAGGATATTAGCATTGCCACACTTCAGATGGTGTACTGAAAGATTACAAGCTGTAAAAAATGATGCAGTGGCAGCGGAGACCTTGAAAATACTTTCTATGGCAACCAGACTCAAGCAGTGTTGTTTTCAGTGCTAATTCTTTCTTCTAGAACTTTCATTCTGCTTGCAGAGGCCCATCTTTTTATTACATTGTCTGGAAATAGGGAATGATACCCGATTCAGATTAATCCCTGAAACCAAAGAAACAAGGCTTGTTCTTCAGAAGTTTGGGTCATTTTGAAATCACTGGCTTTTTCAGTGGTTGAAAGGGTCTGCTGGCCAGCACGGGAATGCTGCCAGATTGACATCATCATTTGTCACAGGCTTGGGGATGAAAAGCAAAATGCCATCCCACTTGATTCACGAAAGGTTGTCCTTCATGCCAGCTGCTAAAGAAGGTTCATTGCCCTTTCTCAAGCAGCAAGCTTGAGGTGAGACCTCATCTTAGCCACTCTCTCTCTAGCAGAAGGTTGACCTCATCTTTGACCCTGCTTTGAGCAAGAGGTTGGACAAGGTGACATGCAGTCTCCTCGGACCTCAATTTGCCTATGATCCAGTAGAGCTTGCTGGGGAAAGGCGGTCTTGGAAGTGGGGAGGAAAGGGAGACCGTCACCACAGGACACTGAGGGTGACACATGCAGTCATTCGGCAGAGAGCCTGACAAACCAAGCAAGCTCCGTCAGTAACGCAGCAAAGCCCAGCTTGGCAAGACTGAACCCTGAGGGGACAAACCCCATCCCGGTTCCTGCAAGGAACTACTGTTTGCGGATGAGTCATTCCAGACACTGCACTTGAGTCTTGCTGCTGTGGTCGTCTGATCCCATCTCTAACTTCATAACCTTTGTCCTGCCTCAAAACTTTCCACTTGTGTCTGCACCGCCATTCCTGACCTTTGGCTGCTGTGCTAAATTTTTCTCTTACTCTATCACTCCGTATTTGAGATGCAAACCACAACCACAGCATGGTCCCCTGCTTAAAATTTATCAAGAGAACATATGGCAGACCTGCTTTTTATATTTGGCCACCAGCAATAACCTCAAAACTTTACCACATGCACGGACGAGACAGCATTCATTTTCTGAAGCCATCTTTTCTATCCTTTTTTATAAAGAGCTATATTTCACCATTGGCTTTTTTGCTTTCTTGGTCAACGCTTGAGTGGTCAGGTCACTTAGTACCTCCAGGCTCACAGGGCAAGCAGTCAAGGCTGTGAAACTTTATTGCACGTTGTTAACTGGAGGTGGTTTATCTCTACAACACCAAAGGTGCTGTGAACAGCGTTGACAAATTTTAATTATGCAATGACCCTTGAAAAACACTTGTCAGCAGGGAAGGCTAGAACTGTCCTCTTTTTTACGTCTGTTCACCCGTCAAGATTTAGGGAAAAAAAAGGAAGGGAAGAGAGAAAATTATATGTGACACTTTCGCTAGGAATAGCACAGCAGAGGAAGAGGCCAAGTGCCAATTTTTTGATATATTCTCCTATTTAAAAGATAAAAAAATGCAAAGCAGCCTCTATCCAGAAGCAAAACAAGCTATCCATGGCAGCAGGTTGAAGGGGGCTCGCAGCGAAGATGGTCCCATGGTTTAGTTTCCTCAAATAACCAGCAAAACCTGGAAAACCAGTGCAACTGCATGTGAGAGAGGAGATGGGTCTTCGCGTGCTGATCCCTGAGAAGGAAAAGCAGATTTCCCACCCCAGGCATAACGGAGCTTGCTTAGAGTAGGGATGGAGAGCAGGACAGAGAACAGTTTTGAAAGACACAGCCAAAATGAAGCACAGCCCTCAGGTGGGAGACCTTTGCAAAGGCAAAGGAGCAAATACACAGCCATACTCAGAGGGAACAGGGAGAGAGATTTTTCCTAGGGACCCAGAGGAGACTGTGTGGAAGCGACTGCAACCTAAGGACCACCTAGGAATTTCTAGACTGAGAATAAGCCAGAGGAGAAGACTTTCCCTGCAAGGACACAGCGGAGGGGAAAACTCTCTATGAAGCCCTGTTTAAAAATGTAGAAAAAAAATCTCTACTGGCAGATCTGAAAGCCTCTGTTGCAGAAGCTTATTGCTCCTGTTTGAAGTCCAATAGGTTCTGGAGAACAAAACCCACGTTTGTGGGGTCCTCACTACAACAAAAAGACAAAGCCACCTCTGGTCAACACATGGTCCCACCACAGCTCCCATCAGAGTCTCAGTTCTGCCCTTTAGCACCTCACAGTGACCTCAGCGGTATCTCAGCTCTTTACAGAGGTGACAGAAACCCAATAAACCCTCTTAAAACAGTGGTTCTCACTGAATATTTTCTCTTCGTTACTGTCATTCTTCTCCAAAACTCCTTTCCCTCATCCATGAAGGCTTCCCCTAAGGCAACTTCTTTCCTTTGTCTCCAGCATATTTCCGGGCATTTTTACACCCATTTGCCAAAGAGACAGGAATGACAGCTTTTATTTCACCTCCAAATGTCATCATGTTCTAACAAAAAAACGCCGTTGATAGTCATTCCTACAAACGCCCTGCAGACAGTTTCCCGTTCTCACCAGTGAGGAATTCTTCTCTGGGTTCACTGTTATGTGTGAGCTGTGAGCTTGCTATACTTTTAAGGCTTCAAACTGCAGGAGGAAAAGAGTAACAGACAGACAGATAGATAAATAGATAGATAGACAGACACTTTGTTCACAGAAAGGATCGCAGCACCACAACCTTCTGCCAGAAATCCGTGAGGCCAACGTGTTCCAAGTACTGCTGCGCAAAGCCCTACAAAATAAGTAGAAATTACCACAAATATGCCTGTGTTTTAAATTCTAGAGGAGTTGGCGCTGCCTGGCCGTCCGCTGATTGGAAAGGGAGCAGCCAAACCTATACGATCGCAGCGAGGCCACCCTTGCGTTCCCTGCCAGGGGGCGAATTTGCCAAGCAGTGCCCAGCACCCAAGCCAGCGCTGCAGAAAGCCGTCTACAAAGGCCATCTTCCTTCTACGAAGCAACTTTGCCAAAGATGTGCGTGTCACGCCAAAGAACTCAAACTGATGCACCCAGCCCAAGTGGCTCACCTGCCGGGACTGCTGAACCCCGTGCAACCAGCTTCTCGCTAACGAGTCCTCACTCTCGCTGTATCGAAGAGTCAAATTTGGGGCATCGATTCAAGAAAATCATAACCCATGAAAGACAGAAAGTGATGAAAGGCAGCCAATAGGTTATTCACCAAAGAGTGTTTTCCCACACCTAATCTCTTCCCTTGTCTTTAAATACAAAGAGTTTGGGGAAAAAATGGGCCACTTTTCTTTTGCATTTAATTCTGAGGTTGACAGAAAGGACGTCAAAGAGGGCAATTCTACACAGCATTGAGGATTGCTACATTTTTTTAGTAAAGATGCTTGCATGTGGAGAACAAAAGGTCATATTCCAGCCTCTAGCTGCAGCACATAAGATAGACACACACCATAAACTCAGGAGAGTGATTTAAAGGAGGTGTTTTAGTTGTCCACCCTTCCTCAGAGTCTGGATTTAGAGTTGACTCCCAAAAGGAGCATCAAAGACCTTGATGAGGTGTCCATTCATAGCCACCATGCCTAATTGAACACAAGGTCTTTCTCCAACTATTAACTTTGTAAGAAACACCTACCAAAGCATTTTCTGGCTAGGGAGTGAGAGGACCCACTGATGCTTCCACACTACAAAGTCTACAGTTCGTATGTTCAGTGAGTCAGCCAAATACAGAGAAATAGTCTTTCTATGTGGGCCACCACAGAGACGTGACATGATAGCAATGGTCAGGCTGAACTCAGGTTTCTGTTTCCATCAACACTGAAAGACAGGAAGAAATGGCGGGTCTTTGATGATCTGCTTGAACATTTAACATCAGTCCATGCTCATGTATTTCTGTGAGGGCTGAGAATGACATTGCAGTCTTTACCATGGGGGAGAGGTTGCATGTGCCTGTTACTCAATTTGGGAAGTGGGCATTTCAGTCGTGACTCATATTTTTCCTTCTCTCTGCTTCCTGTCTCCTAACCTCAAGAGCATCAACCTTTTTACTCACCACTTGCCTGTGGAAAGAGCTAGAAACCCATTTGCACTAGATAACATACTTTGGATTGTTGGATTGCTGTGTTTCCAATTAGGTTTCCTTGCTTTTATCTTCTTTGTGTAATCTGTTCAGTCCCTCCCACTAATTAGAACCTTATTTGCCTTTTTTACCCTTTCAACAGTGTTTATCCTTCGCATTGTTCCTTGCATCTCTGCTTAGCGAGATTGACTTCTGTTATCTTTGTTTTTTAAATATATGTTTAGATTTTATTGGCACAGGCGCTTGTTAAAGCGATCCAACTATTCATTACAGACCTCATGAGTTTCCATAGTAAATTTTCGGGACAATCAACATTATTTTTTGTCTCATTCTACATTCTTTCAGAGAGTTATGTTTTATGAAAAGCCTAATACTTCAGATTATTACCTTTCATACATAACATTCCCTCAGAATCAGTTGATATCTGATGATATTCTGATGGCTAGACTTCCAGATGTTTTATTTTATTTATCATACTTGGCTTGTTTTCTAGGACCAAGTCCAAAACAGCCTCTAATCTCAGGGGTTGCTCAACAAATTCTGTGAGGGGTTGTGAAAAGTTATTAAGGGGAAAAAAAATCTTTACACAAGAAGTAATTCTGCAAATCCTGGTGTTGTCCTTATGTACTTAAAATGTATGTTGATCAATAATGACCTTGTAAGAAGATTATTAAGGAATTTTAACACGTACTTTTGGGAAGACATGGAAACGCTCAGAATAAACTGATTTCTTGCTAACGCAAGTCAGGAAGAAACTTTCCAAGGGAAGCTTTCCAGAATTGTTGATTAGGAGGTTTTCGTGCTTTATTCTCTGGCAGATGGCACGTGCCACTGCTCGAGATTCAGAACAGGTTCTGGATCTGTAGTCTGAGCCAGGATAGCAGTCTCCGTGTCCAGAAAACAAAGAGAACAAAGATGAGAGGAACCGAATGTGTAACATGCTGTGATGCTCTACTGCCTGTAGGGAGCTTCATAAGGCTCAGAATCAAAAAGTACCTTTCTGGAAGGACAGATCAGGTAAACAAAAGGTAAGTGAACACCAAGGGTCCCAAAATTAGAGGAAATAAGCCAGTAAGTTTGCAATTAACTGTTTCAGTTCAGTGAGTAAATACATTAACAGATTTAACAGAGTGACAGGCAGGAGGTGTATTTCCATAATAAAATGGTCTCTGAGAAACAGCCATTTTCAGTCTGCCCTGTTTTGCCCATAGTTCTAGCCTGGGTTTGGTATCAGAGACAGACTGAGCGAGCCCAGAGGCTGAGATGTAAGCATTTGCAGTTAGGTGGAGGGCTCTCATATCGATAACATCAAGCCTTCTTCCACTAGACAAATCAGCCACCCCTACTAATGACCGACGCCATCAAAAGAATTTAGTGGTGTGGTTATCCTGAGTGAACTTGCATTGCTTGGCAGTGCTACCGAGGCACCATCCCATTCCCTGGAGCTAACACTACCTGCACCATGGGCTGTGAATCTCCCCAAATAGGGCTTCTCCTTCTCCTGTTCACGACAGTGCCAGAAGAGGATATCTGCAGCCAGATCAGGGCTAGAAGGAAAGTCTGTGGTGGTGTGGCCTTACCAGTTTTCCAGACCCAGGTAGGAGGGAAAGAAAAATGATAGGACAAAGGGTAATGTTTAAACTAAAAGAGGGTAGATTCAGACTAGACATAAGGAAGAAATTTTTTATGCTGAGGGTGGTGAAACACTGGCACAGGTTGCCCAGAGAGATGATAGATACCTCATCCCTGGAAACATTCCAGGTCAGGCTGGATGGGGCTCTGAGCAACCTGATCTAGTTGAAGACTTCCCTGCTCATGGCAGGATGGGTTGGACTAGATGGCCTTTAAAGATCCCTTCCAACCCAAACTATTCTATGATTCTATGAAAAGGGGGTTTCATAGCTCATTAATGCCATCACTGTGAGATGCAAGCTCCTCTGAACAGGTCCCACAGTCCAGGTGAGGTCGGAGCAAAGAAAGAGCAAAAGAGAGTTTCCCCACTCTACTTTCACCCAACCATGATGTTAAACTTCAGCTCTCGTGAGATCTCAGGTTGGGGAAGTGGATAGGAAGTTTTGCAGCAACATACATTTAACAGCAGAATGGCCATTTACTACTCTGTTCCATCCATTTTACACAAAGTTTTATCAAAAGAAACAGATGAGGTTTCATTTCTCCATCTTTTGATCGACTCAGTTAAGCCACTATTTTTCTTATTTGTTCTCTGTTCTGTTCTACTCTGTTTCCTTCAGTAATTGATACTTCAGTAGAAATCACAAGTTCAGTGTCACAGGCAAATCTCTGGTCACCTGCAGGTACATACCTGCATGTCCCCTTCTTGATTCCTATAGGTCTTCAGCTGAAGTCCCAAAGCATGAAGATAAGATAAACTAACAGCATAACTAAGCACAGAGTCTAATCTTGTCAAGCTGCTCCGAAATTCCTCCCATCAGGTTTTGTATCCTTGATTTCTTGCAGCCGGGCTCTCCAAGATCAGCAGTGCTCTTGGGAAAGGCAGCAATGGGACAAACGAGACAAAACCAAACCAAATTTTTTTGAGTCTTTTTTTTTTTTTTAATCTTAAGGCTCCCCCACTCTCCTGTTTCATGTAAATTTCTTCCTTTTCTTTCAAACCAAGTTCAAAACTGACATGCTGAAATTCAGCATACAAAAAAAAAAAAAAAAAAGTAGGAAATTTGAGGATTTTCCCACCCCACCCCACTTTCAACAGTTTCCAAACCTTTTTACTACGACAGCCTGAGAGGGCTCTTTATTTTTACAGCTGCTGCATACCTAGTTCTCCTCGCTGGAAGACGCACACGCAGCTCCAGCGATTCTAATCTTTTCATTCCAGGAAAGGAACCAGCTGTAAATCCACTGAAGCAAGATCAGGATACAGCACCAGGACTGTTGTTCTGGCCTCCCGCTGGTTAAGACTTCCCTTGAACTGCTCTCACACTCAGCCCTGTCGTGGGTCCAGGAGCCTCTGTTTTAAGAATCCCTTCCCACCTCCCAGTTCTGACCTCGGTAAGCTTCGACAGGCAGCGGTATTATGACTTTTGTGATCTGGTGAGACACCCCTGTGAAGCAACAGTTGAGTCAGATTTGGAGGAGCAGGGAGTGCTTGGTTCCTTCCATCCTGAAAGCACCTGAAAGAGGTGCTGTGTTTGCATCCAGTCCCAGTTTCCAAACAAATGGTGGGGATAAAGTTATTCCGTGCACACTCCCTGTCCCTGGGTGATTCTGTAAATAAATTTGTGTGATGATGTTGTAGCGCTCAGTAGCTCAGCTCCTCCCCTCTTTTACTCCAAGCAGGGTTGTCACTGTCTCTGCTGAAATCATATCAGCTTTCTGCTATACGGTAGGCTATGAGAACAACACAAATTTCGGCACCGTTTAAAAAAGAAAAATCAGATCAATGTTTGCAAAGAGCGACAACTTCCCCACGCCCGTGGAAAACTGCTCAGGGAGTCACCACATGGTGGTGGGAACGTCACCTCCAGGATGGGTCTTTCCCAAATCTTTACGGTAACCTGGTGCCGAGTGTATACAAACACTCACAATGACTGCTTAGCAACACCTCCTGCCAACCCAGGCAGTGGCAGAGCGAACAAAAAAAAAAAAAAAAAAAAAAATGCTTGCTGCGCTCTCCAGCTATTCCTGCAATGAAAATATATCATCAAGGAACAGTAAAACCTGTGTTGGGCTGATGGGGATGAGGTGGAACAGGACCTCCCAGCCCTCTTTCAGCGCCACTAACACAAGTCTTACTTTGTCTTCTTGGACTTGGCAAGTCTCATTTGTGCTCCAGCGAGCCTAATGTCCCCAGTAAGAGCTGGCACGTGTGAAAGATATACATATATACAAAAATATCTTGCATGAGGAGATGAGGGAGGAGAAGGCAGTTCTGCAGCAGAAGCCAGCAGTAGTTCCTACAGCCCAAGGGTCAAGAGATCTCAGGGTTTTTCTGGATATGGGCTGTCCTCTCTCACCTTGTCTAGATCAAAGGCGGCCCAACCAGGGGGAATGTGGCCATTTGGCGTGGAAGGAGACTATTGCCCTCAAGGCCAGAGAACAAATAGACTCTGAGATCAAAAGCCACAATGCACCACCCATAGCAGTCCTGTAACCTTCTGCAGGGTGTCCTTCAGTACTGTTCAGCATATGGCAGGACAGGTCCCCACTGAAGGCTGGTGATGACTTAGCTCAAGCTTTCTACCTTTGGGGCATTTCCACCTTTGGGGCATCCATTATGATTGATTTTCGTGGCAGTTTTGGAGGTGGGAGCACCAATACCCACCAGGGAAGAACAATCCAGAGAGACCTGAGCTAACACGGGGGTGAGCTAGTGCACCCATGCAGTAACCCAAAGGTATTGACTCCAGTCCAAAAGCCTACCTACCGGCCGCTTCATGACTAGGAGGGACATTACTAATCATTGAAAGGAAATACAGTGTCTTGTTCCAAACCCTGTTGACATTGTCACATCATGGTTAGCTGGGGGGCAACTCTGTGCATTGCTGAGTCTTTCATCCTCACACCATACCGCACCATAAAAAGCTGTCTTTGGTTTTCTGAGAGGCCAGGCAGAAGACTTTCCTTGCTACGGGACAGCTACGGGAGATGGGGGTGGTCAATAGGAAAGCTGACAGCAGGCTGCAGGTCTGTTCTTTCCTAGACTCTCCGGAATATATTAAACCAACTTAAAATCCAGGGCTTGGTATGTGAAACCCTACTGAGTGGGTGTTAATGATTCTTAGTCAAAACTCAAAGACAAGGAACCGTGCAGTTTCTTAACAAGCATTTAATAAGCATAGAAAACCTTGTAAATCATGTTTGGAAAAAAAAACTCAAATATTTGGGACACGCAATAAAGCTTAAATACCTACTATCGGGTAGCTCCACCTCCAGACATCCTTCTTTGTATTGCTGTTAACTAAATACCACTGCTGTTCCTTCATAAGTAATTTCTCCAAGTTGTGGGTGTGACTGCAGGACACTCTCAGAACTGAAGAAGAATGGCAGGATCTCAGATGTTCACCTGTTGAAAGGTGGACACCTCTGGCAGAGCCTATAACGGTGTCATTTTGAAGAACAGTTTAGCTGAAGACACTTAGATTTGCTCCCATCCCCAGCACCATTTCAACCTTGGGATTAATACCTGACTCCGCTTCCTTTAGATGACACGACATAAGCTTCAATCGCACAACACATATTTGCTGGTCCTGCATCCACCAACCCTTTGTCCGTAATTTGGATTTCCTGCTCCTGCCTGTGCTGTATGTGTTTCAGTTGTACAAATGTCAGCCGAAAGTGACACCAGCTGCTCTACAAGCTTCAGAGGCAGTTTCTAAGCACAGCTCATAAATACCATTTCTTACATTTGGCTGCATCTAAGCCTTTCTAGCCACGATACGCTGCCCCGCTCTCCACATCTACAAGAAGTAAAGCTCCCCCAAACCTCTGCCCCTCCCTGTGTCTTTGATCCTTTTGTCTGGACTAAAGAAATCCAAGCTGATATATAAAGCATGTGTGATACATCAGCCTGGTAGAAAACTCCTTCGTGTATTAGCCCTCTTCTGGAGGAGTGAGATTTTTGTGGTCTGATGCACAGAGCCAAACCTGCCAGCATTCCCTGGAAAGCAGGAATAAGGGGGGAAAAATCTGAGCTCATTATTTGAGATCTGATCATTATTATTATTATATGTACTTGTCTTAATTATTAAACAAAACATCCGCCCAGCTAATTTCCCAATTGCCACCCTGGCAAAGGCGCACTGGGAACTGAGTATTGCAGTCAGGGAATATTGATCCGTTCGGAGGGTAAGGACTGGGTTTGTCCGTGACGGTGAGCAGGAACATCTGGAGGGGAAGGGGGGTGCGCTCCCGTGCAGAGCAACAGCTGGCTGCCCCATGCGTCCACCTCAGCCACAGCTGGCACAGGCACAGCCGCAGAGCTTCAGCCTCCCTCCACCGGCACCGCTTCCACATGCTGTCGCCCTCCCACCATATCCTCAGCCCCGCCGTGTGCCGCTTGTCACTTAGACCGTCCCCACGTGGCAGTGGCACAGCACAGCCCTAGCCTCTGGCCCTGTGCAGCGTAAGGATACGAGGTGATGGGGGGGAGCCAGGAGTTGTATCATTTGCATCCCGGAGGCATGAGTAAGACCGTTTCCAAATACAGCAGCAACTCGCTGTCAAGGGTTGCAGGACCATTCATACCAGAAGCAGATGATTTGTGTATACTGTCATCCGACATTACTAATGCTGTTGGGTTCCCTCCCAAGTGGAATACCTCCCCCTTCGAGGCAAAGCCTGGCTGGTATTTGACCGCACAAAGGATCCCTATCAGCTATCCCGTCTACTAAAGCTCTGACAAATCACTTTCCTCTCCCCATGCAAGTCACAACAGGCTTGTCAACATCCCCCTCCCAACACCATCCCAGAAACTCTTCTCCCCCCCAGTCAGCCCCTTGTGGTCAGAGCCAGCCCATAAAACCAGCTCCCCCAGGACACGCAGATGACTTCTCTCTGAAAGAACCCCCATCCCACCACCATGCCACAGAGGAGGGGGTCAGGTCTCCAACCCATGAATCAAGAGCCTCATATACTTGCTACAAAGTCACAGGGCTGCTTGATGATCCAAAGATTTCCTTAATTAAAACTAGAAATGAAATTCTCAAAACAGATATGATTCTATTTTGGACTGAATCCCGGAGTTGATTTTGATCTTCCTCATCAAACTGACTCCTTCCTTTCCACTGGAAATCACTGGCTGGAAGCCTTTGGATCCCGGTGGAACGGGCTTACTATAGAAGTGTTAAACAGCAGACAAAAAAATTCCTGAAATCTGAAATGATGGGACAGGAGTCAGTTAAATTGCTGATTTTAGTGCTCTTGTCCAACTGGCTAAATGTGTTTGTCACTGTGAAGTGTGGAAAGCTGACGTACTGCTGAGGTGTTAAAGAACTTTGTGCTCTCTGGAACACCACGCAAGATGCTAAGGACAATAAAGCAAAGGCCTTTAAAGTCATGGAAAACACTACAAAACAAGAACGACAGCACGTGCCTTTCTTTATTCCTGTTGGGAAAACTAAGGCAAGACAACTGACTTATCAGAAGGATATGGTGCCAGTTTGAGAGGCTAAAAATCTCTCCAATGCACTGAAACCTTCAGCTTCATTATAAACCAAATTTTCAAATGGATGAGAGGGAATGTTACTAAATTTTACTTCTAATTTCACCATTGGAACAGCCCCTGGGAAAATCTGGGCCAAAGAAAAGATGTTCCCAACCTTTGCCTTTACAAGGCAGTAGGTTGAGGTGTACAAAGCCCTCCAAGATTTAAGAAATACAGAGAGGCCACGTAAGTCTTGTGGTTGCCCTAATAACCAACCACAATCTGGGAACATATCAGCATATCTGAGCATATCAGCTGTTAACGACAGCACTCAGCCAAAGAACCAGGGGCTAAAATCTAATCTCAGCTGTCTTGGGGGTAAATCTCGGGCACATCTTGCTGATGACAAAAGACTCACTTCTGGCTGGGCTGAGAACCAAAACTGGGCTTGAACAACTACTTTCCACCTCTATAGCCACCCTTAGGGTGGAAGGTCAGTGAGGTTCCACGCCTATAGCTACTCTTAGGGTGGAAGGTCTTGATTGACAATCAAGAAAGGAATCAGAAGCTGCTGGCCATCCTTTTGCATGACTTGCAGGTGGGTAGCTCCCACACCATCCTCCCAGTGTTTAATTCAGCCCATGACTCTTACACTAGCACCAGATCAGCCTTCAACTCGTAGGTGACCTGAGCATTTTGGAGCTTTCTCTTCAAAAGCAGATGTTGGTCCCTCTTGCTCCAGTTAATGATCAAAGTCATGACAAAGCTATCACATGTCTGGGTTGATTTCTAAGTGGGGATGGGAGAAGGGGAAAGGAGAGGTATTTAGGCATTGACATCAGTATGAAAAAGACAGCACAAGAAATTAAACATTTTTTTTTCATTCTTTATGTTGACTCTCAAGTCCCCTTAGAGCCTTATGGAGCACACAACAAAGGAGCTCTTCTTGCCTGAGGATCCTAGGCCATAAATGGCTCTCTACCTCCAATGGCCTCTGACATATCTGGAAAGCTGCTCATTGACTTCACCGAGCTTCACATAGGACTTGAAGTACCGAGTGTTCCATGGGCATCAATGGATAACACACAGGTTCAGCTGAGGACTGATGGACAACCAAAAATTCAGTTTCTGTTGGTTCTTGGTTAGCGACCGCCTTATCTTGGAAGTGTTTTCAGACTCTGATGGTAAATTCTGCATTCTACTAATTTCTCTTACGGAGACTATTTTCTTTTTTAAAACAGTGACTCTCCCCATGGCTTCTCTTTTCTTTGTTTTATTTGGTTTGCTTTGGTTTTCCTAGAGGTTCAGAAATGGAGGTGGCTTTATCCACAAACCCACACTTAATCAGGGTCAGAGCATCGTACCTCTTCCCACTTCCCAACCACCGCATCTTCCTTTGCAAAGACCATTAATTAACCCTGTACACAGAGCAGGGTTTGGCTTCTCTGCTGAATACCCTGACAATTAGCACCAGCTGTTAAGGATGACGCAGCCCTTGAGTGTACTGAGAAATGGGCTGAGACCACAAATTCATTTCATGTCAGTCACCGCTACCACACTAGAACCTTTGACCACCACAGATAAAATAGACTACTCTCAAACTAGCCGTCTATAAGAAATAGGAGAGGGGTATTTTACATTACATTTTCCATAAGACAAGTGGATCCAACTTCTTAGGTGGTGAAGGGGTTGGATGTCAATATTGGGACCCTTTCTCAGAAGCTCTACAGATGGGATAACAGCAAATGCTGATCTTTACTTTCTGGCCAATTATAATCCAGACAAACGACAGGACGTATTCAGCTGCAGGACTCCATGCATTACCGTCACAACCATTTTTTCCAAGGCAAATGCAGCAGGTTAGAGGGAATTGTCCTGGAGGGCAGATCCAACCCTCAAATCCCCAGCTGGGTCCCCTGCTCACTGCCACTGGGTGTGTGATCAAGCCAATTTATCCAAGCCAATTTATCTGGAGCTGTGCAAAAATACCAGAGATGATGCTTTCTATCTGTCTGTAGGCTGGAACAAAAGTATAACAGCGGGGCAAAGGGATAAATCCAAAAGAAAGGCTAAGACTAGACTTAGAGCTGGTTCTTGAGAGAGAGTCCATTCTTAAATTCCACATTTTAAGGGAAGCATGGGACCAATCAGGATGAAAGCTAAGGTTTCACCTCACTCTTTCCATTATCCACAATGACACTGCTTGGCCCGTGGTCAGTTCCACATAAAGTGAACAGAGAATGCCGTAAATTACTTCATTCGATTGCTTTGTGCTGTGATTTAGATTAGATATTAGGAAGAAATTTTTCAGTCTGAGGGTGGTGAGGCACTGGAACAGGTTGCCCAGAGAGGTTGTTGAGGCCCCATCCCTGGAGGTATTCAAGGCCAGGCTGGATGGGGCTTGGGCAACTTGGTATAGTGGGAGGTGTCCCTGCCTACGGCAAGGGCAGTGGAACTTGATGATCTTCAAGGTCCTTTCCAACCTAAACCATTCTATGATTCTATGATCCTCAAGGTCCCTTCCAACCTAAACCATTGTATGATTCTATGTACTCAGCTGCATTTAGGAACTGCAGTAATAGCAAAGATATAAGGAGTTTGGAGCTGATCTGGAGAATATAGAAGCAGAAGAGGCCCTTGATGGAAGCTTTGTCTGATGAGCCATTTCTGCTCACATTCTTGGGCATCTCATTTTGACCCGTATTTCCATCTCCATTCTGAACCTTTCCATACCCTTTCTCTTCAAATACAGACAGTCCATGTCTAAAATCATCCCAGACAAAGTGTATCCATCACCACCAGGATGTGCTGCACAATGTCGTCCTTTCCTGAGATCTCTCAGTGCTGGTAGCTCCCTAACACGTTCAGTATATCCTCTCATCTTCTTTCCACTCCTATAGAATTCCTATACGCTGCAGATTTATGGGAACAAATTCTAGATTCACAAATGACCCTTAAAAGTGCATGAGCCATGTTCAGAAAAAACACACTGCAAAATTTGCCGCAAAGACAAAACATGATGTTTTCTCTCCTCTTCCTTTTACAGGACTCTCCTTGGTCCACCACAGCTGAAACTATTTGTACTAATCAGGAGTCCTTGTCAACTGAACTAGTAAATTCCCAAGGAGAAAACCAGTCAATAACCCACATCAGGTTTTACATCAAATCCAGGACCTCAATAGACAAAACATGTGAGAGAAACTTCTCTCTGAAGATAAGTAGTAACCTTTTAGTTACTGGTAGCCCAGTTAGCAACCCTGGCAGGATTTGACTAGCGCCCTTGCCAGGGAATCCAAGTAGACAGCCAATGGGAGAACAAACTAAGAAAAATAACATGGTTTTTTGCCTCCAGTTCAGGTCCTCCTGCAGCAGGACTGAATCAGCGACAGTGGGGGAGGATGGAGGAGAGCTCCTTTACTGTTGCTATGGTCTATTAGTCCTGTGGCTAATCAGAGGGTTTAAGGTCTCCAAGACATCAATACAGGACTATAATCTCACATTACGAATAACATCAAACTCACAAATGCACACTGTACACAACATTCATGGAAACAAGTAATTCTCCCAGACTAATAACCATTCCGTCATTCCTTCGGGTCCTGACATGCCATGGCCTCAGGCTCAGGTTATTTCATGTTCATTTGGCTTCTTTGTGGCCCTGTGTGAGGTCTTTCTGGAGTTTAAGCTGGAGGACAGCCAAGGTGTCAAGGGGACACCTTTCCTCTGAGCTGTTGAGTGGAATGTCCTAAGTTTATGAACACTGGAGTAATTCTAGGTATATGGCCCTCGTGAGCACCATCAATCGCAGATTTTCATTTCAAACTCTCCCTACTTTTTATGGCACTTCCCATGGCCGGGTAGGAGAAATGCTGTCACTCCCACCAGCTCGCTGCAGCTTACTGGAGTTGCTGAGCTGGGTGCTAAGTTATTTTTAATACCCAGAGCGGAGCCTCCAGCAGATTCCTGATGAGGATTGTGGAAATCTGAGAATGAAAAAAACAAAACAAAACAAAAAAAAAAAAAAAAACAAACAAACCACCACCTCTTCCAACTCAGTCCAACTTTAGTATAAAACTAACTGTCCTGGCGCCTGCTGGGACAGGACTCGTGTAACTAAGTGTGACAGCGGACTGTTTCTCATGGAGAAATGTATGTACATATTCCGCAAAAACACAGGGTAGTGATAGATGGGAGACTGTGGGATATGGTGCTAACATCTCAGGCACTTTTAAGTATACTGATTTATCTACCACTTACACAGCTCTAGAAATCAGTGCTGAGGTTACTGATTATCTCAGGGAATGTTCTCCATGTTAAAATACTGTAACTAAGAAAAGAAACAAGCAAAATGCCTGAAATACCAGTTTAAGGCTTTTCCAAACACCTACAATTACTCATTCTCACACTTTACCGGACAGATTCAGATAGATGTGGATCACTTAGACGCATCTTTCTGAGAATATTATAGAAATTCTAGTGGGAGGTGTCCCGGCCCAGGGCAGGGGGGTTGGAACTCGATGATCTTCAAGGTCCTTTCCAACCTAAACCATTCTATGATTCTATGAATTCAAATAACAAAACAGGCATGAGGCCTATCTATTCCAGAGTCGGAGTAAGGACTGGCCTTATTTTATGAAATGACTCATGAAATAACCAGAGCAGACTGAGATATTATTAAGCTTTGGAGATATTAACATTTATTGTTGATTTTCCCCTTAAAAACATTTTGACCTGACAGAATCAAAACTTCCCAGAAGATGATGTCAATCCTGCGCAAACTCAGTGGTGATTAACAAGATAAGTAGGCAACACGTAAATGCTTTCTCCTGTTTGCCACTCAGGGCTGTTTGGGAATTTGCTGGTGGGGCACCTCTTGGTTTCAAAGGGCTACTTGATTATTTGTTTCTAATGGCAAAATGTTATTTTACTGAAAAAAAAAAAAAAAAAAATCCCTGGTTTCCAGGCAGATACTGCCTAAGAATCTGTCAGGTTCATGGTAACATTTCCCATCAGAGCCTGAAAAATCTTCCCAAGAAGCTATGTGTAGGTTGGTGCTTGGCAAAACAGATTGGATGAGAAAACCAGAGTCAGTTAACAACTTCCAAGATTTATCACAAATCAGAGATTTTATTCCATTGCCAGCTCTCCTTCCTACCTTCTGTCTTGTGCAGATCTTTGGCTTCCTGCAAGGTTTGGCTGACCAGCTCCGTGGACAAAGAAATAGATAATTTCTTGATTTTACGGGGAGGACACAAAAACACACTGAAAGCATCTATCGGACAGCTATGGGCTTTAAGGAAAAAGCTGAACTCGCACCTATATTTCCTATGATTCAGACCAGGACTCTGACTCCAAATTCAACCTGCTTCATTTTAACATATGGCTCAGACGAGGGGATGAAATCTGCTCCTTTCCAAAGGGCGTGTGCAACTGTAGTCTTCAGTCCTAAGAGAAGGCTCCATTTCAGAGGTGAGGACGAATAAGCAGAGCAGGACTAAGGAATCATCCATCCCACCCTTGAGTGCATTAAGCTGCACTAACAGCAGGGAAGCCTGAGACCTCACAACCCTCCTAGGAGCTATGGAGAGCATTAGGCTTGCCAGGACCTCCAGGGAACAAGAAAATGAACCTCACCAGCTTTGATTCACCTCCCCAGGCCAAGACCTGCCCTTTCCAGTCCAGAGCCCTGCAGAATCAAGTCCCGGAGTTGCCGTGCAAGGTGGTTTCAACAGTGTGGCATCTCAGGCTTTCCCACTCTCCTCTTTTACAAGACGATCTCCTTCCTCCCCCTGCCTTCAGCTTAAGCCTACCTTCAACAGGGGCCAATGACAGATGCAATCGCAGAGGATTAGTTTCCCCCGACACAGAGGGGGCCAATACAGGGCCAAGGTGCAGACAGGAATTTTCCCCAAAAGCGCCGTTACTCCTCCAGCCTTCCCAGACCTCCCGAGGCTCAGCAGCCTCCATCTCCCAAGGCTACAGCCCAAGGAGCCATCGGCTTTGTCCAGCTACTCTGCGGCCTCGAGGGAAACAAGGAGGGTATTTTCTTTGCTTGTCCCTTAATTCAGTCAGCAAACATTCCCCACACAAAAAAACTGGGCTGGGAAGAATTGATCTATGCACCATCTTGCATTTGCCAAATGGATTAGCTAGTAATTGCTGGGTGTCTCAAATGAAAAAGGGCTCCTGAGTTCTATGTATGGCAGGTCTTTATTTAATTTATTTATCATTATTATTTCCCTCCCCCTTTCTCACCCTTGACAAGACCCTGACCTGTTTCCTAAATCCTTTTTTTTTGGGGGGGGGGGGGGGGGGCGGGGAGGGGGGGGGAAGAGGATGGAGCAGGGGAGGAGTATGGGGTTCTTTCATTAGCAAAGCCTGTGAACCTAAAAGTGACTTTGGAAAGCAGGATATTAACCTTTACAGCTCCTAATGCCGCATTACAACGACTAATCCTGCATTCCAGGGCAGGCTGAAAAATGAGGAAAGGATGGGCAGAAGAGAAAATATCATTCATTGTGCAAAAGGCATTCACTGCAAAGGAAATAGAGGTCATTGCAAGGGAGGTAAAGAGACAGGACAAAAAAAGGAACCAAAAGAGATTTGGGTGGATTTTTCTGGGGATGTACAGAGATTTCTGAAGAGCAGAGGGGCTCTGGAGTGATTTATTGAAATGATAATTTCATCTCCTCTTCTTGGCTTCACACCACTCCCCGTGCCCTCCCATAGGTTATCTGTTCGTGATTGTTATCAAGCATTTATCACCCAGGCAGTGGGGTCAGGGCAATAGCTGTCCCCACCAGAGCTGGAAACATGATGGACAGCAATACGGTTGTGTGGTGGGGTGGGAAATTCCCGCAACACAGAGGGAGCAACGGGGCTTCACAGTGGTTCTTAGCAGCCCTCCCCTCTGGAAATGTGGGACAACCAAAACTATGTGTCCCTGTAGTATGATTGATAATGCTGCAGGACAGGTGAAGCTCTCCCTCTGTCCATGTTACCTTGCCAGCAAGCTCAACCCACCAGCCCACCTCAAATGGTGACAGTGTCTATCGCAGCCCTATGACAAGCCAGCTCTGCCCCCGTAACCTCCCTGCTCAAACATTTCACTCTCTGTATGTTGTAGGGATGTCAGAGTCTGATTTCATGCAGCCACACGTGACTGAGCCATAAGGTCATCAGACAACATAGGTCTTACTTCAAGCTTGCTGCCATGGACGCACACAATGAAGTGGGAAGAAGAGGGATTTTGGCAGAGGAAGAAGAAACAGGCAACCCTGAGTAATCAATACAACATCAGCCACAAAAGGACAAAAAGGGAAGAAAAGAGGGTCAGCACTTGAAAAACGCCTGGTTTTGAAAGTTAACATTGATAGCTGTGACCTGAAGAACATCTCAAGTTTTTGGCGTGTACCAAAATAGAACCTGAGCTTGAGTCAGTGATGTCTTCAGCAGAGTCTTTTCCAGCAATGCAGAGTGGGGCACTACAACACTGTCTGACAAAGGTTTGGTTGGTTATATCAGTGCTTTTTAACCAGCAGCAGTGACAAAGCAAGGAACAGCACCAAGAATTTGTTCAGACCTGGATAGCTGTTGAGCCCCTGGGAGGTTTTACTCTGGAATATTCTTTTTCAGGAAAAGAGATGGAAATATCACATGGGAATAAATTGATTTGGGTAACTTTTTGTTCCAGGAAAAAAAAAATAAAATTAATGTTTTAAGATTAAAATTTCCTTCTCTGACATGTACAGGGGGGACTGATTCATGTTATTCAAGCAATCTGGGGGAGAGAAGGTAAGGAAGGGGATTAGCTTCTTGGTAAAGTTTACAGTGGTTTTGGAATTACGGAATTCTCTTCAAAGCCGAAGTCAGATCCCACACGTTTTGCCCGCCTTCCAGTCTGCCTCTCTGCAGATGAATGCACTGATACATACCCATCTATGAACCCAGGCGTCTAACTAATAATTAGATTTCATTACTGTAGTCTCTTGACAGCTCCTCGCATCTTGCTTGGAGTCCCGACTCCCCATCAAGTCTGATGGCAAGTGAGAAAACAGAGGTCCTGGCTTGAGATCTGAGAGCTGGGTACAAACGCATCCTGAACGATCGCTGCCAGCTGCTGTGAAATTGCCCTCTATTCACATTCCTTGATCACATACTTGCTTCCCTGCTCAGACACCCCACTTCCAAACCCTTTTTCTCTTGGTTTACGTTCAAGTGAATTAAACAAAATAAACCGAAGCAAATCAGCCCTGACGACCTTTGGGTTTGCTCCTTCTGCAAGACGCACACACGGGCTTTGCTTACAGCATAGCCAAAACCAAAGGGCAATTAGACTCCAGGTTCCCTTTTAAGCGAAACGTTCCCATCTAGGTCACGGGTTCTGCTCCAAACCAGACAGCGAATCCACCAAAGGGTACGCAAAAGAGTTCAGCGTTGTGGCACAGCTCCTTGCAAATCACCAGTATGCTACAGACTTCAGGGATGCTGACCTGACGAACTTCTGGTTCATGATCTGAGCATCCTACTTTTTCACGTAGGTCTGCAGGCAGGAAAAGCATGTTTGTTATTCTTGAGGACAGGTTATTATTTTTTCCTGGATTCGCATCAGCTAGCAAGGAGCAAAAGGGGTTGGAGGAGCTCATTGCCTTCCTAATGTGTGGTTTGCAATAAGAGCTGCGGAAAAGCTTCTTGAAGGAAAACCAAACTGGCTCCAGGAATGAGCCAAACCCAAGTGTTTGGGAGGGATCTGGGGGAGAGGAAGAAGAGTGGGGAGGGGGAGAGCTAAAGGAGTGTAATAAGAGCTGTGTGTGGTACTTCCACATAGAAAAAAAACATCTTGAGGAACAGATTTGAGATTCCTCCCTTTGGAAGGAGTTGAAAAAGGAGCAGAAGCCTACATTTAAGAAGAGGTTAGAAATGTTTAAAAAACAAATAGACCAAAAGAACCCAAAACCATGTCCTTGAGGGTTTCTCTCCCATCAGCATTCCAGTTCCAGGGGAGGACACTGGGTAAGGCTACGTGACCAATGAATGCATCCTGACCCCAAACGCACCACAAGAAAAATAGGTCTTACATTGTGCTTTCCTTTAGTAGAGTTCAGAACACTTTATGGGAAAAGTTGCGTTTTTTTTTTTTAAAAAAAAAAGTTTTCCAACAGGAACTGGAATCAGGAAAAAAAAAAAAACAAACACACACACACAAAACCAAAACCCCAAAACAAAGCCCAAACCAACCCAACTTTTAGAAATTTTCCATCTAAAATATAAAATCTAGAGGGAAAAAACGTTTGGGGTTGGGGGGGGAAATTTTTCTTTCATACCAAAACATTTCACTTCTGAGAGGAAAGCCAAAGCACGGGGAGGTTAAAGTGGCTTGTCCAGAAACCCATTTGGGACTTGCACCTAGATCTCCTAAGCCGCAAGCCAGTCTGCCTTCAGTTAAATTGTAACGTCAACAGAGATTTCAGGCAAACATCGAAAAAAAGAGTGCGGTATTACTGGTAAAGTCGCCGGGCTATAAACCAGCCTCTTTAGAGACCTCCGTGCCCACACACGTACTATTCATCGCCGGTGTGTAACAGAAAAGCGAGGCAGGCTGTTCCCAGAGAGGCCATTTACCCCTCTTATCCCCCTGTAATAACCAACCCACTAAAAGTGCGTAAAGCATTCCTTGCGCAATCTGCTCATCTGCAGTGCATAATATCACACATACTATGTACATAAGGTCAAGCTGTACATGCACAAGTCATTCCCAAGGCTCTGAAATTCCTGCATGCTCCACTCGGGCAACTTCTGTGAGCAAATTCCCCTGAATGACACTGAATTTCAGCCCCTCCAAGACCTCAAGATTTTCTCCTAAGCAAACAGCACGTTAATCCTGCACGGAGTTTTTACAGAGCACACGGATCATGTCACGTATGGAGACTCTCAAGATGTCATCTGCCACTTAAGAGGTACTAAGAGAGCCAAGAATAGCAGAAACCCAGAGCAGCGCATACCCTTGGGTGCTCTACAGCTGTGCTTGAGTCTGGAAGACATGTAATTTTCACACCATTTCTCACCAACCTACATTCAGTCCACTCCATTTTCCCAGCTCTGTGGTCCAAAGACACAGATATCCAGTTTTCACTTTGTCTTCTCATTCAAAAGAGCTGGCAGTGCCTTTAGGCGAAACACTTTCAGTCCACTTTGTTTCTGTGTTCTGCTTTACGTTGGCTTCTTGAATTGGGTCCCCTATTTAAGAACTAGTTCATTAAGCAGAGAGCAGTGGAAAAAAAACAAATGACCAAACCTACCTGGATGGGATTGATCAACTTTGGTTGATGGCTTTCCTGCACAACATCTGGGAGTGAGCATGAGGAGTGACACCAAGAACTGGAGATGAAAAATACCACAGTGAGGTCATAGAATGGTTTAGGTTGGAAGGGACCTTAAAGATCATCTAATTCCAACCCCCCTGCCATGGGCAGGGACACCTTCCACTGGACCAGGTTGCTCAAAACCCCATCCAGCCTGGCCTTGAACACCTGCAGGGATGGGGCCATTATATGGTGAAGCAGAAAAATGTACCACTTTACCTCCTTCCCACCTCTTCCTTTATGGGTGAAGAAGTCTCTGCAACTTTCAGCCATAGCTTTACCCATTTCTTCAAGCTAACCATACGCACTCCTCTAACTAACAGAGGTAGAGAGGCAATGACCAAGGAGGTCATTCAAGTCATCAAAAAAAAAAGGAGGAATTCATTATTTGGGAGGCAAATTTGTAAATTGGCTATTATCAGTCATTAGCCACCATGTGCATGGTGACTAGAGTAATGGGCTCCTCTCTCAGCTGGAAGCTGTCACATACCCTCTCCATAAATCAAGCAAATCTGTTCCAGATGAATGGAGAGATTTTCATGAATTTTACACCTAAAACCAGCATTAGGTGTAACCAATCTAAACTATCACCAAACCTGACAGTAGAGGACACGGAAAAACACCCTGTAAGGAGGATTTTTTTTTACTGACTTTGTGGGAATTGGAACAGAAATGCTGGACCTGCAATAAGACCCAGACACAAACCCAAGATTTGTGGAGACAGAAGCATATTATTGCGTTGAGTTGAGGGTGTATTGTACAGCCATACCCCTGTTGTGTCATGCTGCCAGGAGGTCCAATCTCCAAGGCTTTCAGACCCCTGTTGTGTCATGCTGCCAGGAGGTCCAATCTCCAAGGCTTTCAGACCAAACTGGGCTCAGATATTTAGGCTTGACTTTTTTGCTTGGGATCTGAGTTAGGCACCGACGTCTCACTGAATTCCCTTTCTACACCTCTTGTGAGCCTCTGGAAGCCCTACTTTTCTGCTGCTGCTGTACTCCCCAACTGGCTGCGTTCCAGTTCTATGGACAGCGCTGCAATACAGCCTGACAACAAAAGGGTTAACCCAATACCTAAGGCGTGCTTTCAACATACAAAGAGATTCAAAGTTAGACTTCTGTGTGATTTACTGGCAGATGCAGCACGCGGAGAAATATCATCCTTTACCAGTCCCAGCGGCCAGTAACTCATTACACTCAAATCCTCTCGGGTTCAAGAATTTCATAGATCAGATTCTTGGTGCATTTATCTGCTTTTTTTAAAGGATGGGCCTATCATATAAGCCTTAAAACAGACTCCACACGGGGAAGAAACTTGTCAGCAACTGACAGCAAGGAGATAAATTGCAGATCAGTCCTTGACAGTCACCATGTCTGTCAGACATGCCTTCTTCAAAGACCAGGTGATCAAGGTCAAGAGGACCTCTGTCTCCCATGATACCCCTGGCTCACAACAGAGGGGCCCCTATGAGGCATGAGGGATGAAAGTCAAATCCAAGGGGGACTTGAGGAGGAGGAACATGTTGATGCCACTCCAACAGCCAAAATCCTTGCTGCTGCTGGAGCCCTCTGTACAGACACGGGGCAGGGATCTGTTGTGCATCTGTTGACTCCTG
Organism: Vanellus vanellus; assembly: GCF_965231255.1. Lineage (NCBI taxonomy): Eukaryota > Metazoa > Chordata > Aves > Charadriiformes > Charadriidae > Vanellus > Vanellus vanellus. The sequence goes on from NC_138906.1 coordinate 3,190,639, forward strand.
CCGTTCTTCTCCTACTTTTGGGGTAGAAGAGCTGGCTGAGGAGGACTGCCCATCCAGCCTTTTGTCCATTCCAGCAAGGCAGTTCACAAAAGGGCTCTTGCCTGCCACCCTAAAGATGCCCATTGAAGTGAGTGGAAGAGCATCTGTTGGGTCAATAGATGTGAGGTCAACATCTAAAACAAATGGACTTCAGCCTTCAAGATCCATAAAGCACTATGGCATGTGTCAGCTATCAACCGAATACAAGGGGCAGATGTGAAGAATAAAATCTCGTGAGAGAGGGTCTCAGTGATTGGAATAAAAAAAATTGCGCTAATTTAAATTGGGACCAGATTTGCTCAGGAAAATTAAAGAAACAACAAAATCAACTAATCCACGTATGTACTTTTCTCTAAATCTTAAAAAAAAAAAAGAAAAAAAGAATCCCGGTTTGGCTTGGATTGAACAGAGTTGAGTATGAAGACCAAAACCGGTCACATTAATTATGTCTGGTTTTCTGGTATTTATGCACCATAAAAATTAATAAGGGACTTCTCTGGGAAAATAAATGGTTAGCTGGAAAGCCAGTTTTGGCCTTTGTTTTCTTCTGTTAGTCATAGCCTCTCGGTGAGATTCCTTGAAACTTCAAACTGGTTACTTCCCAGGAACTTTTAGCGATTTCCAAAAGCCAACATTTCAAATAAGGAATTGATGTCGTCTCCCTGATATCAGCATACAAGGGACTGGGTGTAAAATTTAACTCTTCGTGCTGATTCCCAGACCTCATATTCTCGAGGCACACAGATGCAGGAAGAGCAGGCACAACGTTTTCAAAACCTGCATGTATTTTAAATGCATCTATATATATAATTTCCTGGATATCAAGATTTAGGCACCGAGGGCTCTATTCTTAACAGTGGTAACCACCTGTAGTGTTCATATGGAGGTCAGCAGTTTTTTTCTTTTCTACATAAGAGGGTCCAAAGCCGGGGAACATTTTGACTGAGCAGTGGAGTGAGGTGAGGAATCCTGCACTAAATTCCAGCTGGTCTCCTCATATAATCCAGTCTGGCACCATGTGGAGACACCAGCCTAGTCCTTTAAACCATATAATGTGTGAGTATGGTACTAAATATTGTACCTGAGCTGAAAAATTCTGCGTTCCAGTAGGTTTAGCTGGTGCAGAGCCGTGGAAGTGATAGGAGAAAGCTACTCAGACAGCAAAGAGCAGATTTAGAACACAAGCAAATTTTGCTCGGGCCTCACCAAAGTCTCAGATATCTGATATTACCCGCCTTCCTGGTGGAGTTCCCATATTCCTTATCAGCTTCTCGGTCTCTCAAGAGGCAAATCCATTGCACCACCACCATCCCCACCCGTGGAAGCAACGTATAGCAGCCTGGGTGGGCTGGCAGAGGGAGAGCGAGCGCATTGCTTTCTGCTGAGCAGACCGTGGTGCAGATCAGCAGAGCTTAGTGGACATGGGGAAAATGAACCCAGGAGCCCACTTTTAGGTCTTCATGAGAAAAAGCAGCGCTGACACCGCATCCTTGCACGGCAACTGGGAGCCTCAGACTGAAGATCCCCAGCCAAATCTTCAGCTGGAGTAAATCAAGATAGCTTTTGACATTGTCAGAGCTCTCCTAATTGACATCAGCTGAGGATCTGGCCCTCCTCTTTGTTTTTTTATTGTGGGGTGGATTTTTTTTTTTTTATTTTTATTCATCTTTGCAATATTCCTGGAATCTGTGGCTTGAGCTTTTCTCCTTAATGAATCCACTCCTTGCAGCAGCACAGCATTGGAGAAGGAGTCCTGTTTGGGCATTTCTAGGCAGCAAGGTCTTCTTTGAGGCCTGTGGAGAGCTGCAGGTGTTTGGCTTTGGATGAAAGGAGAAACTAACAATGCTGGTTTATTCCTGACATTAGTCCTGATATTTTGCTGAAGTATTTCAGTGATGTCAGAGCCAAACCTTAGGCAAAAAATATATGTGTAGTACACAGGGCTGGGACCAGTGGATGGATTAAAAGAACACGATTATTTTGATTACCTTGATTTAGAGCACCAGCGCTGCTGAATCATGTTTAGCCAAAGAAGTATCATGGACAAAATTTACTTCTCTACACGCAGAAAATCAGAAGAGGAGGAAGGCAGGGAAGAGGGAGGAAAGAAAAATTACTCTGAATCAAAAGATGAAAATATACACCGGTTCAATATTTTCTTCTTGTAATGATTTTCTTTCTTAAGAAGGCAACCACAAAACACAGAGATGTTTAATCCATTAAAAGTGTAGTTTTCTGGACAGAATAATCTGAGTTTTGTCAACCCACCAGCCTGCTTCTCACTGGGTGGGCTCTGGCTGGGGAGGGGATAGGCTTTCACTTGATTCCCTCAGAACAGGTCAACGTGCCACAGGCTTTATGGATGGTATCTAATAACCTTTTCTGGCAGATTGTCAACATGAGCACGATGGGAACACAGATTTTCATCAGAGTAGCACAGATCTGAATGTCATCTGGTACCACGGTGGCAAGGGGGAGGACGAATTTTGGTGAGACCATGTACATTAGGGAAGAATGAAATTTTGGTTCTCTTTTGACAGTTTCCTTCACCACACATTCAGCTCTTCCCATTTTCCTCAAAGGTTGGAAAGGCAGAAAGATCCCCTGCTTTTTGAAAGGCATGGGTGGGTGGATGGGTGGGTGGATGGAGAGGTTTTGAAAGTCTGGCTTGAGCCAGAGCAATGTAAAGCATTGCTTTAAGCATTAAGACTTTCCTTAAGCATTAGCACAGGCAAAGACAATGAAAGAAGCAGATCTCTCCTGTTACTTGCTCCTCTCCTTTGAAACAGGGAGAACACCACCAAGACCATTAAGTTACAGCAATCACATACAAACACTGAGGACCTGTTTGGAAGATAACGTGGGCAGATGAAGCAAAAAGCAAAGGCTTAGCTGTCGTGGCATGAGCATCATCAGACTGTCACCCTCCCTCCAGCAGCTGTCACATGTGGGGTTGCACCTCATCTTGGACATGGGAGGTCGAAATTCAAATTTCAGTCTATCTTTGGTTGCTCTTAAAAGTCTTTGGATGTTCTATCATGGGCCTGCATGTGTCTCTCATTTTGTGACAAGCTCTCAGGGAGCTCAGCTTTGTCTTGATGCAGAGTAAAAAAAAAATACATGAAAGCTCACAAAACAAGTAGCACATCTATGGTACTTGAAAGAAAAATGGTTTGCTGCTCGTATTATTTATATTCACTCCGCTTTCACTTATACACAGGCTCACACAAACATGAAGGTCAGGTCTTGATGGCACAGAGCTGGAAGAAAGGTTGTGTCTGTGGTCCTCTTTCTGCTGAGTTTTCTGTGCACGGAGCAGAACTCCATCCATATAGGGTATTTTTACATTAGAAAGCTGAGCTACTGTGGTACCACTGACAAAGCACAAGCAAATCTAGCTGTGATAAAATGGCAAGTCTAAGGACCTTCTTTCTTAACCTTTTGTTTGCTTGCTTGTTTTAATGAAAAGAACAGACGAGAGTCACAGGAAAAATACACATGGTCTCTTCTTAATTCGTTCAGTTAAAGAAATGTTGGGACTAGTTCTTTACAAAAGCAAAAGAGGTTTTGCCTCTCTCTGCTCTGGCAAGAAAAAAAAAAAAAAAGGAAATACACTTTTTATCCCTTTTTATCCCTTCAATTAACACTTCACTTAAAGATGATATTATTTTGTTCTCAGCAAAAAGATCATTTTTATTCAAACAAAACCCCTTATATCCAACAAGCCCTGAACACAGCAGATGATAAGTGAGGAAATGTGGTTCCGTATAGAAATGCTTTATCTATAGGTCCCAAGAGGTCTCCACACTGAATCCAGTCCTGACACCCTCACACCTCTGGAGCAAGTAGACACCCAGCAAAGCCCCTGCGCTGCTGCATTCCGCTCTGGCAAGGGTGATGTGACAAGGGGGAAAGGAGAAAGGATCAACTGACAGAGGCTGAAGGCTGGGATTCCCTGGAAGGAAAACTCAAGGAAAGTCTCTTGCCTGAATCTGACCCTGGTCCCAGGTATCTGGCTGCAAGTTCTTCCTCACCAAAGTCATCCTAACCCTCTGCCCCGTGTTTCTGCTTGTCTTTGGCCATGGGAGGGACCAGGCTTGCACCACCCTGGAACAAGTACAGAAAACCAGTCAGTTCCTCCTGTTTTCAATGGCTATTTGAGGTTGAGCTTTGTCCCTCACCATAACCGCAATAATGCTGTGAAAGACTGGACACCTTACTGAACTTAGTAAGCCCTTAATGATAAGTAAAAATACATGCAGGCGTAGGACCACCATGTACAAGCACAAACCTTGTGAGGTGGTCCCAAAACCACACCTGAACACGGGGCATTTCGGAGATGGAGCATATCTTGCAGTGCCCATTAGATACCATGGGAAAGAGGTCTTCTTCACTGAGGATTTTCCCAGAAAGTCTACAGCTGCCCCAAAAGCTCCGTTCATTACCCAGGCACTAAACCACACACAAACTGAGCCCCAGAGGACACAGAGTTAACTGATCATTTCCCAGAAGCCTCAGGCAGCATGTCACAGGCTAATAAAAAGAATAACGGATCATGGGGGAAAATCATAATTAGGCTTACCAAACATACCCTAGGCTTCTGGTTTTGTTTCAAATATCAGTCCCACCAAAGGAGGAGTATTTTGTGTTGCTGTGGTTTCCTGAGTAAAATTGGGAGGAAATTGTAAAATGCAAAAAACACCCACTAATGAAAAGTCCTTATCTTGACATGAAAATATGATTCAGAATCTCTGCGGATTGTTTTGCTAATTTCCAAAATGGATGATCAAATACTGAGTGATCCTCCTTTGACTGCCAATATTTTTAATAGGCATCTTAGTCAATGTTAGTACAGCTGTCCTTTCAAATCAACTCTTCTGATGACTCACACTTGGATTCAGAGATTTCCCGAGGTTTTATCTGCTCTCCTAATGCTCTTGGTGGACCCGTCCTTGAATCCCGTCACATGAGGGAGCAGGAGGTGCCTCCTCATCCAAAACACACAACCCACTGGGCAATGAAAAGGACACACACAATTAAAAGAGGCAGGAAAGGAAAGGAAGGGAAAAAAAAAAAAAAAAAAAAAAAAAAAAAGACCAGCAGACTCATTTCATGCTCCAGCAGATCAGCATTTATATATAAAGTTCTTGGAACGCCGTACTTCTGCAGCCACCCTCCAGCCTTACTCATGGCGAGTTCACATCACCTGTTTCCCCTTTGAGTCGACATTTCCAAGGACTTTGGCTTCCTGACATGCAGTTGGAAAACTGAAAGGCAAGAAAGTCTTCATATTCTGAAGAAAACACGGCTGCTTGCAAAGCCCCAGGGAAATGTCAACAGCCAACGGCAACGAAGAAGAGGAAGCCATGAGACACTATCCCTACTGTAGAAAACAACCGATGAATTAATATTCACTTAAGGAATTTTATTTCTCCCTGATTAAACTTTTCCCATGTCAATTTGACTGGAGGTTGAAGGATATGCAACAGTGCGGTTGTAGAGGGGAGAAAACATTCCGCTGTAGAAGCTCGTTCTTCAGGTGGAAAAGTGCTTTGTGGCCTAAAGTGTAACATGAGAAAGGTTTTGCATAGATAACTGTAGTTTTGTTACTGCCCAGATTGCTCTTGGTCCTTCTGAAAAAAAAAAAAAAATAAAAAAAAAATGGAGAAGTCTCTGGGCTGAATACTTTAATTTTGAAGCCTCCAGTAGCTTGAAATATCTCCAAACCTATTAAAACCCGAAACCAAAATAAACATTTTGTCTTCCCTTCATGGAAGCATAAAGAATGTCTTAAATCAACCCATCCACTTGCCTGCCAATACCAAATTGCCCTCAAGAACATATTCTCCAGGGCTTTGTCAAATCAACTTTAGCATTCCTCAAGCAACGGGGGGTTCTACCACATTCCTGGAAAGTCTATTCCACACTCTGTTCCCGTATCCTTTCGAAAAAGCACCATAAAGCGCCTGCTACCTGCAAGCACTGTAGCTGGAGAGGAATCGCATTTTCCATCCTGTGGTAAATCCCATGCTTTCAAATATATTTCCAGCCTGGATCCAAAGGAAAGCAAAATATTTTCAAAATTTCCTAATAAACGCAACTCTGAGAGAAAAGGACGTTTGCAGTTGATCAAACTGTTCATATCAATAAGGACAAATTTTGGCACTGAGTTTGAGGTTTATTGCTTCAGTAGAACCAATATGCTACAGCACCTCAAATTAAAATAGAAATGAAAAGACATTCTGAAACTGAAAACCAAAACTTTTTTAAAAATAAAAGTTCATCAGAATTAACATTTGCAAACTATTTCAGTTTTATCAAATTGGCTTTTTCCAACAGGAAAACATTCCTTCAGAAAATTTCCCATTGGCTCTCAGACAGGTCTTTGCAATATCAAGGTCAGAAAGAACGTTTTTTGTTTCTGCTCTCCAAGAATTTAAATGGCCCAACTATTCCTTTCCCAGAAGATGCCTTTCACAGAAAATTATTATAGTGCAGTTGAAGGATTCTTTTTAAATTGAAGGAATTTAAATATTTTAATCAGTGCATTCAGGAGCAGTACAGGACCTATGGCTAAATTCAAAAAGTGCTCAGGTAGAGCCAATTATTTTTATTTACTCAGAATTTTATTTTTTGTACCTTCTGTTTTCTAAATACGGTTATCCATTTAAGAACCTAAATGTTCCTTAAATTAAGGAAAGTGTCCATGTACAACTTGAGTTACTCCAGAAGTGAAAACTAAGTCTGGGCTTGATGTGGATCATCAAATATTGGAGAAGGAGGAAAAAAAGGAAGAAAGAAAACTAATAAAACAAAATGAAAGAAAACCAACCAACCAACCAACCAAAAATAACCAACAAAAACTCAGAAGGAATCTTTCCCATTCAAGTGACATCAGGTCCTGGGTACCAACGCGGGGCAGTGTTCATCCCTCTGCTCTCGAGATCGTGTGAGCATACACCTGACGATCACGCACCCCTCCTCCGCCAGAACCCAACTCGTGCCACCTCCCATTCCCTCCCACCTTAAAGACTTACTGCAAACCCTTCACCACCAAAGCCCCCCAGCGTTGATTAATAATTGTTTGCAGAGGGGAGCTGCTTGCACTGTCAGCCGTTTCGTATTGATTGAGAAGCACTCTGCGAGGAAAGACTGGGTGGCTCCGGCTCTGGAAAGTGCCAAGGAAAACAAAGCTGGTATTAGTGGTCCTCGGCTTCTTCGCTGGGGCTGAGAAAAAGGCAGTATTGTGGGCTGGGAGACTGCTCACCGAGACGCCGATCTTCGGAGTTACTTAACAACAATAATAAGCACTGGATAAATAGGTGGGATACTCACAAGGGGAACCAAGAGAGGGAATTTTAGAAATGAATAAAGAAGGAGAGGTAAAAAAGGAAGGCGTTAGACTTTCCAGCATTCTGAGAGAACACGGTTTTATCCTCAGTCGGGGGGAAAAACAGATTTACTAAACACGGTGACCTCACTTGTTTGCATAGCATTCGGTAACATGTATTTTATTACCTCCATGCTACCTCCATGCTAGCTTGCCAAGCCTTTCCAACGGCCCTGCGAAGGATGCCGCGCGTATGGAAAAGAAATAAACCAGCTTGAGGAAGGAATGGCACAGCTGGGTGAAAAAAAAAAAATAAAAGCAGGCAAGAAACACACTGGTTGGGTGTAAAGAAAACTGTGCGAGTGAATAACCTGGGAGAAAAAGTTTCGCTCCTCTGCCCAGCGTCAGCTCACCAGCGAGGGTCATTTGAACTGGTGATGGGAAGGTGCAGACCGTGAGGAGAAGAGACCTCTCACTTCTCCTCCCTTACAATTTATGCACCGCAGACTTGTTGGGCATTGGCAGATGGAGGACACGTGTTAATGGGAAGGGGCTGCAGAGTGAGAAGGTCCCATCTGGAGAGGCTCCTCTGAGGGATCAGCCTCCGTCTGCAGTACAACTTCTGCTCCAGGAGCAATCATGCCAGGCACTGCCAGAACTGGGTGTGGGTGAAGGTGATCAGCTCTGCTTGATGCGTGAGCACCAAAACGTCAGGGGTGAGGCCATTGCACTGCACTGCAAATGTGAAGCAGCTCACATGAAATATGCTGGTTATTTTGGGGGAAGGAAGTACCATCCTTACATGCAATCAGAGGAGAAAGTGCCCCAAACGTGATTTAGTTGAAATCAAAGTTGAGTGTTTTCATAAATTTGGACCCTTGGCTGTGCCCCAATATATGACCATAATGTGTGAAACAGGAAAACTGGTGGTCCATAGCCCAGAGAAGCCCCAACAGCCATTTCCTAGAGCCCAGCTCTACCTTAGAGGTCTACTGTTCCATCTCTTTGCACTAAGAGCATTCGTGAGCTGGAAGGAAGCAAATGAGAGCCTGTGAACTGAATACTAAAGTTCAACAGCACTAAAAAATATAACAAAGGGAAAGAAAATCCCACTGTAATAATAATAATAATAATAATAATAATAATAATAATAATAATAATAATAATAATAATAATAATAACAACAGGGGGGGAACAGACTAGTATGAGGTGAAGTCAAGAGATCTCAGGGTCAGTCCAGTTTAAGAAAATAAAAATAAGCCATCAAATGACTTGTCTCCTTCCATGCGTTACAAGAGCAGAGGCTCTGCCTACTCCTGGAGCAAAGATCACACAGGAATCAGTTCAGGCAAGAAATCACCTACGCAGTTATTTCTTATTGAGCCCAAAGTAAGAACAGGAGAAGCAGATGAGCAGCAGGTGGGTTGTTGGACCCTGTGTGCCAGACAAACGGCATTTGGTCAGGGTGAGGTCTCCCCTGTCTGAGAGCAGGGCACCAAATTATCCAGGAGCTGTGCAGACCAGACCTACGCAACTGTCTGTGCATCACTTCTCCATCAGCTGATGAACCTGCCACTGCTTTACCCAGACAGGAACGGAGGTTTGCCTGGGCAAAACATGGGTAAAAGAAGAGTGGCTCTTCATGATGTCCAACACCTGACCTTACTTTAACCATGCTTGCTCCATTTCCTAGTCCTGACCTTGTATAACGTATTTTCTGACCTTCGGTCTGTCCCAGGACCATGCTTTTTCTTTGTCTTCCCCTTTATTAACTCCTTCCCTTATTTCTTGGGGTTTAGTTTAACATGAGAGCTGTCCTCCTGCCCTGAACCTTAGTTTGGTTTCACCCTTGGTATCTCTGGCTCCTGACCATGAATGGCCTCGACCACAGCACCACAATCCTGGCTCCAAATGGAGATCCAACCTGCTGGGCTGCTTGCCCTCATCCGTCTAATGAACTCCTAAGAGCACATACAAGCAATGGACCCATGCTCTGACCTGCGGCAGGTGAATCAGGTTCTTTCTGGGTCCCAAGTTGTCACGTTACAGCAGATGTGACTGATGGCATGAGCCCGGTAGATGTTAGCACAGATAGAGCGTTTTGTTCACCTGTCCAAATGGCTATCAGCTCGCAGCCCATTACCATCTGGCCTCCCCAGTGTGTTTCTGGGGTTGAGAGAGGTGAGCTGACTTCATCTGTGGAGACCTGGCAAACCTCATGCAACAGATCTCTGCTGCTGATAATGCACATTAATATTAAGTCTCATTAAGGTTCTTCAACACCAAGGTGAAAGTCACAAAGCAGCAGCTCACGACAGTAAACGAGGCCAACAGAGAATGGCCACATCCAATTTTATGCATGTAAATTTGGCCTGTGTGTGACCGTCAGACTGGATGCTGGCACTGTGGTGGGGGTGGAGGGCAAAATACACAGCCTAGAGAAAGGATAGGCATGGCAGGGTGCTTTAAGTGGTTCCTATAAGCTACTAAGGGGGAGTTGTCTCAGTGTCTACTGTGGTTAAGAGCCTCTTATAGATGGGAGAAGTGCGTCAGCAGAGCATTTCCACGCACTTTGGCTCAGGGCTGAAACAACAGAAGCCGTCGGCAACGCCGCAGCCATCCCCCACGCAGCTACCCAGGGATGAGGGTAAGAAGGTCCATGAGACCAACTGGAACCCAGCCTTGTTCCCGGCAAGCCTGGGCGAGCAGTCCTAAGCTGCAAGGTGACCACAGGCAGGAGCGAGGAGCTGACCTGGTAGTTGCACATAGGATAAACAGCAACAACAGTGTCGCATTAGCTGTTCCTCCCAGCCAATGGTCAACCATGCCAAGGTCTAGTTGCATTGGCCGGATTTACATCTCGGCGGGAGTTCATTCTTTAAAAATGACACCACACCCAATTCCCGCTTCTTTGATTTTCGGGAGGAAATTTCTCAGTAAGAAAGACGTGAATTTCCTGGGCTGGGAGGGAGGGGGATGTGGAAAACAACCAAACAACCAAACAAAAATTCCTCTTTTCGGTCAGCCACAGGGGTTGCGCAATCGTCCCAGGGTGTTGTCAGCTGGCCTGCACCAAGGAGCTCTCTCCCAGCTCCACCTGGTGGCAAAAAGGACGTTCAGGCTATTGCTGTGGGCATCAACCTGGGCTCCGAGGGGACAGGGATTCATTTTCTGCTGCTGCCATTTTGCATGAGTGGTCCTCCATTCCGCGTGGCATTGGTTTGCCTCTACTTGTGAGGTGGGAACAGCCCTTCACCCCATAGGTAAGTAAAGGCGCTCTCCTGCACACTCGCGTGGTGAGTGTGGTATGGTGGAGAAATCCCGGCTGGGAAGAAGGCACTTAGCAAGAAAGCAAAGGGAGCCTTGGGCTGGCAGCCAGGCAGAGCTGACAGCTGTTTGCAGTATTTGCCGTGGGGCTGAGTCACTTCTGACTGTCAAAAATCATGAAAGACAGTCAAGAGTTTTCTGTGAGGGTGGTTAGAGCAGTCACGTCTTCTAGCTTGGCGTTTAGGAGGTCCAAGGCTGAACTCGATTGCTCAGACACAGGCATCTCGTCCTCCGAGATGACCTGAAGTGTCTCACCTGTCCTGCTTTCCTTACCCCATGAAAGAGTGGAAGTTGTACTTCTACCTCACGCTGAGGAAGATATCTTCAGCTTCATCAGTGCATTTGGCATGACCATAATGATAAGGAGTTGTAGGAAGATAAGGTACTGATATAGACACCCCCAGACAGCACAATATCAGTCCAGGACTCTTCGAGTTCTTGATCCTTTGGATGAGTCAGACACCAAATCTCGATCAAGATAGCTCCAGGATTTGGTCACCTCCTGGTCCAAAATACAGCTCAGGCCAAGCCTTAACACAAATTTCTCCAGCTACAACAATCAGAATACCAACAGCAAAATCATTGTCTGGTTTGGTTTCTTGCTATGTTACCTTCTGAGAGAAGAAAAGAAAAAGAGGAGAAAGCAAGGAGAAAGCAAGGAGAAAGCAAGGAGAAAGCAAGGAGAAAGCAAGGAGAAAGCAAGAAAAGAAAATCCTAGTAGCTCCAGACCAAATGCATAGCAAACCTCCCCCAAAAGAAGGAATTAATTTAATCTCTTTTTCAAATGGCAGAAATTTGATATTTTAAAACATGTATTTCCTGAGAAAACACAGAGAAAAAAAAGAGCTATGAAAAAGTCTCCTTTTTTTTTTCCTAAATAATAAATATCTAATTTCTAAATGCCAAAAATTATCAAAAATAATAAATTGGCAAAAAGTCCTGGGAACGGCTCATAGCTATTTTAGATGCTACAGACCCAAGGATGTAATACTTTTTGATTTTTAACGTAAAGCCGATTACAAATGCTGTTGCTGTTATATATGGTTGCAGCAAATACTTTTGGGACGGCTGCGTCTATCCTTTGGGGATCTTCCCATAGCTTATAAGTAACAGGCATGGCTTAAACATGCCAGGACCTGAGGTCACCGGTATGAGAAACATCAGGGTGTGAGAAGCGAAGCCTTTGTAGGAAGGTATAGGAGCTATAGAGGGTTAACGCCGGGTTCAGGAACACTGAAGAAGCCATATGGAGACTACGTAGCATAAGGAAGGGCAGGGGGCAAAAGGGGAGGCAAAGCCATGGTGGCAACGCTTCCGACAAGGCTGCGTCCCACTGGAATCCCACTTATTCCGTCAACCACCCGAGTATATATTAAGCTAAAGCCACATGGAGACCAGCAAAGCAGATGTCCCAATCTAACCTCCGCCCATCGGGATCTCCAGGACAGTGTGTTGCGGCTCCGTGTCCTCCACCCACTCGGGCAGATCCCTTTGGGAAGGGAGAGGTGCCAACGTGAGCAGCGGCGAGGCACCAAGGACGCAACACGAAATCCACGTGAGGCTCTCTCCTGGGGCAGAGGGCAGCATGGAGGGCATTTCCAGCCCCCCAAAAAAGGCAGTACAAGAGCCACATTGTGTCCCCTAACTCCAGAATCAGCCAGTATGCACGGAAGTAACCAAGGTAAAGTCAGTAATTGCTCATTAATTCCAAAGCAACTTTGACAGCGGTCATAATAATTCCCATGAGCTCTGGTTGAATTACAGCTCAGGTGGGAGATGGGCTTGACAGAGCACTTAGAGGGGAGCAACCAAAACGTTGCATTTTTTTACCTACTCAGATTTTATGCTTTTTGCAAGGGCAGTATTTTTCCCCCTCAAACTGATATCATAGCATCTGTCTCCTTCCATTAGCGATTCCTACAATGAATGTACCAGACTTTGAAATAGTGAACTAAGAGCCCTCTGTAAAGCAGGAATGTTCCAAAAGGCTTATTTGGGAAGAAAAGGATGGGGGGGGGAATCTTCAGTTCTGTAACTCTTGAATACTTAAATTATAAGGCCTTCCACACAGCTGGATATTTTTTTTGCATTTTAAGTGAGTATAACCTGATAGAATGGGCTCTGGGTTTCTGTCAGGATTCAAGAATACAGAATCCCAAAATATAACAGAAATACGGATTCACACAGAAACAGCCTTCTCTTTCTGAGAGTGCTCCGGCACACCCTATATGTCAAGTGATATCAGGTGAGTGAGACGTAAAACTGAGGTGGTGTGGGCAAGGTTGGCCTTGGGTTGATCTTGGCAAAAGGAGCCAAGAGATGGAATCGGGAGACTTCAGTATTATGCTGATGATCTGCTCTGCCATGGGTAAAATATTCCCGTAAATACTTGCTTTCAGTGGAGGTTTTTTATTTCAATTCAGTTCAAATATGCTCCAATTTCCATGGAAAATATTGCTATTTTCATCAAATTTCCTCCCTGACATCCCTCCCTTTGTACTTTCATGCACAGAAAATACCATTTTTCCCCCCACGCTAGCCTATGAGACATAGCTCAAATGCCTCCTGTCCCCGCTATGAGATGCAGACCGAGCTCCCCGGCCAATCCGTCTCCCACGGCGCCCGTGGAGGGGACACGCTGTGCATCAGGGGACTCTGCTGTGACCAGGAGGCCAGTCTAGAGGGGAGAGTGGGAGCAGAAGAAGTTGAACTTTGATTGTCACAAAGCATCACAGCTGCATTTTCTCATTTAAAAAATGATCCTTTTTCAGTTTTCCCGACAAAAATAATTGCTTTTTGCACAGATGGAAAAGAAACAAAACAAAACATTATCCAATCAGCTGCAGTCACTAGCACCAGTGGCCTGTTTATGCCATTGAAATAACCCATTCCAGCTCATCTTCTGTCACCAAACCATGCTGAAGCTTCAGAAAACTTCGTGTGTGCCTTTTTCTCCCCACCTTTGTGGCTTTAAGCCACAGCTGAAAGTGGAAACCTTCCCTCTACCACGTAATACAAAACTTGATTGGTACCACCACCTTCTCCACAGCAAAGCCCTCACTCACACTGCAGGGATTTGAATTCAAAATTCAATTTACTGCCACAATGAAACAACAGCTGACTTCCCTGCGTGGAACCAGCCAGAGCTGTACAAAACATCTGTTTGCCATCTTTTCTTGCATTATCCAGTATTCGCAATCATTTCCATTTCACTCAGAGGCACCACTAACTATCCTTGAGGGAACCAACAGCATGAGATGCCCACTGGAGTTAACAGGATTGCTTGATTGAAGATTTCCACCACCCCTAATGTGGCGGTGACCCATGAAGCAGAAGCGATTTAGGAAAAGCACCTTCATGCCAAGTCCATCCTGCGTGCTGTTATGTGCTCTATGCAGCCTCCATGCACACTTTGCTGTGACCTGGAAATTAGGAAACAAATGATTTGACTGTCTGTAAAGTCATTTCTCCTGATGGTAGATCACTAATAACATTTCAGGGCCATTACAGCGGTTGTAACTGGGATGAGCCAGCTCAGCGAGGAGAAGGAATCATGGAAGAGTCAATTAAGCATGGTTTGGGCAAGACCGTAATCAGCCCAGGGCTTTGAGATGGGCAGCCCAAGTCATCCGAAATAGCTAAGAATGGCTTCTTCATGTTTGTTTTTTTTTTTTTCCAAATGTCAGCTGGTAGAAGTATGTTTTTTAAAAGAGGGCAAATTCAAAGTTAATAGCCAATGAAATCCAGAAATAAAACTCAGTTATAAATCTACCTCCTCCTCACTACGTCCTTGTACAGCCAGCCTGTGCTTCTGAGCTGGGTACATAGCCCAGTGACCTGTCACAAGGAATAAAGAAAGGCCAACAGGCACAAGTGAGCTCATTCACAACCTGCGGAAAGGAAATCTGTGGTTTTGTTGAGGTTTCCTTGCCTCGGGAGACAATAAACAGAAGAACAAGGGAGAGGTAGCTCATGGAAAACACGATAGCAGACCAGCCTTGATGCCTGGGACATTTTGCTAGTCTGTAAAATTAACCAAGGCAACAAATCAGGTAAAGGACACCCACTAGTGCCCCAAATGTCTCCCTTATGCTTTTTTTTTTTTCCCCTCTTTAAGCTGTGTCAAATACTTCAGTTTAAGTGCTACCCTGTTAGTAGTAACCAACCCCGTTTTTTCATCTTGAATCCTTGCAAAAAGCAGTGAAATCTCAGACACACAGAGCCTTCTGAATCATCGAGTAGGTTTAGCTGGTAGACTCCCAGCAGATGTTGGGGGATTCCCTAGGGGTGGAGGTCCCTCCAGTTTACACCTCCATGCCCAACCACCTTTGTTTTCCTTTTATTGCCTCAGCCCTCCCAGCAGGCTGCCCAGTTCTCCTGGGACACCGATCACAGAGAGCTTGGTCCTGCTTTAATGATCATAATCCCTTGAGGGATTCTTCCATGCAAGTGAGGGGGAGAAATGAGTGATAATTTATGATGAGTGCCCTTGCAATTAGCACCTTGGAAAATAACGCTGCCTGGGGAAGCTGAGAAGGCCATAAATGAAAGCGTAGCCAGGGCAGAAGTGCCATTCTGATGCTAAGTCTAAATTCTTATTAAAGTCAGCGGAGCTGGAGGTGGTGGAAGACAGGGATAGCATAGCCTAGAGATTGGGGCATAGCCCCAGGCAACCAAAGCTCAGGAACTCTTCCTCTCCCTTTATAGTACCTGATACAATATCAAGCTCATTAAGGAAAGAGCTATTAGCCAGAACGCACTTAGCAAACTGGGACTACTATCAGAGACTTTGTATGGGTAGATCATCATCGAAGGAGAGGTGGAAAGTGGACTGAAACATACGCTCCGGACTTGAATTCTAATAATTATAACTGATATTCTAATATCAGTTATGTGCATGTGGGTTTTCACACTCTGATCAGAGCCCGTTATTGACTCCTGAAGCCTTTGTGTCGGTCCCTGGGTTTGGCGTTCTCACAGCGAGTGCTCCCAGCCATTAAGTTTATAAGATATGGGAATGTAAATCTATGAGCAGAAGCACATACACGGACGTACAGATAACCCAAGCCACGAACAGTCAACAGAGAAAGAGGCATATGAGAGGCACCACTTACCCTCTCTGCTCTTCCCTAGGTTTGATTACCTCTCCATTAACTACAGGTGGAGGTTACACTACCTGCATTCCTTATATAGGTACCCCAGTTAAATAATAAAAGGGAGCTGTGGCAGTTTGGTCCTAGAGCATGTGGAATGAAGCGGTGGAAGGCTACACAGGGCCTACAAACAGTGATAAGCACCTGTCCTGGTTTGAGGTAAAACAGAACTGATTTTGTTCAGTTACTTTGCTTCTTAGCTGGGCCTCTTCTAACTACTGAATTTAACTGCATATTGTGCAGACAGTGTTCACTCTCTTGGAGTGATACGACCAATGTTTATAGCTGATGCCCAGGCATGGTGTGCAGAGAGGCTCTTGCTTATACTTATTGCTATAATACTCAAGGCCAAACAACTTTGTTATTTGCCCCGTTGGAGAGTTGGAAGCGGAAAAGCATAGTGGGGTCCCACCTGCAGGGAGGAGCGGACAGGACAGGTGACCCAAATCTGACCAACGGGGTATTCCATCCCATCTGCCTCATGCTCAGTATAAAAGCTGAGGGATCAAAGGGTCACAGGCTCTTCCTTCAATGGCTGACGTCTGAGGAGGATCCTGTTCATCTGCCTGTGATCCCGATCCTGAATCCAGATCTGGAATCCAGTTCCCGTCTGCCACTGAGTCCAGGCTGGGACTGTCCCAGTGCCAGCCGGTGACATGATTGTCATCTCGGGAGCTTGATACGGTTTTGTATATATTTTTCATTATTTCTTTTAATTTTATTATTAATATTTCATTAAAGTAGTTGAGTTCCTTCTAAACTCATAAGTCTCTTTTTCCTCCTCTGCCTCTCTCTTTGAAGAGGGGTAGAGGGGAGCATCTGTCGGTCCCATCTGGGGCCCCTCAGGTCCCCAGTAGTGGATTTGGCCTAAACCACGACAGCACCCAAATGGATTACCCTCACTTTGGTTGTCTTCTGGCATGAGGCTTTTTTTAAGGTCTGGCCACATCTTAACCAAAAAGGGATGAATTTTGTGAGGTCTAGTAATAGTTACTCACCATTCCAGAAATGACTTCTGTGGTACCTGGAGGATGATGTGCTGGAGCAGCTGTGATGGACTTGTTTCTTGCTTTAGTCCCGGCCAACCAGGAAGGCCAGCCTTCCCTGAGATGCGGTTTCCTCGCCAGCAGAATGAAAGAACTGACCAACAAATACTTCAGGCTTTGTGTGTGAGGATTATTTGTAGAGCACTTGAATTTCTGCATCTCTTTTAGCAGATTTAAAGAGTGGCAAGGAACATTCCTGGGCACTGGAACTTGGTCGAATATATTGTTAAAATATTAGAAAATCCCCAGCGTGCTTTTGGCTTGGGTAACAGCACACTCCCAAGCAATTCCTGGGCATGGTTCAAGAGTTAGCATGGGCCAACGACCATTCTCAGGAGACATTTTGCATAGAGCCACCTTGTTCTGGAAGGCAGGAATATTTAATAGGTTGGATGTGGGCTGTTTTATGCCAGGTGGCATCAGCACAAGAGCTACGTTTAATTAATTAGTGGAGATGTAGCCAGAAAGTCTAACCAACTCCCTATATTGACACTGTGACTCTTGGAAGAAGGAGCACAGATGACCTGGGAGAGGATGTAGAAACTGAAATGGCTCCTCTTCTTTTCCAAGCAACTGGTAGCATCTCCCCTTGCCATCTTTATATCCCAGGTCCTGAGGGAAATGCTCCATTTTGCGTTTGACAGCAGCTATACCCTTTATTAGCCTGGCTACAGCCCACCAGTACTGTAGCCAACAGCGCACAGGGGAGCCATATGTTTAGCGTCATCTCCAGCCAACTTCAATTCCTACTGCAAGACTGGTAATTGGCAGAAGTGGAGGAGACAGCTTCTAGCATAAGCCTGGAGAGCCAGCCTTGAAGAAAATCCATAGGGAAACACATGAATCATGCTACTGTCCCATCTGCTTCCCATCTCAGAAAGGCAGGATGTGAACATTGAAGTGCAGCATGATTTGTGTCTCTTTCCTGGTCAGCAGTGGTACCCCCACATTTTGAATAGCATTGAGGACACCTACCACTACCTGGTTCTAGGCCCAGTTCTCAAAATGACCAAGGCATGAGTTTGGGCAAGTCATGTCTCCTTTCTAGCCCTCTTTCATCTCTCTGAATATGTATCTGCACTACTATTTAGACTGAAAAAAAGTAGGCATAGCATCTGTTTCTTAAATAACTCAGTTAAGACCTCTACAATGAGCTGCTCAAAAGCAACTGCAGAGCTTGAGCTATCTTAATGCTGAACCAACATCTGGGGCCTGACTCTCCCATCTCATCTCTTGGTGATTAGATTTATATTTTTTTGTCCAAGTAACAGTCAGATTTTCATCTGTTGTGCCTATTTAAGAGGAGCTCTGTATAAAATTTGTCCCCTCTTTATTTTTTCTCTCTTTTTCTCCTCATTCTGTTTTTTTTGCTCAATAATGCACATGCTCTTCTACATTCATCTGTGCTCAGTCATCTGTTTCCTAGCTGGATTACACACGCAGTTCCACACAAAGCACATCCCTCAGATGTGTAGCCAGAAGCTTGTAAGAGGTTCAGTGAGTCCTTACTTCTTTCTAAACTAAAGGCACCTCCGTTGTTTATTGGATTTTACTTAGTTCTCTTGCTCCCCTGCCACTCAGCACATCCACAGATGCAGGCTGAAACCACCGTCTCGCAATGACCTAGAAGTGGCCCTAAGGAAAGCAGTGGGAGAAAAAGGGGGAAGGAAACCCATTTTATTTTTCTGGAGGTGAAGTCTCTCATTTGATACTCTTCCTTTTTTTTTTTTTTTTTTTTTTAATCCCAAATTCTTACAATACGCATTCTAGCTTCACCCACTTCCTCTGCGGGAACAGCTGTCAAAACGCTGTTACATCCGAGGCTACTGCGGCTTTACGACTCACATTAGCAGCTCTTTAAGGGTCTGGCGGAGGCTGGCTGTGAGGTTTCAAGCCTGTGATTTCTCATTACCCAACTGCCAGGAAGCGTAATGCAAGGTCAGATGGGAAGCTGAAGAAGGCAGGGAGGTATGCTGCAGGGTTGGACGGGAGGTAGACCAGAGGTAGCTCCATGGATCCCTCATCTCCAATCCCATCCCCTCCAATCATCCACTCTTCTTGCTTAAAACTATCCGGACCAAACATCAGCCAAAGTATCTGCCTGGTTCCTCAGAGCTTGGTGCTGCTCATTCTCATCACAACAAGGGGCAAAGCGAAACAAAAAGCAGAAGGAGCACTGGTTGTGTGGGGTTCTCACTGTTTTAGTAAACATTTCCTTGGGTGGATGCTGCAGATAAGCTGTGGGGAGTGCAACAATGCGATGCGATAGCACCATTTACCTGATAAATACACGCTCATCTCTGTTTGAGGATGGACAGTGCTGATTCTCTGTAAAGTACTTTTAAAGGGTTGGTTAAAGGCCTGGATGGGATCGCTGCACAACAGCGGAAAATAAGGTTGGAAGGTAAAATAAGTGCAAGAATTTTTCCTGCATGGGAAGGAGAGAAAAGGATAACCAACTCTGACTTTGTGATGCGCTTTGGAGACACAAGGCAGAGTTTTCAAAGTCCTCCAGCGCGCCATCAAGAACACAGTAGCCCTTGTTTAATAGTCTAACCTGTGATGTGCAGGGGTCTATCAAGGGTACACTGAAAGGACAGCTGTGGCTAAAGCTCTTTCCAAGGTCAGTTTTTCTATCACGTGCCCGGTCAGCCTGCCAAGCAACTTGGGTTGGCTGTCTGCTTGTTTGAATCATCTGGACCGCACTTAGCTGCCTCAGCAGGGTGCCAAACCGTTGAGAACGAGTACCTGGACACGTGCACTAAAGCCATTAAGTTACTGCAGGGTCGGAAGTTACCTCCTGCCATCTGAACTACCATCACTGGTTATTGGCTTTTTCTTACCCCACTCCATGTAGATGCTTTATGTTAACATGCTTACTTGACCATTGAAGGACATGACAAGAATGCCTGTGCCTGGTTGCCTGCCTCAACACACAGTAGCCCAGTAATCCAAAGAGCTTCTTACTTAACAGCATACTACCTGCCATCTCACTAAAATCTTTTCTGCCACAATTTTTGTCTACTTCACGGATAGGTTTTGGGTTGGGTCGTTTGCTTGTTTGTTTTAAACATCTTGAGAAGTTGGACCTCAGGTGGCTGCTGGTTGATTTCTCCTCATCCACATCAAAAAGCAGCATCTGTGAACCATCCCACAGCTGTGGTCCAGAGAATCATAGAATTGTTGAGGCTGGAAGAGACCTTTAAGACCATCAAATCCAACCATTAACCTACCCTGACAAAAACCACTTCTAAACCATGTCCCCAAGTACCACATCTACCCTTTTTTTAAACACCTCCAGGGATGGTGAATCCACCCCCTCCCTGAGCAGCCTCTT
The DNA here is from genome assembly GCF_965231255.1 of Vanellus vanellus. Lineage (NCBI taxonomy): Eukaryota > Metazoa > Chordata > Aves > Charadriiformes > Charadriidae > Vanellus > Vanellus vanellus. The sequence continues at coordinate 3,210,871 of NC_138906.1, forward strand.
CCAATGTTTAATAACCCTTTCAGTGAAAAAAAAAATTCATAATATCCAATCTAAACCTCGCCTGGCGTAACTTGAACCCATTTCCTCTGGTCCTATCACTTGTCACCAGGGAGAAGAGGTCAGCCCCCACTTCTCTACAACCTCCTTTCAGGTACTTGTAGAGAGTGATAAGGTCTTCCCTCAGCCTCCTTTTCTCCAGACTAAACCACCCCAGTTCCCTCAGCCGCTCCTCATAAGACTTGTCCTCCAGACCCCTCACCAGCTTTGTAGCCTTTCCAAGGTCTGCAGCCCTCAGAGAGAAGCAGCACCTCATTGCATGCACACGCGTATGGGGGCACCATGTTGTTTCTCAGAGGCATTGCAAACCCAAATCACCCATGTGCAAGTCATTAGTAGATTGTAAGATGAACAGCAACAGGCTCTGGTTATTTAAAGCTCAGCTGTAAAAAATTTTAGGTACTGAATAGCTTCAGGAGGCTTTTGTGAAGACAGACATTTGATCAGGCAAGACACTACATAGCCTGGGATAATGGCAATTTTTTTGTTGTTGTCATTCAGCCAGAATAAATTTGGCCACGTCCCCCTTATTTTGAGCTCCTGCCAGATACTCGATCAGAGTAACTTTGCAATCACTTCATGACAGTGATATTGTGCCAAGGTATCATGACTTCTCCAGCAAAATATGGTGACTAATGCAATCCCATGGAGAGCTGATGGGAGTCCATCAACCTCCTGAGCTTGTTTAACATTGTATTGCTCAAAACACCAGCACAGTGACTGGCCCAACCCAGAGCACTCTGTAACAGTCCTGAATCAGATCGTAATTTGTGAGCTGTTTCACTGGGAGAGTAGAAGATGTCGGGGGGAGAGCAGAAATCTGGGGGTTTTGGCCTTGCTGTAGACAGGTCACTCCATGGTCACACAAAATTGGCGTAGAGGCATTTCTCCAGCTCATGGTTACATGATAAGGACAACTACATTGAAACTTCTAAGGCACTACGTTGACTGTGATTGGAGATTGAGCTCAAGGACCTAAGATGGACAGATCTCAGAGTTCACTTGGTGAGAGTCAATTGTTGCCAAGGCCGGGCTTGTTAAGGACCTGCTTCCTGGGCTGTTGACTCTGTTCTGTGGGCATAATTACTGCAGAGAGAAAAGGAGAATGCTTTCTCCTATGAAAGTTGTGAGCATCCCTTTCCCTGAAAGCCTTTCAAAGGGGGGGGAAGACTTCAATGGGACCAAAGAGATGAGGATCTCCACCACCCAACCAACTCATGGGGATCATTTCGCCACCCTACTAGGCTTTATGGTCTTTCGAGGCTTACATTAGCCACAGGGACAGGCTAGCTCCAGGACCAATGGTCAGGAGTAGTGCTGAGGGAGGTACAGGGGCTCCCGCAACCACTGATCATAGATGTGAAGAAAGAAGAGCAGGCTTCAAGTATAATTTAAAATACATTTATTGTTTCATTTGTTCTGGCTTTTTTTGTTATACAAAGATGTTAAATAACTTAAATACATTCTCAACAGTCACTCAGAATCAGATTTATACCTACAAGCTGTACATATGAGGTAGAGAAAAATAACTTAGGCTCCCATAAGACATTGGAAAAAAACAAAACAATACAAAACAAAACAAAAAAACCCCAAAACTGTAAAATAAAAGAAAAAAACTAATCCTTCATGTTAGTATTCCCACCTCCCTTTAAAAGGAAATGCCATCCCAAGTGTGCAAAACAAATCCTAGACTTTACATTCAGGCCTCAAAGGGCATTGTTAGAGACTGGGGTGGAGTGGAACAAGGGAAAACTCCTGTGCTAGTTTGGTGATCACTGTTTCAGACGGGTCTGTGCCCAAGAGTAGCTGGCAGGGTTATCCACACATAACCTCACTTGCTCCTGAACTCATCCCCACCTCTATTAACCTAGGTGTCCGTGTTTTTGTCCCCTTCTCTTGTCAGCGGGGAGAAACTGGCACCTCTGCATGGGCCAAAACACCTTCTAGAGGTGCCTACACTGGTTGCAGACAGCCTGGGCAAGCGCGCCTGCACCACGGGCTCCTTATCCAAGGGGGGATGACTCCAGGCACATTGCAAATGCCCCACTATGCCAACTATGTCAGCACCTTTCCCAACTTTCCTGAGCAACCCTGTGATGAAAGGGAGGACTGGGAGAGAGAGGAATCTCCTGTCCTTTTGGGTCACCTGGCCAAACGTCACTGAGAAGGGTTTTGCCCATTTCTGAAAATATTCAGCAACAACTGACAAACATGTGTTGTTCGGATATGTCCCTGGTAGCCTGCTGAATTTTCGTTTGTCTGAATCATTTATGGTCTTAAATTACACCCTACTCACTCCCTGCCCCTGAAGAAACATAGTCATGGGAAGCCTACAGTGATGCCAGAGCTAAGCTGCGCTTGCACTATCCATTTTCTTGTCCTTCCCCACTCACAAATACTGGAGAATCCCCTTTTTTTTTTAGTTCAGAAATAGCTTGTTTCCTGGGGTTTCCTGGAACCTGTAAATAACTTGGTCAAATTCAACATTCATCAGTGAAAAACAGATTTAAAAGCTATTCAGTGGTAATATCCACGGCCCTAAGCTTAACTGCTTTAGCAAGGACCAGATTTCTACTGGCCTGATCCTGTGCCATACTGAGCCTCCTTCAAGTTACACGGGCAGTAATGGTCATAAAAGGCACTATTTCTCCTGCAGGAACATGTTACTCTCCAAAAGTCATCACCTACTTAGCATCCTGAAAACCGAAAGCCAGGACAGGCTGATCATGGAAGCCAGACTCAACCCAACAGATGTGCACAGAACTGAATGAACCAGGAACTAAGAGCTTTGCTGCACCTGTTTTATCGAGTACAGAACAGACCTAATTTTACCGCGACATCAACTGAGGAATTTTTCACAGGCACTATAATCCACCAGAAAATTACCTTAAGCAGCATCTATTCCATGAAAGTACCCTTGAGAAATCTGTCCCTGCATCTGGGTTCTCATCCAACCCTACTACAGCCAAACCAACCTAATTTCTCCTCATGTGCTGGCTGAAACAGGGCAGCTGAAAAACGATTAACAATGAAATTCAAGACCTGGGCTGAAGGAAGGCAGATGTGTACGAGCTGGCCAGCCACAAAAAATCCTCAGAAATTATTTCGCCCCTGCTCAGGTCTCCAAACCAGCAACCCCAAAAGCTCTTTTGAAAACAGATGGTCCATAACTTATCCCCTGCTTCCAAAGGTGAACGACAAGCTTCCTGGACCTCAGCAGACCAAGTTCCCTGCTCCCCAGTTTTACATTGCCCCATTCAAATAGATAAAAATCGCTTGTGTTAGATCAAGCCTGGAATTTGGTCCTCTTCATTTAACTATCCCATGTGTTCGGATTATTTTTATTTTTCCCCAACCCCCTTTTTAAGAGTCATTCTCCCCAGGTCAACTAAGATCAATAGCAAATATCTGGTTATTGTAAATAAGTTTCAGTTTTCTTCCATCCAGAGCCATCTCAAGACCAGGATGCACAAGGGTAAGCTTGAAGTTTTGGGGTAGTTTTTTGTATTTCAATTACAAGCTACGCATTTTTCATAAGTCATTTTTAGTGTCAAGAATCAAAAAAAAAAAAAAAAAGCCCCCTTTGATTAAACACTGCTTATTTCACCAACTGGAGTCTTTTGAGAGCTGGAAGACAATGAGAATGTAATGTTTAGGACTTGTTTTGCATGTCTCCACATCCGGCATATATGAGTCAGTCACACAGAATAGAAGCTTGTTAAAAAACAGATGACGGGTGCAACAATTATTTGTGTGGGTTTTTATTTCTTTTAATAGAAAATTCTAATATAAAACAGCAAACATTTTCAGTTTGCCTTGTTTACAAAAATATTATATATTTTTTTTTTATATTTCTGACATAACTAAATGCACTATTCAATAAAAATATTCTTCCATCAGCTAACTTCTCTTTTAAAAAAAATTAATAAAAAAAGTTATATAAATAATGGTTGCACCCCCCCCACACCCCCCCCCCAGAACTGATCTTGCAAGTCTTGCTGGATCAGCTTAGGAGAACCAACGCTTTGACACTTTTGGGGGGACAGGGGGTGAAAGGGGATTAGAAACCAGAGACGTCCCCTACACCCATCCATCCTTCTCCAGTTACATCTGCTGCAAAAACCTGTTTCTCTGGGGGTAAGAAAAAGGGGGAAAGTTGCTTTGCACTTTTTTTTTTTTTCCATATATATGAAATGACACCATGAAAGATTCAGGGATCCAAATCCACTCTTGTAGTAGTTTTACAAAAACGAGCAATTTCATTGAATTGCACTGAAGATCCAATGGTGCGGCGGTAGAATTAGCCTCTCTGGAAAAATCCAATTTCATAGAGCTGGAACAAAAAGGGTTGTACTACCCAATGTTTTATAGAGGACTTCAGGGTCACTTATTTCAGGTTCTCTGAACTTGTGTATGAGTAGCAGAAGCAGAAGCTCCTGCTCCATGGGTTAATTCAGTTCCAACTTACATCTATCACCAGCAGAAAACCCAGGTCAAGCACTTGAGAGGGTTTTGAGAGGGTTGGACATCTTTTATACCAGCTGCTACTTGTTTCATCCTACTCAAGCTCCACCGGATTTTTCCAAAACGAGGCTTTTCCCCCCATTCTTTCTTCAAAGATAAGGCAAACATCAGAAAACACTGGAACTAAACACCCCCAACCCAAAAGACACACAACGCGGTGGGAGGGGGAGAAGAAAAATAACCCACATATGTTTTACCACCCTAGGTCAAAAGGCCAAGAAGACAAGTTCTCCTGATTTCAGAGTGTTAGTATATTTTATACACTGCCTATACATTTAACACATGTGCCTCGCTACTATTTAGTTATTTATAATTTTTTTTTTTAACCACAGGAGAATAAACCTTGCTATTTACAATATATAACAGGCAAGTAATATATCCACATTAACATAAATACAATTTGTTTTTTGTGGTGTGTGTTTTTTTTTTTTTTTGTTTGGTTTTTTGTTTTTTTTTTTTTTAAATACTTACAGAAAGCATCCAGGCTTCAGTGCGTGAGTTATAATACACAGAAGAGCTCTTTCACTCAGTAGTTCATTCACTCTTTGCCTCTTTCTTCCAGTCAAGCTTTGACAGTCTGCCTTATTGCCCACCCATCTCTCTCTCCCCTCCACTGCCAAACACACCGGGCTACGCTATCCCCGTCCCACCCAGGCGTTTTCTCTGCAATGGTACCCATGCCAGCGCTGCCCTCTCTTCTGCATCTAGGGACTCATTCTCCTCTCACACCAGTGCAATGTGGAGTTACTCCAGCGAGGTCAACGGAGACAGAGACACCAGTGAAAAGAAGGAAAATGAGGCCCACGGTTTAAATACAACAATAATAATAATAATTAATAATAATAATAATAATAATGCACATAAATTGCAGCCCATTCTTTAATTAAGAAACAATATTTTTTAAAAAGAATGGAGCCAGAAATAGTAATCCAGACCCAAAAATCCTCATGTTTTGAGCAGGTTTGGATCCGGCCTTACTTCGGAGGGGAAGAGCTATTCTAGCACACACACAAAAATGTAACAGTGAGTTTGCACATATGTGTGAGAGAGAGAGAGAGGGACAGAGGGAGAAAGAGAATTTAACATAATACCACATTGAAACCATAAGAAGGTCCTTCTGAAGGGCTTTACAATAAATAAATGTTCGTTCAATATTTATATATATATTTACGTGTCAGCATGTGTGTATATATATACACACACGCACACACTGAATAATAGGTTTCTAGTCAGTTTATTTTTTAAACCATTAGATAAACTGCTCGTGGGTGACTTTCAAAGCGGTGCATCTCCCAGAAGCCGCGAGACCTTCCTGCAAACCTTCCGCGTCGAACGCACCACCGCGCATTTGCCGCGGTGGAAGGGACAAACCAAAATCCGTCTGTGGGTTCCTCCTTCTCCAGCACTACCCCAACCTCCTGAATTGTACAGCAAATAAGCAAACATCAAAAGAAGAGACAGTGCGCTTCACTTTGCAGGACCATAGTGCTATTAACAGTAATATCCCATCCCGCCTCATGCCCCCACCTCGAGATTTGATGCCAACGAGCCAGGCTGGACTGCAGGTATTTGTTACCAAGAAAAAAAAAAAATATATATATCTTTTCTCCTCCCAGTAGATGCACATGAACAGCTTAAATATTAGTGGCTACTATTTTGGGGGGGAATTAAAAAAAGAGAAAAAAAAGAAAGAAAATAAAAGAAAAGAAAAGAAAAAATAATAGTTCATCTTGGAAAACTGCTCTCTTTTTGCTTGGCTAACATCTACTACTGCTTGGAAAACTCCAGCCAGCTTTCTCTTCTGAAAACCAGATCAACGGCTTATATAAAATAGGTGGAAATTGCTACTACTGGACAATTAAAAATTTATACGAAAAATAAAACAAAATGCCCTCAGCTCTCCCGTGTTTCCTTAGAAAGCTTCGTTGAGGCATTCACTGGCTGCTTCCAATCCACTTTCACGTGACCGAAGGATATTGCCGCATCAAGTCCTGGATTGTAAGTATCCTCTTCAAAGGAAAAAAGAAATGCTGAAAGTTGTCATTTATTTCACAGCGTCAGAGCGATTTACCTCTGCAGTCAATTTCTGGCTGCTCTGGCCACTTGATAGTTTGTCTCTGCATCAATTGGTTGTTCCAAATCCAATAGTTGGTTACCATTTAGAAGTTGTATTTTTAAAATACAGCTCTCGATCTAGTGGTTAAAAAAAAAAAAAAAAAACAACAACCTTAAGGTCATAAGGGTTTACATACAGCTTGTGTCATGTACCACTGCCATGGTTTAGAGTAAATGGAATGATGACCTAGTAAATGAAAAGTCAACTCCTCCAGAGGTCTGATCCAGTCCAAAACGGCTGCTATACAATGCAAGACAGCACTGCGTTCCAAGATGCACTCAAATTTCTCTCATCCTACTCAGAAACACACGTCCAAATTCAGCTGGTATAAGACTAAAAAGTTCCAGTTTAGATTTCTGAAGCAGTTACCACAGGGTGAATTCGATCAACAAGAGGTGGGAAGAGGAGCGAAAAATAAATCGTGCACAAAGTGAAAATAAACAAAAAAAGTATCTAGTGGTTTTAAAAAAAAAAAAAAATTAAGACAGCAATAGTGCTAAAGAAACTGCATTTGAAGAAATTGTTTCAAAAAAAGAACACATGATTGGACTGAAGGGGACAGGCACATTTGGTTTTCTACTGTCTTCCCAACCTCTTTCTTGGATATACTTCTGTCTGCAACATGGTGGACCCAACATTTTTGGAGCTGTATTTGGTGATCAAAGCATGCGGATACGGAACCGTCGGTAAAAAGCTTACCCTCCCAGTGGGTCTCTTTGTCAGAGCCTTGTTTGCTCAATGTGCAGAATCTCCACTAGTGGAACCACCAGGGCTGTTCCTGCTTACCCTACATGCTTCTCCCCAGTTTTAGAAGGGGAAAAAAATTGAGCACTTCCCGTACCATTGCATTCAAAGCAGAAGGATCTTTCTTTCGTATCTGCTTAGCTTTCTAAGCAGTTGGGTAAGCTTCAGGAATAAAGTAGTATAGATTATTTATGCCAAAAAGAATATATTAGCCCAGGAGTTCATGGAGGATTGGTGAAACGATCAAGATGTTCCAAGGATAAATGATCTGTCAAACTGCGTAGACGACTAAGGTGAAGGTCAACTGGTGTCTAACCCCAGTGTGACAGGCACTTATTTCCACATGGTTGGACCTCATTAAAATTCAGTCTACAGGAAAACAAAACAAAACAAAAACAAAACAGCAACACAGCTGGGTCACCTGTACCCTACAAAGTGCTTATGTCTCAACATAGCTTTCAGATCCCAGAAGGTCAATCAAACCCTGTTTGTCTCCATATGTAGTTCTCATATATCGCCATCGCCTGTCACCGAGGGTTGCCATCAAGCAGAAGAGTCATCAGTCTTTGCAGGTGTAAACCTCTTCTCTCTGGGTGCATTGCTTGCATTCCACATAGCAGCACCAACGGACCTGGCATTGGCATGGACGGGTGACCACCCGGCTCTGCGTATTGTGCCCTCGCCCGCAGCAGATGCTGTCACAGTTCTTGTCTTTGTAACATTTCCTTCCTGAAGTCCCAGGCGAGTATCTACTCATCATACAGAAGCTTGGGGAATCGTCAATGTAGACAAGATCCGTAGTCCTTGGGATTTGATCACTGTGACCAGGGATGGACTTCTTGGGTGGGGAGATGTCTCCTTCTCCCGTGGCCTCGTTGGTAGTGCTGCCCACTTTGAGTGATGTCTCGTACTTCTGCTTCAGCTGCTTCCCTATTTCATGGAATGGAGAGAGCTGCCTCCAGCACGTTCGGACAGTACAGGATCCAGACACGCCGTGGCATTTACAAGTTGTCTCCACTCCAGCTTTGATGACCTGCAGACACACACGGCCCCAAAAGAAAATCAGTTATGGGGGAAAAAATCAAGACAGAGAGAAAGGAAAAAAAAAAAAAAAAAGAAAAACAACAACCCAAACTTTTGCTGGAAGACACTCCTGGAACACAAAGTTGATGACAATACAGTTGACAGCCTCTTCTCCATTGGAAGAGGACAGAAAACACACACTGCAGGAAATACTTGTTTTAGAAGGGTCCCTGTTATTTAGAAGGGTCCAAGAATATGACATTTACCTGCCAGAATATTGCTTTATTGGCTAGTCAATGATCCTAGTAAAGCGTACAAAGGCTGTACAATACCGGCACTCATCTACGTAGACAGAGGTCTGAAGCTCTGATACAACTAAGAGATTAATACAGACTTTAACCTATTTTATCTATTTTAATAAAAACAAAGCGGTAAGATGTAATAAAAGTGGAAGGAGTTAGTTTAGTGAAGAGGGAGAGCACTGCTGTAACACACACAAACACACAGGTGGGTTGGCACATGCTCCAGAACATGAACACAGACAGTAGGAACCTTCTCCACACCATCACACACAGGATACCACCTTAAACTCACGTAGCTCCCAATTAGCAGCACAGGGTCAGTGGACACACGGGTAAGCTGTGCGGTTTGCACCAGTAGGAAACAGTACCTAAGCATAACATCCTCCCCAGTTCGCTTTGTGACTGAGGAAAAACCTTCATAAATATATGGGGGCTGGAGCACCTCTCCTATGAGGAGAGGCTGAAAGAGCTGGGGCTGTTCAGCCTGGAGAAGAGAAGGCTCCGGGGAGATCTTATTGCGGCCTTCCAGTCCCTAAAGGGGGCCTACAGGAGAGCTGGGGAAGGACTTTTTACTGGGGCATGTAGCGATAGGATGAGGGGGAATGGCTTCAAACTGGGAGAGGGCAGGTTTAGATTAAACATTAGGAAGAAGTTTTTCGCTTTGAGGGTGGTGAGGCACTGGAACAGGTTGCCCAGAGAGGTTGTTGAGGCCCCATCCCTGGAGGTGTTCAAGGCCAGGCTGGATGGGGCTTGGGCAACTTGGTCTAGTGGGAGGTGTCCTTGCCTATGGCAGGAGGGTTGGAACTTGATGATCTTCAAGGTCCTTTCCAACCTAAACCATTCTATGATTCTATGATATATATATATATATATACAAAAAATATATAGAAGCCCTTGAGAACAACAGCTTGAATTGCCACCACCAAAACCAGCAGCTCCAAAAGCGCTCAGGTAGCTTCCGCCTCTCCAACTTGTCTTCAGGACCCTATTCTGGAGTGCGGTCGCACGTTCAAGAGGACCTGCCATTTTTTTTCTGCTCGCAATGAAGCCCGCACGTGCTTTTAAAAACAAGGCACTCCATCACATGCTGGCCAAACACGCATTCAATGAAGCACGTTTGCATGCCGGGTGAAACCCAAGGCTGCCGCAGTCTCCTCTGTGCCTTCCCTTTCTCTGAAAAATTAAGATGTGAAGAAATGGAAAACAGACCCCTGCTTGAAGAGCTCAGTAATTCCAGGTGCTTTAATGCAGCCCCCAGGATTGACTCTGCCTGTGGCAGCAGTTGCAGGCAGCTTGGAAGACTGGCTTCTCACACAGAAGGTTTCAAGGGGAAAAACATGAAATTTGGGTTGACACCGCAGTAAGAAATGTCCATCCCAGCAGGTTCAGCCCTCAGCCCATCAGGCAGTGACCCCTGGGGACTACAACAGGGCTGGTGGCTGCAGGGAGGACTAGGGGAGCGGTCTTCATTTTTCAACCAGAGAGAAGATGTGGAGCAGTTCACTCCGCAGGAACATAAGGGGACTTTTCAGTTCCGGCCATGGAAATAGACCACCTCCACTAAAGGCTGAACTATCTGTCCCATCATGAGCAAACAGCAGCTGCTCCATGTCAGGATGAAGAACTTCAACTTGATGCTGCCTTGATGCTCCACCAGCACCTCGGGGTGAGCAGGTCCTGAGGTTTGACCAGGCAAGACATAGAGCTAGGCCACAAGTGTTTACAAAGAGCCTGATCCAAGAGTGGGAAAGCCACTCAGCTCAATGCTGTGTAGGGCTTTTGGTGAGGGGATAAAGGTAAATGGCATCACACAGGCATTCAGGGGCTGCTGTGCCCAAATGTCTACACAAGCCACCATCCAAGGAGGAACAGGCTACAAGGTTCATGTTCCAGGTTGGCATAACTTCCATAATGTACTGGCAGAACCTTCTATAAGGTATTTTCAACAAGGGTGGAAATGTATATTTTATTCTCTCCACAAAAAACAAAACAAAATAAATAAAAAAAAAAAAGGAGAGCACTTATGACCAGAGTCTTCAAACTCAATGTGGAAAAGAAGGGGAAGGCATTTAAGTCCTTGGAAACGGAAGTGGATTCTGTTCCCTCCACACCAGGACTCTCATGTTAAACTTTATGCCTGCTTACACCTCTGGACTACAACTGTCAAGGGCAAGGCTTGGTTTCAAATAATTTCTTAACTACTTCATTATTTTTTCTTATTTTAAAATTCACACACTTGCAGTGGGTGTCATAATGAGAAATAAGACTCATCTCTCAGATCCCTGAAGGAGGGAAATAACTTGTTCAAGATATCAGAAAGGAAATGCGTATGTTTGATTTATTCCCAAAGCAAAAGAAAGTCAGTCTCCACGTAGCAAGATGTCCAGATCTTGCTCGGGGATAGCTTGCATGGGAATGGGTCTCTTCAGACCACCACAATGTGTAAATGCAGAAGGAAGAGCAGAGCCAGAGGAACCAGTGTTCACACACGAGATGGAGGGAATAGAAAGACAAGGTTATTTCCAACGGAAAAAGCAGCATGGGAAGAAGCAGCAGAATGGGGAAGGGAAGAGAAGAAAGCAAAGAGGGTCAACGGTTATTCATCTCGGAGAGAGACAAAGGTGGTAACAGCCCCCCGGGTGCTGTAAAGGACCCCATACCCATAAATTGACCAATGATAAACAAAGGATCCCATCCTTTTTGAATCAGACTGCAATAAAGATGCTTCATGGCACAAAATCCAACATATCCATTGCCTTATAAATGACATCTGAATATTCTCCCCAACCTTCTCCAGAGATAGGTTTACACCTGCAACTCCTCCGTGGGCAACAAGAGAGCAGACACGTTATTTGGACAGTCGCAGATAAGCTGCATTTTGTCCACAGATTATAAACAGATATTCATAGTTCTAGTTCTCCCTCCCCACCCCTTCCCCCAAAATAGATTACATTTTGGCTTTAAATGGATAAGGTATCACCACCCCTTAAAATAGCAAGTTAGAACAGCGTTTGTTTTATAGGGCCGCCTCCTGTCAAGGTACTACCGAAAGTGCCCTTCCTTTGGGCATCCATGGCATCTGAAAAAGAAAAACAACAATCTCCCCCCTCTGCCCATTATGGCATCTGCCTACATTGTGGCCTCATGACAGCAGAGGACTGGCTCCAGTCCATTTCCTGACCATCCGGTCCTTAATTATTTGGCTGCATGAGTCCTGCTGAGCACCATGTGCAAATGTGCAATAGGTCATGGACTCAGAATTGGGGTCTGGCCCAATCCTGATATTACGGAGACATTTTTAGAAAGACACTACGCATAATACGGCCTTCAGCAAAGCCCGGCCAATGGTCACACTTCATTCCTGCGACAGCCAAGACCTTTTCAAATGCAATCCAATAATACACAGTAGCATTCAAACAAGTGACGGGTTACAGAGAGAGATGTGTTACTGCTTATAGTACTCAGCTGGACCGGCTTGGTTAGGGGCTGTCACGCTTTGCGTGCCAAAGCGTCTAGCCAACTCTGCAAGAAATCCCACAATGTTAGACAAGAACGTACAGAACACATTTCAACACCAAGAAAAAAAAAAAAAAAGAACAAAAACCAACAAAACCACCCTCACCCATACTGTCCCTCATGTAAAGTCACATTTCACTGGTTGTCTCCAGAAGTGAGAGCTGAGTTCATGTGAAACAAAGCTCCTATACCTGATTTCACGCCCAGACCATCAGCAAACTGGGCAAAATTGCTGAGATGCTTGCAGAAGGCCTGCACACTGCAGTCATTCATCAGTCCGGGCTTTTCTCAACACTTCCACCTCCCCCAACCCATTCGCATATGCTCCACCTGGAAAAGGAGACGACCACCATTGTACAGGAGATGGGAAAGCAAGAAACCATCAGGAATTGGCTCGGCTGGTAGACACGCTCCTGTGCACAGGCTTGGCTGGATTTAGAGATGGTTGAACAAGGCATGGTCGTGAAATGCAGGAAAGGAACCTGGACACAGGGCCGTTCTCATCAGGAGCTGCCTCTCCAGAGCTCAAGAGTTGACACTGCAGGTGCAGTACATCCAAGGCATCCACATGGGGCTGGTAGATATGGCACAACACGTGCTGGAAATCCAGAGCCTGATGGATTGGCAGCTAGCAGATGGCAGCAGAAGGCAGCAGACCTTCAGTCAGGAATAGACATGTAGGTTTAGGCACCTGAATCGCACTATCCAGCCAGGGCTGACCTCACTGAGGCAGACTTTTGAGTTTAAATGTTTACATTTGAGAAACACCTCGAAACTCACATCTGACTCAGTGGAGCCAAAGCAGGCAGGCGATCCTGCAGTGAAGCAGACACCTGCACGTGCTCAGTTGAACAGCTCTCCAGGCTCCACCAACTGTGCTGACCACATCCCCACTCACCAAGAAGAGCCTGGGGACCCGGCTCACATGGAGGCACCTCAGTTTATGTGTCTTAACCTGTGAGCAGAATCCCACCCTCTGGGCAGAATTCAGATGTCTAAATATCAGCATCTAGCATCATTTGAAAAAAACATGTAAAAATACTGTAAAACACAGCACTTCATCACTGGTGGACCCTCCAGGAGCCACAGAGGTCTTTTAAAGTGTACTAATGAGTAAATTTAGGTAGATGAATCCTACTCTCCTTGTCTGTGCTTAAACAGACAAAGTCCCTAATGAACCACAGTCTGTTTTTTTCCTGACCCACTTGTAGCTTCTTGTCAGTCAGTGGCTGGGACAGCATAGATGTCGTGCACCGGTGGACCAAAGCATAAAAGGTTTTGATTGTCCTCATTCTCATGAATGCACCAGTTCATGAAATCCAGCATGTGGATTTTCATATGGCCACTGTGCCAGTGTGGTGCATCCCAACCGCCCCATAAACCTTCTCCTTGAAGGGCCGAGAAGGGCTCAAGAATGTTACGAGGCAGCTATAGTGAAAATCCTAGAAAAGTTTCTTCCCCGGCCAGCCTCCCCTGCTGCTGTCAGTCACGATGCAGCTACTCAAGGTGATGCGTGATGGAGAACTGCTGCCTACAGGCCCCTAACCACCCACGAGCCAAAATGAGCCTTGGCAAAGCCCTTCTGTTTCCCGTCTCGCTCCCCAGCTTCCTCCTCTTGTTGCAGGCTCCTGTCAGAGACACTTAAATCCACCTCATTCCTCCAGGAAGCAGAGTAAGACTTATCCAAGTCAGCAGGTTGCTCCGAGCAGTGTTGGAAAAACCTTTCCTGGCTGGACCCTGGGACAAATGGGTAAACATCTAGATCATGCTTTCAAACCCAGAGGGACTTCCAGGATAGAATAACTTAGGTTTTATTGCCAAAAAAGTCTAGGGTACACGAGGCAGAATAAGACTTTAACACAAGCTTATAATTTCAAGAGCCATAGGTAGCTCCTATTTTCTTTTCAAGGCACATCGCACAGTTCAGAGCCTGATCTGCCTCCATCCTATGTAGCCTTGAACCTCTCTTCAACGCACACTCCATCACCGCTTACTGAGTAATCATATTTCATCTACGCCATGGTAAGTCACCACGTGCATGCTTCCATCTTGCCACAGATGTGCAGCAAAACGTATTAGCTTAAATCCAAAGCCCAACACACTTCGTGCTCCCTATCGCCTAAAACACCATGGGCACCATACATCAGCAGAGCTGTAGTAACTCAGGAGTAACAACACACATACGCATTTGAATCCTTGTGTTATATGCCGTAGAGAGCTTCTACCATGAAAGCGAAGTCAAACGAAGACAACCAGTGGGTCAGGGATAGCAGCACTCATCAAAATTGTGTCCTCCCACTCTCCTCTGAAAAACCACCCAGTCTTGTAGTCTCAAAAACAGGAGAGCAGTTTGGGAGGAAAATGAAGCTCTTTGAGCAAATTAGTTTGCGTCAGGAACGCAAACCCCCATCGCTCTTGCCGTGAGAATACCAAATACTGACAAAGGCACAGCGAGGAAAACAATTATGATAGAGCAAGACTGAACCGTCTTTATTGGTGCTCGCTGCTAAGAGGAAATTAGATAGCGCTGCAGGACCGCCTGCCCAAATGGCTTTACAAGAGCCATAGGGAAAAGGGATCACAGCAGAGCATTGCTATGCAACATGTAATCCTTCCTCACAACAATGGTTTGCTACGAAGCTCAGACTAAGTGCCCCCGTAATGATCAGTCTCAGACATGCTGCAACGCACAATTTCTCAGTGTTTTAGCCGAAACGCCGAGGACAGATTCCCATTCATTCCCAGCTGGGTCACGGGGCTCTGGCGGTGGTTTTCAGACAACTCTTGTCTGGGCAGCAGCAGTCCGAAGCGGACGTGCAGCCGTGGGAATTCCTCGGTTATAGCTCCGCTGTCGTCATGGCTGGTCTGCGGCTCCAAGGCTTCAAACCATTCGCTATGGTTTGGGGGAGAGGAGGGAGCAGATGAACCTCCCTTCGAGTCAGCTCATCCAGGGAAAAGCCTGTCCTCGCCCTAGTCTTGCTTCAGAAAGGGCTCTGGGATGCTTCTTTACAAATCAAATCTCTTCCACCCTCTATATGCATATCCTCCTCCAATTTAAATAGGCTTAATTATTCACTCAAGTACTCGTGTTTATTTGGACAGCAGCCATGGTCCCTATTTCTTCACAGTGCCCAAACAACCAGAGACCAGACTTGTCCCTTGACACTGGCCATTGCCATTGGTTGAACAATAACGGTCTCACAGGTTGTTAGGAGTTTTCTTTCTTTGCCCTTCCCTCCCCTTTTTTCTTCTACATTGTTAAAAGAAGCCCTTCTTCTGAGCCTGTTCTTTATTCAGAACAGTTTTCCCTTTCCACTACCCATCCTTTAAAAATAGGAACACTCATATTTTAGCGAAATACGCGTTAACACCAATATTTAAACGTAGAATAGCATAACCCTACTTTAAATTGAGAACTTTAAAAGTATTTCTTCCCCCCCTTCAGTATTCTTAGTGTGCTTCACACGCTAAAAAAGCTCCACTCTAACAACTAACTGCAATTACTTATGAGACGCAGCGAGCAATTTTTTTTTTCCAGAGTGTTGATTTCCAAGCCTTAGAAAAACTTCGGCTTAGCCAATCTGGGCCTGAAAGAAGAAGGGGAAAAATCCAGAGAGCATGCTTATGCATTCCTACCTGTCATAACCTGGAGCAATTAATACTAGTGGTGGCCCTGCAAACTGATCTGCGCATACAAAGTCAAGAGCTCGTCTCAGGGCGGCTGGTATTTGCTGGGTTTGATTTGCACCTCGGCAAAAGCGTGATGCTAGACTTCTTGCTGCAAACTCACCCCCTAAAGAAATCACCTAAAGGATACGTTTTGTCTCTATTTTTTTTTCCAACGCACCAACTGCATTAGTAAGCTCATACGGATTTTTCTCACCAAAAAGAACAATTATTGCATCTTTTGAGGGTGCAGAAAAACAGAGGGATTGGCATTTAAGCTTGCCTGTTTGACAAACTCTGGAGTTTGACTGGAATCGTCTTTGCTAGGAGGAACCGTATGAGACGGGATAGGCAGTGCTTGTAAACACTGCCTCTGCAACAGGAGACCAGGGTGCAAGTCTCTGCTTCGCTACGCCTGTGTGTGACCTTTAGTAAGTCACTTAATCTTTCTGGGTCTCAATTTCCCCCTCTGTAAAATGGAGATACAGAAATGAAGAGGGTGGTATGCTCTGATAACATGTTATGTGATAGCTCGTGAAGTTCCTCAGACAGATGATAGCTGGGAAAACATCTACCTGATATGGAGAGTCCGTCTCCAGCGCAGAAGGCACGCTCAGCCCTCGAGATAGATGCCTGCCAACACCGCCTAAGGGGAAAAACCATTCCTTGCATGGACTTCCAAAACAAGAAAGTCAACAGCAAGGAAAAGTCCATGCACCTCCTGCTACCCTCTTCAGAGCATCCCATATGGTTTCAGAGATGAAGGCATAAAGCATCTCAGGATGAGTCTGGACTTGAACCCTATAGCAACAAGGATCCTTCAGGAACATGCGTATAGTCTGTGCAGACCAAAACATACAGGTTGATGTTGTGCAAAGGTAATTAAGGAAGTTTCATGAAGGGAAACAGTTTTAAAGGGGAATATTGCCTAAAGAGACACCTTTTGGGGGAGGAATTTTCTTGTTCTCCATTTCTGGCCTCCCATAGTTTTTCACTAAACACTCTTTGGCTCTCAAGGAGACTGTGGTTATACCTCTGAATTCAGGGTCCTGAAGGCAAACGCTTGCTTGTGTCCCTCCTTCTGGAAGGATAAAAGGAAAAGGGAATGAGAACATCGCAACTATTTTTTTTTTCTTGGGTAACAGCAGCCCCCTTTAATAGTGCCCCTTGGATCTGTAAGACATGCTTGACCAGACATACCTCTGGAAGAGGTCAGCACTCCTGGGATTAAGAAACTTAGCAACGCTCCAGAGAGGGAGTTGGAAAGTCATGTTTAATGATACTTTGCTGAGAAACTAGGCAAATTTAATTAAAACATCACTTACTCAAGCCCAGTGGAACTAATTGAGTGCTCTAATATTCCGACTTTTCATTAATGGATTACAAAAGAGGGCTGCACTTGTGTGTACAAGGGGGGAAAAGAAAAGGGGGCGGGGGGGGGGGGGAGGATACAGAGAAGAAGAGAGCTTTAGCAAGGCTGCATGTGCTTCATTTAATATAACCAAGAAACTTCATTGCTGGCAACGGAGCTTTAATGCAGTTGACTTCTCTCACCGCCACCTCCAACCCCTTGACACATACACACATCTCCCCCCCAACACACACCCTCTCCACCCAAGACCCTTTTAAAAGAATAGCTGAATGAGCAGGAGTAGACTGGGCAAAGGCAGGGAAATTGCTTTTTTAATAAGTGGTCTATTCAGAGCTCCTACTTTTCAATAAAGAGAAGGCTGGAGAAGTCCTGGTCTAATTACCTCATCCTCACGCTAGACAAGCTCGCCCTTTCATTAGCGATTGAGGTCATATCATATAACTTTGTGAGCCATCACGGGCACAACATGTTCAGTGATTATTTCATTGGTGGCGGCAAAATTACAGTTGGCCCATCAAGGTTGTAAAAAACAGAAGTAAAATAATAATTAAATGAGAATGTCTACCAAGAGACACTAAAACTAGGTGGGATAGGATAAGGTCACCCTCGCAGAAATACGGAGATTGTTTGCTAGTGTGACACCATGGAGAAACTGCCGTGTTGACCAGAAGGGTGTAGCGTTGGTTGCCAAATCAGTGAATTAAGCACAGGTCCTTTTTTTTTTTTTTTTTTGCTGGGTTCTCAAGGGACTATTTAAACATTTTGCCATGGTTGGGAGTAATTAGATGGGAAGGATTATATGTTGTTAAGAATCAGTGAGAGACCACCAAGCTTGTGCTATGTCTTTAATAGATATTCCTCCATGCCCTCAGTGAACACACACGTGTACATCCATACATGCACAGTAAGTACACCAACATGTCGCAGCAAGCTCCCGTAGCAAAGTACCCAAAAAGCAAGTCTCCTTGTCCACTCTCAGCCCAGTCCAAAGCAGTCTGTAGAGCAGCAAAGGTTTTGGTTCATACACATATGGCTTCACTAATAGACATAAAATCTGAGGTTTGGTTCAAGGAAAACAGACAACGGGTGCCGAGCAGGAATTCAGGAGGGCTTCAGCCTCCTGCTCCATCATCGGCTTGCTCCATAACCTGGGGAAAGGCACTCCGTTTGCATCTCAGCTCCCACTTAAAATGGCTATAATCATCTTTTTGCAACTCACAGGGACATTTAATACATTAGAGGCCATAAGACCATCTTAGTTATATAATGAGTGTTCCGGTTCAAAATGATTCAGTTCCAAAATGGAACAAATCAAGGCTATATGCACTCCTTCTATATTGCCTTCAATTCACATCAAATACTTAGGAGTTATTGCCCAAATAACCAAACTAGGTTAGTTAAAAGTGGTTTTCAGACTGTCACAGCCACTAGGTTAGCGTCTCTTGCTACTCAATGGTTGGAAAGTCTATAAGGCAGTAGCTAGTTGATGGGCAGCTTCTTTGGAGAAAGATGAGTAAAAGAAACGTGCTAAGTTTCACATTTAACCCACTGCCTTCATCAAGGAAAATACCGATAAATTCAGCAAGGAAACCTGGTACCACCCACTGAGCAACTCTCATCCCCTACCAAGGCTGTGCTGGCAGTGGGACCAGGAGGAAAGAAGCAGATTGAACCTGATATTAATCCACACCCAAGCGTAATTAATTCCAGAGACAATCCATCAGCCACACTGGGAAGGTCAATGCTCAGGCTTCAAATCAGTTGCAATATTTTGAAATCTTAAGCAAGCGTTGCAAGTTTTGACCTTGCAATTACAAAGCCAGCCTGGGTCCTCATCTCCAACTTGAACATCTTTGATCATCTTCTCAACGACGCCATATTGTGCCAATGGTTTAGGTCCACACATCCTGCCTCTATAGATGTATGTTCTCCTGTTCATGAACCACTATCCTCCTAAAAGCCTCTCTCTCAACACGCAGTTCGCTTGTTCTCTGCCTGGCTTCACAGTGCTGTTGTGAATCTGGTGGGCCGCTTGGCTCACCTTTCAACCAGACTAAGGTACAATTATTCCAGGAACATAAACAGAGAAATCATTTCAACCACTGCTGCAGATGGGCAAGGAAAGCTGTCAGACAGCAATACCAACTCGACAGACGCGGCGTGGGTGGACAAAAATAGGAACACCAGATCACTGACCTGCAGCAAAGGTCTTCGACTTGGATTGCCATGAGGGCTCTCAGTGTCTGGACAACCGTCACAACTGTTACTCAGCTGTTTAGCTGCAGATATTACACTAGAGTTTAGAAACCACTGCCAATAACCAGGGCCTGACCATGCCAAGTAAAGTGGAGGCAGAGGTTGCAAGAGAGTCCCTGACATCTCCCCTTCCCCTGGGAACTAGCTCACAGCGTGATCAGGACAAGAAAGGGCAGGCAGAAAGGGGAGGTTCACTCCCACCAGCTCATCCTTGGAGTTCGTTTAGCTCAAAGTCACGTAGACAGTGTAGAGCAGAGATGACAAATAAGGACACCTAACCTAAATCCAAGACTGAGTCAGCCATACGGGCATCCTGGCTGCAGCTACTGGGGTGGAGAGCACTGGGAGTTAGGTCAAGTCCCTTGGGTAAGGTTTCTAGCCCCACCACTTCTGGAGGGGAAACATTCACAGAGTTACAAGAACGTGTCAATGGCACATGAAGTCACAACCTTGTAGGTTTTGATGAGACTGTATTATATGACTCTTGAAAGGGAGGAGAACAGGGACATCTCACAACAATCTCCAGCATGAAATCACAGCCTCCATGGACAACCTTCTCCATTTTTAGTCCCATCTGCTACATGGCCAACTCCAAAGAGTTGGGACAGGCTCTCGGGAACAACAGACCACATGGATTAAAACAAGTTTCACGACCCTGCAAAGACTGTTTTACGTGTCAAAGAGCTGCAACAGGGCTTCAGAGGCACTGAGCTATTTAATCCAGGGGCAGAAAAGCTGTCAGCCAAATCCAGGGTACTTCTAATCCTGATCTCAGTGCTGTCTAGGAGCATCTGGTGGTGGGGAGAGAGGGGGAGACGTTTTGCTGGCCAGCACTCAGTGGTGGCATTCTCCAATGCCCCAACTCTGTGGCGAGGAATGACATTTTATGCATACGCACAGGAACAACTGAGCTGGGGTGGCGATTCCTAGAATGCACAACTGGCTGGGCTGCATTTGCCTGGGAAACTGGAGCCCTAGGTCTCCCATCCCAGCCCCAACCCTCCATCCAATCACACGGACAATAACAAGGCTTGAAGGCTATTTATAGCCTTACAGTATGTCCCCCTTCGAGGTTGGTGCAACGAAACACTGATCCTAGGCACCTGTGCTGGCCAATCTGAGGGATTTTCGTGTTCGAGCAACTCCAGGCTAGGTACAGCCAAGCAGATTATGGGAGAAAGTGGAAAGCCCCTTCCTTTCCCCTCTCTCGCCGGGATGACCCAGTAATTGCAGACGCTTTGCGCTTTACATCACTCCCGCAGGGAGGCCCCCCGGCAGGAGGGTAAAGCCTTGTGGGAGGAACGTGGGGTAAAGAGTAGAAAACCTTCCAAGCTGAGAGGATGAGGATGGGAAAAGAAAAAAAAGACAAGGAAAAAGGAGGGACTACGCACCCAAGCACTGTCAGCTACAAACCCGGCAGCTCTAAGCAGAGTGGAAGGCTGCCAGATAAAAAAGCTGAAGGGACTTTTAGGACTGAGGTCAGTCAGAGAGGATATCTCCACCCTGGTTCCCTGCCAGGTGTTTGTCTGGCCAGTTTCAAAGAAACCCGGCTGTGGAGATGCTCCAGTGTCCATGCTCTCCTGAACTACTGCAAGAAAAGCATCCCTCAGCCTGTGTTGTGGCATCATAATTCTCTTCCTCCTTGTCCTACCTCACGTAAGCCTGGAGAACCTGCCATTCCATCCCTTTGCACTGTAAGACCCTCTCCTCTCCATGGAAAGCCAGCAATCTTTCCCCCTATCTCATGTTTTCTAGACCTGGTCAGACCTGTTTCTTTCCCTCTGGTCTCCCTCCAATGGTTTGGGCACAACTCTTGAAGCACTGCAACAAAACCAGGGCATAGTCCCAGAACTAAGACTTCACCCTTCCAACAAAAGGATCACTCCACGTGTTTTGCATCCAACGCTCCTGTTTCCACACCTAAGTGCAGCACCTTTTCACCCCTACAACAGCATGAACCCCTGCCCCGAGCAGTCTGCAACGCACCTTCATGCCCACGAGGTTATTGTGGAAGTCCACCCTGGCTCGCAGGTCCTTGTTGGGCTTCCTCCCCAGGAACTCCTTGACGAACTTGTTGCTGTATTTCAGGTTGTCGCCGCAGCCGCCCCACTGCCAAGCCTCACGGTTCTCCAGGTCGGGGGCCTCGTCGCAGGTGCAACGCTCCATCCGCCCCGCACTGCACGCCTTGGCCATGGCATGCGTCAGCCCCGCAGAGGAGATGGCGTACAAGAAGGCTGTCTCCTTAAAACCTGCAGGAGAGAGGAAGCAGCAGCTTTAATTGCAGCCTGAGCAAGGGTTAAAAAAAGAAAAAAAAAAAAAAAAAAGATGAAATTGAGGCAAAACCCACTGTGAGAAGAATTTGAGCAACATCAAAGCATGCCAAGCTCTACACGCATCACTGGTGGTGGAGAGGACATAGCGGAGAGCAAGGAATGATGGACAGAGGTGGCACAAGCCAGGATTCAAGAATGCAAATGAAATCTGGCCAGCTCTGTGGCTGGAACTGCGCAGTCTCTGCCTGAAAACAGGTGAGAAAGTACCTCCATGGCCTGTCCAGCTCTATCACCATGGCACAGCAATACTGCTACCAAGGGGACACCAAATAGCAGGAAACCAAGGGGACACCTCCCACCAGACCAGGTTGCCCAAGGCCACGTCCAGCCTGGCCTTGAACACCTCCAGGGACGGGGCCTCAACAACCTCTCTGGGCAACCTGTGCCAGTGCCTCACCACCCTCAAAGTGAAAAACTTCTTCCTAATGTTCAATCTGAACCTGTCCTCTTCCAGTTTAAAGCCATTCCCCCTCGTCCTACCACTACATGCCCTAATAAAAAGTCCTTCCCCAGCTCTCCTGTAGGCCCTTTAGGTACCGGAAGGCCGCATTAAGGTATCCCCGCATTAAGATATCCCCGGAGCCTTCACTTCTCCAGGCTGAAGAAAATGGGTGCTCCTTGTTCTTCCCCCTCCCCCAGAAAAACAAATCTCGAGGTCCTACTCCAGCCCAACAAAATTGTTAACAAAAGGCCCCTGAGGGCTGGGAAGCACACAGTAGCCAGCCTCTCACCCATCGCAGCACCTCAAATGCCTCAAAAGGCAATTTACACCTCAAACCTTTCACACACAACCCTTTTTTACACCTCCATGCTCACCTGCAGTGATGCAACAGCGTTCGCTCCCCCCAATAGGTAAACTGAGGCCCAGAGAGACCCCCCCCATGATTTTGGTCCAAATGATAAAGCCAGAAATAAAAAGCAAACATGCCAGTATTTATAGCTCCTCATTCTCCAGCTATGGAAGCCGTAAACGACTGCATATTTGAGATGCAATTCCAGAACAGCTTTGGATCCGACTCAAGAAATCCCCCACTCAAAAATAACACAAGTGGATGGTGACAGTAGTGGATATATCTGTAAGCTGGTGTGTCAACCAAGGACATGCAGAGACACTGCCAGGTCATTTTTGGAACTGTTCCTTGGGAGGTTCATGGTAGTCCAAGCAAGCTCATGGGGTGTTGCCCTGGCCCATCCCCAGGAGCCTGCCTTCCCAAAGCACTCCCAGGTGCACGATGCTGAACTTCAGCAGAACACAGATGAAAATCCAGTCCAGAAGGCTGAGGTTTGTTCCTCCCAAGGGGGCTGACTCAAATCAGATTGCGGTAGGAACTGTCCCGACCGTTCTACTGCTCACCTGGAAAGGAAGACCAAGGACCTTTCCCTCATTGGAAGGAAGATTAAAATTAAAAAGGCTCAACTCCATACTCACTAGGGACACCATAAAGAACGGTCAGGGTTGAGAAACCAAATTTCTTTCCTTTTTTTAACTCATTGTTTTCTCCCTGAAATTAGACCATGTTCTCTGGCACCCCCGAAACATCTTCAGCATTGCAAACTCTCTCATTGGGAGTGGTGGGAGAATTTTTTACTTAATTCCCACAACAAGAACTCATGGGAATGCAGACCAAACTCCTCTGGGTAGAAAACATCTTCCAAGAAGCTTTCACCTTTTGTAGGTTAGTTCAGCTTTTTCTGGGTTACTCCCTTGGTCACACTGTCCACACGCCTGTCAGAGGGATGCCACTACTGGACAGAGATGCTCCCAAGCCTCCGTGCTCCTGAGCTGTAGAGTTGGCCTCTTGCCACTGCTACTACTTGTGCTATGAAATGAAGAGTTACCAGCGTGCTAACAGAAGGCCCGCAGTGCAATAAGGCATCCAAACTCTCCTCTGAGAGCCCAAGACATTGCGTTTAGCAGCAAACAGCCTGTACGCGGTCCAGTTTAAGTAGATAACCCAGACCTACAACCTGCTCGAAGGCCTCCTGGTTCGAAGCACTGAATTCAGAGCGGTTGTGAAACCTCAGCAGAAAGTCAGCGCCGCGCAACCACAATGCATACCAGGTTTGACAGAAAGCCAGGAGGAATGGTTCATTTGCCAGGTTCTCCCCCCTCCATCCATCTCCCCACCAGCTTTGGCTCTACTCCTCCCATTCTCCATCACTAAAAGCCTCACAAATTCCCGGTGCCCATCAGCACGGGTATCATCTCGCCCACAGGCAGCTCAGGCGGCTCCCAAGCAAGTCCATGTGACATTTGGCTCTGGCCAGATTTAAAGCCATCTCCGCCATGCACTATTTGATTGCACCGAGATATTTTGTAACAAGATAATGAGCTTTAAATCAATGCAGGCATTCTAACCCCCGGTGCAGCGACAGCCTGCCGTCCGCAGCTATCCCATTTCAGCCATTTCCAAAATTGTTCGCGAGTATCCCAAGAGGATAACAAGTCCCCTAAAACAATCCCCGGTTACTTTGAAGAAACAGGCTGCATCAGCCCAAGCCGCAAACCAGCAGCCAGGCTGGTCTGATGACCAAGTGTAGAAATGGAGGGAGAAACTTCTCTTGTTTTAGTGAAAAGTGGGAGGTTTTTTTGCCTTTTTTTTTTTTTTTTTCCCCTCTTTAAAAAGCTACCATGGTCCTGGAGGAGAGGAAGCCAGCCCACACCGATGCATTCGAATAGCTATGTCTTAGTGGGTGATACATGCACCCCTTTGCCCTGGGGTATCACTTGCCGCAATGCTGAACCAGGAACCAGCAGCTCCCGGAGAGGAGGAGAAAGATTTACAGGGCAGTGTGTTACGCCGCGGGAACACCGTCCGAAGGATTTACAGCATCGGTGGAGGGCAGAGATGTTGCAGGGGCATAAAACATGGAAGAATGAGACAGCAGGCAGAGCCTTGCAACCCTCAGAGCTCCCATTTATTACAGGGGGTCCTGACAAGGGGCGAGGGGAGGCGGGGTGGTTGGTTCTCCGAGGTGTTTTAAGGCAGCTCAACTTTAAGCTGCCTCAAAATACCCCTTCCCGAGGGCTGCCCACAGGGGCAGGCACGTCTGAAGGAACAAGCTGTGGCCTCCAGGTGTCAGCATGAGAAAGTGCTTGGCTTCCCCAAGGCGCCACTAATCCAGGGACTCCTCTGGCATGCGGGGATATTTTTAAACGTCTTGCAGCTCTGGCTGGACCTCTTGGGTTTCATAAGGACTTTCCTTGTTTCCACCGCAGTCAGTGACAGTGCATTAGTTTAAGCCCCAGCGCTTCTGAATTACTCCTTCTCGCTAATTAGCGAGGGAGGGCGCTTTGCAAACCTCTGCTCTGCTCTTTGAGCACGTTGGTTTCTAGGTGCAGCTCCATCGCCGCAGGTGGGACTTTCTGGAAGTCACTAAAGCCCTCTGAGACCCATACAAGCTATCTGTAAAATGGTCCTGCTGCACTGTCCAGAAATAAGATCTGGATTTTACCGGGAGGGTGCAGGAAACTGGACTATATGTATTAGCACAAAGGAAGAGGATAAAAATACCACCTGCTCCTCCAATACTCTCTCTCAGCTTCTGGTCATCTCCACCTGAGCTGCTGGGAAGGGGTGGGGGGAATTACCCACCACTCAAATCCAGTGACCTTTTCCCCGGGGAGAGCAGTAACAGGACACACAAACGTTTACAAGTTCTGCCCTGTGCTCCCCTTGCCCCCACTAACAGGACAGCAGAGAACAGTCCAGTTTGCCTTATTTCCCTTAACAAGGCATTTTCTCAATTTCTTGCTGGAAAGGTTGACATAATAAATAGAAAAAAAAAAAAAAAGAAATAATTAAAAGAAAAAAAAAAAAAAGAAAAGAGAGGGGACATCTTTGGGAACTTCAACACCCTCCAGCACCAGATCAACTTCCAGCAGAAGCGAGGAGGTACCATAGCTACCAGCTGCAGACACCGGCACAAACATCTCCAGCCTCCAAGGAGAGGAGCCATGGCCACCAACAGGAAGCAGGCAGGGGCCGCTTCACTAGTACGAAGACATAAATTACCGCCATATAGCACATCCTGTGCCTGCTGTGCACTTTCACGGGTGAGCTGAGCTGAGCTTTGTCTTTACCTTCTAAGAGCTCTTTTGGGACCTCTAAGGAGGTGGTGACCCACCGCTGGCAAAGGATGCACCAGGATGACCACCCTGCAAAACGCCAGGGAAGGTGATGGGTGCAGAAGGTGTCTGGACCCCCCGCTCACCTCTCTTTAGCAAGCTGGCCCGGTAACGACCCTCGAGGGTGCAGTTCCAGCGCTCAAAGCGAAATTGGTACTGGCACTCCAGGGCGCTCATGCTGATGGCCTCCATCAGGGTCTCGGCCACGCCGGGGTCCCGCCGGCACATCCTGCGCTGCTTCTTCTCCAGCTTCAGGCGGTCACAGACTTTGTAGTGGGCTTTGACGGCAGCTTCCTCCATTTCTGAGGTCAGAGGGAGGATGGTCAGGGGCTCGTTCCCCGTTAGCCTGCAGAGGAACAGAGGGTCACAGCGGTGAGGACAGAGAAATACAACCCATGGTAGAAATGGGGGCTGTGGTGGGATCAGGCTCTCCCCGGCTGAGTCCCTACGTGGGTTTGGTGATGTCTGGGCAAGGAGTGATTTTACAGTGAGGTTCTCCCTACAGTGTGTCTGCAAGGGGGGAGCGAGAAGGGTAAGAAGCAATATTTGGATTTATGTCCTCTACCAGCTCTCACAGAGCTTGTTTGGACATAAGGCCTTGGCAATCTCCACCATCGGACTTGTGTTGAAAACTGAAATAGGGAAGAAATAATAGAAGGTACCTCACTGCATAAACTCAGGAAACTAGCAAAAATACACTACAGCCACTCTCGTGTGCACAAACAAACAAAAAAAACCAATCGTTTTAGCACATCAAGCAGAACTGGCTTGGGAAGGGCTAGAGGGTGATTCGTCCCACCAGACCCCAGGAGACATACCGAGAAAGCATGTACAGACACTGCCCCTCAAGCAGAAGAGATCCTTACATAAAACCTAGCGAGCCATGGCCCGGGAGCAGGATACACTCTTACAGGCAATACTGACAAAAGCTTTTACAAGGCAGAATGAGCTCAAAAAAAAAAAAAAAACCAAAACAAAACCAAAAAAAAAATAACAAACCTGACCTGGAGAAATACGTGTCCCGTTGCCCTCTCCCCTCCCCTGCCTTCTCCCAGCACAAGGTCCTTGACTGGTACAATGAGCAATAAAAGAGGCCAGCGGACTGGACTGTTCCCGGTGTCAAGTGACGAGCTGCTGGAAAAGGACCAGGCTGGCATCGGCCCCGAGGAGCAGCGAGGCTGCAGGAACATCTGCTGGGCTCATGAGTGGTTTTGTTGGCCGGGGCTGCCCGCACCCCACTCTCCTGGCTCTGCCCTTTTCCGGCCAGGTGCCAGTCCACGCAGTCAATGGGAATCACTATGTAGGGTTTTTAGAAGGACCTGAAGACACATTTCCCCAGCCAAAATAGGAAGAATCGCTTAAAGCCAGGATTGAAAATATGCTGGAACATCACGACGCTGCACAGGCGAGCACGGGGGTGCATGGCAGGCTCAGACATCTCCATGACTGCAGGACCACCGGGGTGAATGGGGTGGTGGGCACGGGAGCGGAGCACACGCTCACCCCCTTTATTGAACACAGAGGGATCCTGGAAACCCTTTAAAACCCCAGCAGCCCTGTGGGAGCGGTGGTTTGTTTTTCTTTTTTTTAATGAGGATTTCTCTCTAATCAACGGGATGCATCCTGCCAGGAAGACAGTCCCAGAGGGCAAGCAGCTAGGATGCCTCAGCTCTCAAACCTCCTTGCACAATGGGCACAAAATCCTGACCTGAGCCACGGCCAGCAACATCCCCTACAGATCCAATCATTAGTAGTGATTTAACATCAGACGTCTAAAGGAGGGAAGAAAAAAAAATTGGCGGGCTCTGGATTTTTAGGAGAACAAAGAGATGGGCAGTGAAATCCTAGAATCATAGAATGGTTTAGGTTGGAAAGGACCTTGAAGATCATCAAGTTCCAACCCCCCTGCCATAGGCAGGGGCACCTCCCACCAGACCAGGTTGCCCAAGGCCACATCCAGCCTGGCCTTGAACAACTCCAGGGATGGGGCCTCAATAACCTCTCTGGGCATTCAAAAGCCATTCAAAAGTATTAGGGTTTCCAGGCAAAAAAAACTGCAGTGGTAAAAACAGAGACAGAGTGATTTGTGGAAAACAGGGAAAACTAGTGTAACCAGCTTAAATTTCCCAAAAAAATAGGTTTCTTTCCCCAAATTCTGCTCCCCTAAAATGATAAAAACATCCAAAAGGCCAAACAGCAAGCTCCATCTGAAGCACTGACAAACGTTAACCTTTACATTTTTGCTCTGTCTGGACTGGGACAGAGTGTGGGCTTGGGCTTGACTGCTCCCCAAGGAGATGGGACATCACCTAGCCCTGATGCCTGGTTAACTGAAGCTGTGAGCAAGCTTGTTCGTTACAAAGGTGGCTTGGTCTGAGCTTCACAGTAGTAAAGAAAACCTCCAGGACATTCATTCCCGGCCTTCATCAATAGTTCTGCTCTGAAGGTTCATCCCTGCAAGCTTTCACAGTTGGCAAAGGAGAGAGAGAGAGGCATCAAAGCATTTTCTACAGCTCCCTTTCCCCAGTTTACTTTTCCAACTGAGCAGGTACTGTTCAACCGTTCTGGAAAAGATAAGCTCCAAGTATCATGTAGCAGATTGCTATCACAGTGAGGAGGGGTACAGGAACTGATCCTACGGCCAAGATTTCTACAGAGCAATTGGTGATTTGGAATCCCTTCCCCACCCTCCCCCTTAGGCGCTCAGCTTTGAGATACTTCAGTGTGGAGTTGCTGATAGCGCAGCCCGATTGCATGTACCTCCAAAGTGGGTCCCAATGAGAGTCACCTAAATAAAAACCAAATAAAGGGCCTGGGATAGGGAGAAGGTAGAAAAGAGGATTTGTGGTGAGCACAGTGCCAGAGGACAGCCCTCCAGCAGCCACTCGGAACCAACGGATGGGAAGTCCTGAGAAACAATAGAGAATTGTCAGCAATGTCCATTTTCAGTGCTCTGCGCAAAAGGCTTAGGTAGGAGCTCACCAGCTCCGATATCTAGGACACGTGGGTAACAGCCATGGTAAGTGGAGACAGCTGGGTCAGCATGCAGTCCCTTCTCCAAGAAGGAGGTCTGTAGACTTCACACCTGCCCAAGAAAACAACCCAAAGACAAGACACAAAGACAAGAACGCGATGTTCTTATAAGGAAGGCAGAACACCACCTTTTTCCACCTCCTGTTTCCTGACCCAGCTCTGCCCTGTCCTCACTCATTAGAGAAAAGGGGATGCGAAAATCCAAGCTGGTGAAAAACAAACCCTGCGACGCGCACACTGAATGGAGACCCACCCGTCGTTCCCTGGCTTATTGCTTGGACTAATTCCACTGGCTTTCAAGCTCGTCTGAATCAAAGCGAAGCAAGTGAATTAGGAAAGCATCCCCAGAACAAGACAAGGAGTAAATTTAGAGGAAAGGGGCTTTTCTGATCCATCAAGCAATGAAGCTCCTCCAGGTGAAGACCTCCACGAGCAAAAGCAGCACGCATGGACGCGCACGTAGGTTTCCCCTCCCCGGCGCTGGATCCATGCCCGTTTCAGCAGGGAGGGGGGACCGATGCAGACCGATGCCTCAGCTCTGCACACATGGTCCAGCAGCCCCGGGAAGAAGGGTGAGGTGGCACTTTTCAGAGCGTGGCATCAATAATAAACAAGTGCAGGCAGAGCCAGGGAGAGACGGTGCCCCCACCTGAAACGCTGCCTTGGAGCTGCCGCTGCATGGAACCTTTATAATCCCATAAAGCCCTTTTATGCAACCTAGGCTGAGCGAGGTCCCGTAAGGCAACGGTGTCAGAGTCGGATGCTTTCTCAGCTCCTCACAAAGACTGAGCTGTTCCTTCCATGGAAGGTTTTTCGGGATGGGGGAGAAGGGGGTTGTTTTTTAATTTTATTTTATACACATCCCATCCATAACTGTTATGATTAAGCTGCCAGGTAGCACTCTGCGCAATTGTATTATTTTAGATCAAGGGGGCTGAGCGTGAGATGAAGGTGTGTTTGCCCACCACACCAGGAGCCTGGAGAGAGACCAAACAGCTCATTGCACACAACCCACGAAGCTTTAACTCTCTGGAAATTAACTCTGGCCTCTATGAGAGCAATATGATTCTACAAAGTCAAGAGACTGTTTCTGCTTCAGGCTTTGACGTAATCTTCTGTGCACCTTGCCCAACTTCTGCTCCGAGTGTCACGCTTGCACTGCTCAGACATCAGGAAGGACCTCATTGCTCAGTGCCGTACCCACCTACTCGAGAG
The DNA here is from genome assembly GCF_965231255.1 of Vanellus vanellus. Taxonomy (NCBI): domain Eukaryota; kingdom Metazoa; phylum Chordata; class Aves; order Charadriiformes; family Charadriidae; genus Vanellus; species Vanellus vanellus. Next base: position 3,241,157 of record NC_138906.1, read on the forward strand.
GAACCTTTGCAACATCATTTGCACTCTTCTCCTTCCAGTACAATCTGTCACACGTTTGAAGCCAAGAAACCAGAAGGTTTATTATCACCAGCTGTAAATAGCAAGACCTATCCCGTTTGCACATACACTCCTGGTGGCATTCGGCTGCCTTGGTTGTGAACTTCGTGTCAAACATTGCTAATTGCTTCGCTCTCCTGGTGTTCAGACGTCAACCACCCAGGTTTGGGAGACATCCCAAACACAGCCCCTGCCACCGCACAACTCACACCGATAGCTGTGTAGCCAGGTTTTATCTGTAGCAACATGGAACGATTGCCCTTCCAGAGAAGCAGTTCAAGATGGGTCCTGCTTCCACCTCATCTTAGAAGTCAAGAGCTTTTATCGCCTCGTGAGCTCACTCAGTGTCCCTGTGTTTTCCCTTATTTAACCAGGGACTTTCCTGATGAGGATTTGAGGGCGACGAGACAGAAGCAAGGCGCCTGCATGGACCTGTGAGTGCACTCTCCTTTTTGACATGCTCAAGAGTTTCCTTTGCAAGTGCCACCAGAGACGTGAGCCAAGGTGAGCTGCTTTCCTGCAAGGAAGCGCCTCACTGTACCCGCCTGGAATGACAGGCCTGCTGAAATACTGCATTGCTATCCCGGCGCTTCCTTCTCTGCTGGGAGATTTATCTTTGGCACATCTGTACAAAGGCCAAATTGATTCTATTTTCACTTTTTACATGAATGTTTTTCCCGCAGTATTGCTACTCTTCCAATCCTTTTTCTTCACTTTCCACTGCTTCTTTCCTTTATTTAAGAATTTTACAAAGTTTCTGAAATGTCAACAACTTGCACACTAACCGTGTTCACTGCAATACCTAAATTAATGACTCCATAACTCAAGGAGGCAGACTAAATTATGGTGTAGACTATACATTATTATTTTGTGCAACCAGACCTATATTATTATTTTGTGCATCCAACAAACTTCAGTTGCCCTCTCTCTCCCCCACCATTGACACTCCCATACCGTGAAGAATCTTTTCTAAACTGATCTACCATGCCCCCCCCCCATCACACAAAGGCTAATTGCTGTTTGAAGTATAAGAAGCCAAAAGTCCAACAAAACTCAGTGAATTCCGTGGAGAGTGATGATGAGTGGATATTTGGAGCAAGAGTTGGCCATTGAAGAACCAACTCTTTCATTCTGCACTGTGATATTTGGTTTTTAAGTGTTCACAGGTACAAGTGCCACCATTGTGCGCACACTAACTCAATGCCCTTTGAAGGAAACTATCTGAAGAGTGCTCACCAACCTCATTTCTGCTCTTCTCAGAGCTGTCAGAGGCATTGGTGGGCCCCCAAATCATTCAGGATCAGAGAATTCTCTCTTCTTCACTACTAAATAATTTGTTTTCTTTTCTTTCTATGCCTCAAAGTCATAACTAAGTATTTTTGCTCCAAGATGCAGTGCTCACCCCAGCATTCAGGCACTCCTGTCTATCGTCACCTTGCTTAGACCATAAAATCTAAAGCCACACATGCTAGTTTCAAAATCCACTGCCATTCACTGAGCTACAAAGGCGAAAGTTTCCTACTTTGGGTAATGCATACCAAGATTCTAAGCTCACTTCCACTCCTGGACTCTCCCCTCCAGCTCTGACCTCTACCTGATGGGTGGCTAACCAGCAACAAACAGCTTTCCTAAAACTCTGTCCATCCTGGCCCTTTGAGAAGGCTTCCTCCCCTTGTCATCACCCACAGACAGACCATTGCCCCTTATGCACATGCCAGTCCTTTTCCTTCAAGGTCATTCCCAACCAACTCACTGCTGCTTTGTGCACACCTTTCCTTTTCGCTCTCTGTCATTCTCCACAAACAATGGTGTCTCGTTGTTGGAGACCATTAAACAAAGCAAAAAAAAAAAAAAAGTTTGGAAACTCAAGTAATTAATACAGCTGTTTTCATCCCAAGTATGTCTCAATTGCTATTTTGATGCTTATCTTCCTCTCAGTAGGAAGACACACACTCAGAGCTTTTCTTTAGGTGGCAACCTCTCAAACGTGGGCTTCCTCAGTAGTCAATTGTGTCCAAATCTCTGTTGCAGCTTCTGCTTGCAAACAAACAAGTAACAGCCCCCACCACAGAGACCACTACAACATTACACGCTTCCACCAACACGTGGTATGGGCAACAGGGCCTTGCAACCTCACTGCATGCAGGTGGAAAGCAGCCATACCCTACGCTCACGCTCCATTAAAGAGCACGTGCCTTCAAGTCCTTTGTTTAGCTTCTCAGTGGTGGCAATTAGGAGGATAGAGAGGAGGAAAGCTACAGCATGGGGGAATTTCCAACCCAACAGATCCCACTTAGCAGAGAAGGAAGCATCAGTCTCCATCAGACTCCTGATGAAGTATGCTCAAATAGATTTTCTTTTTTCTTTTTTTTTTTTTTTAGGAGACAAAAAGATGCAGATTCTTGTAGGCTTCAGTCATTCAAACTTATCTTCAATCACTTCTCTGCCTGGATAGATCTATACAGCAGTTTCCTCCGGGCTTCTTTGAGCGTCTTGGGCAAGGGGATGGAGGAGTGGGCATGTAATCATCCTGCTACACATACCTGCCAGGCTCTCAGCTCCTATCAAGAGTTCCTTCCAGCATCCAGCAAAAAGAGAAATAACAGCTGCTTCTGAAAGATGGAATTTGCTGCTGCAAATATCTAGCTCTTCCCTTTCCAACACCGCTCTCCTGAACGTTTCTAACGCATCAGCCACTCTGATTCCAAATCATGAAGCTCTTTTCAGGCCGAGGTGCTACCACAGAGATAATTTATGCCCAAGTTTCCCATTTTAGCCTTAGCTGAAGTTCACACAGAAGACAGAGGACCTTACCCAGGCTGCTGAACGCAGCAGCCCAAGCAAGTGAAATCTCCCCATCTCCCCAGGCCAGCTGTCCTGCACCAAAAAGAGAGCTGGACCCCAACACCCTTACAAAGGAGCTGTCACATCAGTTCAGAAGGGATTTTTCTGTGAATGGGGCAAGATGCAGATGGTTTCCTCCCAGATACAGGATGGTGGCTGCATGTATAAATAAGCTTCCATGTAATTTCCTGCCAAAACATGCCCTCAATTTCTCCTGTACAAATTACCAAAAAGTTTGGCACATAGTATATGAGGGCAAAATTTAGCAACTGAAGGAAAAATATTTCAGTGAACGAGCAGGGAATACGTGACTCAGTTCAGATGTGAAGGGCTGGAGATGTTCTCGTTATGGTGAATTCCTGCATAGGACCTACGGGACCAAGGTGCCACGAGGAACAGCTATTTTTTGCACTGCGGTGACCAGATGCACCACAAGCAAATACTTCAAGCTGCTGCAGCATTTCCCCCCCTCATGCAAGGCAGAAGACCTGCAGAGGTTATGAATCACTCCACCGAAGCAAGGAAGCATTGCCTTTCCCTTCTGCCTCCCTTCCCCCAGCGAGGGGGGCACAAGCAATCACAGAGAAACCCCACCGCAAGGGAAGGAATCCAACTTCGGTCTTTCAGCCCTTGGTGGTGTGCCTGAACCACAAGGCTGAACCACTTCTCCTCCTTTCCCTCCCACCCCCCTCCTTACAACAAACCTTATTCAGGAAGATTTCCAGTCCACCAGGGCAAAAGACATTTTTATTTTATGCAAACATCGGAGTTGCAGCATTAAGATTCACCAATATGGAAACAATACATAAGGAGAGGGCAAATATCGGGACCAGCTCTACAGGGGTTTATAATATTCCTTGTAATTTACATGGTTTGTGCTGAAGAGTTCCCACCACCAAACCACCTTTGGAAGACACCGCTGGGTTTTTGAGGAGGGGGATGGCCAGTTTTTACCACTCTATGACTGTTAGCTGCCCTCGGCTGGGAGGTCCCAGGTAGCTCACCAAGAGCTGCCTGCAACCGAATTCCTCTGGAACAACCCATTTTGTCTGTGAGTGAGCGGAGTTGGAAGAAAGGAGCTGGGGAGGAGGGGAGAAGAGGAAGGGAAGGTTGTTTCCTCTCCCCTTCATCCTCTCAAGAATGAAACGGCAATCAGCGAGATTTATGAAGGATTTTCAACCCAACTTAAAACTGGCCGGTGAACCGCGGTGCCAGTGGAATGCACGGGCCAGGCGGCAACAGGGGCTTTCACTCCCGATTTAAGACGGCATTAGCTTTGCCCTTGGCAGCCTGTGCCAAGAATTACCCCCCTGCCGCCTCCCCCTCCACGGCTGGACAGTGCCCAGACCCCCACCCCACCACTGCTCCTTAGCCGAGCCCACTACTTATTTTTATTTAATTTTTATTCCCCCCTCCGGCTTAAAAATCATTTCTTTTGGCACGGGTCCCACTAGACCGTAGGCAACGTGAAGCTGTGAGTTTTGGTGCAGGGAAGCAGCAAGTGGGGAGCAATGCTATGGAAGAAGGTGAAGAAATAAGCTCATGGGAAAAAAAAAAAAATAATATATATATATAAAAGGCTTGTTTTAACCTGTTTAGTTCTCCATGGTGTGGAGGGAGGGAAGAAAAAAAAAAAAAAAGAGGAAAAAGAGATTTTCAGAATATTTTCCGTGATAAGATGAATTGGTGAGATATGCATGTGCACATCATATCTATGCCCTATAGTAACACATCCTTACAGCAGGAAGACAAAACTATCATAAGGTAAGGGGTTTTGTTTGATCATTGTGGTTTTTCTAGGGTTTTCCGTTTGGTTTTGGTTTGGTTTTTTGTGGGTTTTTTGTTGTTTTCTGTTGTTGGGTGTTTTTTTGTTTTGTTGTTTTTTGGATTTGTTTTTTTTGTTTTTTTTTTTTTGTTTGTTTTGTTTTGTTTTTTGTTTTTTCTTTTTACACTGCTGAAAATCCTCTCCATTCCAGGATCTCAGACCCCTGCTGCAATAAAAGCCAGCTCAGCTGCAGTAAAAATCAGCTCAGTTCCATCCCTGACATGGGGTTAGAGTACTAATTTTTGATCTAGAATTGGCCCTAAGTGTTCTCCATGATGTAGAAAACAAGGGACGTTTCTAGATCACATTTACAGAAAATATACACAACCATCCCTCCCCGCTGCCTTGCTTTTGAATTGTTTCTGGTGGGGTTAAGGGCCAGGAGAAGACCACAGAGGTAATGGATCACACCAAGGAGTACAGCAGAATAATTTATACCAGATTTTAAAGGCAGAGGAAACAGGGCAGGTGCTCAATGGCACAATTTTCTTGCAACAAAGAGTTGAGCCGTATGCAAACTCTGCTACATCAGCTCCTGCCATAAAGCCCAAATTCCTAAAAGCCAGAAAGTTATCTGTGCTATAAACCTGCAGCAATAGTTTTGCTTTTCTGGTCCAAGCAAAGGAAATCCAAGTTCTTGGTCTTTCTCGGTAGCTTCCCTTGTCTGGGGACAGTTGCACGTAGCAAAGGAGGACCAAAAAAAAACCCCATATATGTTTGCTCATTGTGTTTTTTGCACTAAGGCTGCCTTATGTTTATTCCAACAATTTGACGAAGGCGGCATCAGAAGGCATCACACATGGGGCAAGGGCAGTTCCCAAAACATCTCCCATCTGTCCTTCTGGCTCTCCAGAGCTCAAGCTGATGCCATGAAGCCTAAGCAAGTCCAGCAGATCTGCCCAGGGCTGGAGGCTCAACAGGGAGCATTTCGCTCAGGGCAACGCAGGCATCAGACCTGCTGCTTCAGGCCAGGCATGGCTTTAAAAAAAAAAAAAAAAAAAAAAGTAATAAATGCAAGGCACTCGGAGAATGGAGCCCGTTTTCCAAACAGCGCATCATTAAACTGCAAGGCTCATTGCCACCGGATGTTGTGAAGCCCCAAAAACACAAACAGATTCCAAAAGGGATTAGGCAGATTCAGGAAAGGGAGGTTCACCCAGGTGGGTGATGAAACATGAGGGCTTGAGCGCAGCCTCTGGCTCAGGAAGCCTTTAAACCACTGATTGCCAGGAGTGAGCAGGACACGCCAGGAGACACATCACTCGTCCCACTTCTCCTTGGCTTCCCCAGATGTCCATACCTGCCTGAAGAAACCTTCATTTCGACCCCATATGGTAGTTTTTGTGTTCTGAGCAGCGAGGCAGGACCCTGCAAGAGATACCCAGCAGGACCTTTCTTCAGCATTTAACCCACCTGCGCTCTCCAGCCCTTTGGGTGACGGCAATGACCGACCCAGCGGTGTTGAGCACACGCCACACACTACCGCTTTGCGACACCGGGAGGATGGAGTCATACATTCCGAGCACCCTGCTCTTTCCCCGATCCTGCCACGTCCCCAGCAAGCCTCCCACCCACGGCAGCCCTCGGCGCGCCGGGACGTGGCCATGCCTCGCAGGGCTCCAGCGACCGCCCGGCCAGCCATGTGTTAGTGTCAGTCTCTCCCCGCCGCCCCTGCCAGGGAACGCATCTGACTTTGTAATGAATCGCCCGTTTGTCTCCCCAACACCTCAGCCAGCCCTTTTGTTAAGCCTTTATCTCCCAAATTTAACAGCTCCCCAGCACACATCGCACAGCGGGACTTGGCCTCTTCCTTTCCCCCCCCCCCCCACCCCCTCCCCATCCCGTCTGTCGGGTGAATCGTGCTGTCCCTCCCGAACACTGCCCGGTCTGTTCTCAGCAGATGCTGCAGTTACATAGCTGCCCTTGCCCAGACCACAGAGATCGGCAGCCAGGGAAGAAACTCCTTGGAGCCAACGCAGCAGCTTCCCTCGCTGCCTGGAGATATCCCTGTGCACACACACACAAGCAGCTAAACAGAAAATAAAGGTCACTCTCCAGCCAACACAAAGTTGGGGGGTGGGGTCGAAATTGAACCTTTGAGGGAAGCAGAGTGAATGCAAAGAGCTCCTCGAGTTCGTTGGGACAGAAAAACGACTGGAGAATGAGCTTCCTCCTCCTTCCCCAGCCCTAGCTTTTATATTCCGGACCTGGAGGTCCCAGTTGGAAGCAGAGACCGGCTCCTAATCAACTTCTGGACAAACGACAATTTCTAGAAACAAGCACGCAGATTCATGCGGAAGGGGTTTTTCACCTCCTCCTCCCCCCAAAACATTTTACCCAGCCCCTATTTTATATCGCAGGGAGGTCAGTTCGTGGAGTATTTAGATGGTTGGGCGGTTTGACACATCATCTGATCTATTTTGGGAGCAGTTTACGGCTCTGCAATTCCTCCCCTGCACAACAGCGATAGCTTTTCCACTCTAATGTCATATTATCCTCGTGGCAGGTTTAAAAACTAAACAGGTGAAAAAAACAAACTTTCTGGGCACTGGAGGGAGCAGGATGCACGAGAGGCATTATGGTGATGGGATGGTAGGAGTTTATCCTCATTCTGAGCCCCAACAGAGCTTGTGGGAACAAACAGTGAACGTAAAGGCTGGTTCCTTACAAAGCTTGACAGGAGGACACTCAGAGGCTCTTGCAAAAAGGTCACTCCATGACAAAAAGGTGTCTCGTGAATGTCTTTCTGAAGGAGTTTTGCAGCCCTGAGGTTTTACAAGCCTCAAATGAAACTTCAACGGTCAGGTCTCCAGCTAAGCAAACCAGCTCTGGCCAAGGTTTCAAACTCATCACATAAGCATAAACCACCAGTGCAGGAGACTACGTTCTCTCTGATATACCCTAGAGCAGGTCCCCGCAACACCAATCAATATCACAAACTTCACTATCTTCTGTTCCAAATGCAAGCGCACTTCATGGTCCTTCCCTCACTGCCATCCATTGAACAACATTGCTCTCTCTCCCTTGATCGAGTCCCCCAGCACCCCAAAACACCCCTTGTCCACACCACAGTTTATCCCAGCAAGAGAAAAAGGGAAAGAACAAACAGTGTGAACATCTGCCATTAATCTCCATTCCCCACCACCAAGACCCAGGTCCCACACCATTGTAGGAATGGTGCAACCCTTCCTCAAATGATTGAATCTGTGCACAGTTTTGTGGAAGGGAAGCGGGTGCCGTAACTGTGGCTAATCACATGCTTTGAATAAATTGATATTGATGGCCAAAATGTCTTTATCAAGCCTGTACTGCTGGCAGGATCCTCACTTACCTTTTGAAGGACTACAGAATATCAGCAGGGACCTCAGCCAGACCTACCTTTGCCAACGCTTTAGGTGAATATGCTCAGAATACTTGATGACTTCAGCATACACATCTTTGTCATGAGACTATATGGAGTCAATATGAACAAAGAGACATATAAACCAAAAAACTACAGCCCAGGGAGACCCAAAGCTTTATTCTACGAGTGCTGCTGGGCAGACGGGACTGCGTATCATCCATCTTCAAAGCAACGCATTTGTGCTCAGTAATTAATAAAAAAAAAAAATATCCTTTATGCATTGTCTTAAAGGCACGTGGGACACAACCAACCAGCGCTAAGGAAAGTATTTCCTTCATGTATTGATCATCCATCCAACGAAGTTGAGTTAAAAAGGCAGGGGGGAGGACAACAAGCCAAGTGTTATACATAGCAAATTCTGATTAGATTATGAAACTTTAAGACGATCTTAACAAGTGGACAGTGTGCATTTTACATAATTAGCTTGTTACTTATAAATGCCTTCCATAGTGCCAATGGCAGATTTTCACCACCTAAAATAGCCTAAAGCTGTTGGATTCAAGGACTCCTGCCATCCCAATTTAGATCAACTCAAATACAGAAACCACGAGGTGGTTTCGTTACACCAAGATTAAGAATTGAATCAGCTCTTGTGTGCCTGGATGTTGGAAGGGGTAAAAGATTACAGAGGGCAAAGACATAATATGTCACGCTGCACCTCGCCAGCCCAATCCTCACTGAATGCCAGAGCTGTTCTTCACAGCATTTTGACAGATTTCAAGTTACTTTTGGGGGGAACAGAGCCTCACTAAGACTGGACGTAAAGGTGCACTATTGTGGGATGCCACAGCTGTATCCATATTCATTTAGCGGAGAACTGTTCCCCGGCTCCACTAGACACATGCTTCATGAAGCCAGGACTGTTTCACCTCAAATCCAAGCAGCAGCTCAGGGCAAGCCTCAAGTTACAACCACCGCCTGTAAAATATGACCTCAGAAGCAGCAAACCAGGCAAGGAAGCCTTTTGATTTGCAAGGTGCTCGTGCTTGACGAGGAAGTCCCAACAAATTATAGAATCATAGAATTGCTGAGGCTGGAAGGGACCTTTAAGATCATCAAGTCCAACCATTAACCTACCCTGACAAAAACCACTTGTAAACCATGTCCCCAAGTACCACATCTACCCTTTTTTTAAACACCTCAAGGGATGGCGAATCCACCACCTCCCTGGGCAGCCTGTTCCAATAACCCTTTCAGTGAAAAAGTGTTTCCTAATTTTCAATCTAAACCTCCCCTGACATAACTTAAACCCATTTCCTCTCGTCCTAAATGCAGAGCTACACAATGTTATTCCTATGCCAATCCCTACACCACTCTTTCCCGGTGCCTGCAGGCATCTAAAGGGAGGAACATTTTCAATTCCAAGTATAAAGTGCAAGAAAACATGCTAGAAAGCATCTTGAGGAAAAATTGTCTCATGGGGAGAACATCCACAGGCTTAGAGTTATCCCAGCATGCAAACATCAAAGACACTGTCAAGCAGTTTGTGCAAGTTCCCATTTTCTAAACCACCCACCAACAGCCAGCAAAACAATCAGAGCAGAAAGATGGTCCTTGAATCATTGGTTACCCAAAACCGCCATGGAGGTAAGCTACAAGCTCTATAGGTGCACACTACATGATGCCTTATCTTCACCTACTGAATTGCATTAAGATATATATAATAATGCCACGGTGTAACATTGAGTATGCCCTTTCCATATGTCATATAAGGTCCATTTCCAAGGACTGAAGGGGAGGATGGTGGCCATGTATCTCATGCAGCATACAGCCCCAAAGAACTTGAGGAAGAAGGAAAATACTTCCCCTATTTCCCTTTGTCTTAACGGTTTTACTCCTCAGACCCCAGAAATGTCATTGGGTCCACTCTCTTCAACAAATCTACAGCGCAAGATTTGAATCTTTTCCTTTAGAAAGATTATCAAGTTACAGCTGAATTAATGACATAAGGTTTCAGCTGACTGTGAGAAACTATAGCAACATCAGAATCTTCAACTGAGACTTGTCCCCTTAATCTACACATTTGGGGAAAAACTAACCAGAAAGAACAAAGAACAATCAGTGCACTTTCTGCACTCAACTCTACAAGAGTGACCCAGGTTGATGCTCTGCCTTACCGAATAAATTGTTTGTGTGGTCTGAAAATGCATGCTCCATCTCCCAGTCCAGAGCTGGATGATCAGTTTTTCCCAGGTTCACAAAGGCATTTAGCTCACATCCCATTTGAGATAATTATCCCTAAACTCTTCTAGAATTCAGAATGCTTTAGAGTCCATCTGTGAAACAGAGATGAAGAAGAGATTTGAAAGTTTTGTATCTAATTTATTCCTCATGAACTCCTTTGAGAACTAGAAGTGGAAGAAGTGAAAAGAACAAAATCATTATCCACAAATGACTTGCAATTCAGCCACTCAAAGGCCAGGAAACACGGGCATAACTATGTGTATGCATTAGGAAATCAACTCTATCTAAAAAGGTTATGTGACCACGTTCTGCAGAGGAGCACTGCATGAGATAGATATTCTTTTGCAAATTCCCCATCTTGTCTTCATTGCCTCAGGACAGGTGGATGGAAAGCAGGAGGCAGCGGACCACAGGAAGGGCAAACTACAATCTTATGAGTATCACATTGGAGAATTAAAATCCATCCTAACAGGCCCACAATACACGGCAAATTCAGTCAAACAGCTTTTACAGTTTTTCACAAGTCATTAGCATGCCTCATTCTCCAGGTACCGAGTCTTTGGGTTGCCTTAATGATCACAACTGAAAATTATTATAGGTCATTTCATGTTAAGTACTCAGAAGTAACGAAAAGAAAGATGACTTTCAGCTTCAGAAGGGATGCTGCAGGCAAGTGGACTCTTGATAGCTTTCTCTTTGAGCTCTGCATCTCACAGGGCATCTTAAAAACACCTACGAGGAACCAAATGTGTTCTCCGTTGGCTGCAGAACTGGATAATGCGTTCTAAGTAAGCCTTGGGGCCACACAGTTAATGAGAACGGTAAAGAGGAATATTTAGCAATTGCCTATTCACTGAAAGAGGCGAGGATTTTGCAGAACAAAGCTTGCATCCAACCACAAAACGAAATTCCATCGTAGTGTGGATGCACAAGGACATTTTAGGTTACTCGTACAGCTCACCTCTGAGGTTTTCCAAGACAAACTGTGAAGCTTACATTAGCCATAATTGTGTATTAAAAGGTGTCTCCAGATGCTTTAGGTACTGGTATTAAATCGCACCGCTTCCGAATTCACTTGCAGATGCACTTCAGTAGTTATGCTCAGTTTTCACTGAGCATTTCTGCATTTGCCAGAAATGGTGTTCAGCACTGCAAGGGACAAGCAAATTCCAGGGACTCCAGCTTATACCTGGGGGGTATATACATCAGGGAAATCCTGTGGCATGTATAAACAATCAGATAATAAAGCTATTTGTGGCAGTGCTTTAGTGCAGGTAGGATTTGATGTGGGAATAACACAAACAGGAAAAGAATAATTAAAAAAAAAAAAAAAAACAAACACATCGGGCATATTCTGTAAGCTTTGTTATAAGCGTTCACGAGCAACCTGTGTCTTTTCAGTTTAGCCCTTCATCTCCTAACATGATCAGTAATAAAAAACACTGAGAACCCCTTCCCTGGACTACTCCATCAACAGATGCTCATTAGAGCTACTCATAACCAGAGCAGCTCCAGCCCGAAATGAAGTTTCCATCTGTCTTCAAAATGCACGTGGGCTTGCTTTACAATTCTCACATCCCACCTCTTTCAGTGGGTCTGGAGACTGAGTCATCATCGCCAGGGTGATACAGGGCACAACTACATGGAACCTATCTGAATTAGAGCCAATGGGCTAAAAAAATAAAATTAGCAGAGTCTAACTTAATTTTGAAGTGTCACAAAGGTGCTCAGCTATAGAGTGGAATCTCAAAAATTATGAATAGTGATACTGGAGCAAGAGTATAGACTTATGTTTCCGAGAAAAGAAGCAATTTCCCTATGAATAAGCCTCCCCAGCAGGTTTTCTCGCCCTACAGGAGAAGCAGGACCAGAGCTGTCCGCTCAATGCTAAATAACACGTGGAAAACAAAAATCAGAGCAAAAGAAGTTAAAAGTCGGCTGAACCACCAACTGCACCCCTCCGGCACTCCAACTCAGCATGAGTTATGTTGTCCCTTGAACCCTCTGGCAAAGCACATTTGAAAGGCAGGGAATGAATGCAAGTTGAAGGGCAATAATTAGGAGATTCAAGGAAGTTTAAACTTCAACAGACACGTACACCAAGATGATATCTTTCTTCGGCCTCTTCTACCAACCTGAACTAGAAGAATTCCCAGCGCTTCAAGCAAATCACTGCAAAACAGCATTGCTGAAGCAGCAGCTGAAACCCTATAGCACTGCGACAAAACTTGGCTACGTCCTTCTCTTAGGTTTTACGTCTTTCCCTGGTAGACGGTATCACATTCCCCTTCCCCTTTCTTCGTCTGCGCTTGAGACTTTCCAGTTGGCCCCGTGTCAAGAAAGCTGTCCCACCCCCCAGCCTTGGTCTCCCATCCCTGCAAGAGCGCATGCCTTCTGCCAAGCCTTCCGCCGACATCCCGGGCTCCCTCCAGCCCTCCCTGAGGTTACGGAGGCATCCAGCGTTCCCTGACCTACATCCCCAAGGGATGCTAACCCACAAGTCTCACACCTCACTTCCTTGAAACCCCACGAGCGTGGGTTACACTTGCAATTCTGCAGGCTGAACCACAGGAACAAGAGTGGCAGCATCTCGCTTGCTTTGCCAGCTTTCTCGCCACCACGATCCCCAGAGTGACGTTTAGTTTTCTCGGTGGCGGAGAAAGGAATCCCTCTAGTTTACCCCTCTCCAGCCCCAAAATAGCAGTGGTTGAAAGTGTCCCAACAGCATATAACTTGCATATGCAGCTGGAGCAATAAGCAACAGCGAAACTAAAATCAGGGAAAGACATTTTACTCTATAGCAAAGGAACAACCGGGAAACAATCACTTTTTTTTTTTTTGCTGTCACAGGCTGACCAGCAGGTCTTGGGGCAGAAGGGAGCAAGAACAACCCATCCTAGCACACAACTATTGCTGTCACTTACCATTAAAAAAACTATTTGGGTTCATTTCTTCCACCCTGTGTCAAAGAGTTTAAGCAAGTACTCAAGACTAGTGTCCGAGGCTCATGAGTTCCCACCCAGTTTTCTGCTGAAGGATTTCCACGTTGATAGCGTGGAATAATGAACTCTGATCTATTCTGGAGCTGTCGAGAAGCAAAGTCAACTTTATCAAAGCAAACCGCAGCCTCAGAGAGGAAAGTAAGGCCCAAATAACACAAAGATGAGAGGAAACCTTTCTATCGGAGCTCTGTAACAAAATTTCTGTGTGAATCAAAAGCATTCTTCACACTGGAATTTTCCTCCAAGTTAAAGAGGGCTTGCAACTAATTAAAAAAGCCCTCCAAGTTTCCAAAATATTTCAAGTGATAAAACCAAAGTTACAGCCTGAAAATAAATCATAACAGTAATATGCACACACTTGAGAGGAAAAAAAAAAAAAAAAAACCAACACAGATATAAACCTACACTGGAAAAATCTTACACTTAGTGCAGCCAAAATGCCAGTCGATACATGTCACATTTGGGGGCTCTAGGCAACGCTATCACAATGGCTAATACAGGCAGGCAGAGCTCCAAGATGAATGTCCAAAGCCCAAGAGGACACACAGATGCTCCCTGGAGCCTTAGAGAACACTGATGGCATCTCAGGCCTTTTGCTGAAGCTTTCACACGCCTTTAGCATCTTGAGCGGCAGAGCGAGTCAAAGCAAGGCTACGACCTTTCAGACGCTGTTACCGGCTAATCCTTCTTGAAGGAGGGCCTCGGAAAACATTTAGGTTGAAGTATCCATGAGATTAAGATGTTTATCCATCTTGTAATTTGCACATTTGTGATTTCAGTGTCTCCTGGCTGGAAGAGCTCAGGAGGACCAAGGGCCAAGAAAGAAAGAGAATGGCTGCGGCAAAGGGCAAGGATAGCAACGCTAACAAATCCTTCGTATGTTTGCTAGAAACCTGCTGCCAGTCTGCAAATGAAAGAGCAAAAGAAAATTAGGGGAGATTTTTCCCCAGATGGAAATACCTTGTGCGGCTGAGTTGACAGATCTATTGGGCGTAACGAGAACTAAGAGCATAACACGAGAGGTGCTCTTGGTAAGACTTTCCAGGTCTTTATATCCGGCTTCAGCCATGAACCCCTTAAGATCACCCCAGCCTATCAACAGTCCAAAACCATCTCAGCACAAGCGCTAAGAAGGCGGTCAATTAAATCCCCCTGTGGCTGGAGATACTGCGCTAGCGACCACACAGAGGTGAGGGTCTTCCCTTCTCCCACCCCAAACTGGGAGTTGGGCACCACAGCTCCCACGGGGAAACTTCATGGAGATGCTCAAATCCCTGAAGGATAATGCTGACCCGTTCCAAACACAACATGGGAACGGTGGTCTCCAAAGCCATGCTGGCCACATACCACAGAAAAACATACTTATGTGACTGCAAACTGGAGAAGAGTTTAGGTAATGCAACAGGAGGGAGGAGAGGATGAAGACACGGCAGTAAGGAAAGAGTGTTCCTCACAAGGCACATGGAGCAAGGAGGACAGAGTTTTACATCAAGACGACAAGTAAAAGCCTTCCTAACTCAGTTTTGCAACTTCATCCTAGAATAACAATCATTTGCAGAGTGCACGCAGCACAACCTGCAAACTCCAGGCTTAGCAAGATCACGGCAGGCATCTTTGGTCACAGATGAGACAGCGCTTCGCTCCACCACAGCAAAGCCACACTGAGCTACAACTGTGCTAGAGTCATGCCTTTGACTAAGGTGCTGCATGGCAGGAGTTGCACGAGAGCAGGGGACAAGTTATCCAACGCTTCTGTGAAGTTTCTGCGCTCAATACCTGTTGTGGCTCATTGAGGATGTTGGGGAGCTGGTCCTGGGCAAGGATGGTCCCAGCCGGTTTTGTGTTCCTACACATTTGGTCACAACAAACGGGCGAGTGGATCAACGGAGGGAGAGAGTTTCAGGCCACCACTGGACATCCCCTCAGGCAAGGCTTTACAGCCTCCCCAAAATAATCCTCATTGGTTTCACACTGAAGGCCCCAGAGCTTGTGAGGCAGGTTTAATTTTAGAGCACGCGTCGGATTTGCTTACATAAATTTCTTGATTTGGAAGGCTTTTTATTTTCCTTAGTGAGAAAAGCTGTCCAAATTTATCACGTTAAGCAGGGGGCTGCTTGCCCATAAGGATCTTAAAACACATTGGCTGCGATTTTCCTTCTAAAATTTGCATATCACAATTAGGGCAATATGGAATTAGAACAGCTTTAAAAAGTGAGGTGGGAAAGAAACCATTAAAAGGGACAAATCCTTACCAAATTATACTGGCATCTAAATGCAATGGCCCACAGGGTGTCCAGAGGCTGCTGAAAACAGGGCAGCAAGAGATCAAGAAATAGTTCCAGTCTGAACCCATTAAGCAGGATGTATAAAAATCCCACAGCAGGGATTTTTACTGATTTTAAGAGTTTCCAGTTCTTTTCAGAACCGTCTTTCTGTTAAAGGTACATTTATAAGCATCAGAGAAGACGTTGGCCTCATCATCTACCTGGACAAGAGCTTAGAAATTTCTCTTTTGTGTATCCCGCACACCAGTCCTCGTAGCTGCAGAGATGGGACTTGGCAGCAGCCTAGGTACTACTCCAGATTTAGTTCTGTTCAGCTCCTCCACCTAGTCATCCCTTGATTACAGCAAGAACTCAGCTTCTGAGGTTTGCACCTGAAATCACAAAAAGCCATGAAACCCTGATACCAATAACTCACTTGCCCCATTACTCCCAATTTTGACACAGTCTAGTTTCATTTTTGTAGATGGAAGTTGGGTGTCTTCTACAGCAGATACTTTCCAACCCTATGGACAAAGTTGCAGAAGTAGAAAGAAGGGGTCAATTTACACAGCAAGGAAACCCCACAGACCCCATCAATGCCACAGGCCAGCATCCCTCAGGCTCACAGGAGGGAGAATTCAGTTTCGATGTCGCCAGATTTCTTCCACCTACTGAAATCACATTTTAAGGGCCAACTCCAGCAGCTCCTTTACCATTCTCCCCAATGGAAGAAGTCGCATCTCAGGCAGAATCATTTCATTTGCGTCCAAAATGCAGCTCACAGGTCTTGTGTTTAGGTTTCCAGCACTCCTAACTACTTACAAGAGTAGCCCTGGAGCTCTCTGCCACCACCCTGGGAAGACCCAAGGCTTGGAAAGCCACACTCTGGGTTGGTCTGTGAGCAATTCCCACTTCACAAAGGCAGATCACTACCCTCCCTATTTCAGATGATGGTTACAAACCCAATCAAACACCAGCTGCCTTCAGTCACCGAAGTCTGAGGTCTTTTGGCCACAAGCTTTCAATAAGAGTGACGCCCCTGAGATACAGGCAGAAGGCTAATTAGCTAATGCAGATCCTCACCTCCAACTTGCTGCACAGAGGGATGGCAATTCCTGAGGGGAGCTGGCCTCTCTTTTCCAATGGAGTACCTTTTCTCCCAGCACCTGCAACCCTATTTGTTGTCTTCTACTGACAAGTCTGCTTTGTACAAGCACGGCCTCAGAGAGACCTTCAAAGAGCTATGCTGGGAAGGTCTACCAGGCTTGTCCAGGCATCCCTAGGAAAGGAGGAGGTTTTGCAGATGGGACAGTTTGGCAGAATGTATTAGTACACCTCTTCATAGATCATGAGGTTGAAGTACAGCATCACTGCCAAGTAAAAATTCGCACCTAGGTGAAACATCTCCTCTCAGGAAGACGTTGGTGTTTTCTCAGGAGTGAAGTTACAAGCTGGCTGCTTCGAGAAGAAGCAATGTGTGCTCAGTAGTCGTATCCTTTTCAGGACTGCCCAGAGCAATACCCCCCAGAAAATCTTAAGAGATGCTAAGGATCAGGTTAATGGCCTCATATCTTAAAGGAGGAACCGCCAACACCTCATGGTGCTAAACTCATTAAGGCTTGCCACCAAAACCTAGTAAGACAGAAGTCTTGGCTCTGGTAATTAAAAACTTCAGGATATGATAAATTTAGAGGACTGGGGTTTCCCCCCATACTGGTAAAGAATACTCTGAATATTCTGGTTTGAGGGTATTCTTTCAGCAAGAATATGAGTAAAGAGCCTCCCAAGACCTGGCTACTGATTACTGCTCTGGGAAACTTAGTCAGAGAAACAGATTTAATGCATAACTACATCAGCAAACACCCATGTTGACATTGTTTGTGCCCACCTCATAACCAAGCCTGAATGCAGCCAGGGACTGAAGAGCAACATGATGATGTTCTCCAGTCATGCACAAGCTGCTACAGAGAGGCAAGGAGAAGCTCCTTGGTGGTAAGAAAAAATTATGAAATCATCTTATGGTTCAGTCAGAGAATTTTCCATCACCTGTTAGAGGAAAACCTTCATTCCTAGGATGCAAAGCACTGATGAAAGCAGCCAGGAGAGCATCTTTCATTGAGGATTTGAAAGGTTGGTGTGGGAAAGCATCTGCCAGCAATTGTTCAAGCACTTGCAAATAGAGGCCTTTCCAGACCCAATTTATAATCCAGCCACAGCAGACTGCTGTGTCCTTCCACCTCTACTCCCTCGAACAGAACCCAACAGATGCAGAACATCTCCAAACGCCTGGTTAGGAAAGGACAGCTGGCAGCTTTGGGCATGCCTCTCCTCCATCATCCCCGTGGCCATAAGTGAGACACAGACTTTGCACAGTGGGTCCCTTGAAAGATTTCAGAGCTGCAGCATCACAGCACAGAGCAGTCTCGCAGCCCCGGCACAGCAGGGCAGCAGCATCTGCATCCCACTTGCGTTCAGTGCCTGTTCCCTTCTCCACAGCCTGCGGGGGCACAAGGGGACTTTTCATGAAAAGCCATGAAAAAAACTGAGCTAAAGAAACTGAAAGTTTGTGTGTGTGTGTGCGTGTTCCCCA
This sequence comes from Vanellus vanellus, assembly GCF_965231255.1. Taxonomy (NCBI): domain Eukaryota; kingdom Metazoa; phylum Chordata; class Aves; order Charadriiformes; family Charadriidae; genus Vanellus; species Vanellus vanellus. The sequence continues at coordinate 3,259,326 of NC_138906.1, forward strand.
AAAAAGCTTATATAGCTGCCAACTGCTCCTGTGACCACCCAAACTGCTCACCTATTTCTTAAATGATGCTAAACGAAGAGATGCTGAACTACCCTAAGCAGGGGGAGATGCACGGCAGGGAGAGGGAAGTTACACAGGGCTATTAGCAAAATAAACCTTTGCTCTGGCAGGCTGAAGAAGCAGTACCAAGAGTGATGCTGGCACTCAGTTCAGTCGTGGGGTTTAACCCTTCATTTCCTTGGCCACCATCCCTGTGAAAGATGGCAAAGCTGTGCCCACGGCCGTCCCCTCCCCAGCCCGCTGGCAGCCACTCAGCAGGGATTAAATTTAAGCCCACAGCGGCAAAACAGTGGTTTCAGGTGAAGCCCAAAGGGTCAGGAAGGTATTAAATCAGTTAACAGACTGCAGGGATATAGGCAAGGGGATGGAGAGCCTCATCTACAGAAGGGTCAGTGCTACCTCCTCTCCCCTTCAGAAAGGGGAGCCAAAACATTTAGGGTCAATATGAAGGAAAAAAAAAAAAAACGTTGCGATAATTTTCCCCCGCTGCTCAGGGATCTTCCCCTCACTCGTTGCTGGCAGGATTCCCCTCTCCTCCCCAAAACACGCACCATCTGATGCTTAAAACACAGAAGAAAACCTCTGTCCCACCCAGCCTTCTCCAAAGCAAGAATTATCTTTCCCGGTTGCCCAGAGCATCGCACGTAATGACTGTTTTTCACTCAAGCTTCAGGGAAGCTGAGGCCAATCTCTTTCACAACCACAGCTCATCTTCAACTGGAGAGTTAAATTACTGAGCTAAGAGGATGAGGGCACTGTTGGTGAAGCACTCCCATTTTATCCAGCGAGTTAAGGACAGCAGAGAAGCAGCGGTGTGTGACTCACTGCCCTGCATTTTTAAGTGAAAAAGCAAAGAGCTTGGGTTGAAGAATTAAAAAAAAGCAGCAAGATGTGGAAAAGAAGGGGAAAAAAAAAAGGTGAAAAAACAAAACAGAGCAAACATCTCTAAAACACTCCAACTGGGCAATTTTAAGCACTGAATCAACACATGCGTGAGCTCTTCACACATTAGCCTAGGTAATGGGTTCGCAGCTTTCTATCTGAGAGGCTGCCTATATTAGTCATCGGTAAGGGGACACTCCAGCAGCGCTAACTGGAATGAACTGATCCCAGGAATGCAGAGCGGGGTGGTTGAACCGCATCAGTTTTGAAGGAGCGCCTCTGCACAAGGCTCTAAAGTGCCCTTAATTCAGTTTAGCCCGATTTGCATTGAAATCAAGTATGTTAAAGTGAATTAAGGCTCTTTAATCCCCCAAGGAGAGCGTTTCCACCGAGGCTAGTTAAGAGTAATTGAACTAATCCACTTTAAAAGTCAGTTCAGATTAGTTGTGCTGAGTGGCTGCGCAGATGAGGCCGGGGAGCAACAGGGACTGTCTCTAGCATGCAATAATCACATCAATCTGCCTGTGGGGCTGCTCTGGGAGGACAGCTACAGCAGGGCTATTTTGCTCTGCAGAGGCTGGGAGTGGTCCAAGACACTCAAATAAGAACACTAATAGAAATGTCTACTTGTGCTTGACAGGTGCCATCTGGTTGCAACCAAAGGCATTTTCCACATGTATTTTCTGTGCATACCGTATATGCTGGGAATGGCCAAGGGGGAAGCTGGGTTGGTTTGGTTTTTTTTTGTTTTTTGGTTTTTTTTTTTTGTTTTTTTTTTTTTTTTTTTTTTTTTTTTTTTTTTAATGGGCAGCTCGGGGACCAGGTTTGCCAGTCCCAAAAGCGCTGGCAGCATCTCTCATTCAAGCCACACTTGAAGCTCACAAACCCTCAGCTGAAATATGGAACAGGAGCTCGCAGGTCTCTTCTCCCCCTGCCCCATCCCAGAGATGTCAGATGTATTGTGGGCTCAGTGGAGGACTGAAGGGACCACCTCCACCATACACCGATAGCTGAGGGTGGTTGGCTTCCCCATTTAGCACCATCACACCCACCCCACTCTTCTACAAGCCCCCAGGGTGTTACCCACTCCCCACTGGTTTCCACCCCAGCTTTTCAACTGGTTAGAGCAAAACCAGTTCAGCCCCACGCAGTTCCCACAGAAATAGGAAAAAGAAAGGTACAAAGAGCCAAGAGACATCAAAGAGGGCTATCAACCACTCCAAACCCCATCCTGCCCTGGCTTCTGCCGCAGGTGCTCCTCCCCCCCCCCCCCCCCCGAGTGGGCAGCAGCGCAGGTTTTGCCTTTCTAGGAAAGCACCGAGCCCCTCTGTTCAATCCCGGCCAGTTCTGCCCCAGCTAAGAATAATCCCCCCAGCTGCTGTTTGATTTACACATTACCATGGATGCGCTGTGTTTTTCATCCGGGAGATATATTGGGGGGGGGGGGGGGGAGAGAGAGGGAGCAAGTCTGCGTGTGTTCATTCTAGTTAATGTTTCCTGTGCGGTTCGGGCCGTTATGCCTACAGGTATGTTTATTCCACTACTTTAGCAAAGCAGCAGACTTTTTAATGGAACTGTTGATATTTTTCCTGGCCGATCCTCCTGGAGAGGCGAGGCGGCGTACAAGCGAAGTTCATTCCTAGGCTCCAGCCCGAAGCTACTCTTCTTCTCCTGGGACCGCAGGGAATTGAAGGTTTCCATTGCACTGGTCAGATTTCTCCCTTCAAGTTTTAGATACATAAACAGAGGCGCTCAGGCAGCTGACAGTAGCCAGAGCAATGCGTGGCCGGTGCTTTACGCGAGGGCAGCAGCTGCACTGGAAATCCAGCCGTGCATCTCCCAGCAAAGCTCTGGCAGAGGATAGCGGGTGCAACCCCGCACCCCTAACACGAAGCCTCAGCTCCCAGGCTCGTTCTGCAGTCAGATCTTGCAGGCTGAAGCTAAGGGTTTCCTGCTTCTTAGCATTTCTGAGATCACCAAACCATCAGTAGATCACCCATACGTTTGTCTTTGTTGCACTCCCCCCTTCTTTGCCGCAACAGGAACAGCAATTCCAACCCAGAGGGCTCCGCTTCATCAGACACCTATAGAAGACACTTTCAGGTATGGTACAGAGTACAACACACCCTTGGGGTCCTGGGAAGAGCCAAAGGATGTGCACCAAGTCCCCAGCTCAGCTCACAGCCTGCTGGCCCCTGAGAACAGCCCTGTTTCACAAGGTGAAGCACCCAGAGGTTAATGGATGTGCCCAAAGCCATGTAGTCGCCTGGCAATCTCTCTGCTCCCTTCAACCCCAAAGAACAAGGTAAAACACACCACCACCAAAAAAAAAAAAAAAACAAACCACCAAACTTACCCCTGGGCTCTGAACACATCCAGACAAAGCCGACACCAGCTCTAGAGCCACTTCAATTGAAAGCACTTGAAAGGAGAGCTCCAAAGAGCTCCGGTAGCACAGTAAACAGCCCCCCACCAGCCAGCAGAACATCTGTTTGAAGAAGGCCACCCAACCGCCCCCGCACTGCCGATCTATCCCACAGCAAGAGAAGGACAGCATCCCCGAGAGCAGCTCGCCAACCTCACACCACGCTCAACAGTCAGCATCTGGGAGCAGATGGGGTCACCATCCAGCTCCCTGCCACGAGGTTTCCCCCCCTCCTTCCTACAGGATGGTCTGTAAGGGAGAGAGCATCCAACTGCTCCTAGCCAGCTGCTAGGGGACACAGTGAAAATACGGCCAGCATCACCACGTAGCAGGGTCATGGAGCCTGGTGCAGTCCCAAACTCTGATGAGTCAGAAAAGTCCAAGCCTTCAGGCTCACCTCCCCCCTCCCAGCGCCAGTTCCAGCTCTCACATTTTCCATGAGCCTCACAGCAGCCCAAGCGAGTGCCTCAAGGGATGCAGTGCTGAGGGAGGATGCCCTTCTCTCACCCTGGTACCTCCTCCCACAAGGCAGTGTCTGGGACAGCCCACAGGGAACCCAGTCCACGTGCTGGGGTAGACTGGGACCACAAGCTCCCCAGAGAAAAACTGCCTTTAGCTTTAAGGCATCTCCACTACATCAAGTGAGACTTGTTTCCGTATGGCTGTCGATCCCTCTGCAAGCTCTGGAGGCCAATGCAGGAATATGCCTGGTCCCACACTCCTCCAAATGATGTCTCTTTGGCCCAGCATCTGTCCTGCACCTTGCAGAGACAAATCTCTGCCTATAAACACATTTTTCATCAGCTCCAAGAACCAGCATGGAGATTATGGCTTCAATCAGGCAAAAATCACAGAATTTCCTAGATTGGAAGAGAGCTGTAAGATCATCTAGTCCAATCATTAACCTAACACTGACAAGCCCACCATTAAACCATGTCCCGGAGCACTGTATCTACACCACCCTTAAATACCTCCAGGGAGGTATTGTAACAAAGAATAGCCACACAACACCGACCGCAGGGACTGCTCAAAGCCTTCTTTAGTCCAGTTCACACTGGAGCTCTCCCCAAGAGCAGCTCTTCAGCTTCAGTCCTCTCTTCAAACTCAAGCTAAGCCTCTGGATTTCCAGAGTCAACATGGGACCGGCCAGAAGATAGAAATAGTCACCAGGGATGCAACCCAGCCGTGCTAATGAGCCAAAGGAAGCGTTGGATCTTTGGTTAGATCCTGTAATTCAGCTCAAGTGGCTGTTTCACCTCTGGCCCGTCAGATCAACTTGCTAACCACAGACTGGGAAATAGCTCCCTGCTAGCTCCCAGCAGGAGATTTATCTTTGGCAAGGGCTGAAAACATCCCTGCACCCCCACCCCCCTTTGATTACAGGGAGGCCCAGGGATGCAGAGAGAGGGAGCTACACTCTAATTTTGCCAGGTATTTCAAGATCTCGCCTTACACTAGAGAAGGATTAGGGCTAGAAAAGAATTTTGTCAAGATTAAGCAAAACAAGCCAGTTCTTTTACATAAAGTATCCGTTCTGGTGAACTGTCCCCAGAGAGGTTTGGGGTCCGGGATAGGGTTTCTTGTCAAAGGAGATGGGCAGCCCTGGAGAGCTGCAGCAGAGCAAGGCTCACAGCAGAGCAGTACGTTGAACTCCGTGTCACCGAGCTGGGCAAGCGCCACTGGAGTCACTGATTGTCCTGGGAGAGGTCCTTGTAGCCAACACCAATAGAGCCAGCCCAAAAAGATTTATAGAATCATTGAATGGTTTGGATTGGAAGGGACCTTGATGATCATCCAGTTCCAACCCCCCTGGCAGAGGCAGGGACACTTCCCACCAGCCCAGGTTGCTCCAAGCCCCATCCAACCTGGCCTTGAACACCTCCAGGGATGGGGCAGCCACAGCTTCTCTGGGCAACCTGCACCAGGGGCTTACCACCCTCACAGTTAAGAATTTCTTCCTAATATCTCATCTAAATCCCCCCTCTTCCAGTTCGAAGCCATTACCCCTCATCCTATCACTGCATGCCCTTGCAAAAAGGCCCCTCTCCAGCTTTCTTGTAGGTGCCCTTCAGATACCGGGAGGCTGCTATAAGGTGTCCCCGGAGCCTTCTCTTCTCCAGGCTGAACTACCCCAACTCTCTCAGCCTGTCCTCACAGCAGAGGGGCTCCAGCCCTTGCAGCATCTTCATGGCCTCCTCTAGACGCACTCCAACAGGTCCATGTCCTTCTTGTGCTGAGGGCTCCAGAACTCCAGTTGGGAGTCTCACAAAAACAGAGTAGAGGTGTAGAAGTGCAATTACACTGATAGGTCTCCTGTGCCCAGTCCCACCAGCTGCCCTCGTTCCCAGGTGGATATCCCACCCTGCGCTGAACTTGGCTCCCAAACACTCCCATGCCATAACACATGTCACAGCTCACTCATTCACATCATAACTCACACACCTGAGCAAGACCAGAGCTGGTTCTAGACAATGGAGAAGCTCAGGTCTACAAGTTATGCCTCTGCAAGAGGCAGTGGCATGCAGCGCTGTGATATGCCCCATGTCAGTGGAGTACACCTTCCCATCCCTAAAGAGGGGACACCAGAAGTCTCCTTTAAGATTACTGGAAGAGGGAGGTATCCATGTCTTCTCAGACCTGGGTGGGTTGGGATACTTGTGCTGGAGGTTAGAGAGCAGCAGGACGTAAAGAAGCTGAGAAACACCAAGACACACAGTCACCTTCCTATGCCAAACTCAAGGGGAAGCACACTTGCTTTGCTTGCCTGAGTATTTTGCAATGCTTTGTCTGGTGCACCCTCCCCTACACAGAAAGGCACTGCCTTGGAAGGGGCTTGGCACCCACAGGAGACGAGACTGACTGGTTTTCCATGGGAGTCAGTAGACACAGAACTCTAAGCAAGACATTTTGAGAAGCCAGCCATCTGAGAAAGGATCTGACAGAAAGACCCCCACCCCTCCTGCAGGCACAGTGAGGAGCTTTGGTGTTAAGGCCAAGCAGGGTAAGAACCCCACCAAGAACACACACCCTACCAGCTACAAAAGGTCTTCGCACTGATCCAAAGTGAGACATCGTGTTGGTCACCAGGGTAAAATGAAGCCCCTATAAGCTCAGCTTGAGGCATGGCCAATAAGCACTCTCTCAACACCCAGAAGATTGAACGCTTCACCATGGCAGCTTCAGAGAACAAGGTGTTTAATACCAGTAATCCTAAAAGATGGAGCTGCAAAGCCCCACAAGAGGTCCTCTGCAGCATGCAGAGCCAACTTCACCTACAATCTTCAATTGTGATCTCTAACACACATGCAGTTGTGCCCCCCAGGGCTGCCCGGCTTTGTTTCATTGCCATACCAAGCACAAGATCACCAATCAAAGAAAAAAAAAAAAAATAATCAACCCACAGAGAAGACCTTATAATGAGGATATTTAAAGGTCTGAGCTCACCATAATAGCAAAACCCAGTCAAGGCACCCAACTCAGCAGGGGCTCACAGGGCAAGAGCCACACTGCGAGTCAGCTGTAGGCAAACCACAAGGACTACAGCATCGCGATGACCCTGTGCAGTTCCTTTTCAGCAATCAGGTGGGGAAGTCTACAAAGATCACCGCAAGTCAGGGTAGCCAAGCCTAGGGAGGGGTCAGCTAGCACCAGCACAGGCTGTAGCAACACTCGGCACACTCCCACGTGCAGAGCTGGGGAAGCTGTCACACACAGCTGATGGATGACAGCCGGGACCATAAATAAGACACTTTGTGGAGGTGGAATTTAAAGGGTAATAACTTGCTCCGACTGGAGGTTAGAACAGGTATTCTTGAAGACACGGGTGAGCCCACTTCAGCAGATGTTCATCTGGCAGTGCTGGTGATTTTGGAGCGGAGTCATGACCAGTTCCTTTTGGGAAGTTAAGAGGTGCTGACGATACAGAAGCAAGAAACCCAGTGTCAAGCCATGGGCTCTGTGCATCAAAGTAATCCATCTCAGCAGCCTGTCTCACCTACCTGCATGTTACACACAAAGGCATCACCCAGGGGTCAGACTAGACGCTCTCGTGTATCTCCAAGAAGAGTCTTAATTTCGCTGGATGCTGACAATGGAGGAAAAATTAGGTAGACTGAGAGCAGATAGAAGGCAGTTCTGCTCATCAGCTGACCTCTTCCAAAACAACTTGGTCTTGCAAGCAAGAGTTGCTTGACCCTACTTGCTTTGGGAAGCTGCTCTCCAGTTTGGTTTCAGAGAGGTTTCTTTCCCAAAGGTTGGCCAGAGCCTTGGCCTAACTTCTGCCCATTCCTCCCAGTGCTGCCTTACCCAGGCAGGGCCATTTGACAGGTTTTTGAGCAAAGCTCAGATATTCCTATGGGCATCTCAGTACTTCATTCACGTCTAGGGGAAACCACATGTCACTCCACAGCACAAGACGCTACCTCCTACTACGCACAGTAAATGGCCAATTATGCTACTTCAGCCTCTGGAAGACTCAGAACAGTTTTTCCAAGAAAGGAAACTTTTGCTACAATTGCAAAACTTGTCTATCCAGTGCATGGCAAACGCAGAAGTCAGACCAAGCTATGTTCCCCCCTGCCCCCCCAAAACTGAAAAAGCAGCTGGCTATCCAATTAATGCTATTTTAATGAGCTAGGTCAAATGAATCTGCTCATAAAATTCATGCCAACTCCCATACAGCCTGACATCCCATCGACGTGAACTGCACGCTCCATGCTGCCTTCCAAGCCAGCACAGACTCAGCATTAATGTCAGATACTGTTGAGTTTGCATGTTCTATAGTGAACTTATAGAAGAGCTGTTTTGCTCTGTGTTACTTCCAAAGGAAGAGTTCAAGTTTTTTTAACCTGTCGTTTCCCCTTCCCCCAAAAGAAATCTTTCAGCAACCCAATTAACAAAAACACTCCCCACACCTTATAGAAGAATGATTTAAGGTCACGAGCAGACTGCAAGACCACATAACACACACAGGACCTGCTTGATCCATTTGAAATAGAGCTCTCTGCAACAGCTAAGGAGGGGAAAAAAAAAAAGTCAGAATACATTTTTTCTATCAGCTAAAGCAAATCCTGTAACTGCTATGTTTATCCATGTAGTCAAAATACTCGCTGTTCCACTTAGCACAGTGCAAACACACATTACAATGAAATGCAAAGCTTACTGAGCTGATAAACTTCATAAGTGCATTTTATGACAGTATCTCAAGAGATAAGACTCATTAGCACTTACAGCCACGATCTGAGGGAACTTTAAAAAGCACAGTGAAAAAAAACAGGGGAAGAGGAAAAATTTGAGACTAGCCATCAAAAAACCCCAGCTTCTAAAGGGTTAACCCTTTCCACCCAGCATCCTGAGGATTTCTAGCTCCTACTCAACTTTAACTGAGCAGGTTCCCCAGCTCTGGGTCCACTCAGTCAGGAAACCATATCCAACCTGCAGCCAGACCACATGCCGGTCCAGGACCTGCAGCACCCATCTCTCTGAAGCCACATTCTGCAGGAGGAGGAGCAGTAGTGACTCATCAGCGTTTACCAGTGCAAGCGGTCCCTCCACTTAAGGGCCGCTCAGATTGAGAAACCAATTGCATTAGTGTGCTACAAGCCACTAGAGAGCTTTTTTTGGCTGCAGAAAAGCCGCTTCATTATGGAGGGAAGCCAGAGGCGCAGCATGTTTGCAGTCTGGAAAGACGGGTACATGAGACTTCTTTGATTGCTTCAACACACGCTCTCAGGGAAGCTCTGGGAAGCTGGCAGGGGGCTACCTGGACAGTCAGGGACCTTGGGGTAAAGAAGTTTGTGTCTTTAGTATGAACTAAAGAAGTTCCATCTCACCCAAGGGAGCCTTCTCCAGGAGGTAGCCATAAGCTGCATGGTTGGGCACAGAAAGAGTCTTCACACACAGCAGCAGGTCAAGATAGTTTTAATGCATTGGGCTCTCTCCTCTCAAACGCCTCATACAGCGAATATTAGGATAAGAGTTGTCCCGTTTGTACTCTGAAGAACTCAAGCCACCAGAGAACCCAAGCCCTGAAGGTGCCACAGTGCTCCATGTAACTGGAACACAGGATCTATATGGGGCTTGTCGCAGCAGAAGCCCTTACACCTCTGGTGGCCCAAGACCACGTTCAAGACAGTCTCCCCCACAGGGATATTCCAACATAGCATCTCCTCAGTCTCCAAAAAAAGCTTCAAAACCCCCTTCAAACTTAAGTCCGTCTTAGAAATTAGCTAGGTACAGGGACATAAGAGGAAGACAGGGCAGGTAAGTCCAGCCTTCAGCTATTCCAAGCTAAGCTTTCTAGGTCCCACCATCCCCCCACAGCTCTGCACCAGAATGCCTCATGCAGTGGAAACACTAGTGATGCTCACGGGTTCAGTACCTCCTCTGGCTAGGAAGCCTCCTCCAAGACTACAGAGAGAGTTCAGCAGCGTCTTCTAGCTTAGCTTTTTCACCAAAATATCAATGAGCCCTTAAACATCAACATTTCACTGAGGAAGACACCAGGAATAAACACACTGTCAGCATCTCCCTGAATAAAAGGAATGGAGCAGAGCATCCTTGCGACAGGCACATCTTCTCCAGGAGTCAGTTACACCAAGTCTGCAAGCACGGTGGATTAAGCAAAGAGAAAAATGAAGAAAGCAGCGAAGACTGACAAAAGTCAGTCCGGTCAAAAAGATTCACACTAAGGAGCATCACATTGGCTTCTCCGTGCAGTCTCCCAGACCTTCCACTTAACCCTCCCCCTTCCCAATCCCACAACCTAATTCAATTACCTACCACTGAATAAGCCTTAAGGCGATTCTCATTACCCCACGATAAAGCACAAGGCCTTTAATTATTAAACACTCATGAGCTTTTTGTGTTGGGGTTGTGGGGCTGGACTCCCTTTTATTGTTGTTAGCAGCTTCCAGAAAGCAAGTTAATCATTGACCAGGCGTTTCACCAGGAGACCAGAGTCCTATAGATTCCTGGTCTCTAGTTCTGCATCACCACTCACACTAAAGAAAGTCACTGGCCTCCTCCTGCTTTGCCAAGTCTACACCTAATCCCCCTAACGAGGCATCTTCTCCCCCTAGGGAGTCACCTGCAGCACCGGTGACCCCTGCAAAAAAAATTAAAAAAATGCAATATTTGAACACAGGGACTGCACACAGTGCTCACCGTTGAGTTCAGAGAGAAGCAGCCCCAATGTCTTTCCAAGTAAGGGAAACTGAGGCACAAAGTGGTGGTCCTCAAGTCTCAAGCAACATGGCCAGCCTAGTACATGAGTCCAAGTCCGACTAACCCCTGGCTATATGAAGTTTTGCTCCGTCCAGCAAGCACTCTGCAGGTGGGAGGAGCTTTTGGGTCCTTCCCAGCCTGATTTGGGACAGACCCTGGTCCCCAGGGCTGAAGATGCAGCTCTGGTGGATCTTAACTGCGTGCACAGTTATTTCCCCCCCCTCCCCCCCCCCCCCCCCCCCCAGGTTTTTCACCACCCTTATGGCACTTCATTTCCAGTACCACCTACAAGCATCTCCAAAGCAAATGCTTCTCCTGGGCGTGGGGTTCCCCTTCACAAGCGAAGGGAGGTTAAACGCTGCTGTCAATTGTCCCAGAGAGGCCAACTTTGGGAGTGAAACCAGTCAGGACTCAGATCAGTCTCGACGTGACAATTCAAAAAGAAGCATAGGGGGAAGTTAAAAAAAAAAAAAAAAAAAGAAGCCAGGCACACCCTTCCTATTCCAAGGAAAAGCAGAAACCAGCATCGCCATGTAGAAAAGGCAGCACTCTGCAGGGTGGGATGGCAGAGCCGCCCTCCCAACTCCAGGAGCCGCCTTCTTACGCTCCAGCTGTGCTTGCTGCATTCCTCCCTCGCCACCCGAGTCCAGGTTTTGGGGTTTTTTTTGGTTGTTTTGGGTTTTTTTTTTTGGGGGGGGGGGGGGGGGGGAGGGGAGGGGTTGTGCTGAGAACCAGCTGCTCCATCTCACACACGCCAGAGCTGAGCGGCGCATCTGGAAAGCCAACACGCCACGGCCCGGCTACGCAACAGCTTCCCCGAGAAGTTCGCACGCCTTCAGCCGAGGCGGCAAAGGCCGGCGTGCGGCCCCACACCACCATCAAGTGACAGGTACGGAAATTCTTGAGATGCAACAGCCCCGTTAGCACCTAGCGTGTCCCACAGGCTGGCAAAAAAATAACCCCAGCGCCAACAGGGTGGCTTTTATTGGAGATGACATCCAAGCTGATGCCACACACTTGTAGCGACAGTGTTCAGAAACTCACGCTAACTCTGAGCCCACCCCGTCGGGGGCGGTCACAACCCCCAAATATCCCTTCAAGTTCAGTTTCGAGATTCTTTCCCCCACCCCGAGTAATATTCGCAGAATCACACCCCGACTCGCAGGGCGTCTAGTATTTCTACCCCAGCAGCACCCAAAGCATCGCAGGGCACCTATTCCGCACCGGCCCATGGGAATAAAAATATAATGGCACTTCCCACACCAGAATAAACCCTACCGCGCAGTGAGGAACCTGCTCTCGCTAGTGATGTGTTGGTAAATTAGGGCAAGCTATGCTTCCCCCCCCCTCCCTCTCCCCCACACAAGCATTTGAGGGTTCCTGTTGCCTGCGTGCGGTGTACAGATCGGTTACGTTTATGAAGAACATTGCAATCTGTCAATATAAACACTATGTCAGCCCGAGCCGCTTGGAACATTACTACCGTCTTGACAAGCGTTTGTGGAGGGAGCAGAGCTGCTGGAAGAAAGCGGAGCAAACTCCGAACTGCAGAAGCCAACACTTCTTCCAGCAAGAGAAAAAAGAAAAAGGGAAAAAAAAAGAAAAAAAAAAAAAAAGAGAAGGAGGGGGTGCATCAAAACCGAGTCAGGCTATAAATCAGAACGCCCAGGAAGAAATAGAAGGGGTTTGATTTACGGCCAGGACAGGTTGAAACCTCGGAGCAGCTCGGGAAAGCAGCAAACTCCCGCAGCCCCGTTCGCGCCGGGACCGAAGTTAATCACCCTGCCCGTCACCCCAGCGTGGCTAATCTGGTCATCTGCCACTTCCAAAGCCCAGCAGTGCGAGACCCAATGCAACTCCCAGACGCCGCTACAGCATTTGCACTGCCCCCCCAATTCGAGAGGGGAAGGGGAGGGACCCACACCCAAAGCTGGTCAGGCTCAAGAAGAGCCGAGAAGAAAGTGAAATGCAATGCTTTCCTCAGGGATCCTGGCAATTTGGGGCTGCTCCAAGCTACTCCCCCCACCATCGGCCCATCGTAATACGGTGCGAATTAGTTTTCAGACAGCCCAGCTGCAGAGGAGACGGCCGAACATAAAAGCAGACTGGCTTTTAGAACAGCCAGAGCATCTCAGCCAGCCGGGCTCAGCAGACATTTCTCTCAAGGCAATGCTTCCCCCTCTGGTATAGGCTCAGCCAGGAACAGTCTCCCATACGTGCTCCTACCCTAAAGCGTAACCATTGTCATCAGGCATCCTGAGGGGTGACTCTAAATCTACTGACCACAAGCCACCAGGTCCTGCTCCGTTCCACAGGCATGTTTGCTCCTCTCTAGCACCAAGAATCATAGAATGGTTTGGGTTGGAAGGGACCTTGAAGATCATCCAGTTCCAACCCCCTGCCCCGGGCAGGGACACCTCCCCCCAGCCCAGGTTGCTCCAAGCCCCATCCAACCTGGCCTTGACCACCTCCAGGGATGGGGCCTCAACAACTTCTCTGGGTGACCTGTTCCAGTGTCTCACCACCCTTAAAGTGAAAATTTTCTTCTTAATATTTAATCTAAACCTACTTTCTTCCAGTTTAAAGCCATTCCCCCTCGTCCCATCAAGAAGTCTCATGTCAGACAAGGTTTAGGAGCTGTAGCATCACCACATCCGAAACCAGCCTCTACCAGCTGCTTCCCAGTAACTGGTGCTAACAGATCTCCCCCCCAGCAAGTGCTTAGAGGGACACAGCTCACTGGTACCCAACAGCATCCCTCCAGGTCCTGCCTTCGCCGTGTACCAGCTCTGGGTCCCGCTGGCACCTGCTCTTCTCCTGCACCAGAGAGGAGGTCAGCAACACCCAGGCTGCCAGTGTGACCCTAGGAAAGGGACAAGCCTGTCCCTCCCTTCATCCCGGACAGTGAAGTGTCACCTTCAGGCAGCTTGGGGAAGGAGTAAGACAGCAGCAAGTGTCCCATCTGCACCGACACTTTCCCACACACACCGAGCTCTGCTTCCAGAGGGCATTTATCATTTTTGGCCACTTCTGCATCCCTCTAGGACACCAGAGCCAGACATACAGAGAAACAGCAGCCTCCGACCATGCTCCCCCTCCCCTCCCTCCCCCCCCCAACCCCAGCATCCCCTCCCGCTCGCTGGCTGCCCCTGTGGGACAGGCACAGACATAACTACATGCTGACACAATCTTGTTATCGTGTAACCGTGCCCAATTTCTGTCCCCGTGCACTAATTCCCCGCCAGGCCACGCATTCGGAGACGCCGAATTCTTTCCCCGAAATAAGACATGGGGGACGGGGTGGAAGGGATCATCCACAGCTGTCCCCGTCCCCCACCAAGACTGCGGAACGGAGCAGCTAAGCTGCAGCTACAGCGTGACTTCTGTTTAACACAGCCGCCTGCTGCGCTCTGCTCCCCACCACCACCACCTCCTTCTCCACCGGGGATGTCAGCATCCGGAGCAGAGGGTCTAGCCGACCACCAAAAAGCATCACGACAGCTTTGATGATGCCTTGGACCTGGAAGGAGCACCCCTTCCCCTGCCTGGAACGGGCGTTGCATTAACTGAGCTCAGCGCCCGAGCGGAGGGTGATGCATCCAAGTTTTTCGGAAAGGTTTCTATTAGAATAAACAGAGGTGCTTCCCCACAAGGAGTAGTTCCTCGGTGCACGTGGCAACCTTCCTAGACACAGCCAGAAGGGCTAACACCAGCCTTCACGGGGCACTTGCAGAGGCACCAAGAGCTCTGCGGGAACATACAGCTTTTACCAGGTAAGATTTATTTCCTCATCAACAGCCAAGAAGCCGGTGGCAAGGAGGGCTCAGCTTTTCCACTCCCACTTATTCGATCCCGTATCACCAGGGATTAGCGGGGACCCCAGACCTCAGCACAGACTATTCTCGCGCGTCCCCCCAGCAGCTCAGCAAGTGCAATCTCTGCTTTAGGCCTCTCGGAAGAACAAAGAGGAGATTAGCAGCAGATGCTGCTCCTTCGCTGCGGCTCTAAGCGGAGAGAGCGGGATGCTTTGCATAAGCAAAGCTCCACTGCACACCGCGGCAGCCGCAGAGTGCTTGGAACGCACATCTGGCTGGGTGCACATCTGGCAGCATCTCCTCTCCCCTCCTTATTGCCAGAGAGGGAAGCCTCAAATCAGAACCAGCAGCTGCACAGAGACAGAGGGAATAACCCAAAGCGCTCAGGACAGACGTAGCGGCATGCTTCCCTCAGCTCAATGCGTTCGCTCTGGAGTTAAAAAGAAAAATCTACACCACGCGAGGCCGGGAGAGAAATCCCAGAAGCGGGTGACTGGAATGAGTTACCTGCTGCACTACAGCAGATCCCAGCACCGCCTGGATTAATAGGAGAGTTACAGCCAAACTCCTTACGAGCCCCGTCGGTCCCCGAGGCGCAGTACAACTGCACAGCGCCGGTGGTCTTCAGCAGCCGCACGAGCTAACGGGCTCGGCGCAGCCCTCGGTGCGCTGCTGGGGGAGAAAAAGGGCTTTTCCTAAAACCCTACGGGGCACAGGACAGGCTATTTCCTCCCCAAACCAGCCCCAGCAGCAGGAAGTTAAATGGTTCTGGAGTTGGAAACAGAAGATGTAAGTAGCACTGTTTGGAAAACTTTGCCAGACCACAGGCAATGGACAAGCCTCAACACCAGGATTTGTTTTACTGGAAAGAGGGGAGGGATGGAGGGGGGGGAACCTCAAGTCTGCTAAAACATTCTCCAGGGCCGGTCCAGTGGCTCCTACCAGCGGTCACAACACAACATCCCAAAAAGCACCAAGAACCATCCCTTTTTGGGTAAACTGGTGGCAAAACCTCCTACGCAGGTGCCCGCATCCCACTCCCTTCGCAAACAAAACCCCGGTTTGGGGGCGAATCTCTAAAATAAAAAGAAACAGCTCCATTGACACCCCAAAAAGCAAAGCTGGGGGGGCGGGTGGGGGTGTGCAGATGGGACACCGGCGGACCCTCCGCGGCGGGCTGAAGCCTTGCGAGGGGGCGGCGGTTGCGGGAGGAGGGGGCTTTAAAGAGAGGGGGTGAGCAGATAATTTGGCTCCTCCAGCTCAGCCCCCCTCCCCCCCCCTCGCTGATAAGGGGGGTCCTCCGGGGGGCGATGGGAAGGAGCGGGATCCACCTGCGCGGGTGCGGACCGGGCCGGGAGCGCCCCCTGCCGGCTGCGCCCCCGCACCGCGCACAGGTGAGTTCCGCGGGATGCGGCGGCGACTCCGCGCCTCTCTCCGCGCTCAGCCCAAAGGGGACTCCCCCCACACACACACCTCTTTGCACCGCCCCAGGTTGGGGACAGCAGCGTGTACGACCCCCCTCCCAAATAAATAAAACGTAACCAACGCCGCCGGGGTGATGCCCGACCACGCACCTGGTGCCAAAGCATGCACTCAAATTGGGGGTCGAAAAAGAGGGATTTGGGGGCTGTCCCTTGCTGCTGGAGGATGCAGCAGGGAAGCGCCCGGCCACCCCGCTACGGGTCGCCTCCCTGCAGTGTGTCCTCCCCCCCCCCGTTAGGGAAAAAGGAGAGGGGGGAAAAACAAAATAAAAAGGAGGCGCTTCCTCGCCCGCGGAGTTTTTGCCCAGGGAAAAAGCGGGGCAGGTCCCCGGGGGTGGCGGGCAGCACGCCGAGGGGATTAGTGTAGCGAGCGGCGGGACGGGGATAAGGGGGGGAGAGACACGGGGACCGGGCTGTCCCCTCTCCCGGAGCGGCTCGTCAACACCGGTAGGATGGGATGCCCGCATCCGCCGAGGGAAAGAAAGCACCGGCAGCATCCCCACCTCGGGAGGGAGGAAAAATAAAAATAATATAAATTTGAAAAGTTAGAAGGGGCGGAGGGGGGTGGAGTGCGGGCGCTGGGCACCTACCCGAAGTAGGCGGCGGAGGGCCGCGGGGCGCAGGCGAGCAGCCCTAGGAGCGCGCAGGAGGAGAGCCATCCCAGCAGGACGTGTCCATCCAGCATCTTGCAGCGGCGGCGCCGGCGCTGCTCATCTCGTTCCCCCGCCGCGCCCGCTGCCGCCCCGCCGCCCGCCGCCGCCTCTTATAGCGCGGCCGGCGGCGAGAGCCCGGCCGGCGGAGGGGCGGGGCCGGGGCGGGGCCAGGGCGGAGGAGGGGCGTGGCCTCGGAGGAGGGGCGGGGCGGGAGGCGGAGGGGACACGCCCACGGGGAGGCGGGCGCTGGGGAGGGACGGGTACGGGTGGGGGGGGCGGGGGGAGAGCGGCGCGGAGGGGAGGTGTCCTCGGACTGGGTGTCCCAGGGCTGGGTGACCCGGGGATGGGTGTCCCCAGCCGGGATGTCCCCAGCATGGGTGTCCCAGGGGTGGGTGACCCAGGGATGGGTGTCCCCAGCCTCGATGTCCCAGGGGTGGGTGTCACCAGACTGGGTGATCCGGGGGTGGGTGACCTGCGGATGGGTGTCCCCAGCCTGGGTGACACGGGGGTGGATGACCCCAGACTGAGTGACCCGGGGGTGGGTGACCTGGGGATGGGTGTCCCCGGACTGGGTGTCCCAGGGGTGGGTTACCCGGGGATGGGTGTCCCCAGCTGGGATGTCCCCAGTATGGGTGTCCCCAGACTGGGTGTCCCCAGCCTCGGTGACCCGAGGGTGGGTGCCCCCAGCCTGGGTGTCCCCGGACTGGGGGTCCTCAGCATGGGTGTTCTAGGGCTGGGTGACCCAGGGATGAGTGTCCCCAGCCTGGGTGACCCGAGGGTGGATGACCCCGGACTGGATGACCCCGGACTAGGTGACCCGGGGTGGGTGATCTGGGGATGGGTGTCCCCAGACTGAGTGTCCCCAGCCTCGGTGATCCAGGGGTGGGTGATGAGAGGGTGGGTGTCCCCAGCCTGGGTGTCCCAGGGCTGGCTGAGCAGAGAATGGGTGTCCCCAGCCTGGATGTCCCCAGCCTGGGTGTCCTGGGGGTGGGTGTCCTGGGTATGGGTGTCCCTGGCCTGGGTGTCCCAGGGATGGGTGTGACATGGCCAGGCAGGCAAGGGCTGGTTGTGCAAAAGCTGGATGTGCCAGGGATTGGCTGGATGTGCCAGGGACGTGCAGTTTGTAAAAGGGCCAGGTGTGCAAGGAGTGGGTGTGCCACATCTGGGCAGCTGTGCAAGGGCTGGGCAGTCACACAAGGGCTGGACATGCCAGGGCAGGGCAGTTGTGCAATGGCTGGGTGGGTGTGCCAGGGATGGGTTGCTGTGCAAGGGTCACGCAGTTACACAAGGGTTGGGTGTGCAAGGACTGGGAGTGCAAGGACTGGCCATGCCAGGGATGGGCAGATGTGCAAGGGCCAGATGTGCAAGGGGTGGCTGTGACAGTGCTGGGTGTGTGCCAGGGCAGGACAGTCGTGTAAGAGCTGAGTGTGCCAGGGATGGACATCTATGCAAGGGATGGTGCAAGGGGTGGATGTGCCACATCAGGACAGCTGTGCAAGAGCTGGGCAGTCATGCAAGGATGGGGTGTGCAATGGTTGGACGTGCCAGGGATGGGTGACTGTGCAAGAATCAGGCAGTTGTACAAGGCCCAGGTGGGCAAGGTGTGGCAGTGCCAGCCCTGGGCGTGCAAGGGTTGGGTGTGCGAGGTCTGAATGTGCCAGGGCTGGGCATCTGTGCAAGAGTCGGGCAGTTGTGCAAGATCTGGATGTGCAAGCACCAGCTGTGCAAGGGCTGGACAGCTGTGCTAGGGCCAGACAGTTGCACGCAGCTTGAGTGTGCAAGAACTGGATGTGCCAACACTGGGCAGGCAGGCAAGAGCCTGACCGTTGTGCAAAGGGCTGGATGCACCAGGGCTGGGCCACTGGGGTAGGGGTGAGTGTGCAAAGGCCAGAGTGGTGTGCAAGGGCTGGGTGTGCAAGGGCTGGGTGTGCAAGGTCTGGATATGCTATGGCTAAGCAAGGGCTGGGCAGCTGTGGCAGAGCTCAAGGATTGGATCCACCGTGCACGCAGCAGAGATGCATGCACCAGGCGTGCCACGAGTAGGCACAGGAGGGCTGCGGGTACCGATGATCCACCGTGCAAGAACTAGTTAGTTGTGCAAGGGCTGGAAGGTTGTCCGAGAGTCAGACACGCCGGTCAGGCTTTTAAAGACGAGGTAACCACGCGGAGGCAAGATGGGCAAGAGCCAATCCGGCAGGGAAGAGCGCATCAGCGGTACTCAGGCGGGACATGGAAGGGCACAAGCATCACACGCTCCCGTGCGCACACTCCCATCCCTGTGCGAGAGTGATGCATCCCAGAGGAGGGGAGCAGAGAGACCCCAACGCGTGGACAGGATGATGAGCACCACGGCGGCGAAGTGGTTAATGCCCTCGATGTCAGTGCTCGGTCGTTCCAGGTCGGTCTACGTCACTCTCGGCGTCACCTTTGAGGCGATTTTTGCCCCCGCTACCACCCAAGAACAAAAAGGTTCCCCCTCCTGAGCGCGCCCGTGTGTCCCGCTGCTGAACCGCCCCGTGTCCCCCACTGGGGACCGAGGCGGGAGGACACGCAGGTACTTGGCACTGGGCTCTCATCTCAAAAGCCACCATCCCCCGGAGGGTTTAAGGTGTTCAGCTGCGCAGAGCTGTGGGTGACAATCGGGCATGTGAGGAGACAGTGAGACCCTCGGGTAACCGCGGTGGGGGTTCATCTGGGTTTCTGACCCCGACAGTTTGCGGATAAACCCGTTCAGGAACCGTGCAGGGAGTGGGTCCTGGAATAGCCCCTGGAGCGACACCGTGGATAAATTCCCACGGTGAATTTATTCTCACGGCTGACCGTGCACTTGGGCATTTCCAGTCTTCCCGGTACTGTGCAAACCGCTTGGGTTTTCCTTATTTTCAGAATAAAAGCATGGCGGGGGGGGGCGGGGAGGAACGGGGGGAAGATGCTTTAATTTCAAACCTATATAAAGCATCCCAGCCCAGTCCCCGCGTGAACTTCTGCCGAACAGCCTCGTGGAAAAACCCCGCACAAAGCTCGGCACATCCACACGCGCGTATGGGGTTCGGGGGCTGCGGCTCCGCATCACCAAACCTCAGCATCCCTTGGGGCGGGGGGGCTGAAACATGCCGGGGAGGTAGATGTTTGTGTGGAGGGGGTGTCAAATCCAACCCAGCAAATGGCTTCCTCAAATCCGCATGATTCACCATGGTTTGGGAATATCTCCATTCCCTTATCCCCATGGTTGGGGCGAAGCGGCACGGTGCCACCGCACCCCCCCTCCGTATGCTCCCGCGGGAGCTGGAAGGTGAGCAGCCCCCCCCCGGGCTCTGCGGGCGATGGCAGCCGGGCAGAGGCCAGCGGCAATATTGCATTAAAGCCCCATCTAGAGGCCTTTCATTAGGAGAGTTTGGGAGATGAGGACCAATTCTGGCATCACGTTGGGCGTCCTCATCTTCCCACCCGAGCAATCCCAGCTTGAGAAGAGGCAGTAAAGGACCGCGGATGGAGGCGAGGACAAGCAAGGTTATGTGTGTGTGTATATATATATATATATATATCATTGTGAGGCTTTGCCCGAGTGTTTCTCCGCTGGAAAAGACAGTTTAAGAGTCATTCTTCATGTGTGTCTCTTAGAAGCCGGTGTGCCTAGCACGTGGAAGGAAACTCCGGCTACTCCAGGCAGCCCCAAGGCAGAGCTCCAGGGACACGCAGCCGGAGCAGGGTCATGGAAAGGCAGCGTGACCCTCGCCATTACTCATTTCCTCTGCCCAGAGCAAGGTGCCGTAGCCGGGGTGATGCTCTGGGGCATGCGCGACTCTTTCCGAAGTCAGGCAGCACCGAAAATAGTCACCACTTCTGCTTTCATCCGGAGGAAAGGGGAAGCCCAAGCGAGCGCTGACTCCTCCAGGGCTTTGTTGCCCACGGATGCTGCTTGTCACGCCTTGGGGACCATGCGGCGGTCCTGGGCACAGCATCCTCCCCGGGGCAGCTTTGTGTCTTTCCCGGTCCTTCAGCAGTCCACAGGGTGACACAAAAGCCGGGTGTTTCTGCTCAGCGGCGGTGGCCATGGCCAGTGTCCCCATAGCCACCGACAGCAGAGGGCAGTGCCACATAGGCGCAGTGCTGCGCTGTCACGGGCAGCGTGGGCACGCTGGCGTGTGCTCGGCGTTTTGAGTGGGCATTTTTTTTCAGGGTGTTTTATGTCCAGGATGGAGGGGACGCACCGTAGCCAGAGTGAAGCAGCCAAGCGGACTGGATGATCTCCAGAGGTCCCTTCCAACCCTGACCATTTTGTGACTCTGTAAGGGGTTTGGTGTTTCAAGAGACAATTTCAAAGGGCCACAACTGCACCTGGGGAATGGTGCCGCTGCCAGCACCATGCCATCTTCTTTGGGATCAAAAGAAGACGCTAAGGCTGGGCAAGGAGCCCCAGAGCCGTTGTTGCCGGACCTGCTTCTGCTTTGGCATCAATGGAAAACCTGCATCTTCCTCCTAACCCCAACCCCACCGTTGTGCTTCTGTAATGGGCTCCCGTGTGCCAGGCAGTAGAGGGAATGACCTGTGGGGATCCCAGTAAAGGGTCTGGCATCTCATGGGCACTGCCGGGGTGAGCCCTGTCTCCCAGCCCCACGGGTGACACCGACCCGTGACAGCCAGCGGTCACAGTCAATGGGACATCCTCAGACAGCACAAGGCTGTTGCGGTCGTCCCATCAGGCTCTTCCCGGGCACGTTAGACCACAGGAGGATCTGGAGGGTGACTTCAAGTTTTCCTTCTCCATGACTCAGCCTGCCTACAGCGCTCCAGAGTCTTTCCCACCCCAGAGGAGCCCTCACCACCATCCTCGTTATGGTTTTTGCAGAAAATCCGGCACCTCTTCTGCTTGGCGTTCCCCTCCCTATGGCTTTGCTCCAGATGCTCTTCCCTGCAGCACAGAGCCCAGGCTCCATCTGCCCTCCAAGCAGCTCCTGTTAGAGAAGCGAGGACTTCAACCGGCTCACCGAGGTCTCACTGCATGAACCAAACCTCTCCATGGCAGCGACTCCAGCTCAGCGGGGCGGTTGAGTCATAGGAGTGCGAGAGGGAAGGAAAATACCCGTGAGGTCATCTTGTTCATCCCTCGCTGCCAGTCCTGCATGGGTTCCCCACCAGATACTTGGCACTCGCTCCCGGATCGGAGTAACTCAAGCAAAGCGGCAAGAGGTGCGGACCTCCCCAGGCTCGGTCTGGGCTGGGTATCCAAGGCTGTGCCCGGGATAGCTGAGAAGCCTTCAGCTGCGTTTCCTCCCGACAAATCGCCTCCGAGATGAGCCACTCACATTTCCCTGCCTCAGTTTCCTTAATTAGAAGGGGGCCTGGCATTTATCTGTCCTCCGGATACAGTCTGCAATAACAGACAAGACCCGGGAACGCTGCCTGTCCACGGGCTGTCGTTTATTCCACTGTCTCAGGGATCACACCGTGCAAGTCCCCCCTTCTGCCACCGCCTTCATTTCCAGTTACTCTTTTTTCACCGTCACATGGGCTCCCAGGGTGTTTCCTCCCTTCGAGTGATCACATGCGGGCTGGAAGCCAGATTCTCCCTTCTTTTCCATCAGGCTCGAATGCAGTTGGAGACACCTCGGGGACAGCTCTGAGCTTCAGGCGACGTGGTGTTGTGTTATACCTCCATCCCTTCCCTCCACCCTGTCCAGCACCCATCCCTCTGGCCAGGGTCAATGATTTTGGGGGGTAGAAATGTGGTCAAAATATGCCTGTTGCTTTCAGCTGGGCTGCTGAGAGCCAAGCTTAGAGCACCCCTGCTTCCTCAGAGCTCTGGGTAGTGCAAATCACCGCAAATAAGGAGCGGTATGGTCCTGATCACCCGTCTCACCACTCCTGTCCTGTGTCTCCCCACCTTTCCAAATGAAGAAGAGGCACTGAAGTCAGCTGCAGTGCGTTACTTCAGCTTTACTGAAGGCAAAAACCAAACGAGAGCTTGCCGTGGCATGATGATCTGCAAGCAGTTCTCCATCATGGACACCCCTTCCTTTTCCATCCAGGGCAGGGCTGGATGCAGAGAGACGGGGGTGCTGTAAGGCTGTGGGTGTCCCCAGCTGGAGAAGGTGGGGGGCCACCAGCTTTGTCCTCTGAGATCCATTTGCTGTGGAGACCATTATGGACACGGAGCCACAGCTCACTGGGTGACACGTGTTGAGTTTTTTGCTCATTCCTCCGTAACTGTACCCCAAAATGGGACAATGTGATGGAAACAGAGTCAGAATCAGGCCAGGGCACCGAGCTTCCATGGGACTGACCCTTAGCAGGGCCCCTCGCGCCAAATCTCAGCGAGCCATAGGTTCCCCTAAACCTCACTCCCGTCAGAGATCCCCTCTCTTAACTGATTACAGGACCCATATTAAAATACTTTGAAAGAGACTTAACCAACAGGTCCCAATAGGCATCTGTTACACAGCAGCTAAATCTTATTAAGCATTAGCAAGCACCTTACTCCTGGCCCACGGTAACAGGCTCACGCAGATCCTTTCTGAGCGTTGCCAGCTCGCGGTATAATCGGGCAATCTCATAAAATATGTTTACAAGGGGCCTCAGGAGGTCATCTAGTCCAGCCCCCGCTCCACGGCAGGAGCAGTTCCTTTATTTAATTTTTCTTCAGAGCGATCAGTAGGCATTCCGCTCTCCTGTTATGCCATCGAGAGAAAAGAGAGAGGAAACTTTTCGGCTTTCCTAAGGCCCCTCCAAAAACTGTATCACATGTAAGAGCAGCAATGGGCGATCTTTAGGAGCGCTCACATCTTTCCTCCTAATTTAAGAGGCTATCGCTTGCAAGTTACACTGAAGGAAGGACCAAGTTCATCACCTATTTGTGTCAAGTGAGCTCAAGGTGTCTGCACAGACTTTCTCCAAGAGTCGTACAAGCATCATACACAGGCGGAGGCGCTTGCAGCTGGCCTACCCTTGTGCATCCTTTGCAAGGACTCCTACATCCCAAGGCACACTGTACAAACCTTGGCCCACAGGAGCTGCTGGTGCCCTGTTACCTTTGCTCTTGGTCTTTGAGTGATGTGCAATGGCAGTGATAACCCTGCATAGGCTTGCAATAAACCCAAATTAGGGCAGCCCAACCAAAGGAAGGTCAACAGGCTCCAGCAGCAGACATATCTCCCGTTCAGGAGAGGTTTTCTGGGCTCCTGGACTATAAAGTCTCCATAGTGGTGAAGAAGGACACCTTTGCAGAGCTCTGCATCCATCGATGAGGTGAACCCGTGAGCAAAGTCCCAAGGACTTTTTACTAGGGCATGTAGTAATAGGATGAGGGGGAATGGCTTTAAACTGGAAGAGGGCAGGTTCAGATTGAACATTAGGAAGAAGTTTTTCACTGTGAGGGTGGTGAGGCACTGGAACAGGTTGCCCAGAGAGGTTGTTGAGGCCCCATCCCTGGAGGTGTTCAAGGCCAGGCTGGACGTGGCCTTGGGCAACCGGGTCTAGCGGGAGGTGTCCCTGCCTGTGGCAGGGGGGTGGAACTCGATGATCTTCAAGGTCCTTTCCAAGCTAAACCACTCTATAATTCTATGATTCTATGAAATCCCGCCCAGGGGCAGGCAGGGATGCTGCCCTTCAGGCAATGGGGCCTTGCAGCAGGGTGGAGAGCAGAGGGTGACTCGGTGACTCCCTCAAATGGTTTCAATGGGCCTGAACCACAGGAAAGCACCATCAGGGCCTCCCCAAGCCTCAGACCTTGCTGATAATATACAGGGCGGGGGGGCGTGAAACAAAATATTTTCAAACTTTTTTCTTTTTTAATTGCTCTCCATCGTTAAAAAATTGAAATTGTAAATTATCTCCCCCTCTAAATGCTTCTCCTGAGGTCCAGTTATTTCTTTCTGGCAGCTAAAGACATCTCTTTTCACTGACGTTCCCAAGAGCTGGCAAAATTATTTTAAAATGACCTAAAAACGGGTATGTTGCCTCCTGCTTCCTTCCATATATTTACTGAGCTGTGCGCTGCTCTTGCAAAGGTTTTTCTCCTTAAGCACACAAATAATATCAAGTAGTTATCTGAGTAAACCCAGACAGGTTGTCCTTTACATGGGCACCTTTCTCCTGGTGATTTCATGGAGATTCGGGGACTTTATAGTCTGGGCCAGAATGATTTTTTAATGCAATTAGTCCCAGTGCAAAATAAGGTCCTTATTGTCTTTATGACAATCAGGCATGCGAGGAATGAATGTGTTTTTGTTAGACAGAGCTGCAGGAGGTATTTTTTAGGTCTGAAGAAATAGTGCCAAGCAAGCAGGGACTCTTTTCACATTCTGCCTGTAAAACAGGGATTTACCGGCCGTTATTTACGGGCTTTTGGTGACAGTTTGCTTCCTTAGGAAAACAAGAGAGAAGAGAGAGACCTGAACTGGTTCACGGCAGAGGGAGAGGCCCCTGTGAGAGCTCAGCAGCTCCTCTGAGCTGCTTAATGCTGCTAAGGTGGTGCCAGCCCCGAAGCAGCCCCCTGCCGTGCTGCTCGTGGGCTTACTGTGGAGATCCTGGAGGTGGTAGTGGAGCGAATGGAGGAGGGAAGTTGGAAAATCGAGGTTGTGCGTGTGTGGGGGCAGTCATTGGGGGAGCTGAAGGTGAAGCAAGGGTTACTGAGAGGGTAAATGTCGGGATGCCGTCTGCAGATCTACAGGAGACCTCATAGCTCTGCTCCTGTGGGACCTCTTGTTTACCTCATCCTTAGGGTGACAGGTACCCTGGGATAACCTGTTCCTCTATCTTTAAGGTCACCCACCTTGACTCCATATCTTAAGGACTGATGGCAATGACCAGGGACATGCCCAAGTCAAGGGTCTTTGACCTTGAACATATATTAAACCAGTTAACTGAAGGACACACACGGTCCCTGAGAGGAAAGGGAGAGATATGGTAATGTGTGAAAAAAGGGAAAGCAGAAAAAAAAATAAAACCAGAGAGTGGGGAGTAGGGTCCGGCTGACCCCTGTTTCTGTGTCCCTGGCTGCAGTCACTCCTGTCCCCTTGGAGAGAGGGACACAAAAACCTCTTTAGAAGCCTGCAAATTAATTGTTGGTTGATGTTTTGTAACAGTTTCTAGCCACCCCAGTGGTCTGTGGATGTTGCCATCCTCCATGGTTTGTTTTTATTTTTTTAAATTCCCCTAATTAATTAGTGCTCTGATAAAACAATAATAATTTTAAAAAAATCCTCTTATTGATTCCTAGTTTCTTGCCACCATTTTATTTTGGGTCTCTCCTTGACGGCACGTGACATGTCATAGCATCTGCTTTTCCTGGACTGCATTTATGCGCGTGGATTGCAACAACACGAGGGCAGACGTGGCTGAGATGGGCTGGTGTGAGCTGAATGTCAATGTGTGGTCGCGGGAAGCAAGGGAGGGAGCAGGGTGTGGGTTGGTGGATGGGGCTGGGGACGTTCGTCCTGGATCCAGTTCCCTCCGTTGGCTCTATTGAGAAGGCATACAGGATGTTGGATCACTTTTTAACATGGCAAAGAACAAGAAATCATAATAATAGTGGATGAAGTGCAGGTCTGGGTAGTGTCTTTTCTCTGTTTTTATATTTCTTTTATGAATAGGGATTTTTTTTTTTGGAAATGGAGATCCGGGAGGGACAGAAGATATTCATAAATTCATGTTGAAATTCTGTGGGCTGGAGAAAAGGTGGGAGAAAATTTCTGGGGAAAAAATGAAACATTTCCTTGCAACGTTCTCAAGGCAGGTCCGAAATGTCAACAGATTTCCTTGGATATTTCCAAATATGACCTTTTTGTTTGAAAATTACATGCTCTCTTTTTTTTTTTTTTAAAAAAAAAAAAAACTATGTGCAAAGGAAACACAGTAAAGGGAGGAGTGAAATGCCCTCAGAAGGAAACAAAACCAGCAAATGAGCTCAAATGGACTGTTACGAGCTGAGCCAAAAGGACATTTGCTGTTCTCCAATTTCATTTTTTGCTGAAAAGCCTGAAAAAAAAAAAAAAACCAACCAAAAAAACCCAACCCAAACCCCTTTGGTCTTTCCAATCTACATGAACTTATTTCTGTCACCACTTTCCAGCCCCTGTGTTTTTGGGTTCAGCCTCCCTTTGGCTGTCCTTCAGGAGATCCACCTCTCTTCCCCCCATGCTGGGGACATGCAGGTTGGTGGAGAGGAGCCAAGAGCGTTGTCCAGAACCACTCACCGCCAGGCCTTGGATGGCAGGCGTCTCCCCAGGGACCTGTCCTCCCGTGCTCCTCCGTCCTGCGAGCAGCCACACTTATTTAAACAAAAGGGGAAAACCTCTCAGTCCCACTACGCCCTGGTCGAAATGCCGAAGAAAGAAGAAGCCATTGATTGTTTTTTAAGCAGCTCTGGGCAGTTTCTCCAAAACTGTTGACAGTTACGGTGGCTCAAAATGGTGGGATATTTCTAGGAGATTTACTGGGGGGGGTCTTTTCCCGAGTCCGGCGGCACTACCGTCTCTTCAAGCCATACGGGTAAGGTAGCAAACCCATCTTATTGAATGCCGAAGCAGAAGGGATCCAGCCAAGAGATCTGGCAACCCGTCAGCTGCGAAACGGCCAGAAACAAACTGAGCAAAAATATTTTTGTAGTCACAATATCAAGCCCACCCATTGAACGTGTGTCGGGTATTTTCCAGCACTGCTGAAAACTCTCTCTTTGCTTTTATTTTTAGATGAAGGGTGATTTCGGTCATGTTATTTCACTTTTTTGGATATTTCGTAGTAATAAAAGGGTTTTATTTCATAATGTTTAGTCTTCTTTTAAAGTGGGACTTATGATTTAGTGCTGTAACTGAAATGTCATTGTCTTGAAGGTTGTCATCTGTCTGGTCTTCAGCCAGAGAGTCCAGGAGCTGGGTGGTTTTACTCAGCGAGTGAGTTGGCTGCCAGATTTTGGTTCACAAGCCTCAAATTGGAAGAAGCTTCCCATGAGTGAGTCCCCACTCCCAGGAGCAAAATGAGCCTTTTGAAAGAAAACCTGAGCTCAGAAGTCAGGATCGCAGTCATTGAGTTGGTGAACTGCAATGCTCCCAGGTGGGTATACGGCAAAACAGAGAAACCCTCAGTGGGACCGAGCCCTCTCCATTCAGACGTCTCCAGCAAAGGTGGCCCATGTCTGCTGGGCATGGGCACCCGTTACAGACAGAAGGGAGGTGTCTGTTGTCAACAGGTTGACCTTGGACACCTTGGACATCCACACAGGTATGACACAGGATACTTGTGTCTTCTGGAGCAGCAGCTGAAGGTCACCAGGACACCTCAGGGCATCTCAAACAGCACTAGATGACCACTTCTGGACACTTCAATCCCACCCCATTAACTGCACTGAGTATCTCCGTTGGCTGTGAAGGGAGCTTGGACACCCAGGGTGCTTGTAAAGACTTAAATGTTGCTGCAGTTCGGAGTGCTGGAGTGGAGAGCAGAGGAACATTCTTGCTACGCGACCTGTCTGCTGCCAGTCCTGCTCCCTGCTTGCTTGCTCAATGCTTAATGCCTCCCTGCACAGCCAGAGTGATGAAATAATCGTTTTGCAATGTGCCAGCTGCTGCTCAGACTCTAGCAAACCTTATCCGAGCCCACCACATCTCTGAAACCCTTTATCACTTCTTTCCATCTGAGTAGCAGACAGAACAAAAATGCCCGATCTCAATGGGTAACTCGCTGCTGGGGAAAACCTGAATACCAGTACGGAGCTAGCTGGTACGGCTGGGGTGGTCTCCAAATATAGCCATTTCAATGACTCAGGGCTGAACTGGATGTTGCCTTCATATTTAGACATTCAGATACCACTGATGGTGGGACACCATCATGAAGATAAAGGATGATGATAGTGTATACTGCTTGATCAAGTGTAAGCCCTTACGAGCACACCATCATGCCGAGCAAAGCCATCTCACCGTTTCCTTCTGTTTGTTTTCTTCCCTCTCTTCCCCTTCTGTCTTAGATGGCAAGCTCAACACCTAATGCAGTTTGAGAGACAACCTGAAGCTCTGTTATCTCACAGCATCCAGCTCTGTGTGTCCACAAGGCTCTTGCAGATGAGCTGATTGTGCCCAGAGTCCAAATCAAAGAGTCCCAAGCTGTGTTGTCTGGCTGATGTTTGTGATGTGACATTACTATGTGGGCACTGTGGGCGCTTGGTAAGCAGAGCACGGAAAAGCAGGGTCCATCCACACTGGTAAGATATGATCTGCATGCAGTCTAAAGGGCAGGATATTCATTTTGGGTGTAGCAACTGGGTCACTCCAGATCTGGCCCAAAAGCCACCAGCTGGCATATATTTGATTAATCTGTCTTCCATTCAATCTGTAAATGACATTCGCTGGTTTGGATGTAGAGGTTTACAGTGTAGATACTTCCATCTGACATAGACGCTCATGTCAGGCTCCTTTCACAGCTATTGGAGAGCTATGCAATGTGTGAAGTGGAACCTAAAGGACAATTCTCCCCTTAACATCTCAACTCTTGTCCTACTCGGTGGAGACCTAATCAGTACAATCCATGAGTGGGAATCAGTTGACTTAATACAAGCATCTTGGGTCATATGAGAGGACCTAGATTATCCCAGACAACAGCTTGTGGCTGGCAGATATAACCCAGGTCCTCCTGGATCAGCACCTGGAGGCCACACAAGGCTGACTGAGACATCTCCAGAGCCACGTTCCTGAAGGGAAGGGCTTGAGAGCCAAAATACGCCTAGTCTCTTACAGAGCAACCTTGGCAAGAGTATTGGCAAGTAGGCCCAGAAGCGCAAGAGAAAGCACAATAACCCAAGCCCTGACACTGGGATCCCAGGCACTCTGAGGATTTACAATATCTTGCAAAATGTCCCTTTAGCCTCCAAAGCTGCAATACTGCAAAAGGGCAGAGTATCTTCTGCCTGAGCTGAGCTGAAGGTGCACTTAACTCTTGCTGTCCCATGTCTTTGAAGGACACGCATGTCAGGTTGAAATAGAGCTGGGCAAAACTTCTCACGTAAAAGAAGGGGAAATTGTTGGAAATGAAAGTTTTCTTTTATTTTTCAAGCAGCTTGGGCCAGGGCGAAGTGGGGATGAAGCTCAATATATAGAAAACTTTGTCCTTATTTGTTTCAAATAGGTGTTTACTTTCAAAGTTTCCATTCAAATGATGGACCTTCATTTTTATTCACTCTTCTTTTTCCCAGTCTCAAACCAGATCTTTTGTATTCTGATTTCATCTTTAGTATACTAAATGCATTTGGAAATCTCACTCACAGATAACTTTGAGGATCCCAGACTTAGCTCTCTCTTTGGGGAACTTCCTATTTCAGCATTCCTGGAATCCTTGAGATACACCAAGGAATATCCTATACACCAGATGTAGAGCTTCCAGAACATCCACCCAGTCTACATCCATGTACCAGCCTGAAAAAAAAAAAAAAAAAGTATCTTCCCATCCCATTATCTGGTCTTTGTGTCACATCATGATTTTAATGACATCCAGATGGAAGAGATTCCCTCCTCATATCATCACATCACCATTTTTCCTTCTCTTTTGAAATTAGAAAGGTGGGAAAATCATTTTCCTGAATTTCCAGTGGCACCCACCAAGGAGAATGACAGGTAATAAGTACTGGACAGCTGAGCATGCACAGAGCAAGAACACAAGGGGCATGGTTTGATTGGGAATGCATTTGACAGACAAGGCAAGGATGGTATGCAACATGGGGATTAATTAATAATGATAAACTAGAAAGGAATGATTAATTCTGCCTCATGCAAGGACTGATGGGTGTTTTGACAGTGCCTCCAGATGAGTAAATTTGTGCGCTTTAGCGGCTCCTGAATTCAGACATAACATTTCTGCGACGCGCGGACACATTGCACGCAAAAGTGAGGGTGAAAAATGAGTGGCAGCTATTAAATCTCTCAGGGTTTGATACAAAGCACGATTAGCTTCCAAGGTCAACACAGTGCAGATGAAAATGTGGGGAGCACCGGCCTCCAGCACGCGATTGGTTGCGTGAGAGCCCGAACCGAGTCATTACATCGCAATATCCGCACAGGTCTGTCAGCAGCGGCGCTGACGGGATGGACAAGTCGGGGTGCGTTCTGTATGGGACCCATTGTTCAGCAAACCAGAGAGCCTTCCTATTTGGTTAATGGGTCAGCAAACTCTGTTGCTTTAACGGTTAATCATCTACTTACATTGTTCAACAAGTAAAGCCAGGCAGATAATGCTCCTTGCCTACAGTGCATGTGACAGGCCGACTTCCCAGCTGTGAGCAGGGAAAGTATTTGACACTGGGAGAATAAGAGAGAGGAGAAATGCCAGAGCTGTGAGGCTCTGACTTCAAACTGGTGGAAACAACGGGAGTAATAACGTACCTAAATGCATAGATGTGTACATATCCACACCTATGTGTGTATATGCAAAAATATCCACATGCAAAAATGTGTGTATTAACACACACACACATCCACAAGAGACAAATATTTCATTCCCAGACCATTTCCCAACAGTTAAATTAGCTGACTATCGGATATCACACAAACAGCTGCCAGCTGACACGCACAATTCACTCCAAACTCTTTTAAGTAGCAAGTCGGTTCAAGGGCCATCACCATTCAGGAGTTCAGAGTCTCAGTAGTATCTCTTATTCTGATTGCTTGAACATCACACAACTCTAGCTTTCTGTATCCCAAACTTGCACATCCCACCCCTGCACACTGTGCTGTCTGAGCAGATCCAGCAGAGATGGTATGGACCTCGGAGTCAGGTGGCCAAATTCTACTAGGTGTCATTTTGGAGGTGTCTCTTGCTTGGGCATGTCTAATACAGGGAATGCACCGCTACTTTGAGTCTTGGAAGAACCTGGAGTCATCCAGATGAGAAGTCAGAGCTTGTCAGCGTCAAGGCAGGTGTCACTGCGTCCAATTTTCCGATTTACTCTCTTCCGGCTATCAAACTGCATAATTACATCTTGACCTAAAATTTTCTGTCTTCATGTGACAGTGACACAAGCACTGACAGTGACAGCACTTCAGCTGGTTGAGGGTAATGGTGATTTCACTCCACGCTCCCCTAATTTGACAAGAGTTTAATTCTAGGTGTAGTCTAAACTGAGCATCCAACCCCACTCTCTCGAGATGGTCACTTCCAGAGCATGATCCGTCCCTTCCCAAGACAGGTGTCTATGAGTTGATGGGAGGAATCACCAGCCACCAATATGCAGGGGACATGTCCTTTGTGACTACACTTGACATATTCCTGTCACCCTGAGTAGGATGCAATGACTTTCCGATCTGCTGAAGCACACAGCCAGGCAACCCAGCACGGAGAAAACCTGGCAGTTACCACTAGATAAAAAAAGACACATGTCAGACAATAACAGCTAACAGTCCAGACAAAGGGCTCGCCAAGGCGGTCTTGAAATACTTGTGACTCAATATGGTCAATACACTTCAAGTCCACTTAGGAACAATGGCCTTGACTTCGTGTCATCATCTAGAGTGGTAAGAGGTAATAGAAGAATGGTCTACAAACACTTGGAGTGTTTGTTCCTCCTCGGTGGATACTTGTTCACTCGGGAAGTACTTCCAGCTTTCCAGGGCACGGATGGGTAACCTTTGAAGTAAAGGTCCCCTTCCTGTCTGGAGAGGCACGCCAACACTGCAACCTCACCAGATTTTTTTGTTGTTAAGCAGAGCGCATTGTGCTGGATGATGGGGAGAGGTCACGGCTGCCAGGTTAAAGAAGAGGCTCAGGAGTAGAAGTTAGTCCCTGTCTCCAGGAAAAAAATGTGCTTAACTTACATCCCAAAAATGGGGGGAATGGGACAGTCTGTAGTTTCTCCCCAAGGAAGTAGACCAAGATAAACACTGACGGTCTGAGCTGACGTGTAGTTTTTTGCCCTGGTTTAAGACATGAGCTCCTCCACTTGTCCTTGTGCCACAGATTCTGAAGGAACTTGTGGAACAGTGCCCACAGCCCAGCTACTCCAGATGGCCCCACTCCCTTGGATGAAATAACCAACACTACTGTGAGCAAAGGGTAGCAAAGAGATGGACCTCCCTCCTACTTTTGCTCAGGGACCATGAGGCAGAACCTTCTCCCCCTCTACTCCTGGATTTGGCCTGTTTTAGCACCCTCTCCTCATCCCAGCACAGGAATCCACACGTCCTTCCTAGCAAAAATAAGCCTTGACCTTTCTCAGGCTTTCCTGCTTCAAGAAGGGGTATGTTCCCTCTAGAGAGGGTCACAGGACAGCAACCAAGATGAAAAGAGGTCTTGAAAAGGGATCTGTGAAGGGCAATGAAGGAATTGTTTGGTGTAGGGGAGACCAAGAAATTATGGGGTCACTGCTGGGAGAGGGAGGGAATAACCCGCTCAGGTAGAGGGGAAGCAACAACGGGCTCCAAATGCAATGACACAGGCTGGAGTTAAACATTAGTGTGACCCGTCTGCTGGCCCGTCTGGCAGCAACCGGGCTCAAGTATGAAGGGGTCACTCAGAAAACTCCAGCCTGGGCCTCCAACCCCAGGAACCTGAGGACATCCAGCAAAATGCGCTGGTGCCTGGCGAGCTAAAAATCCCCCCCCTCACCAAGGCAAAAAATTGAGTTCAACAAACAATATTTTACTTGAGGGAAAGCTTACAAGACAGAAAAGCAAAGCAACACACAAAATCCCTCCCCAGCACAAAAAATTAGCCTATGTAAAATAAACACGGTTCACACCTGCCTGTTTGTCCATCTTGGTTTAGCTCTGCTCCTCTCCGTCCAATGCCAACACATTCTCCTGTCTTTGGGATCCTGTCTCCATGAAGGACACCTGTGATAAGAGGGTTGTTTTGTCTTTCAAGCCTTGGCTACCAGGCTTATACTTTTTAACTAGGAAGCCAGTAAAAGCCTGGAAACAACCTGCCTATGGAGGTCCTTAAGGGCAGACTCCTCCCTGGGGTAGTCTGGGTAGATACACTGCTGTCTTGGGGCAGGACAACAGGGTAGATGAAATCCCCAAGACCTTTTTCCACTCTGGCCAGTTACAGCTTTGTAAGAACCACCGCTCCCTTTTCCAAGGGTCTTAACTCATGAAATTCAATTCAAATTCAAATCCCACCTCATTTTCTGCTGATGACTTCTTCAAAGTACATAAAAAATATGGAACAGTGCCATGCATCATTCATTCTTAATAGCATAGCCACCTGCAGATCGCTCTGCTGCTTCTTGTAGCCAGTCTCCAGTTTCCCCATCTCACTCTTTCACAGCTTGCTCTTTCCTTTGCGCTATCTGAAAGAGTGGAAACTGAAACGCCAGGGAAGAGCGCGGCTGATAGTCCCCCCAAAAATGCCCAATGCAGATCATTGCAATGCAATGCAAGCAACCAACAGGTCTTTCCTCACCCAAGTTTCTTTTTCCAGCAGATCCAAGGTGTTTGCCACACTAATAGTTAGCTAAAAGAAAAGCTTCAGAGTTTAAACTTCCATTCCTTTACAATGTGATTGCTCTTTACAATGTGATTTCTGTAAAAATAGCTTGGGTAAAGCTATTGACTTTGATTCTCGGTGGTTCCCCTTCTGAATGTCCACCGCTTTCACAGAGCAAATGGTTTTATTTTATTGCTTCCTAAGTGCTCCGCGTGAGCTCTGGGACTGTCAGGTCTACGGCCAAAGGCAAGACTGGCAGCAGCCCAGGGCAGCTTGCTCATAGCTAGCTAGGGGACTGCGGTGACAGAGCTCATATCCAAGAAAGCGATGCAGAGGGTGAAGACCCATATCCAGGTCCCAGTTGTCAGATATTCACCAGTTTGTCTATTTTCTTCTCATTCACCACTGCCTTTAAAGCTCTTTTGACCATATGAAGCCTTTGGAGTAACCTCCACCTTGAAAGAGCCGTAGAAGTAGGATTTGGCTGCACATTAAAGCACTTAAATTTTGGTGTCTACACCTGGAGACACAATTTAGTTGCTTAAGCACAGGTACCTACTGCCATCTAAAACGCTCTGTGGGATGTGCCTCCAGCTGTCACCACATCTGAATGCAGTCTTCCAAAAGGTCCTGTGTCCTGCGGGCACGTGGATGTCTCATGCCCCAGGGTGTCTCTAAGTTCCCATTATAATCAGTGGAGATCTGATCCATGGGGACTGTCAAAGGGTTCAGGCAGCCATGTGCTGGTATCTCTGAGTCTTTTGCTCATACCAGCATGCGGAAGAGCAGCCTGGATTGATGTCAGTGAATGGAGATCATCTGCCGTGGCACTTGCCACCATCACACAGCACATAGCAATCACTCAACTGATCTTGGCGGGCACACAATGACTGCTTATCTCCTACTCATTTGCCTGGACCCCGTCGAGCCACATGGAGTGACCCGAAGGTAAGGAAACGTCACCTGAATTTGCTGGGTTCAGCAAAGCCTTTTTCTGGGAGGTTTCTAGGGCCCAGAGGTCCATAAGTGGCAGGTTGACTTACACACCATTGCCTGATCCCCTCAGCTTTGATCTGGAATGAGAAGCAAAATTTGACCTTGGAAGGAGCCACAAAACAGACTGACTGTGGTCCTGCGTTTGCATCCTTCTCTGTCTGCCAGGGAGGTTATGGGAGCCCTGATCACTAATTTCCAGTTTATTTTATCTCCACATTACTTTTACTGTCCTTCATCTTCTGGTTTTATTGAATCAGTGCCGGGTTTCCGAGGACAAGACAGTAGGAAAATGTTCTGCATGCACTGCAGATGCTGGATGCTTAGGCCTGTTTATACTGCTCCAAAATAGTCATACCACAACACTGGACCATGTACACGAGTCACACGTTGGGTGGTTTGCTTGAGAACATTTGTCCAAGCTTTTTGTTGTTGCATGAAACTAGTACATGTGTATATCTGGAGGAAAGGATCAGAGTACGTATGTATATGTGCATGAGTATATAGGTTTTCTGCCGGGCACTCTTATCTTCCAGTGCATTTCTGGAGAAAACATAATTTTCCCAGGAGTCAGTGTGGGGCAGCCACCTTATTTGGAGGGGGAACACCATGCAGGTACCTGGATGTGCTTTGTGCCATGCTGCTTGCCTTCAGATACAGAGAACATGCTCCAGCTTGTTTTATCTAGCGGTCCAGATATTGCCGTAGGGTCCTGGCTCAGACATCAAGTTGATGGTCAAACACAGGCAGCATTGCAGCCAGCCTGGCACACGTGAGTTCAAAAACGTAATATGACATTTTAAAATTGCTGCAGGCATTCACATGTGAGGTGCAGGGTTCACCCCAGGTTCCTCCTGCAGCCGATTCCCCATAGAATAGAACAGAATCATATAATCGTCTAGGTTGGAAGGGACCTCGAAGATCATCAAGTCCAACTGTTAACCTAACACTACCAAAACCACCACTAAACCACGTCCTTTCGCACCATGTCTACCCAGTTTTCAAATACCTCCAGGGATGACTATTCAACCACTTCCCTGGGCAGCCTGTTCCAGTGTTTGACAACCCTTTCATGAAGAAGTTTTTTCTAATATCCAGTCTAAACCTCCCCTGGTACAACTTGAGGCCATTTCCTCTGGTCCCATCACCTGTTACTTGGCAGAAGAGACCGACCCCCCCTCACTACACCCTCCTTTCAGGGAGCTGTAGAGAGCGATAAGGTCTCCCTTCAGACTCCTTTTCTCCAGGCTGAACACCCCCAGTTCCCTCAGCCGCTCCTCATCAGACGTGTGCTCCAGACCCCTCACCAGCTCCGTTGCCCTTCTCTGGACATGCTCCAGCACCTCAATGTCTTTCTTGTTGTGAAGGGCCCAAAACTGAACACAGCACTTGAGGTGGGGCCTCACCAGTGCCGAGTACAGGGGGACCATCACTGCCCTGGTCCTGCTGGCCACATTATTGCTGATACAGGGCAGGATGCTGTTGGCCTTCTTGGCCACCTGAGCACACTGCTGGCTCATGTTCAGCCAGCTGTCCACCAACACCCCCAGGTCCTTCTCTGCCACACAGCTTTCCAGCCACTCTGCCCCAAGACTGTATCACCGCATTGGGGTTGGCATGACCCATCACCCCTCCCCTCCTCTCCCCTGTTTTTGTTGTTGCTAAACCTCAATGCGGAGCAAGAAGGAAGCAATCTGCTCTTCCCCTTCACCTTGCACAGCTGATGGCACTGGACCAGAGAGGAAGAACCTGTCTCATGCCAGGGCACCCCAGGGGATGGAGGGGATTGCGTAGCTGCCAGCACACAAGGGCATTTCGGCACCTGTGAGAGTGTGTGTGTGGGCATGCAAATCACCCCTGGCCTGTAAATCATTATCAGCGTTCATACATATTAGGCCATAGTTCAGGGACTAACCAACGAAGCATCCACTCTCAAACATACCATCGTACTGCTGATTTACGAGCGGTCGCAGCACAACACGCCCAAGACGGTTTCTCATGCAAGGTCAGAGGGCTTTGAGGACCATGAGACATTTTCAGGTGCTCCTGTGGGTAAGAGGAGATGCAGCTTTGTCACATTCAGAGGCCGCACACATGGAAAATGCTGGTTTCACCAGCAAAGAAATGATAGAGCGCACCTACGTCACCTGTAAAGAGTGAGCCCACTTGACCAGTCGGCCACTACATGACCACACTCTCATTGTGATTTTTGTGAGTAAGGCATGGGCAAAGCACAGAACACCACAGTCTTTCAGCCATATGCCATGAGTCTCCTTCAGGTTATCGACTGAGAGATTTTGCCCTTCTTAAGCACAGTGTTGATTGTTAACGTGAGCTGGAGCAGGGCAAACAGCAATGTGGATGGAAAACACAAAGATCATCATGGGCAGCTTGGATAAGCCTCTCTTAATCCCCTTAACCTTTTTATCAGCCCAGGTCTTCTCTTTCCTCCTTTCCCACATTCTTTCTGCATCCCACCTCCAGGACAAACAAGTGTCTCCCATCCATCTCCCCACAACCTCTGCCCTCACCCCTAACTCAACTGGACACCTCCCGAGATCCCCACCAACCTGAATCATTCCATCTTTCTGCAAGCAACATTAATTGCAGTCCTAATCCCAGCCCAGTGAGGACAGGATTTCAGTGCACCACGACAGTGGTTGGAAGGGGCTGGCGTAGGTCTCCCAGTAGGTCTGTGTGATCCCGCGTTGGAAAGGGTGCAGCGTTTAGGCTTCCTGCAGGGAGAGGATTCTGTGTGCCCTTCATTCCCTCCACCGTGGCATGTTAAAAAGCTGAAGGCATGTGTGGCTTCCAAGTGCGTGTTTCTGCTGGCCTTTGCTGTTGGGCAGATAAAAGTAATTCTCATCTATTTTACCCACTCGCTTTAAATCCTCAAAAGTATGTATGAGTTGGCCAAGGTTTGTTGGCACTTTTAGTACAGGCTGGACCTAGTCCATCTCTCCTTCAGGTCCCGTCTTGAAGGAAAGCCATTCTGAAATTTGTAAGGGCTCATGTACTTGCAAGTTGCAGCAAAGCCTGGGACTGGCAGGCCAAGCTGGAAAGCACTGAAATGGGTCTACAGAGCAAATGCTTTTATAATGAATGAAGTTTTAGGTGCTGAAGGTAGCCTTGATGTTGAAAGTCAGTGTCCTTGTAGTCTTGACCAGAAGCAATAGTAGAGGACCGGAGCCTGGGAAGAGGCTTTTGGGTGAGCTGGTTGGTCTTGTGAGAAGATGAAGGACATGGGGACTGATGGAAGAAAACAACTAGGATAATACAGTATTTTTTACTGTGCAAAGTTTGGGTATTTTCTCCCTGGGAAGCCCAAGACTTGAGTTACCAAAGAGAGAGCGGGAAAGGGCTTCTTCTCATTTTTGGCAGCCAGGAAGACTCTTATCTCCAGAAGGTAGAACGGTGTCTTTGAAACTTCAGCTCCACATGTTCCAGAGAAGCGAACGCAATTCACTCCTCTAGGAAGGGAGCATTTCCTCAGCTGAACATTTACCTGAATCTGTGGTGTGCAGATGTTCACAGAGAGCTATGGCATTGATAGGATGCCTGGTCTAATAGGTGACTATGGTGTATACATAAGTGGTGCATGTCCTAGGCCATCTTGTCCTGCTGAAATTTCCTTTCTGATGGACACCAGTGCCATGCTCCTCTGTCTTGCTGTGATTTCTGAGCAACAAGAGTTGTGGACGCAGGTTGGAAACAGAAATACTTCCACGAGCGTGACTGGCAGTAGCCTTGTAAAAATCTCAAACTAGCACCCACCTGTGGTGCTGGATTATGGTCGGGTGACTCAGACATACCCTGGATTAAAACTGAAGCTTGCTGGCTTGATGTTGGGATGGAGGGTTTTTTTGTTTGTTTTGGGGGCTTTTTTTTTGCCACAGGACATGAGTAATAATTCAAAGGTCCAGACAATTAAATCCACACACAGAATGGTAGCTAGCAAGCCAAAGCAAGTCAGAGCACTACTCCCTTCCACTTGGCCATTGCATCATGTCTAAGGGCAATTAATCAGCAGGAAAATTCTGCTGTGGATGCCTTTATTTCTGCTTTTTACATGTTGAGGTCTTAACACATAAGGGATAAGAAATAACTATTGAAACTGGAATAAAAGAGGAGCTCCTGTCTACCTCTCCAACTAGTGTTTCTCCATTTTCCCGTCTTTTCCAGATGTGGGAGAACTGTTTTTTTCTGCCATTCTGACGGATTCACGGCTGGTCCCAGATCCCAGCCTGGGAATCCTGTGACTCATCAGTGAGCACCTGACCCCTTCAAAGTGCCTTGAGTCACCAAATTATTAATAGCTTAATTTCCTCACGGTGCAGAGAAATCCTGTATCACTACAGGTGGAAAGTTTGGGGACAGGGTTGGTGCATTGCCTTTGGCTCTGGTGGGCATGGAAAGCATTGGGAAAAGCTCAGTGCTGTTCTCTGATGGGGTCCCCTGCTTTGGCAGGCCACAAAAGTTTTGCTTCTCCTCTGAGGAACCAACGCTGCCCTTGGGTAATTTCTCCAGCCTTTATTGGGGGAACTGGTAGGTTTTTAACATGGGAAAGAAGTAGAGCAACAGACTTTCTCCTTCCTGTCCACTGGTCTTTTGCAAAAAGAAGAAGGAGACTCCAAGCATTGACCTTCCTCCTGACAGCATTCCCTAACCGCATATATAGGAAGCCTTCATCCCATGGACACAGGAGTCACCTTCCTAGGGGTGCTGGGAGAACCTGATCTGGTGGACCTGAAGGTAGCAGGTGTGGAAATGGCCCCATCTATTGGCCACAAAACTGATCCGGAGCACAGTGACCTTCAAACCATACTGAAATTATACAAAATTTCTCATCTACCACTGGATAACAGCCCTCAGTTTTCCAATTCTTCCATGGTCTCTATGGGCTTCTTGAAGCATAGGCCCATCATCTGCTGGAATGAGCAGATGTACATCTCCAGTGCAAGTGTAGTGAAAAATAGCAATTAACCTAACTTTGTCCTTCCCAAGCTGAATACACTTATTTTAGGTGCTTTTTCCCCTTAATAAAGAAATTTTTTTGCGATGGGGGAGTGAAATACTACAGGAGGGAAAAGAAAAAAGAAGTGACTTTGTTGTACGTTTCCCACTCTGCACGGTCTGCACGAGCTACGTAGGAAGACATGTGAATCTCCAGAATCTAGGCTTTGGCCGGGTGGGGATAAAGCTGTCCTTGTGTTCCTGAGAAGCCAGCAGCCTGCAGGATCCCAGGGAAGGAGCATCTTGAGGAAGGGCTTTAACCGAAGCTGAGGAGCCTAAGTGGCTGCGATGGGTAGGGACGCACCTGTTCCCACATGCTGCTCCATGGAGAACCAGTGCCATCTACTGGCAAACGAGACCTTTCCCAACCTAGCACCAGCAGGCAGGCAGCACGGGGACTGGGGATCACTGGTTGGCCAATGCATAACACCAGATTTTAGGGTCGCTTCGGACAGGGAGGTCTCCAGAAGACGCACCGTCATTGTCTGTGTTAAGACAACTAGCCCTGGATTGCAGCTGTGTTTTTCTAGGCTTGTCCAGGTTTGAGCAACACAGAACTAATTTCTCTTCTAATGCTGGGGAAAACTGCACTTTTAGAAGACTCTAGTGTCTGAATTTGTGAAAATATTTACTTTACAGCCAGCTGTGGTGTGTGGCTTTCAAGGTCTCAGTGTTTTCAAGCTCACCAGGTGCAGGGATGAGGAGGATCGAGACCTGGGCACTTGACCCAAGCTGGCCAACAGCAGTATTTCATACGATCGAGGTCACATTCAATATAAATTAGGAAGTTTGATGAGGAGTTCTCTCTCCCCCTTGATGGCTGTGATCTTGAGAACTTCTTGCCCTGGTGCTGGACCCCTGAGACCTTTCCTTCCTCCTGAATTTGCTGTCCTCTGCTGGGAGTGCACAGCTTCCTACAGATAGAATGGGCTGAGTATAATCCTTGTATATTTTATATTGGTATCAGGATCAATACTGGTTCTTTAGTATTAATAACATTAATTATTTAGTCTTATCCTATTAAATCCATTTATATTTTAACCCTTGTGTTTCCTTGTTTTTCCTGATTCCCCTTCCCGAGTGGAGAGGGGTCATCAGATGATAGAAGAATTACTTAAACGACAATTGTGGTGGGTTCCTCAAACCATAACAATGCTGTGTGCAGATGTAGAATAAAACACTGTCCCTGCCTGAAAGAGCTGGAGATCCTCCTCTTTTTCTTATCCGTGCAGTATTATGTGATTATACAATTCTGCGGTACCTCCGTTTTGGATGTCTCAGAAACACCGCAGTGGAGAGCGATAATACAGCCTCACTTCAACTTTCTCCATGAATGATCCAGGAAATAATTGCAATTTCAGTCCCATTTTGCTAAGCCACTGAGAATGAGGTTGAAATTTTGGATCCGAGGTGTGGCTTGGGACCACACTGAAGAAACTCATCTCATGGGATGCTGAAGGTGAATAGCTGAGAAGCAGACCCCTTAAATTACAGTTCTTCCTAGCAGTGGGTCCCTCATACATCGAAGAAGACAACACTATCAATCAATTTAATGACTTTTAACACTCTGCTAAGTGAAACTGTTGGATGCACCTTTGTGGCTCAGCTCTACCTTGAGCCAAAGGGACAACAATAGTAGCTGAAAAGGTGCATAAACCCCCCCATATCACCCTCTCCATGGATAGGACAGCTTTTGCTGAAGACATGAGCAGCTAGTTCAAGTCCTCAGTGATGGCAACTATTAAGGACACTTCAGTGAAGCACATATTCATGCTGAAGGGAAAGAATGCCATTCAGAGGGACCTCGACAGGCTTGAGAGGTGGGTCCCTGCAAACCTCATGAAGATCAACACGGCCAAGTGCAAGGGTCTGCATGTGGGTCAGAGCAATCCCAAGCACAAATACAGGCTGGACAGAGAATGGGTTGAGGGTAGCCCTGAGGACAAAGACTTGGGGGCGTTGCTTGATGAGAAGCTCAACATGACCTGGCAATGTGTGATCACAGCCCAGAAGTCCAACCGTATCCTGGGCTGCATAAGGAGCGTGGCCAGCAGGGTGAGGGAGGGGATTCTGCCCCTCTACTCCACTCTTGTGAGACCACACCTGGAATATTGCATCTATCTCTGGAGCCCTCAACATAAGAAGGACATGGGCCTGTTGGAGCAGGTCCAGAGGAGGGCCACAAAGGTGACCCGAGGGCTGGAGCACCTCTCCTATGAGGACAGGCTGAGAGAGTTGGGGTTGTTCAGCCTGGAGAAGAGAAGGCTCCGGGTAGACTTTATAGTAGCCTTTCAATACCTAAAGGGCCTACAGGACAGCTGGAGAGGGACTTTTTACAAGGGCGTGTAGTGATAGGATGAGGGCAAATGTCTTCAAACTGGAAGAGGGTAGATTTAGATCAGATATGAGGAAGAAATTCTTGACTGTGAAGGTGGTGAGCCCCTGGCGCAGGTTGCCCAGAGAAGCTGTGGCTGCCACATTCCTGGAGGTGTTCAAGACCAGGTTGGATGGGGCTGGTGGGAGGTGTGCCTGCCCATGGCAGGGGGGTTGGAAGTGGATGATCTTTAAGGTCCCTTCCAACCCAAACCATTCTATGATTCTACCGATTCCCACCTGCTCAATAAATGGCAAACTAATTGACAGTGAAACGTTGTCTCCAGCTGCAACCCTAAATTAGCTTCACGTGTACCTACAGATAGGCTTAGTGTCTTTGTCTGAGGCCAACTGGTCATCTTCTTTCCCACATGCCCTTGCAATCGCCCTTCAGGAAGACAGGAGTTTTGTAGGAGCTGTGAGCTGTCTTATGGTCACTAGATGGCAGTGACTGTTTACATTTGGCAGGTCTTGGCAGGTGGTGGCTATGTAAGGGGGAGAAGAAATCGGTGTCACTTGGAACAAAGATTCTCAGCGAGGACGTTTTGGTGGGCTTCGGGGACTGACACTGACTAGTAGTCCACCAGGATAAGCTACCTAGTGAAAGAGAGAAGCTCCTTCTTCAGCGGTTAAGAGCAACTTTGCATCGAAGTGTCACAGCAAGTCTGAGCTGGTGGCTCTACGCTCCTTCCCCACCTCTGCCCGTGGGTACCACCAGTAGCAGCAACAGCTACAGACTTCTGCCTACTTAGTGCTGTCGTGTGGGTGGACTGAGTTTTGCATCAGGACACACGGATCCTTCCAGATGTTTAGATCTGTAGCTCCAGGGGCTCTGACAGCAGATGAAATGGAAAGGTCTGAGTTCATTCAACCTCTCTGTGACACAGGAGACACAGAGATCAAACACATCCCTGAGCAATCTTGTTTCCTTGGGACATGTGAGTTCACATCCCCTTCACACATGCCTGACCTCTTGGCTGGCCTCTCACCAGTGCAGGAATTGCATGCAGAACCATGAAGTTCAGCATGGCTGTTGCTGCCCAAAGCCTGTGGGAATCCCCCAACCATTGTCTGACACAACAACAAAGGAGGTAGCAGTGTTTCACTGCTCTCATGAGACCCCACCTGGAATATCATGTCCAGCTCTGGAACCCTCAACATAAGAAGGACATGGACCTGTTGGAGTGAGTCCAGAGGAGGGCCACAAAGATGATCCAAGGGCTGGAGCATCTCTGCTGTGAGGACAGGCTGAGAGAGTTGGAGTAGTTCAGCCTGGAGAAGAGAAGGCTCCGGGGACACCTTATAACAGCCTTCCAGTATCTGAAGGGAGCCTACAAGAAAGCTGGAGAGGGGCTTTTTGCAAGGGCATGTAGCAATAGGATGAGGGGTGATGG
Organism: Vanellus vanellus; assembly: GCF_965231255.1. Lineage (NCBI taxonomy): Eukaryota > Metazoa > Chordata > Aves > Charadriiformes > Charadriidae > Vanellus > Vanellus vanellus. Next base: position 3,303,042 of record NC_138906.1, read on the forward strand.
CTTCAAACTGGAAGAGGGGAGATTTAGATGAGATATTAGGAAGAAATTTTTCGTGGTGAGGGTGGTGAGCCCCTGGCGCAGGTTGCCCAGAGAAGCTGTGGCTGCCCCGTCCCTGGAGGTGTTCAAGGCCAGGTTGGACAGGGCTTTGAGCAACCTGGTCTGCTGGGAGGTGTGCCTACCCATGGCAGGGGGATTGGAACTAGATGATCATCAAGGTCCCTTCCAACCTAAACCATTCTATGATTCTATTTTGCTGGTGACCCCTTCTTCCCCTCTCTAAATCCTACTTTTGTAGTGACATTCAGGACATACTTGCGGGTACAAGTTTGGGAACCACTGACTAAAATGTTGCAGTGCTGTTCTGGACACTATGTATAAGATGGTCCTATGCTTCTGAAGCCTTCTGAAATAATCTGATCAATTATGGTTGACCCAATGGTTACATTCTTGCCACGTATATTTACCTCCTGAGGTAGAAGAGCCTACGTGATTTAAGGAAACCTTTGAGAATCTGGGCCTCAGGACACAGATGAACCTATCTCTCCTTGGTTAACCACCACTCTGCCATCTTTGAAGACCTGCGTTCGAGATGCTGAAGGCACATCCAAATATGATGCTTTGTCTTTCTGTTTGAACACAGAACATCGGTGGAGCCTGGGCATGCCCTCTCCTGAGCTTGCCCTCAGCTTGGTGTCTGGCACAGGTCTTTCCAGCTCTACAAGGAGTGGGGTTCCTCTGTGACCTCGAGTGAGCATCCCAGTGTCTCTGACAGTGCAAGGGGCTGGGAGATGGAGAGGAGGTGGGGGAAGGAAGGTGTCTGATCCCCATCTGAGGGCACTATCCTCCCCTCTGCAAGGGCAGCACATGAGCACGGCAAGCCCATGGTGGTGGCCAATGCCACACAGACAACCCTGGGAAAGTTAAAAAAAAATAAATCTTTAAAATAAGCTTTTTTTTGACAGTTATGGAACACACATTTTCCAATTTTTCTTGAAAAACCTGAGATGGAGTTTTAAAAAATCATCAGAATCCAAACAGCTAATGTAAAAACCACGCCTAACCTGTCCCACAGAGTAAGGCTGTCATGGTAGTCAGGATTGTAAGGGCCTACCCTAATAACAATGAAAAAAAGTGATTTTTTCACTCAATACGTCTCATGGTGATTTTCAAGGTGGTGGCGCATTTTCCTGTCCAAAACTCACCAGGTAATACAATTCCTAAAAACCAAAGGAAAAAAAAAAATATTGGCTGATTTGGTCTTGTTAATCTTCTAACTGAATAAAGGCTTGAGATGGCTGGAGGAATTGTTTTCCTGTAATTTTGGGGGGTTGGTCAGATCCACAAGCTTTCAATAGGAGCTGAGAACGGACCTCACTGGGGGTACACGCCGGATGGTCATAGGACAGTGGGTGATCACCTGGGATGAGGATTTTTCATTTTGAGTCTAATATCCATGAATATTCTACAATTATCCCTTGCAGCCAACGAATGCTCATGTACCGGTATGGTGAGAGTTGGGGAAAGAAAGACAAATTTATTTGCAAGCTCACCTCCGTTTAATCTGTGTCTCTGATCAAGTACCATCACTTTGGGAACCACAAAGCAGCCTCACAGATGCTGGAAACCAGATCCAATGCAAGCTGAGGTTGAACATCCTCAAGGGACCTCTAGAGAGGCCCAAACCAGAGACTCTAAGCCATGCTGGAGGTGTTATTACACCGCTTCTCCAAAACGTAATCTGGAATTATTCGATTTATCAGAGCATAAAACTGTTTTTTTCTTTTCTTTTGGGATTTTTTTTTTTATTTGAATTCTGCTAAATGCCTGTGCTGTCTTGTGGCAGTGAGTTCCTCAGTTTAATCATTAACTATGTATATAAAAGCGTCTGCTTTTACCGGTTTTAATTTTGCTGCTTTTAATTCCATTGGGCTGCTATCATGAGTCAGAACAAATTACAGTTTCTTGACTGATTTCTATCCTGTTCATTATGTTGTACATCTCTTACTCACCGCCTCTCAGCAATGAAACACTGATATTTTTAATCTGCTCCTCTTCTCTCTCTGTCTTTCTCTTCTTTTTTTTTTTTTTTTTTTTTTTTTATTTTGACAGAGGGTGACTGGAGCCGAATAGTTTTCATATTTCGGCAACCTCATGAGGTATTCCCAGCATTATTCCCACTTTCTTCCTAGGTAGATTCTGATTCCCTGTCTCTTTTTTTTTTTTTTTTTTTTTTTTTTCTTTTTTAGATCATTCCTGCAGAGGGAGCTGTCCATCGAGGACAACAGGTTTTTTCGGAGCGATGGCAGTCCTTGGAGAAGCCCTGCGTGGTGACCACCAATCTAGGTTCTTCAAAGGCAGCATCACCTGCTACCTGTACTGGATGCTCTCAGCCAGTCTCCCTTGCTCAATGCTAATTGAACCCCAATTATCCCAAACCATCACTAGATTTTTTACCACTTTGTTGCCATGTCCATAAGTTATTTTTTAACCAGTATGTTTGACTTGGGTGGTTCCTTCTTACTCCATCTTCTTTAACAGAAACTGACATTTTCCTCTCCTGTCCACATGCTTTCAGCTTTGCTTTTCCCATCTTTTCATCTTTCCATCTCCTTCAGCAAAGTTCAGCATTTTCTTTCTATTTTTGCTATTTTTATTTTCTGGACAGCTGCTGATTTCTCCATGAGCTGTGCTCCCCCTGGACCCTGAGAAATCTGTCCCATAGTCCACGGTGCTGCAGTAATCCTCAGTCTAAAGGAGGTGACAGGCCACCATTCTACATCCAAGATGTCACAGAAAGCTTGAAAATGTTTAAGAAGCCTTTTTTACCCTTTGTTGGATGTTGTCCATGGTCCCAGGGAGGAGGTGTGGTGCCGTACCTGTTTAGGGATGCCATCGGTGATTAACTGCAGGGACTGAGCAATGATGTCCCTGCTTCATCATGTTGTCCATGTTCAAATGATAAACTGTGGTGTTTGACGGTGGAAAGCTCATGAGGGTATGTTTCCTCTAACCATCCAAGGCAATGCTACATTTTTCAACCCACACAAGTCCAAGAGACCTCTTATTACCTGCAAACCCTATACTGGAACAGGAGAAAGGTTTAAACCTGCTCTTGTCACCTACCTCTTGAAAAGCTACTGATGCCCTTTCTTCATCTGTAACCTTACACTGGGAAATACCCTCAGTAGCTTCAAACAAGGTCATTGGGGCTTTTGCTTTAGGGCATTTTCCAACTGTTTAACTGAGATGAGAACTTCCTTCTGTCGACCTTCCTAAAATTCACTCTCCCTTGTAACCAAGGGAGCTCGAGAGTTTGCCATGTCCAAAATCGTGCAGGAAGCATCAGGCAGACTTTGGATGAGGAGGTGTGGCAAAAAGAGTTTGGACAGCATGGCTTTTTGTCCTCTCCCACCAGCAGCTGCCCTATACCTTCCCTTAACTGGCCACACTGAGCTCATGGGCCTTGTTCCCATTGCCCTCACCCTCAGCTCTTCAAAAGAGCTTCAAGGAGCTGTTAGAATTGCAAAGACATGATGGCAGCTGCATGCAAATATAATTTTCTTCAAAAATAAAAATGGTTCCAAAAATTTGCATTCTTTATGATCTGTCTTGCCTACTCCATCTGAATGTACCTGTCACTTTCTCCGTTTCATGCTCTCCTTCCCCAAATGTCTGTATCTCCAAATTGTTACCAAACACCTCAGTGTTTGATGCGTATTTTTGGTTTTCTTCTCAACACACCAGCTTCTGGCATCACACTATTTTGTGCAAACGTGCATCAAGTTTCATGGTGTGCAAAACATTTCAGAAAACACCTTCCCCGCCTATTTTAAAAGTTCAGAAACTAGAAAGTAGCTCATGACTCCAAATATATTTGATTCTTTAATACCTTAAGAGTTCTGGGAGAAGGAAACGGAGGCAGAAAGAGCTGACTCTCGGTGTCTGGAGTGCCAATGGTTTATTGCTCGATGTCTTCTGAATTTGCAGGTTCAGACTTGTGCACCTTTACCTCCGAGGAGGCCGCTGAGGGAGAGCGAAGGTGAGGAGGAGATGGGGAAGCACCTCAAGAGAGGACTGAGCAGCCATGAACTATCTGCAGGGCTTTCTTAGCAGGTGGCTGAAGATCTCACTCCTCTCCAGTGCAGGCAGTAATGCCACCATGGCTCAGGGATGGGAGTAGAGCAGTCCTTTTTCTGGGAAATGCAGGGTTGGGAAATGATGGGCCAAATCCTTCCAGGAGTGGCAGGAGTTTTGAACTGACCAAAATATCCCCACCACTGTGCCCACCCTCCCTCCCTACCATGGGGCTGTGGCCACAAGGTACGTCTCCGCTCCAGCCCACTGGTCCCTGGGAAATCCTGCCTGAAGCCAATTAGTCAGGGCCACGAGGAACCAATCGGAGCTCTACAACTGAGAAATAATCTGTGTAGTGGGCCCCACTGCAGGCTCGAAGGTTTAACAGTTGCTTTAGCAGGTAAAGGCATTTTCCAGACACTGGACGGGCTCATCCCTGGTGTGGCACCAGCAGGGCAATGCATATGGGCGACCCAGTGCCCTGTGAAAACCGAAGCACTTTTTCTACCTGACATGGTTGCAGAGAAAAAGTATAATCTTTTTTTTTTCTTGGGAAAACAAATAAATAAATAAAAAACTAAAAGAATTGCACAGCTGCCAATGGGGCCAAGCCCTGCAGATTTTACTCCTTTCTTACTCCGCAGAGCCAACGGGATTTCTGGGTAGGATCGAAGCCAAGCAGGGCTGTTAGGAGGCAAAGTTCTTCAGGCCCTGTGATTTCCTTGCCATTCCCATGAAAAAAACCAACTCCAGCAGAGCCCGGCTCTGCTCTCTTGCTGAATCCAGCCAAATACAACCCACATTAAGGGAGTTGCTCTACATTCATATTGAAAAGCGGGTGCTTGCCAACCTGACGTGCCTTAAACTTCTCGTTTCAAACTCCTGAGCACTGGCCTGGGGAAAGGATTGTGTTGAGGAATATGTTCATACAGTGCCTGGCACTGGGGGGTTCTGGCTCACGGCGGGGTTTGTAAGCAGCTCCTGCAAGACTTGTAAAGCGCTGTAACGCATTTGAAGTCTGGTTTCCTTGGGAAACTTGGGTTAGATGATTATGTTGTGTGTCTCTATCCGCTCGTTTCCTCCCCTCCAACTTCTGAACCCCTCGGCCAATCCCAGCCCAATTTGGCAGAAAGATAAAAGTTTCGGAGAGATTAAGCTGTATGAAAATAAGCGTACAGGTAGGGAAGAAAGACCTTATTACTGTGTTTCCCTCCTTTCCCCCTGGGAGAAAAGGGCTGCAAAGTGAGCTCAACCTTTATTAGGCACCAGGGAGCCCACATAGGAAGGCGGAAGGTACAGGGGACACTGAGCATCATTAGCATCATTTCCCACTGAACTACTTGCTGCTGAAGTCACTTTGCTTCATGCCCAGGGCTTGGAAACAACCTTTTAAAGCCATGTGAAGAATGGGCGGATCTGGGCTTAATTTTGGTCCCGCAAACGTGAGGTTGAGAGCAAACCAGAGCGATGCAGCCCCTGCTTTTGCTCCCGTTCATCACCACGCTCCAAATCCCCTGGCAGAAATCCCTCCTTAGGGTGTCCATTGGGCCTGTGGAGCACCCAACACACATCACCCCAACTGGAAGCACAGCCCCTCCTCAACGCATCCCGCGGGCTTTGCAGACCCCTGCACCAATCTTCACCATCGCTTGCATCGGAGAAGAACAGGCACAAAGAACCTGAATCGTGGCATTCTGCCCCATTTTGACACGTGGACTTGGATGCTGGGCAAGAAACCATCTGCAGATGTCACTCCTGCACGTGAAGTAAATGCACCAGAAGAAAGTCCGGGACAGGTGGCCACCCGGCAACTACATTAAGACATCATAACTTTGAGTAATTTGTAAACAGGCTGAAAGAACATCCACCCTCCCTGGAAGGGGGAGAAGTGTCTCTTTAAACCCTGGGGATATGACCTCTTGTCCTCTCTGTTTATAAGAGGGAGGGGAAGGGGGAAAAAAAAAAAAAAAAGAAAGGAGGGAGAAAGGGAGAGAAAGTCAGACTTGTTGCCCGTGTTAGAACCTCCCCCCCCACCATCAGCTTTTGTGATGAAAATGGTAAAGGACACTCTCCAAAGCCTGGGTTTCTCTCTTTGTCATTCAGACTTTGCAAGGGAGAGAGCTCCTTTCTGTTTATTTATCAACTTGGATCGCTTGTCAACACCTCACTTGACTGAGGTTTTAGCACCTTGGTGGGGTTTGGCGGGGTTTTTTTTGTGCTTTTTGTTTTTTAACTCTCTCAGCCAAATCTGTCTTTTTTCCTCTCCTGAGTGCAGGGAGAGCTTTTCTTCCCATTACTTTTGCAAGAATGCACCTTCTCGCTGCACGAGAGCCTCCTACGGCAAAACACCAGGCAGTCCCACATCCAGCCCTGTCCAGCCCTTGCCGGTGCGAGTGGTTTTTGGCGTGCATGAGAGATATCATCGCTTATTTCATTATTTCCCACCGCATGGCAAAGCTCTGGCTCAGCTCATCAGCCGCCCCACTCCTCCCCTCTCGCCCACCGCGGAGGGCTGGTACCCCATGCAACGCACCACGACAACTTTGCCATTGGGATATTTCCTATTAAGCCGTTTTAAAATAAATCCAATGCAAATCAATCAGATAATCTAAAAATCTTGATGCTCTGCACTTTTAAAATACATTAAAAGAAGGGTTTGGAGACTTCGACCAGGGCAGTACTGCAATACCAGACAGCAACAGGCGTGCCAGTCTAGCAGATGCTCCTGTGCTTTCAAATTGTACCCTAGGTTCCTAGTTACTGGTTTTAATGTATTTTAATTAGCTTGCTGTGTGGCTGAAGAGAAGATACTCCAGTCTGGGTAGTTTTTCAGTCCAGTGCTCGTCAGCAGCATAGAGTAATCCCTGTTTAAAATGCATATCGATTTGCAAGCACAAGACTGAATCCCAACATTCAGCTCGAGCGATAGTATCACTTGGGTTTCAAAGGGGGGTGTTACGAGGGAATTCACAAAGGGATAAAATTCTGGTTTCAGTTTTAATTTTTTTTCTTCTTTTGTTTGCACCTGCAGCAGGAGTGTGGCTAGCCCTTTGAAAAGGGGTTATTTGAATGGTATGTTAGAATGGGATTAGAAAATTCCAACATCAGTGCATTGATAATTTAGTAACTGTTTCTGTTATTGATCCTTCTGTCTCACAAACACTTGGTTTTCCTCTTTTTTTTTTCTTAACCCAATGTATATCCCCCCCCCAAATCACTCTATAAAGAGAGAATGGATGGAGCAGAGTAAAAAAAAATTACGATTTTTAAACCCAGTCTGTATTCTGAGTGTGAATTTGGAGGGAATCTTCCCCAAAAGCCTTGTTCTGCTCCTGTGGTTTCCTTCTGAGACCAGCAACATTGCATTCGTAGTGATGCTCATTGCAGTACTGACTATTAATGTTGAGAACCACCTTGCTTGACTTGAGCTTTCTTGGGTACGAAGGTGAAGGTAGCTGTTGAGGCAGCAGTTAATGAAAAGGGGGCAGAAAACAAGGGACACTTCATTCCATCCATCCATGCACTTCCCTTCCAAAGATATGAGCTCCTTTGGATGTGTACGGTTAACAAGTTGTCATCCCCCTTTTAGATGCTGAGACTTGGCGAGACGGATGTCTCCAGAAAGGGATGCAAGATTTACCCCACAAGGAGAGAAAATACCAGACCCTAAAAGAAAGTGGGTGTTTATTATTACTCTCTTGGAAAGATTTCATTGTGCTCGGTTATTAGCATCTAAGCCTGCATCGTCCTGTAAATGGTTATTTGTGTACGGAATAGCAGGTTTGGGCCCCTAGAGATTATCAGCTTCCACTCCTGATTAATAGGTTTTTAATCTGAAGCTGGCCTGGAGAAACTGCACATAAGCAAACACACAGTACACACGCAGGGCTCAGGTTATGTATACATTTATTGAATTAAAGTCCTTAGGGGAAAACTTACACTGACTGGATTCTTCGATTCCTGGTTTGGGTGATTTCTTCAATGAAGCTGAAGTTCTCAATGTGCCAGAAAATCAGGACTGCTCCTTATGTACTCAGGGAGTTAAATTTGCCTTCAAATGGTCAGTTTGCCTTCAGATTAAATTGGTTTTCCCCAAATCTCATCCCGTGAGGAAGATCCCAACTTACCCTTCACAGCACTCATTTGTCAGAGGATGGTCTCCACCGAGTGATTTTGCCACAACCAGGCATCTGCTAGTGGAGACCACCTGGAAAAGTCTTCTTCGCCATCAGCAAATGGACCTACCAAGCAGAGCACTGATTCCTCTTGCCCAACCCCGAGGGCCGGTGAGAGGCTGTGAGGAAGGTGGTTGAAGGTGACCTAACTCAGTAGACTTAGGAGGAAGGGACAATGAAAGGAAATGTTTATCTGAACGTAGACGTGGCACTGACTTCTTGCCTGCTTCTTCTGTCAAATAAAACTGGACAGGCATGTTCGGTTCCCTTCTGTTGTCATTTATTAGGGGAGATTTGGGTGAAGCCCATGCTATTTCTAGTTGCCACCATCACTCTCAGAAGATATTTTCCCTGCGTGTACCTGCTCTTCAGCAGGGCAGAAGCCAGGGCCAGAGGTGCTGGTGTCCCCACCTACCCTGTGCGAGTGTGCAGGTGACAAGGAAATAGCTGCATGGTGGCACTGTCCCAGAGCATTGATCCCTCCTGAGCATGCAAGGGAAGAGGCAGCACCCACAATTCATCCTCCAACCTTCCAAGGCAAGACCTTACCATCCTTCTGCCCACCAGGCCTCCCTGATATCCCACCAGGGACACAGAGACAAGCCCCTTCCCCATCTTGGGCTCTGCCAACTCTTCTGCGGTGGGGAAAGGAAACCAGAACTCCGGTGCTGCAGATCCCTGTGCGCTGGCTGCGTTGCTGGGCCGAGGTTTTTTCTCGCCAGGTTTGTTCTCCTGATATACCACTAGGTGGGCCAAAGCTACACCGGTGAGAGTCCTACCTCTCCTGCAGAAGACAGGCAATGCAGGTGTCTTGCCTGAACCCTGACGGCCAGGGGACAGGCGGCTGAGGGACAGCAGATGGAGGGAAGGAACCTGGAGAGGTGTCAGAGAGCCCCAGGTTTCACCTTGAGCCTTGCTGTCATCCAAGCCCTCGAAGGAGAGGTGTCCTGTCCTAAAGAAGTGACCATCTCAGGGAGAGCAACCCAGATGGGACATGACATAAGCCAGTGAAGTGAAATGTCTTGCACAAAGTCACATCACAGACTGGTGGCAAAGGCAAGAGTAGAGCCCCCACCACCAGTTCATGGCCTGGCCTTGCCACCTACTGCCTTTCTAAAGCAGCTCATTGATGGCCAGGACATGCTGTAGTATAGAAGAAACAGAGTCAGCACCAGTGCCTGCAGGTAATAACCGGAGGCACACATGATATGAGAGGGGAACCCTCCTCAAAATAACATTTTTTTCACCCGAGGTGAGGTGACAGAAGATCGAGTACATAAAAGTCCAAAGGAAAGGATCATCACCCATGAGAGATCTGCTCTACTCTGCAGAAGTTCTGGCACATTGCAGTGCAGCTCTTTGGGTGCTCTGCCTCCATTAAACTGAACGCCATCCCATTTATCTAATCCTTCCTGTCCTCCCGGGGACATATCAGTACTGAGTCTTATGCTTTCCACCATCCTCCATTTCTCTTATGAGCACTGTGATCAGACGATAACATATTTATATAGAAATGTTTTGATGGGAATCCAGGAGCAGCCAAAATCCCAGTCTGCCATTGTCACAGGATATCCTGGGCAGATGGCAGCCATAGCCAAAGGTGTCCTGGGCGGTGTCAAATGTGTGCTATTCCCTTGCAGTTGAGGACCTCTCCTTACAGCCTAAAGATCTGAGAAACCCACCCCTAATGTTCTCCTGATTTGTTCATTGTTATCAGTGCCTCTTTAGAGCCCAGAGAAGGGGCAATGGCCTGTAGGCATCTCACCTAACTTCAACTACCTGAAGATTAGGCACCAAGTCTAAGCTAGTTCCCAAACAAAGAGAAATGCAGCTCCAAAAGCAATTCATCCCACCTACCATAGACTAGTGTCTACAGGGCTGAGTTGCTCAGGTCTCCGCTGCACCATTGACCATGGAGGTGGACAACATTATGCATTCCAAGGTGAAACCCATGCTATTAGTATATTTTGCACATTTCTAAAAAAAAACCTCTCCATATCCAACATTGGACAGACCTCCACTTCTGGACAGCAGTGACCTTTCTACAGTAAAACCAGCTGGTCACAGAGAGACCTGTCTTGAAGAGGGGACACGAATTTAGCAGCAAAATCTGTCTTTTCACCAGTTCTGTCACTGAATCACGTCATGAGCCAGCCATTACACATCTTCTGCCTTGTTCTCCACATCTGGTGAGATCAATATTAACCTAACTCGTTGCTACTTGTACCGCTGTGACTTCTGGTCCAGATATATGGACGACACAGGTGACATGGATCTCAGTCTTCAGGGACCTTAAAAGGCACAGAGGCAAAACGAAAGAGGGAAGCAGAACGACATGCCACAAGTCAACAGGTCCATGCCAAAGCCAGGCCTCCAGCAACCCAGCGCCCAGGCTTCTGGGATCCCAGTCTTTATCTGATATTTTCCAAGCATCAGTGGAGGGAGGAGGTTTAGCACCCACAGTATGTTTTGTTATCTGGATCTCCAGATATCTGTAGCAACTCCTACGTGCTGTTGGGGTTCCTCACCAGGGCTGGCTTTAGGGAGGATGGGTTACAAAGCTGCCTGGTGGGGGTTTACTGGTGCTCCCAGTATCCCAATGTGCCACAGTGTGGGTTTCTTGGCCATAGAAGAAAAAAAAGGTTGTGGCTTTCTCACCCTGCCGTGGTGGTTATACCCATCCGTGGAGACCACTGTTCAGAGAGTGATCTGTGGGGCAGACAGTGAGTAAACTGCCAATGGGGCAGATTAACCCTCTTCCAGCAAGAACTAGTTCCAGTTGCAATTTGCAAAAGCAGATAGTTAGTCAGATTTTACTAGTGGGAATTCAAATACTAAAGAGGGAAGGGGCAGAACGCACTCCTGTCCTCCACCAAAACCAAGAAAAACCTTCTGCCCTGCGGGGAGCCTTCCCTGGCTCTGTGTTGGCTCTCAGTGAGGATGATCTTCCCATCCTGCAGCCATAACGAATCTTCTCCATGTAGGGCAGAGGGAGAAGAAGAGCAAGAGAAGTGACGCACAGAATATTTGAGGTGTGTGATGGGCCGCATTGCACCAGTCTGCCCGCCTTCCTGCCTGCCTGGTTCTCTCCAGACCTCCTCCCTTCGCCCCTGATCTCTTTACATAGACCTCTCTGGGGTGGAAGCACCCTGGACGTGCCTTTTTTTGAACATGGGTGAGCGCAGCTGTTGCCTCTTGTGACTAACTGCACCGTGAAGCAGTCATGTTTCTAAATCCAGCTCTATTTACACACTCAAGTGGGCCCTGAAGATGCCAGCTGGGCCATCCCCATGAGTAAGCAAGACAGAACCAGCTGGCAATGCCTTCATAAGGCATTCCAACGCCATGACGATGAGGCCTGCTCCATGTCCTCCCATCCCCTTTTCCTCATGCCAGCTTATAACTGAAGTTACCCACCTCCTTTCGCAGCAGGCTCACAGGGGCTGAGGAATTGGCTGTGAGCACGGTCAAGACTTTGTTCTCCCTTTTGGCAGTCAGGGTGATGGATCTTCACCTCCTGGGGAAGTCATGAACCAAAAGTGATGTGTACTTTGCTGGTGTAAGGACGTGGATGGTGGAAAATCTGTGCAAGGCAGGTTGCGGCTCCACCAGGACTGAGATTTGGTGTCTACCACTGAGGATCCACACCGCTGCAACCTGGTCTTCCATCAAAACTTCTCCCTGGGCACTGATGAGCAATGCCAAGAGCAAAGAAACCAAAGCCATGCTGCTGTCACCCCACTGAAGGCCAGATCCTGCCCATCGCGAAGCGTATGTCTGAATGCGCGCCCAAATATTTTGGGACAGGGATGGAAACCACGGGACCAGCACGGATGAGCTTAGCCAAGCTTTGCCATCAGGCCCTAAAACCAACCGTTGGGAGAAAACGCTGCTGATCTGGGCAGCCAAACGCCAGCAGCCTCCTATCCGTAAAGCCCGTGGCAGCCTTTTTACTGACTCTAATGGACTGCAAAATCCGCCCCTTAAAGGGCTCCGGTTCAAAGGTGACGTTGATAATAGATAAGTAATCTACAGTAGTCTTCCCAGCGATGGGAAGAGCTGTTATACACCCGGCTACATTTTTATCGGCGTAATTAAAAGCGGTCGGCATCAGAGCGAGTAGCAACGCTGCCTGCTGAAGAAATCAATACGATCCCGCTTGCGTGTGCGTGTGCGTGTGTGTGTGTGTGTGTGTGTGTGTGTGTGTGTGCCTATGACAAAGTGGATTATCTCCATCCTCCCCAAATAGCAGCTGCAAAGCAAAGAGGAAAAGGGAGAGTGGCTGAATTTGTACCTTCAGGTGAAGTTGCCTGGTGCTTCCTGGTGGGAGGGGCAGGAGCTTTGGGGGATGTTTAAATCTCTCCCCAGGAACAAAAGGAGGGGAGATTAGCTCGACCCCTGGAAGGGATGTGTGTCCTGACCCTTCCTCCCCCTCCATCCTCGCTTTGCCGGGACCCCGCGGCCGGGCGGGCGCTGGTGTCTGAGGGTCTCTCTGTGTGCGAGTGTGTGTGTGTGTGTGTGTGTTCCAGTCTGCAGTGTGAGCAATTTCACTTGAAAAGACAGAGAAATCCCCTCCTTTGAAAGTCTCAGCGTTTGGTTCTTTCCAGTAATGCTATAATTGGATGGGATTTTCTCTAATACAGAGGGAAAGTCCTTAAGATGATTTTTCACACACCACCACCCCTCCTCCTTTTCCTCGTCCTACCTTCTGCAATAAAACTCCCTTCTCCTTTTCCAGCCTCTTCGGCTCCTCTGGGGTTGGGGGGGGGGGGGGGGGGGAAGAGATGGTGGTGGGGGGTGGAAATTGGATTTAATACACTCAATATAATTGCAGCATCGACACCACGGGGATTTGCTGGGAGAGCCGGCGAGAGCATCCGTTCCTCCTCGGGAAGCGAGCGAGGAGCCGCTCGGATCGACTGGAGCTTGGCTACACGGGGCGATTAGATCTCGGAGCACTTGCCAGAGCTCACATTTGCAATCACTTGTCATCCAACCCGAAAGAAAATAATCAGGGCCCGACCCCTGCCAAATTCCCAATGATTTAAATATCCCCGAATGAACTGCATTTCTAGTATAATTTCACTAGAATGAATATATCTCTCCATCTAGCTAAAAACAAACATATCTTTATATGTATGCATATAAAGCTCTGTGTGTGTAAATAGAAATATTCCCTACTAAGGGAAAATATATATGCAATTCTTAATGAGAAAGAAAGCGCATTTTGATTTGAGCTAACGCAAGGTTGCAAGCCTTCCTCCGACAAAGTCATTAAAAATTGTGCCTCTCTTTGTTCTGGGTGAGCCACAGAAATTTTCTGATTCGCAGATAAAATCAAATCAAGTCAAATAAATAAATAAAATCTCATCCAGTTCTTTCTCTCTCCTAAAAAAAAAATAAAATTAAATATAAACAAGAAGACAAAAAAAAAACAGAAAAAAAAAAAAACAACAAACAGGAGGCAGCCACAACGACAACAAAAAAAATCGTGCGAAAGAGAATCATCGTTGTTATTCCAGGAGAAAAGATCTCCTGGCTCATCCAAGCGCCTCCATCCCCTCGTTTTCTCCTCTCCAGCCCCCTTTCAAATGACCCAGGGTACGGGGAAAGCCCGTCAGCTGGTGACACTTGCTCACAGATACAGCAAGCTTTAAACAATATGTTCCAGAGGAGCACCAAATCTAACCGCGTCCCCGGTCTCGAGGAGCTACATCTTTATAATAATACTAATCATGATTTTTATTTATTTATTTATTTATTTATTTTTCCTTATTTCCACCCCACCGAAAACCTGCAGATTTTCAGAACCACGCGATCCACCCCAACGCGCGCGCACACACACACACACACACACACCCCCGCTGCCACCGCAAGGAGAGAAATTTTTTTCAATATAGAGAAAGAAATTTATAAAAAAAAAAAAAAAAAAAAAAAAGAGATCAATTACTAGTGCCCCGTGGGGTGGATCTGGTGGATGAAGTCGTTTGCAGCAGCGCCTTCGCAAAGTCCGGGGCTGGGACTCCTGCAAATTGTGATGATCTGGATTGAGCCTTATTGAGATTTGCATGGAAGAAGTTGATTTCTTAGCAGATGTCTTCAGTGGAGCTCTTGGCTATCTGGCTGGTTGGACTGGTGGGGAAGGGGTGTGCGTGTCTGGGGGTGTGCGTGCATGTCTGGGTGTAAATCCTCTTTTTTTTTTTTTTTTTTTAAATGAAAAAAGGAGGGAAAAAAAAAAAAAAAGAACCAGCTGAAAGTTTCTAGAAAGTTAGTCCCAAAGCGTCCTGACCGTCACCGTGAGGAAACGGGGATTTGAGAAGAAAGAATGGCAAGAAGGACAAAATCGAGAAAATAATAATTTAAAGGGGGAAAAAAAAAATCACACTTTTTTTCTTTTTTCCCTTCTTTTTTTTTTTTTTTTTTTTTTTTTTTTTTTTGCATTTTAGTAGCTTCGACCCAGGGAGTGAAATCCGGGCAGGTTGTTATAGCTACCCAAATCCACAGGGGTCCCCCCTGTCTATTTAAACCCCCTAAATCTTCCTTCCCCTTTTTAAAACTACATTTTATCCCTTGGCTTGTGGGCCAACGTGCCCCCTAATGAGTATTAAAACACTATCTCCTCGCAATTAGCTCATTCCTGACTTCGCGCTCCTGATTGACAGAACAAGCCAAAGCATCAGAATTCTCCCTTTGGCAATAAGTGCTGATTGGGTCCTTTTTAAGAGAGCTACTTCAAACTTTTTTTTTTTTTTTTTTTTTTTTAATATTTGCCTTCAGTGTCTTGGCTGAGAGAAGAGTTTTTTACCTCTCTGAGATTTTTTTTTCCTTGAGAGTAGTAGAGGAAGCAAGAGAGGATTTACCTGGTCGGGTTGAGTTCACTTCATTTGACTTTTTTTTTAAATTATTGTTATTATTATTATTAAAATAATCATCCTGCCTCAGAAGAAAGGAAGGTTTTTGGCAACTCTGGTTAAAAAAAAAAAAAAAAAGAAAGACAACTTTTCATCAATGGCCTCTTTTGGATATTTCCTGTTTCTTTGTGGGTTGAGTCAGGCTCTGTCAAGTTACCCAATCTGGTGGTAAGTTTTATTCTTCTTCTTTTTTTTTTTTTTTTTCTCTCATTTTCATTTATTTTTCCCCTCCTCTGTTTTCTCTGCAACCCCTGCGCTTAAGATGACTTGAAATTCTCCTTTCGTTGCCACTCAGCTAAAGAGGTGGGATTGTTCCAGCGCCAGCAAGTTCTTAGAACCTGCATTTCACCTCTTTTATTTATGCATTCACTTTGTTTATTTTGACTGGGTTATACCTGATCTCTCCTTCTCCTACTGTAAAAGAGAGAGAGCGAGCGAGAGCGATCGGAAAGTTATTTTTTTTTTTAAGTGCTTTGATCCTCTCCTGTGAAGAACAAAAGGCGCTGCCTGAATTAAAGAGATAATGATACAAGTTGACATGAGCATTTCAAGGTGATTTCGAGCTAGTCAGGTGGAAGGAAAGTGGGGGAAAGGATGAAAACATATATATATATTTTCCCCCCCTTCGTTATAAGGAATATTTAGGGGAAAAGGAAAACAAAAATTGGAGGAGGGGGGGAAGAAAGAGAAAGGAGGTGAGAGGAGGCTGAACAACCTGGGCTGGTTCTGGAAAAGCAGAGCAGGGAGAGCAGAGACGGGGCCGGGGGATGCTGCCGCGGAGCTGCCCCGCGCAAGATCGGCGGAGATTTGCGCACCCCCCCTTCCCCCGGGATAACGCACTTATTTTTTTCTTTCTTTCTTTTTTTTTTTTTTTTTTTTACCAGCGTTTCAGCTCCTTTTATGGGTTGGTTTTTCTGTTTTGGTTGTTGGTTGTCTTGTTGTTTTGGTTTTGTTGTTGGGTTGTTGGTTTGTTTTTTTTTTTTCCGCGCTTTGCGCCCTACGCCTTTAAGAGCCTTTTCTCTCTCTCCCCCACAAAAAGCAAATGGTGCTGGGCAAGGCATGTAACTGCAAGATCTGCTCTAATTACCCCGCGGAGGTAATTGGGCTCAGGGAAGCCCTACCTCTGCAGGCAGCCGGCGGAGGAGCGCGGAGGGAACGCGGAGCGCAGAGCCGCGCGGGTTTTGCGCGGGGCAGAGAGGCGCAAAGGAGCCGGCGGGGCTCCGCGCACTGCCGCCGGCTGCGCGGATGCGGAGCTGCCCGGCTTAGGGAGCTGCGCGGGTTAGGGAACCTGCCAGCTCCGCGCCCGCGGAGGGGAAAGCGGCTTGCGCGGCCCCCAGCGCGCCGCTCCGCACCCGGGGGCGGTGCTGTACATAACTCAGAAGCGTCCAAAAAAAAAAAAAATCTCATCATAACAATAATTAATTTTTTTAAGTGAATTTAATCTCCGCCCCCCCCCCCGTCTGCCGAGGGGCGTTGGGGGGGGGGTTCAGGTGCGAACGGGGGCCGCGGGCGCGGAACCCCCCGCGCTGCCCGGCGGTGCAGAGGTGAGGGTGTTGAAGGCAGCCGCTCCAAGTATTTCAGGTATGTCTGAAAGCAGGGAATTCGTTGGGATGGGAGAAAAGCAATAAAATGCAAATGTGTTCTTGGGAAGACAGGCAGCAAGAGCACCTGGACGGGAGTCATTAAAAAGCAATTTTTTATTCCCCGCCACCATCTAACTTATAATTAGAAACTCCGGTTGCATTCCTGATTGGAGAAGGAAACGCATTCCTCTAATACCGACAGCAAATATTCCCCTTGTCACCCACCGAGGAGGGCAGAGCGCAGCGGCCGCGTCCCCCGTGTCCCCCGTGTCCCCATACCCCCGTGTCCCCGTCCCTCCGTGTCCCCCGTGTGCCCGTCTCCCCGTGTCCCAGTATCTCCGTATCCCTGTCCCTCCGTGTTCCCGTATCCCCATATCCCCGTGTCCCCTGTCCCGTCGTGTCCCCCCGTGTCCCCCCTGTCCCCCGTATGCCCGTGTCCCCGTGTCCCCCTGTCCCCAGTCCCCGTGTCCCCGTCCCCCCGTAACCCGTCCCTCCGTGTCCCCCGTGTCCCCTGTCCCCCCGTGTCCCTCGTACCCCCTCTCCCCGTATCCCCGTCCCCCCGTGTCCCCGTGTTCCCATGTCCCCCGTGTCTCCATGTCCCCGTCTCCCTGTGTCTCCGTCCCCCTGTCCCCCCGTGTCCCGTGTCCCCATGTCCCCTTCTCCCTGTGTCCCCGTCCCCCTGTGTCCCCCCGTCCCCCTGTGTCCCCCCGTCCCCCGTGTCCCCATGTCCCTGTGCCCCCGTGTCCCTGTCCCCCCGTGTCCCCATGTCCTCCTGTCCCCGTGTCCCCGTCCCCGCCGCGGGGACCCCGCAGTCCGGCAGAAGCGGCTCTCGGGGGGGAGGGGAGGGGATGGAGGCGATGGAAGGGGGGGGGGGGGGCAGGGGGTCTCTTATCCAGCCGGGACATAGGTGTGCGCGGGGGGACAGCAGCGGCGACACTTTTGGGGGGGTTTGGGTGCCAAACAGCGGTTTTCGACGGTTCTTTCGCAGAGGGAGCGAAGCCCCCTCAGGCCATGGAAATGCAAAGGAGGTTTTGATTGGGGTGGGGGGGTCGGAGGGGAGGCCGGGTGCTGTTACATTGGCTGCCTAAATCCCCCCCCCGCCCCCCCCTCCCAGCACCCCCCCCCTTCTTTCCCTCTTTATTTATCCTCAAGCGAGTTATAAACCCAGGGCCACCCCCTTGGCTGGAGGTGGGGGACAACCCTGGGGACAGGCGAGTCGGGGGCTGGAGGGGGGCACAGGGGGGTCCCCCAGACGCACCCCCGCACGTCCCAACATCGGGACCGCAGGTTCTGTTCTCCCGGTCAAGGACAGCCTGCTCCTAAACCAGCTGGTTTAGCGAATCGATTGATCTTCTTTATTTTAATTTAATTTTCTTCTTTTCACTCTTTTGTTGGTTTTTTTTTTTTTATTTATTATTGTTGTTTTTATTTTTCGAGGGGGCTGCAGGAATTTTTTAGTCTGGTAGTACAACAAATATCTCAACCATCTCCGTTTAGAGCCTCCACCTATATTAGTTCATAGCGACTTGACCGCTTACAGCAGAAAATTCGTAATTTGCCATCCCCAAATTGTACCCCCTCCCCAAATAATACTTTCTAATTAAAGCATGAACTCACCCTAAAGTGAACAGAGCTGTGGATACTCCCACTGTTTTCAGCTTCAAGACAATTGGAGCAAAAGCACGGACTGAGAAACGATAGTCTCCTGTAGGTTTTTGGTTAATTATTCTCCCAAAGGGAAGAAATTAGGGGAGACATCAAGTGTGCGTTTGTCAGGGGGAGTAACGGGGCACGTGTCCGTTACTGCGGTTTCTCGAGGTCCTTTCGGCTGAGCTGTTTAAATTGCTGTCCCCACCGTGGCATAAGGGTAGGGGTGTAAAATCAGGCCACGCCAGTGCTGGTGGCCTCCGCACCACCCCAGACGAGCGGCACCTTCGGAAAAACTTCTGTGGAGCAAAAGGGAAAAAGATCTCCCGGAGCAGCGATGCTCTCGCACTCCGTCCAAGCGACGATGGGGGATGGAAAGCCACGAGAGCTTCTCAAAAACAGAAAATTCCCAACTAACGTATGTACAGAGAGGCAGGAAATAGGCTTTAAAAATAATGATTTAAAAATCGTGAAAGAAGGCGTCATCGGTTCCCATTTGGGACTGAAGTGGCGAGTTTTTAGGGACGTGCTGGCGTGATTTATCGTGGCCCGGTAACCCCACGGGACCTTCTCCAATGCTGCACAGCGCCGCGCTGGTCAACCTAAGGGAGGTAGCGGTAGCAGCAACAGGCTCTTCCACACCCACGGGGGCAGATTAAGAGCAAAAATGTGGGATTTTGGGTTGGTTTGTGGTGTTTTGTTTTTTTTTTTTTTTAATGTTAGTGCTGTTCATTTTTGGGGGGGTTGTTTTTTTGGTTTTTTGTTTGTTTGTTTGTTTTTTAAATAAAGAAACCAGAGCGAGTGAAGGAAGACTTACAAAATTCAGAAGCAGAAATCGTGGGTGGGGGAAGATTAGACGTAACCTGTCCCAGATGTAACCTGTGGGGGTCGGGGGTCCCTGTGGAGTCACAGCAGCAGCACAAACAAAATTCAAACTTTTTCTGGCTAACTTGCACTGCCTTGGCTGACTGACGGACTGCACGTGGGACGGAAAAAAGCATTTTATTTTATTTTTTTTAATCAGTGGCATGAGGCCTGGCTTGGTCTGAGGACAGCCAGGGTGTGGAAATGATTCAGAAAGGAGAAGAGAGGGAAAAAAAAAACACCCAAAAAAGAGTGATAAAAATTAACACAGAGCTTCAGCGTTGGAGATTTTAACCTCCTGTAGCCCAGGAGGCTACTACCAGGGGAGAGGGTCATGGGAGAAGATCTCTGGGCTGAAACAGAAGTACAGGCAGACCTCTTCACCATGGGAGAAACCTGCCAGCTGGCATCTCAAATGGCTTTCTTCCTGGGCTGTGAGGCAGCTTGGTCCGTGTTGAGGGATGCGGGTGGTTAAAGCTTGTGCCCGGAGAGGGAACGGAAGAGGACATCTCATGGGAGGAGATAGGAGATGGGGCCTCACGTGGTGGCATCGTTTTAGGCAGCAATGTCTGTCCCTTCCTCTGTTCTGCTGGTCGTGGTGGACCTCCTGTCTCCTCTGCTGCTCTCTGTAACACCCACACCACTGGTAGTGGTGGGTGGATGAAGCGTTACTGGAGATGCCAGGCTGGTATTTGGAAAGTGGTCATGAAGGACATGTGTTAGGAATATTTTCCTGGCTGTGACCTGTCTTTGCTCTTTGGTTCTTATTGCGTGTTCCCTAAGACTGCTCACAGAAGCTCTATGGGTTGAACCATCCATGAAGGACGGAGCTGGCCAAAGCCCGTGATGTCCTGCAGTGGCCACTTTACAGCCCACGAGGGTTGGAAAAAGTGATCTGCAAGATCTTTCCACCTCTATCTTTTGTGATTCAGGAAATGTAAGCGCACGGGAGCAGGGCGGGAGGGAGCTTTGCCAACAGAAAGACAAGTAACCCGGTGGCATTACTCCAACGATACGCAGGTGCAACACCTGAACATGTCCCTGTCAGAGTTTGATGGCACCACCTCAATATAAGCAGCGCACGGATGAAGTCCTGGCTTGGAACACAGTTCAGGTCTCTCCTGGGATCTGTCCCCCGCAGGGTGGGTGGAACAGCCCCCAGTTTGCACTGGGGTGGGTGAAAGCCAGGCTAAGTTCTGGATCCCATGACAAACCCGATCCTCCTTTTCTCGCAAATCCTGGAGAACCAAGCTGAGTCTTGGCAGGCTCCGCACTTGAGAAAGCAAAGCTTAGGTTTGGCAGAGAGCAACCGTGTTAAGTGAGGGATGATCATCCCTCGTTAGCCAGGAGGGAGGCAGAGCCGTGGAAGGTCACCCAAGGGACAGCGTGAGCCATGTGCGTTGGCACCGGAGCTCCTAAAGCAATCTCTAGAGCTCGGAAATATGAATTGCATCTACCCACTTCTCCTCCGCTCGATTAGCCGGAGTTGAGGGTTTTGACACTTCCGAGGCGATGGCATTCTTCTTTATTTCCTCTGCTCCCGCAGTGGGTCGCGGTGCGACACTCGACAGCTGCCGTGCTCCTCCGTAGAGGTGGCTCCATTTCAGCTGCACGCGCCGCAGTCCCCGTAGGTGCAGCCCTCTCCCACCCTTGCCCCAAGGCTTGGGAATTGTCTTGATATATGTGTGTCTATGTTACAACAGTATCTTACACGGCCCCGTTTCGCCAGGCAGCGTATAATCATGGAATGATGTTTTAGCCTATTCTCAGATATCAACTCGCCCACTGGCTCGGATTTTGCGGAGCAGGGCACGGGGGATTGGCACCCAAGCAGCAATGGGGATGGAGGGCACCTGGGTTGAGGGGTTCTTGAGGTGTGGACGTAAGCGGTAAGAGACAGCCTTTGCCTGGTCCGTGCACAGGGTATGGTGCTCAAAGGGTGAGGGAAATATTTTTCCATCATCATTTTTTCGTGGTGGCACCGGAGACACAGACTCCGATGGTATTTATGTTGCTCCTGGCATAGTCCAGGCATGGAGCAGTTGAGCTGGTGAGACTAAATGACTGGACCAAGATTACACCAGAAGCCTTTCTCATGGCAGGAACTGAAAATTTTGCAAGAAGCCACTGTTTCAAACACGGAGAGGGCTGGGACTCTCCCAGAGAGCACAGAAGACCCCTCATCTACTCAGATTTTAGACTCATTTTATTCAATTGAGTTGTCCTGCTACATATTCATTGACTTTTTTTCTTTCAATTTTAAGAGGACTTCTTTAGATAAATTAACCTGAAAACCAGCAACTCGATATTCAAAGCATTGAACGAAGGCATTGCTTCAAACAAGCCAGCCTTTCCTAACTAAGTTAAGGAGCAGTGAATCATTTTGTTCCCCAGCCCCAGGGGTAGCCCCAGAGGCAAAATATGTCCTTTACAGACATTTGAACACCTCTAGGACTTCTCACCTGAAAACGTTTGGGCACCTACTAACATGGCTTAACCTCTGATATGTGCCCAGGAAGGGAAGGGATGGTTTTTATTCCCATTTTACAGGTGGGTAAAGAGAGGCAGAAGAATGTAAAGGCCCTGCCCTGGAGCTTGCGGTGAGCCTGCAGCAGGGCTGGGTGTAGCACCAAGGCACTTGGTTGTCTGGTTCACCAAGGGAAGGCAGATCTTTTCTTCTTTCTAAAGACCTTTCTGCCCGGGTCCCATGTCCTCGGGTGCTATTGCGGTGCAAAGAAGCAGGACAGGGTAAAGAAGTGTCTGCTTCAGGGTCAGTAGGTATTAATGAGACAGGTGGGTTCTGCTCTCCTCTCGGAGCTCCTGTGCCACCTGGATGAGTCGTTTCACTTGCACACATGGCATTTCTTTTTCCAGACTCTGCTCCACAGCTAGGCCTGCTGTAGGTAGAGTAGTTGGAACAGGGGGATGGCCATAGCCCTGCTTTCCATTGGCCAAAAAAGACTTTTTGACTCTTCCCTCTAAAGGATCAGGCTGGAGGAGCCTTGACATGTGCTGTGAGTCCGTGGTCTCTCCTAGGACAGAAAAGTCAAGGATTGCTGATTGTACCAAGAGTAACCAGGCTGACTCACTGGTGTCTCCATCCAAAATCTATGGGATCCCTCTGCTGCTCACATCCCGCTTCCTGCGACTGGGATGAGCCAACTCGACTCCAGCCCTGCAGCAATTCTGCTGCTTTTCCAGACAGGGACTGCCAGTCGCCTCCCCTCTTCCCGCATTGCCGATGCTCAGCACGGCTGCAAAGCAGCAGGGGAAGGAGGCTGTTCTGTGCTAGACCGCGCGAGGAGCAGATGTTTCTGCTTTGCATGTATGGGAGCGCAAGAAAAGCCCAATGGGACAACCAGGGGTTGATGGGCCCGCCTGCTTCCCCCTGGCTCAGCATCTGTTCTCCTGTTCCTCAAGTGCATGATTCAAATAGCCCGGCCGCATTTCAAAGGACTTTATTGGGCATAATGACAGCACTTAACAAGCATTGCACAAGTGTGTCACAGGGGGAATCCTCCAGGCTCTGAGTCACGGATGCTCAGATGCAGTATGACAAATGCAGCTGGCTGTGTGATGAGCACAGTCTCATCCCCAGGGCCTCCTACGAGCAGGGATGGACCGGTCCTACTCCCACCAACATCCATGTTGAAATTTCCTTCCCAGAGCAGGACCAGACTCATGATCTTGCTCCAGATTCCAAAAGAAACCCTGCAAGGCCAAAGACCGCAGATGGGAAGAGGGCAGTTGGAGCATGAAGGAGGTCTGGAGACCATTTCTGCAAAGAATGGTCAATTGTTGAGGTCCCATCCCTGGAGGTGTTCAAGGCCAGACTGGATGGGGCTTTGAGCAACCTGGTCTAGTGGGAGGTGTCCCTGCCCATGGCAGGGGGGTTGGAACGAGATGATCTTCAAGGTCCCTTCCAACCTAAACCATTCTGTGATTCTATGAAAGAAGAAGGGCTTTCTAGGCTCAAAATAGGTACTCACTATCTTCTGGTGAAGTGGAGCTTGGTGCTTTCTGGACAGTGAGGTGGTGGTAGGTGCTGAGGTGACGGTGCCAGTTAAAACCACTGAAATATAGTGGAAAGGAAGGGGAAATAGCAGGGGGAGAAGTATCAACCAGAGCACATATGTCTTGTCCACATGCTTAGCTAAGACTGGATGGGGCACAGCCCCAAGGCTGCAGCAAGAGCTGTTCCCACCCTGTCTCACTAAACCCGTCTCTGCTTTGCTGACACCACCAAGAGCCAAATGAAGGCCCAGGGTCCGTAAGAGCCAAGACAGTTCAGTGGGGCTTAATACTGAAAGGAGAGGAACACTCAGGAAAGTCTGTAAGGGCAGGAGCCCTCCCATGATGTATCCACCAGGGCTTTGCCGGATCAGGCCCAGGGTTGGTCTTGCAGAAAAGCCACTCCTGAAACTGTCCATGCCAACTGTTTCCATCTAGCCTGGGCCATTCATAACGCTTTTCTCTCCTTTTACCCCTTTAAAAGTGGCAAGGTTTGCTTTAAGTCCTGTTATCATCTTAGCACAACCCGCAAAAATTCATCAGTTCATCAGTTCACTCCGAATTCTACTGGTGCTTGCAAAAAACAAGGGGAGGGAAGAAGAACCGATACATTAAGTCCCTTGTTCTGAATTCCTAACATAGGGCACTGCTTTTAAAAACAGCCTGTAAACCAGGGGAGAGCGTTACGCATCACAAAGGTGGTGTTTGTCTCGTTTCCTTGTTTGTCACCTGCATATTCACAGTCCCCTTCCCACTTGGATGTTGCTGATACCCAGAGAGCGCTTTGCATTTGTAGAGCCTGAGCCATCAAAGGAGTTCAAGGTGCCTTTGGTCTCCTCATTACAGTTTCTGTTGTGGTATAAATAATAGTCAGTTGTGCTTTATAATGGTATGGCGATAATTCTTAGCAGGGATGCTGTTACTCTTTTCCAACATGGATATTCCTCCATGGTCTATTGGTATGAAATGCTTTTCTGTTACTGCGTCTTTGCACACTCTCAGGCCTCATCAACAAGGTCACGTCATAGCACGTGGGCCCTTCTCACATCTCAGTCGTCACAAGGCATCCCAGTTGTTTGGCATGGCCATTTCTCCTCTTCCATGGGGGCTTTGTAGGCTCAAAGTGTATTGGGGTAGGGTTTCCTACAAGGCTCAGAGAGCGCCTCAGGGGTTCCCTCAGCGCAGATCATGGTAGACTGTCACATTTCTGGCCTGGCCTCATGTCTATCACAGATTATGGAAACTCTCCTGGTCACCATGCATCAATCCTAGTGGTCAGTTTAAGCGTGTCTTTCAGGAAAGACATCTAGTCCAAAATAGAAGATGCCTGGGTTCCCATCGGATGCCCATGCATAGGTTCTACTTCACATTAAGATGCCAAGTGGCATCCTGGTTGTCCTCAGAGGCCTGGCAGGGATTGCATACAACCCACTGGTGACACGCTCCTTTCTCAGCAGCAGACAAAGGCCATTCAAGAAAACCCCGGAGCATCTCAGTGGCACTTGATGCCTGTCTGCAGGCAACTGAGCAAAGCCTTGGGGTGGAATTCTTTTTACCCATTACGCGTCTGCAATTTCAACATCTCCATCCAAGGTGCTCTTGGCTCCATTCATTGATGGGGAGAAGTGGGCACTTTCTTATGGTGCAATTCATGTCTCAGTCATTCGACTGAGCTTGACTGGTTAAGGTCTCTGAGACTATAGAGGAGTTGAGGCAACCAGCTCAGAGATGTCTCCACCAGGTTTAGTCAGATTATACCCAAGACGGGCAATCCTCTTTGAGAGTTTGTTCATTTGCCTATTTCCTAGCTGTTAAAACATGAGCTCTAATTCCCATTGCCTGGCATAATTTCACATGGCTAAAATCAAGTCATGGGCTTCTCCATCACCTTCCTGCATTTTAGCAATCTCTTTAACACACAGTGCTCACTGGTGTATCCGGATGGCTGCAGCCATGGTATGCTATTGCAGGAATGTTCATGCTGTCCGAGCAGGGACTAAAAATCTCTGGGCCACCTCGGCAAATTCACACCAACTTGTATTTTCCCATGTCTCAGCATAGCTGCTGAAAGCCTCAGCGGTTTAAGTGTTTTGCAGCTTTCTCTGTAACATTTAATCCTGCCTCTACTCCAGCACACTCCAGAGCACAATACGTCTTCCTAGTGGTCCTTATCCTCAGACACGTCCAGAGTCTCCCACCATCCTCCAACTACATCCACAAGTCATTGACTCAAGTTTGTAATAGAACTTCATCTCAAAACTTTTTAAAAAGGGATATAAAATGACTTTCTTCCCTACCATGGCAGTTATCTCAGCAGAGGACACAGTCACTCTTATTACTGCAAGAGTAATATCTGCATTTCAGAGAATTCATCTGACTTTGTTTTACGTTCAGTTCTCTGAAATCAAATCACTTTCTCTTTTCATAGTCTATATCTCTTAATGTAACTTTCCACGTTCGTATTTCCTCTACATCTCTTGCGGAAGATGCAGTTTTAGGGCACGTTCAGGTTTCCAAGGAAGTTGCTGTTATTCAAGAGATTTCACGGGGTGGGACGGAGCAGCAAGAAAAGGCAGAGCCCATCTCTGCTATAGCCGAGCCTGCGAAACGACGCCAAACAGCGCTGAGCAGAGCAAGAGTTTCTTCTGCTTCCAAAAGGGTGCACCTTGTCTAATAGAGATATTTACTACGGGCTGGGAAGGCAGGAATGAAACTCCTTGAACAGTTGCCAAGCCTACCATTCAGTTTGTCCCTCTGCCCCCAGAAGAACAACAATAGAGCCTGTTGCTAGACAGTGTTGTGTGGCATGACAGCAAGCAAGTCTAAATCCTTTGCAGGCTGAGGGACACACTTAAGGGAGCATTTCCATTTTTTTTTTTTTTTTTTTTACATGCCTGCAGTAGCTGGGAAGAAATGGGACAGTCTAAGCTCTTGCTGGACAGGTAGGACCCCATGCAAAACCCAGTTAGACTGGGAAAACACCACTGGGCATCTGATAAGATTTGTAGAATTTACTGGGAGACACAGAGTTCCTTGAGAAGCATAAAAATCTGATAAATGAAGGTTTTGGGGAGATCCAGGTTTGATTCCTACTCCTTCTGGAGGGAGAATCATCTTGTAGCTTTAGCAGTCTCTAGCCAAGTTTCCTTTAGAGTTATTGGCGAGAAATAAGATGCAACTCATCTGACGTATGTTAGACATTTACGTTTGGATGAGATGAATCACATCCCAGCTGTGCCAGTTTCCTCACCATTGCCTGCAAGAGGATCCTGGATGACTGGGTCAGACAAAGATATCTCCTTTTAGACAAATGAATCCAGCTTCTTTTTTCTTTCTTTCTTTTTTTTTTTTTCTTCTCTTTGAATACACTCCTAAATGCTAGGAGCATCTAGGCATTTTAGGATCTATCTAGACATGTAGAATACTGAAAGAGGATGCTTCCATTGGAAGACACTTTTAAAAATCCTGGTGTGCATTACTTTACATATTTAGCGACCAAATTACCTTTAAAAACCCATCACTTGAAGTCCTGGTGTTGCATTCCACCTATGTATAGAAGGGCTGAGCAAAAACCCCATATCTCAGAGGGGGGACTGAAGAGAATTCTTACGAGGTATGCATTTCTTGCACGTTTTTCCATGGGAAGAGCAGACCTGATGCGTTTGTCATGAAATAATTTGCCTTACCTATCCAAACCAGGAGAGCTGGGGACCTCATTTGATCCTGCGTACCACAGGAGTGCTGCCTTGCCTTGTAGCTTTGTGATGCTGGTGGAGAGCCATCCTGGAGGCCCAGGGAGCAGTCCCCTTCGCAGATGTGTAGATGTTGGGAAGGTGGACTAAAGGTGTTTTGAATTGTGTGTTGATATAGTCTATTATTTCCTGGCAGTGAGGGATCCAGTGACTGGGGGGCTCGGTCCAGCCTAGCCCATTCACCAGCTGGCTTGAACAAGGTGCTCTGATTTGTTTCAAAGCCTTAATACACTCTCATTTACAAATAGTGTAAATCTACAGAGGAAGAGAGCGGCAGCCTGATCTCCAGGGCCTGAAAGCTGTTTTGCTGCCGCATTAGCAGAGGTGGGGTTTGGTCACCATCTGGAAAGATTTGCTGGTGGAAGCGCTCAGACAAAACGATAAAAGGCTGAGTGGAAAAGGACAGAAGTGGTGAAGTGCAAGGCTATTTAGACACATAATTCTTGCTTTGT
This sequence comes from Vanellus vanellus, assembly GCF_965231255.1. NCBI lineage: Eukaryota > Metazoa > Chordata > Aves > Charadriiformes > Charadriidae > Vanellus > Vanellus vanellus. The sequence continues at coordinate 3,330,511 of NC_138906.1, forward strand.
GCCTTAGACTTATTGACCGCATTGCTGCAGCCTGATCAATTAACTGATTTTATTGAGCTGCCCCTTGTCAGTGGATTGCAGTGACTGCGCCATGAATACCCTTAGCTCATTCTGAATGTGAGGAAAAGTGGATTAGCTCTGTTGCTTTTATTGAAGTGCTTCTTTCTCCTCACGTGCCGTAGAGAGAACAGAAGTTAAGCAGCACAAATTTAGCTGTCTAACTATTAGACACCTTAGGTTAGTTGAGATGCATCCCGCTGCGTGTTTGCCGTAATAGGTATAACAACCTCTGCCATCATTAAATCATCTCATCCATCCTCACGTGCCCCAGGCTGGATTAAATATACCTAAATCAGAATTGTGAAGAAGTAATGGATATAAGAGGTAGTTTGCACTGAGTCATTGCTAACAAGAATATCAGCTGGATAAGGAAGGAGCTTACTGGATCACAGCCTTTTTCTAACAGGACAGGTCATGGATATTAGTGGATTGATTGCAAAACCTAAAAGTCACTTACAACAGAAGACTAAGGGCACAGTGGGAACTAGTTTTTGCCTGAAAGAGTATATGGTCCAGACAGATGGGGCAAACAACTGAGTTGAAAGAGAATAGATAAGACACATTAGCAGAAGATTGGGAATCAGACAGGGAAATGCTAATTCGGTGGCCACCAAAATCCTCGGTGCAACTTGCCCACAGGCATATGGGAAGTTTGTGATAGAAACGAGCATCGAGTCCATCTGTCCTGCTGACGCAATGCGTAGTCAGTCTGCTGGCGAATGAAAGGTTCGAGCTCAGTCGTAATACAAGGCAGCGTGTTGTCAGTACAGCTTTCTAACAGCTCCATTAAAATGACAGGTAAACTCCCATGTTTACCAGAAGAGTCTCCAAACTGTAGCACAGAAAATAGGTCAAGGTTTATATAGTCTAGCATATCTTTACAGCTGCAGATACAGTGGTGGTGTCTGCCACCAACAGTGATGCTAATGGTGGCTCCTGTTGCCTCTGACACTGGTAGTCAGACAGAATAAATTGAGAAATTCTGTCCTGCACGCAAGCTCCAGAAATAGGGCAATACTATATTAGGAGTACTATATTAGGAAGAAATTCTTTACTCTGCGGGTGGTGAGACACAGGAACAGGTTGCCCAGGGAAGTTGTGGCTGCCCCATCCCTGGAGGTGTTCAAGTCCAGGTTGGACGGGGCTTGGAGCAACCTGGGCTGGGGGGAGGTGTCCCTGCCCAGGGCAGGGGGGTTGGAACGCGATGATCTTTAAGATCCCTTCCAACTCTAACCATTAGAGTGACTAAGATGATTAGGGGTTTGGAGCATCTTTCTTACGAGGAAGGGCTGAGGGACTCGGGACTTTTTTAGTCTGGGGAAAAGAAGACTGAGGGGGGATCTTGTCAATGCTTATAAATCCTTAAAGGGAGGGTGCCGGGGGATGGGAACAGTCTTTTTCCAGTGGTGCCCAGTGACAGGACAAGAGGGAACGGGCACAAACTTGACCATAGAAAGTTCCATCTAAACGTGAGGAGGAACTTCTCTCCTATGAGGGTGGCAGAGCACTGGCACAGCTGCCCAGAGAGGGGGGGAGTCTCCCACTCTGGAGCCAGTCCAAACCTGCCTGGACGTGTCCTGTGCCACTGCTGGAGGTGCCCCTGCTCTGGCGGGGGGTGGGACTGGGGGAGCTCCAGAGGGCCCTTCCAGCCCTCACCAGTCTGTGATTCTATGATTCTATGAATACAGCTTCTTGTTTGGATTCTTGCATGTAAGAGCCCAGTTTTGTCCATCTCTAGTACAAGAAAGGTCGAGCAGTATGCAAGACCTTGGCTATCTACTGAATTGCAGACTCTGTGATAAACCAGGGGAAAAAGATAACTCGGGGGCTAATGCACATCCTTAGGATATGACACCTCTCGTCATATCCCTTCTCTGCCCTCCGCAAGCCTGAACAAACAGCTTAGTGACCTGGACAGATGAGAATCAGAAAGCTGGAAAACAAGACATTTTCTTACGGTCTCTGGCAAAGACAGTCCACGCACATCCCATTACAACGTACAGTGTGGGGTTGCTGAGCAGAGCTGGAGAAAAAACAGTGCTGGAGTTACCTTTGACTCACTGTTTCAAAAAAAAACCCAGTGGGGTGAGGATAACAGCCAGGGCAGCTGGACACACTTGAGTCAGTACGTCAGACACCCATGAGCAAAGAGTTGAGGTTCGTTCACTCTGTTGTGGAGACGGACACAATGCTTACGGGCTGCAGCCCTGCTGAGCAGGATTTGTCATACTCCATCTCAGAGCTGGACATCTCATCTGAAGTAGTCATCTAAGCTCCCTTTCTAGTCAATGAATGAGGGCTGACGCTTCCTCACTGTGATTCATCAGATCTATTTTTGATGTCAATCTTTGGATGGAATGGCTCTCTCTGTAGCAGCCGATCTCTCTATGCTGGGGATCAAGAGAACCAAGGGGACTGGTTGGGGGCCTGACTTCTGAATGAACAAGGTTAGGTCAAATGCTCTAACTCCATCATGCTCAAATCCTCATCTTCGACTCCATGGGCAAGGAATTTGTATTTCTGCAAAAGTCTATCCTTGTTTTGATTTTCTGTGGTGCTAGCTTACAACACAAAGGCTCATTCAAGAAAAGTGCTCTTGCAGAAGCATAATTCATCAAAGTCATTTGGACTGATTTTTATAACCAGTAATGAGCTGCCAAGTGGGGGTGCCATGACAGAGACCACCCTCAAGGCCAATCACAATATTGAAATCACTGCAGCAAGAGTCACCAACTCATATTGTCTTCTCCCGAGCTTGAGATTTTTATTGTTCTGCTGACCTTGCTGATAAGATCTGTACAAATTTATTCACGCACTTGTGCTGTCTAGTCCTCAAATTCCCAGACTGTTTCTGTTACTGTGAATGAGGAAGAGTTTGGCTTATCTTAAATTTCCTTGATCTTAAAGATGTCAGAAAAGATGCCTGGGATTTCCTTTGATGTCAGACAGCATGGTGGCATCAATATAATGGAATAGTGAGAGAACTGATGTGAACATCCCTGTAAACTGTCTAAATTTCAGGTCTCCACATAGATTTTGCTATGAAACTGTCTGGGTATGGCATGTTAGGCACGAACTTAGCCTTAGGCACTACTATGCTAAGTCAGACTCTATTATTAATATTAGGAGAGAATAGATGGAGACACCTCAGGTGTAATTTGCGTAATTTTCAGCCAGTGTTGTCCCCCTTCTCTGTGAAATTCAGGCTCTTCCAAAGTGTGCTTAGATTGCAGACCTGTAATTGTAAGGGGACAGCTGGTGCAAAGGGACTACTGAATGTCCTTCAGGGCATGAGCTTGGTGGCCCTGGAGGGGCTGGCAGGCTGGGGGCAAGGAGGGGTTCATGGAAGGGCTCTCAGACGCCTTGCTCCTCTAGTCCACCTTTTGCAGGTGGTTTCTGCATGAACCAAGGCTTTAGCAATTCTACTGCCTGTCTTTTTGTCCCCCTGATGACATTCAAACCTATTGCCCTAATGAGCTTTGTTTGGCAGAGGTTCTCAAAGATATTGAACACTCACAAGTCTCAGAAAAATGCGCAGTGAAGTAGAGGACAGACGTGACCGGCGCCCTCCCAGAGGGAGAGGCTATGGTGTGTGGGGGGATATGTGTGTGTGCACGTACACATGAGAGTAAGCCTGCACGTGTGTGTGCATGCGTACGTGTCTGTATGCCATGTTCCCTGGACATCAGAAATCCAGACAGAAGGACAGACAAGAGAGTGCTCATGAGTTTCAGTGCCCACAGAATGATTCCTTAGACTGTTGGTTTGTTTTTTTTTTAATCCATCCAGCTTCTGTTTCTTCCCTCTTCCTTCTCATTTTGACTACGTCATTTGTGGGAGAAAGGAGAACATGGAGGGTGGGGGCCGTGACTTGAATCTCTTGATGGACATGTTGCATTTCATGACGGTGGAAGAGATGAAGTGAATGAACCTTCTTGTTAGGTTCAAGGAGGCTGGAGGGCTACGATTCTTGGAAGGTCCATGCTTCCCGGCCATGGTTTGTCTCCCATACCAGGACAACATGTTCCACACGTCCCTCACCTGGGAGGTGCCTGGCAGTGTGGCTGTGCATTGCAGGCACTTTGGTCGAGGGTCACGAGATAGAGTGAATGATAGTGATGAAGGGTTTGTGAGAAAGGCCAACTTGTGTTTGGTGAGCACGGGAGCAGCACAGCTGCAGGAATGCACCCCCTTCCCTCATGGAGTAGTGTTAGCAGCTCCCAGTGACATCCAGAAAAGTCCAGTTAACAACTACTTTGAGGATTCTTTGGGGAAAAGAATTACCTATTATGAAGGAAGGAAGTTATATATATTTATATAATACATATGCCTATGTATATGTATGAATATGCATAGACAGGTACATGGATATATCCCTCTCCTCAGCTTTAGCCTCTGCTCCAAAGACAGATCGAACTCAAGGGAAATCTTCCTTTGGCTTTAGCTGACTTTGGAGCGATCTCTTTGTCTCGTGTCTTAGACTCTGAGCTCCTTTAGGTCTCGATCCTGCAAGTTGCTTTGTACTTTGATTCTGGGCCAGGAAAGCGCTGCTTAGCTTTGCGTTTATCCTTAAATATCTGTGCAGTTCTGTTCATTTTCTATGCGCAGGCACCAAGCTGGGTCACACAGGTTGAGATCAAGCCCGAGAGCAGGCAGAGTCTTTCCTGTGTTGGGCTGATACATAGCACATTATTATACACGCTATCAGGGACATACGGTAATAATGTATGTAAATTACAGGCATATCTCTCAGTCCCATCTCCTATCCCATTGCAGGAGAGAGAAGGAACCCAGTTAAGGCTTGTATATATCTGACAACGTGCAGCAAAACTTGGCTAGGAGCTGGATGGGGTTTTGGGGCATGCAAAGGCAGAATTGCAGAACTTCTGTGCGTATCCTAATGGGCTTCAGCACTTGCAAAATCCATCCATATACTACCTATCCTGATCTGCACCCAGGTCTCAGATACGATGGGTGTTAAGTCAAGAGCTTCTGCTCTGAGCTCCAGAGGTTTCTGGCTGAATTCCCAGTGTTGGCCAAGACTCAATCAACGTGAATAGTTGATTTGGTAGTTCTGCGGAACAGCACAATCTGTTGGCTAGGCTGTGCTACCGAGATTTGAGAAACTTGGGTTCAAAACCCTGCTTCAAATCAAGCAGAGGAAACTTATGAAGCTCATTTTCCCATACCATGGGTAAGTGCCCTAACCACCAAGTTGCTGACTATGAGTATAAAGGGGACATTGCGTCCTCTAACTTCACGTTGGGAATGGCACCTTAGGGGATGGGCACATGAACAAATTACCACGAGGTAAGTTAGGGTGTGAACTAATAAGATGCCAGTTTTTCTGTGGTAACTGCCCGTGTGAATGCTCTTACCCTGCAATGAATACAAGACGGTTCATATATACCAGGGGGTAAGAACGTTCACATGGGTGTTCACATGGCTCACACCCTGGTTTGACTCCCAGTAACTTGGGTCTGTGCCTCTAACCTCAGTACCCTTGAGAATCCATCCTGAAAAAAAAAAAAAAAAAAAATCAAACTCTTCTGTTTTACAAACCCCCCAAATCTGCCATTTCTGCATTTCCAGTTATAATTATTTCAGTGCATTTTTGGTATGCCAGAAATGACTTGCTGAGCTTGACTCCACTGCACTGTTTTGGCAGAGAACAGTCCCACTTGAGGTCCTCGTGGCCAGCTTTAGCCAACATGGGCAGATAGTCTACTGGCGCCTCACGAGCTTTGCCTGCCTCGTAGTCAGAGACCTTCTGGGCACTGACATAATGTTAATATTGCCCATAAAATTAATATTGCCATTTCTCACAGCCAGGCCCTGAGCCCTGAAGAGGTTTAAATATGTGGCGATACGATGCTAGGCACATAAAACACTGTTTAGCCATTGGAGAAAAGGTGGTGCGGCTGTGAGATGGGCAGTGCTTGCAGGTTGCCTTCAGGTCACTGGGTGCTCAGCGCTTTTTCATGCACTTCCCATAGGAAGGGAAATGGCCACAAAGGAAGGCAGCAGCTCTGAAGAGAAGACCTTGATTTCATTTCTTGGCACACTGGTCTGGGAGGCTTCCAGGGTTGCAGAGATAGACACCTTTGCCTAGGAGCAGGCTGAGCATAACTGTGCATGAGCCCAAGAACATGGAAAAATACCTTTAAAATGTTCCAGGAATTTGACTCAATGTTCCAGTCAAAAAAACCCCGCTTGCTTATGGGGTGGGACCTTGTCTCATGATGATCCCAAAGGCTGGCTGACTCAAGCTATCTTGAGGCACCTCCTTTCAGGTTAGATTGGGAAGATTCATTTCATCCTTGAGGAAGTGTTCCACCAACTTGGGACAACTGTGTTTTGAAAACGGGGCTTTCTCTGAAAGTTTGAGGGCACCTTCTGTTTCCAAGCATACCAGGAGTCGTATCTATACTCTGTTGGATGACAGCACACTCCTCTAACAGACCTCTGGATGGAATTTGCTCACTTAATTTTAGCCAAGTAATGCTTAACTATCTGAGCTAATGATCTTACCTCCCTCTAGAAAGATGGGCATCTTCTGAAGGAGATTCATCCTTCCTGAGATAGGTATCTTTTTAGTGGATGTGATGAATCACTGTCTGGAGTTGCCTATCTTTCTCCATCCACTCTAGAAACAGCCTAAACACCTACCTTTTAGACAGCTAAAGCTGAGATGTATGACTTAGTGCCTGAACACCCAACAAATGCCATTGATGTGATGCCAGTTGGTGTCTGGAAGGTTTTTATCCCTATTTTAAGTGTGGCTGATGAGAAGCCTTAAGTGTTTTTCAGATGCTTGACCTTCCTTGCTGATTTTGCCTGGAGATAAGAGGTAAAGGACCCAAATCCTCTCTGATGCGAACAGCACAACTCTTCCAATTTAAACGCATAAACAAGCTGGAGTCCATACTGCTTTGAAGAGTTACTTCAGGAGAAAAGAAAAAGCTTGCCCTTAAAAAATGAAAACTGAATGGGAAGGCAGGTCTACTCCAAAGACCAAAAAAGCCCCAGAAAGAAAGGAAAATGACCTCCCTTCCCAGGGAAAGTGATTTTTTTTTTTATTCTGTCCTGAGGTAGAGGCAGAACGTGCCAGTTTTTAGCTTTGGGGTGAAAAACAGGATCTCAATCAGGCCAAAAAATTAACAAGGTTCGTGAGGATTTTCCAATAGAATTTTTCAAGGCGTTATTTACAGAGATATTACAAATATTCAGGATTGTCACAGTTAATGACAATAAGTATTTGGGGGCTTTTACTTCTGGTCTTAAAGGGACATCTGATTATTGAAGACCAAGAATAAGATTCATGCAAGGAAACAATGTTCCACAAATGCCCTGTGCAAGATATTTATATTTTCTTCCGGATCAGCTCCTTCTGGCCACTCTAGGAAAGGGTTGCTGGCCTCAGGTCTGCTAATTCACATTTTTCTGTAGGACTGGAGCATTGTTACCAGCCCAGTGTGCAAAGAGCTAATCCATTTACGGCTGCAATGGGGACACCAAGACCTTTGTAGAGAAAATAGAAGCAATTTTTCATGACTGCACCCTTCAGAGGGCAAGTGATGGTTTGTGACTGGCCAACGGCTCAGTATAACTTTGATAACATTTAGGAGAAATATTAAGCTGAGTGTGTGCTAACCATGCTGACAGGTGATTTTAAAATCTCTCCCTCTGAACTCGCTGCTGGATTTTGTGTGTGTGTGTATGTGGCTCACGAGGAGGGTAGGAATCATCTTAGCAAGCTTCTGCCATCTAAAAAAGCCATCTAAAAATTAAACATCTAGTTTACAGCTTTCATGTAAGCTCCTTTTGTAGGGACTAGCTCCCGCAGAAGGCCATTCAGCCCACCTACCCTACACACCTATCTTAGGACAGAGCAACTTGCTCTTCTGGGGCCCTGATCTCTCTGTTATGAGGACAGAGGGGACCTAGGTGATATCATTAACTGGAATCCTAGCTTTTACATGGCTGTAGAGAGATGAGATGGACTCTATTCCAGGTGACCAGCTTTGGCGTGAGCATTGGTTTCTGCCATGGGCATGCGTGAGAATTCAGTCCGGGTGAATGAAGAGCTTTTTGCAGATCTGTTGAAGTCCTGCAGCCTCGAGAACCTGATTAAAGATGAAATGGTGTGAACTGGCACAGCTCTATAGCCTAGAGGATGAGGACCGCAGCTGACAAATATCCCACCAACGGTATTACAGTGCAGAGATGAAATATGAGGTCATTGTGGCTGAGGAAGCTACGGAAGCTGCTTGCACAGTGTTATGGCTTGAGAAGTTTACTAGTACCTACACGTCTTTTCAAAGTCTAATTGTGCTAACGCTATAGCAACCCTGACTCCAGGGAAGCTTTTAACCAAGCTATGAATCTCTGGAAGCTTCCTTCTCGCTTTGCTTCAAACCTCTATAGTGAGAAAGTCTCCGGACTGGTTTCATAAGCACAAACCTCGGCATTTCATTAGGCTTTTTGTGGATGTGTGCTCAGATGAGGCAACCTGGAAACGGGGAGATTTCCTCTGAATATCCTGAGCAAATGAGAGATGTCATTGCAACTAACATGGCTTTGCAAAGTATGGGTCTGGTCCCCACCGACCTTCAAAGTCCCATAGCAATTTTTTTTTATGATTATTATCCCATTCTTACCGTTATGGCAAAAGTGATAACAACTAAATTTGTAAATAAATGTGAAGTTTCAGCTTTGCAAAATTGGAACAAAATTGACCTCATTTTCCTCTAATTGAAACATTCGCCTATTTTCCTGTAACTCCACAATGTCTCAACACTTTTCCCTTCACTTTCCTGCTCTTTGCATTGTGTTTCACCTCGTGTTTAAGAAACTCTTTAATTTGACGGTACAGTGCAATCCACACCTATGCATTATTTAGGAAGTCGGAGTTAATGGTGGGAGTACCAAGCTCAGCTCTTTAGCATAACACTTGTCCGTGTTTCCAGGGCTTTCTCATAAATACTGAGAGCTTGGTCCCAGAGGTGGCTGGGGACCCCTGCAGTCCTGGAAAGGTTTAATTGCAAAATTCTCCATGTGCGATAGATTCAGTTAAGACAGAATTAGCCCCGTTGGACATTTTTATAAGCAGACATCTCCATGTATATGTCTCAGTCTGTGAACTGGGTCCCACCCTGAGAAACTTCAGCATTAGGTGACTGATATTTCGACCCATTTGAAAGTGGTTCTGGGATGTAAGGCTCTACGGGCTCATTCCTTAAGACGACAGTGAGGAATTCACCGCAATTTCCCCTACTACTCATCCAAACAACTTCTGTTGGACTGAAATGCATTTTTCGGAAGAGCTTTCAGTTGTGATTCTGAAGCTGTCAAGTGGGAGGGAGAACCCCTCCTTTCTCTTGATGGACTTGGGCGGTTGGGGATTCATCAACTTCACCCTGCTTCAGGTCTACCTCTGAGCTGACTTCGGTTGGTTTTAGTGAACCGTCGGTGGTTCCCATTTCATTGCAAGACTGAAAAAAACCCTCATATAATCCAAGTATCTGTTTGGGAGTTTGTCTCCTGCTAAGTTGTTTCAGGAGTGCCATATGGACCATCGGAGGTTCGGGAAACAAACGTTTCTCTGTTCTGTCCTGGGCTTGGTAAGGTTAGCAGGTCTCCCTTTACATTGAGATTGCTGCCGAACATGTCTATCTTCTACCTGGGCACCAGGCAACATAGACGGGATGAGGGGAAAAAGTAATGATCAGCGTCTGTCTCGAAAGATGTCTCTTCTGACAGCAAAGAGGTTGTGTTTCTGACTTAAGGCTAGCTGGACTGTCGTGGTACCTATGACTAAGGACCTTTGGTGACCTTTATTTGTTGTTTCCTGGCTCAGGAGCAAGAGTACTATTAAGTTATTTATAACTTAGTGTATTTGTAAGAAATAAATGCATTTTACTGTTTCCTATTCAGCACAGCTCTGTTACAAGGGGTGCTGGCTGCCTCTAGTGAAAAGATTCCAGAATGTAGTGTTTTTTAGTGTTACCACTGTTAGCTACCCCATTTGTGCAAAATGGAAGTTTTCAGACGAATAGGGACTGACACCCACCACGTCGTAGCACCTCTCAGCAGAGAGAGGTATCGGTGTGACTGCTCCCTCTCCTTTAATACAACTTTTAGCCGATTTTGTACTGCCCGAGGCTTTAGCAGAAATTAGAATCCAGGTCTAAGGGCTTGGCTGCCTGTGGAAGTTATAGCAAATTAAACTCATGATCGAGTTTCTTGCGGTGCAACAAGTTACCACACATCAGCTGACCCTTGGTAACTGTCTGTGTGCTCACCGCTAGCCTGCAGCAAGCGCGGTAATTAGACTTTGCTTACCCACAATAAAAAAGGGTTAATTTAAATCACATTGGCTGTAGGCTAGGAATCCACACACGTAGGATTGCTGTGGGTCAACTGGCACGTCGTAATTTGAGCTCCGCTTGCTTGACCATCAGATTGAGCTCAAAGTGGAGATCTGGATTTATCGTGCAATGGTGTCTGTGTATGGATTCCTTCAGGACGTGCTTTAGGACGTCTGTGTTCAGACATCTGCAACAGAGACATCTTTTTCTGTCTCCTTTACAGTTGATAAAGAGGAGAAATGGATGATTATAGTGAGACATTTTTCTCACCCTAAAGAGGTTAAAAAAAATTACATTAAAACACATTGAACTGCGGCCTAAAATAGCAAATTTCTCTTAAATGCTGAAAACAAAATGCGGATGACTTGCTCAGATGTAGACCTTTACATTGCAGATGTCATCAGCTGGACAAATGAATCTCACCTCCCAGTGTACGCCGAGGGGTCAATCTTCTTGCAGGCCATAAGGGTCTAGTGCCATCCGAGGGACCTCCACCTGCCCCTCCAAAAGGACTCCAGTCTCCCAAAGGTCCCGTGACCTACCTGCCAATCCCACAAGCATATCTCAGAAACTATGCCCTAAATGTGAAGTGATTTGCCCCCCTTTCAAAGGAGGAGTTACTTTTGAGAGATTCCAATGTCGATTATTCAAATGAACCTATGGTTGACTATGTGTATTTCAGGGTTTGTAAGGCATAGGTAGCACTTAATATATTTACAGTCGAGGTTGCTATGCGATGATGTCTCATGTAGGTAAATCATTAGTGATTTCTATATGTGTTCTATAGGTGTCCATGATGACTCAGAGAACTGGAGATTCTCTGCAGCATGCAACTCCTGCCTTCACATGAGCCAACATAATAGAATTAGTCCAATTCCAAGGTAGCTGGGAACCTGAGCCCACAAGAGATAACACAGAGGCTGAGAGTTGAAGAAACAATGACCTGACCAAGCAATTTTTTTAAAAATAAAAATCGGTACCTTAGGTAGCCTGTACAATGCTGCAAATCTCCTTTCCCTAACACAGATGGCCTTTTCTGTAATGCACAATGTTGTGATTCCTTATTTCTGGTGCAATCTAAGCAAAGTATAAAAAGGAGGACTTTAGTCCTCTGCTGCACATAGTGAATTTTCAAACTGAACAGTAATAGTCCTCACTGAGACTTTGATAGTTTTGGCTAAACTTAGGTGTCGAAAGCCATTTGAGATTTCCCTGGAGTCCGTGTGCTGCTCCAGAAGGGTACAGGTCTCCCATAGGACTCATGTCATACCTGCAGGACTTGTGTAGGTATCTCATATAGGGTCTATATTTAGGCAATTAAATTGATTTCTGAGCTTCGGATTGACTAATTTTAATTTGGCTTCCTACAATACAGATGTCAATGCTGAGCTAGTTATCCGAGTCCTGCTGCAGTCAGTGGACACTTAAGGTTCAATATAGTTCTGTATGCAGAAGCGTGTGGTACCGTTTGGGATGCTTTATGTCATCTGAGGTATCCACGTGCTTTAGAAAGGCAGGCTGGAGCCAGGTGGATACTGTAAAGCACCTTAGATGGTACTCAACACACCTGTGCTTAAGTGATTGAATTCCACCCTGAGAAATCAACATGTGATAAACTAAGGAAAGGAAAAATCAAGATAATTTCAAGCAGGCACATACAATTTCTCCCAAAGAGCAGCTGTTAGCAGGCTTGCTTCAGAATGCCTGTTTCCCAACTAAAAGTGGTTTTATGTAAAATAACGTTACCTAAATTATGTGCAGCAATGAACATTTATCCTGGTAATGGGAATGAGAGGTCTGCTAGCCTGGGCCATGGAGCTCTTAACTATAACAGAACATACTGGGAGTCATTGGTCATGTAGTCAGTGGGATGAAGAAAAGAATTAACCATCCTCCTGTGTTTTGGTTCAGTTCATTTGGATCATGTTTAGCCTATGTTCAGGGAAGTGGAATTTCACTTTGCCAGTGGATGTGTGGAGATGAAGGAAGACCACAGTTTCCAGAAACTGGTGGTCTAGCACCAGTCAGCGATTTTAAATTGACTTTAAATACTTTTCACTTTCAAGAGTAATCCAGTACCACAGATATAGATCTGTGTCTGATTACTGTTGAAGTAGAAAATGAAGATGTTAGTCTTACCTAGAAGGTTAGGTTGTGGTGTTGCACAGGATAATCTTGAATTTACTGCCACGGCAGCTGCACTAAAGTTAAAGGCAGGTGGGTTCTCAAAGCATTTAACTTCCTTTGTGATAAAAAAAGGCATCACCTTCAGACGACTGATTGCAATCCAGTTGCTGTGGCTCAACGTGTAATCAGCCATCAGCAGCACCGCAACACCTATGCATGACCTCAATTTAATCTAATGTCAAGGTGAAAGGAAGAGACTTAAGCCCGGATGTCTCCTAGTTGGTGTAGGCTAAGAGCACTCGCATGGACAGTTGCAGCAGCTCCGCTGGCAGGCAGGAACTTGTCAATTACTTGATCTCATTCATTCTGTGCCAATACCTTGCTTCTCGTCACCTTGGTGAGTAAACAGAGGGAGGCAGAGCCCCTACCTGCACATTTATGAAAAGCGTTGCCATGTCAACGTGCACAACTTCACATGGATAGACGTGAGCAGATCAGGTATGCACAGGCATGCACTCTTCAGCCTAAGTGCGAAATGCAAGGTGACGGGAAAGAAGAACCCACATAATCCAATGCACTGAGCCCTTGAATTGAGTTGATATGATGATATGGCTCCAGCGTGAGTGCACCTGGACTACTGTATTTCATCCCATGCTCATGCCAGGAAGATGTTGACAAACTGGAGGGAAGAGCCAGAGGGCTGGAAGGACTGATGCTGATGAGCAAAGATTAGCAAGTACTAATCCCGGCCAAATAATGATATGATAATAGCTCTCAAACGTTTGTCAGGTGTATATAGTAAAGGAAAGCAAGGAAGAACCATTCCACAGGGTACCAGTGGGCATAGCTAGAAGAAGAAAGGGGGATACCAGTTAGGTATCAGGGAAAGCAACTTGTCTGATATTCTAGAATGTCAGAATGTAGAATAGTGTTTTTTAAAGGTGGAAGTACTATCATTTGACTTATTCAACAAGATCCCAGGCAAGACCACAGGGAATTTGTGATGGAGGTTTCTATTTTACAAAGAGGCTGGGTGGAAGGAAGGTAAATCAGTATTTCTTTTGATGGAATTCAGTGAGGGCTTATCTTCAACTGGTATGAATCGCTATAGTTCCCCTGACTTTGGCAGAACTGTTGCAGATATCCAAAGACATAGAAGAGGCTCGTGACGAGCTGGAATTCAGGATATGATAGTATGGACTCCCTAGGCATTAACCTGTGTACTCAGCCTGAGGACTTGGACATTCACTTATTTAGATATAAAATGAAGAAATTGCCAATTTGTGGCTTTGTGCACCAAGTATAATAAAGTGTGTAAACTCATAATTTCCCATTGACTTCAATAATTTGCCTTGTGTGCCTTCACAATGTTAATCATGAAATATAACTTCTAGCCCAATAAGTAACTGTATTCCACAGGCAGGCTTTTTTACTCACTTAGGTTACAATAACTCAGATGTGGTAGGTTGAATTGCCTCTTGAAAGTGCTTTTCCTTCAAACAAATGTAGTAGGAACTGGATAGGTAGGTGAGAGTAGACGTCTATATTTTGGATGGTTAATGTTAGGTGAGATGGGTCCTACCTGAGTCACAAATGAGCATTTGAGAAGCTCCGGAGTGTATGAGATGTATGTATGTTTTAGGGATGTGGTTTAGTGGTGGGCTTGTCAATGTTAAGTTAATGATTGGACCAGATAATCTTACAGGTCTTTTCCAATCTAGGAGATTTTGTGATTCTATGTAAGAGAACAGATAATAAATTATCAGAGACCCTACGCTAAGGTCAAAGCTTTACTTAAGATTTTCATAAGTGAAGATGAAGTGGAGTGATTTCCTGCTGCTTGCTAGAGTAGGACCTAGATATTCCCCTCCTTTGGACACACCTTCAGTGTGAGATGGTCATTTTCTCAATTCCCAGTGGTACAGAGTGTGTAAGGGCTGTACCTATAGCAGATGGAAACAGACTTTCAGGATCGTCACTATGTAAGCACTGTGCCACTTCCCTCTTTAGCACCTTGCTGGAAAGTTGAGCAACCAGCACGCTCATGCAATCAAAGAGTTGGTGCTAAAGAAGAGAATCCTCACAGGACATGTAAAATGGCTGAAGGAATGCATATATATGGAGCAAAAAGTCAGAGTTTAGTGACTGACTTGAAAAGATACTGATAGAATAAGGGAATACGTAACTTGCAAACTCATCTTGTGCTGAAGTTCCTGTATCCCATTAGCTCTGCAGTTGCCATCAATGCTTAGATCACTGTGCAAATGCACAGGTATGCAGCTGGTAGGATGGAGGAAGGGTTTTGTCGTCACAGTCGAAGTGGGATAAGTATCTTTACAGGCAGACTGGCTGCTAAATGCCTTTAAGGACCTGAATCCTAGTATTGTGACAGTCCAGGAGTGCTTCTGTTTGACACCAGCTGAGGATCTGTCTTCCCTCAGAGCTGATAGAGATCACTGGATTTCAGCAGTGTTGTCATGTTACATTATGTACTGCTCCAAAATGCCTTGGGATGAGATTTATACAGAAAGCTGCAGAGGACAGAGTCTGGATGAATTATGTCTGCAGTGAGTTCCTTCCAGCCGAGACAAGCTCGGGAGCAGAATCTCACACTTATCCAGCTGGCGGCCAAATGCACGAGCAGATCCTCCCCACCCCTTCTCCCAGCATTGGCTGAACTTCATGGCTCATGTGCACATTGCACAGAGACCCTCACGGTCCTTAGGCAGTAACTCTATTAGGTGAGTCAAAAATGGAGCCTCCACCCCGTTGGCCGAGCTGTGCTGAACTTGTCTCAGCTGGAAGTCACTGTTTGCATATTTTTACCATAGCTACTGAAATACGATTGATTCCAGGCTGAGGCGTGACATGCAGGTTCCTAGCTCATATAAGCAAATTTGCCTAGTGAATTTGGATTGCCTCCCAGTTGCTGAATTATCCAAGATATATATATATATATATATATATATATATAATTTCTTCACTTTCATGATGTTGTGTTCCAGGATCTGGGGTGTACCAGCACCCAAGATCTCAGACACCCAACATTTGGGTCTGAAGTAATCCTTCTGCTCAGTATTGGCCCATCAATCCAATCTAACCGACCTAATGCCTCCTCTCACAGCCCAAGGTAGAGATTGTGTTAGGCACATGGCAGGAATTCTACCATGCAACAGCATTCCCCAGATTCCTGGGTCATTAAACAACTCCGAGAAGCTCCAAGGTTATTATCAATTATGCTAGTATCTCGATTAGCCCCTGCTCTGTCACCTTATCAGTTAACAGAGTCATAAAGTTGGCCTTTGTGATTCTTATCTCCCCACTTTGATCAAATCCCCGGATCGTGATTGTGCGCTAAGTTGATCTTGTCTGCACTGTAAGGGTACCCAAGAGCAGTTAGCTGGCAGAAGCTATACATGGGACTCAGGGTGTAAAAAGATGACTGAGAGCCTGCTTTATTTTATCCAAAGCCCTAGTCAAGCTCTGAAGTCAGCTGTTGCCAGGAAATACTGCTTTCACTCAAAACAAATTGAAGCGATGCGCATAGAATAGAGGGAACATGCAAAATGCCTTTCATTTACCATTCTTCAGGAGTTGAGCTCCTGGGTCAGATGAGGACAGTCTGTTCTGGTCTTGTTTCTCCTGGGACAGTGTATGTGACAATTGTGGCCACCTGAATCCAGGTTTCTTTCCAAGGGACAGATTGGCCACATGATTCCTTCCCTGTCTCTGCGAAAAAGAGAATAGCAGAAAAAGCAAGCTAAAGATCAACATTCTCAAAAATTAGGGTGTTTGACTTGACTGCCTCAATGCTTTCTTCTCCTGTAACCTTTAAAATAAATAGAAACAGAAGCTCCCAACTGGTTTTGAAGGGGAGCTGATCTAAGACGACACTAAAAGTATGCAGGTCACGTGCAACAGTGCTTAAGGAGAGTTAAAGTGAATATGAGAGCTCAGGACTCTTATGTGCGTCGTATTTGTGTGATTGTCTTGAAGTTCAATGTCTGGTCAGGACTTTTGCCTTCAGCTCTACGAGTACCAGATCTCAGACAACCGCGGGCTGTTTCTTCTCTGGGTTCATCTGAGCTTCCTATCTACTCGTGCTTTGCAGGCTGAATTTGGCCTGTTGGGCATCATGCAACAAGATGCTGTAATAGAAAGAATGGGTGCAAACATGTCAGTTAAAATATCCTTTGTGCAAAGACACAAACATTCCATCTTGGTATTCTCATTTCCTAACTCAGACTACTGTATCATGCTTCTGTTTGGGCTCCCTTTAGCCAGCTTCAACCAGCTGCGGAGGCAGAGGTTTCCTCGAGGTCTCTTTATGGGAGATCTCTGCTCAGCAGTAGTCTTTGGACTACATGGATGAGGCTATGGATGAAGCCTTCCATCTAATAGAAGTGCATGATGTTGCCACTTTTGTCTATGACTTCTAAAGCATCCCCATAGATCTTTGCTGACTTAGTAACTGATATGAAGAAATAGTACCCTCAGTAAATAAATTTTGAATTAAATCCATAAATGGATGATTATGCGAACCTGCCTGGACGTGATCCTGTGCAACTTGCTCTAGGTGAACCTGCTTTAGCAGTGGGGTTGGACTAGATGATCTCTAGAGGTCCCTTCCAACCCCTACCAGTCTGTGATTTTGTGATTATGGTTGGTAGAGCTGAACATAGATTTATTGGAAGTTTTACCTGAAAGGGTTTTTGTGGTTTGTTGTTTTTGTTGTTGTTGATTATTTCTTTTTTTTTAACATTTGAAGATTTCATGCTTTTAAATGCTGAAAGTCTTCATTTAAATAACAACAGCAATTTCTTCAGGGTAGAATCAAATGGTACAGCATCTAACACAGGAAAACCTGGGTCATGCATGAGATTACTCACCATTATTGCATTAAATCTAATCCTTATGAAAACTTTGGTTCAGCCAAACACTTAACCACATGTTTAAGCACCTGGGACATCCTGTCCTTACATACTTGCTTAAGTATTGATCCATAGCTCGGCTGGGGCATTGGGTAAATCAGGAACAAATGTGATTGACCTAGGAGTGAGAGAAGGCAATTTCCATCTTCCCATTATCTGCCCTATCTAAATAAAGTGGGTTGAAAGGTTGAAAACAAAAATCCACCTGTTATCAGACAAGACTTTACTGGAACCGCAGAAGACAACTGCTTTTGGTGCTGCTCCGAAGACTGCAAGGAGAAAATTTTATGGATGAGGTGGGGGGGATTCCCACACAGAAATAGGCTCCCCCACCCAAAATGGGGTTCACAGGTGCTACAGTGACTTGGAAGTCAGGTTTGCGTACTCTTTCATACTTACTGTTAAACAGCTGGTTATAGGAAGACCCATGGTGTGCATCTTTGCAGCCCTTCTAGAAGAAAATACATTCGGTGATCCACCAGCTACTTTCTGTTCCTGTGTTCCTGTGGTTGGCATGAGACTCAGTTTACCACTGCAATGTGGCTCGTTTATTAATTATCCGTCGTCTAAGTGTTAGTGGCCTTTGTCTCTAATTCCCTAAATACATGGGTATTTTCATGAATGTGGATGGTAATATTATTCCCACTTTGCAGATGGGAAATTGAGGCAAACCAAACTGCCTGATTTGCCTCAAGTCCACAGGGGATCTTTTGTGCAATGAGGTATTGAACCCACAGTCCTCTACCCATGCCTTAAAAACTACGCCATCTTCTCTCCTAATTAAAGTTAGTCACTGATATAATTGATCCATGTGCACACTGGAAGGAGTATTATCTCAAATCTAACGTCAGCGCCATTAAGGACAAGTTCATAAATCACCTAATCTCTTGTTGTTGAAGGTTCTCCATCTCAAACAAGAGGGCTGTGACGTTTCGTTAGTCAGTCCTTGTGAAGTTCCTATCTGTGCTCAATCCAGAGTTGTGAGTCTGAAATTATCATTCTTAAGGTAAAACAAAAAAACTGGGGAAAATCTGCTGCAGTCCTGATTGGCAGTGTTTGATGATTAAAAACATGATTCATCCAAAAACAACCCACGCCTTTCAGTCTGTTCCCAGAGCCCTGGCGCCAACCGAATTCTGGGTACCGAAGAGACATTTCTGTCCTGTCACAGCAAGCAGCATAGAAATTGCAGCAAGGCCGTTCCTTTTCTTCTGCTAGCACTGGGTGTCTTTCACAATAAGGACCCAAACTGAGTAGAGTATCACTTACAGGGAGAGTCCTGGGCGCAAAAGCCTTTCTTGAGCAGGATGCTGCAGGACAATGGAATGAAAGGGCCACAACTGAGATGTTTCCAAACAGCGGTTTTAGTTTAGGACCTTTGCTGATAAGTGATTAGATGCTCTAAACACAAAAAAGGTGGTGCTAAAAGGATCAACAAGGAAAGTCAGTGCTGAGTGGGAGCAATTTGCCGGTGAGAATCAACATCCTTATTCCTGTAAGGCTGGAGAAGGCTGGTAATTTCAAGGCATAAATCCCTTTGAGGCTTGCCACATCCTGGTTTCAGCTAGCCCTGGGACGGGTTAAAAGCAGGAGGGGCAGCATTGTAAAGCCATGATCTTATCCAACTCTCATCCAACTAGCTATTTATATGGTTGTAGATATATTACATCCCATTGTCTAAGGCAGATCTTGCTACTCAGCCCTTTGAGGGCTTGTGGTGAATGCTCCTCTGATCAGAGAATTTTATAGCACTTGGTGATAGGGGACTTTATGGCCTGAAGCCATGGACCGTCTTGGGCCTGATCGTGTCAGATTCCTTACCTAAAACAATAAGGCTGAGTCACTACTTGGGTGGGAAGCCTTCAAGGAAAGCTGAGTCCGATTCTGTCTCTTCAGGACCATTATGACCATGACATCTGAGAGCTACACCTGGTCACTCCTTTGTCAGGCCTAATAACTTGTGTTTGAGCTCGAGCATTTAGAAAGCTGTTCATGGTGGCACTTCCTAAAATTCCTGTAGTTCTCAGTCAGGCCTCTAGTCTTAGACCTTAAAGGAATTTATCGGTGGCATCGGAGCTCAAGAAAGTAATGAATAACTCAGGTCAAAACTGTAGTGCTCTCTGAGTCACCAGAAAGAAGCTTTGGTAATATTCAAAGCATCTCCTGTGTGGGACGCTTCAATCCTGTCACTGCTTTCTTCGTTGTCTGTAAAAGGAGGAATTCTGTAGCCGCTGTGGACTGCAGATGGTATGAATCAGTTGGTCCTCTCAAACTTAGATGTCTTTCTGCTTCTCTGGGCCTTCTCCAGCTTTTCAGTACATCTGGCTGTGGTATTTTTGTAGTGTCCTCACCAGTGCTGTGTGCAGAGGTTATGCTTTCCTAGCCAGCCCTGTTGTGCTCAATATTCACACCACGGGGGTCAGTCCCCAAATCCCTGCGTCGTCTTGGAGCCTCAACATGGATTACGTCGCTCCTGCAAGCCTGACTTGGCATCTGGGGCTTGCAGAAGTGGCTTTAGGTGAACACATCCCGATCCCTCACTTTGTGCTGCTGTCCTGTCCATATCCTTCACTCTCACTCCCCTGGTGCTTCAGTATCCTACAGACTTTTTCAATAATGATGTGACAGAGGGGTTTTTTGGACCATTGGTAAGAAAGTTAAATAGGAACGAAATGGTTTCAGAGAGTTTCAGTTAGAAACAGCCCCATCTGATGATGATTACCTAGCAGAAGGACACCTGAGAGCTGTCAGCTGTGCATCTATTTATTGTGTACTATAATGATCCTATATATTACCACTTTGAATTCTATATTCACTCTTTATATCCTGACAAGAACGCTATACCAACAGAATTACTTTTATCACCTATGTTTAACAATCTCATTCAAAAATTGCATGAAATTAATTTTCCATATAACTGTGGTTACTACTACTAATTATATTACTACTCTTTCATTCTCTATGGGTTCAGTCTTGTATCATCCATTTCCCTTTTGGGCCAGATAACAGATTTACAGTTATCCATTTGCTCTTTAACAACACAGTAGATTCCTAACCTATTTGGCATTCTCTTGTTTTCCATCATCACTTCGAGATTTATTACAAATGTTAGCAGCAGTTATCCAGAAATATCCTAGATTCCCTTCATTCTTTATCTCCTTGTTTATCTCCATATGGTTAATATATTATTAGAGACTGTAAAGGTATGTTTGTGTATGAGTGTGTGTGAATATCTCTGCATATTCTCTAACAATACATTAAAGAATTATTTATTGGTCATTCTCATGCTCTCAACACTACTAGTCATGGATTATTCACCGATGGCTTGAGCTTCCCTTATCGCTTATCTGCCTTATTTAGTCCTAATTTATATTCACTGTGTTCACAATTTCCGACTCATCTCACATTGCTCTTGAGTGTACGTAGAAATGGAGTGAGCCTGAGATTCATGGGCAGTGGTACGAGCTGATGGATGATTTTTAAACTCTCCCATGGGTTTTCACCTATATTGTCAATATTTTTGGTAAGAGAGAAGGTGTTCATTTAGGGAATTGCATCCACTTTACCCAAATTTCTCATGCCACTCCACCTGGACACTTTTCTCTTACCCTCCCTGACCTAGACTGTAGCTCAGTCCTCCTGTGTCACAGTCCAGGTAGAGACATTAATTCCTTTTTCCTGTATACAGACAGGAACCCTGTGCATTTTTTAACCATTTATGGGGAAAAAAAAAAAAAAACTTTCTAAAAAATTTAGACCCCTGACAGCCCATCTCAGTCACTCTGTTGTCATTTCACACCTCACCTTTCAAGATCCTTCCAATTATTTATTAATTGCAATACATTAGTGGTTGCCAGTTCCAAGGAAGTCGAAAGGCTCCTTGTCCTGAGCACCGTATGCACATGTAGCGAGAGACAGTCCCTGCCCTGAAGCGCTTCAAATCTAATCTAAAGAGACAGGAAAAAAGGTGGGTGAAATGAAGAATTATTAGTATGGCACGATGTTAGCAACTCCTTACCCCACATCCCTGGCAGCTTTCCAGTCCCGAAAAGGGACATAACTGTAGATATCTCTTCTCAAGGTAAGAGTAATGTAGGTTTTGTTTGGTTTTTTGTTTTTTTTTTTTGTTTTGTTTTGTTTTGTTTTGTTTGTTTGTTTGTGGTTTTTTTTTGTTTTTTGGTTTTTGTTTTTTTTTGTGGTGGAAATCTCTCCACCCTGATTTTGCCATAGAGGAAGGGGTTTTTTTCTGGGCATTTGATATACTTGGAGCAGAGCTCTAACAGCGAAGAGGCAATGGCAGCGATCAGACCTGTGCGCAGCTGCTAAAGGCTCTCCCACTGCTATGTCAAAAAAAAAAACCAAAAAACAAAAACAAACCCAAACCAAAAAAATCCGCATTTCTGCAGCTGGGAAATTGAAGGGAGCATTCCCCTTCTTCCTGCCGAGATTTGACATGTGTGGACACAGACAAGGAGCGGGGTTTGCTTAGGCAAGGCACCAGTGCTGACTCCTGCTATTCTGCTAACTGCTCTTCATTTTCTACTTGCTGCTGCCTCTCATCCTACCTCATTCCTGGCCCCTTTTCTCTGTTTCGTTCACCCCTTCATGTCCTGCCCGAATGCAGACAATGAGCTCCCTACAGCAGGAATCGGCTCCTTGACGTTTCTACGTCAACCTCTTAGCACAATGGGAGCCCTAATCTCAGACTCACGTTCAAGGCATAATAGTAATAATTATTGTTATTATCATTATAATAACAATGATGGAAAGATTTAGAGAAAGCAGAGAAAAAAAAAAATGTTGCTAACAGCAAGGGAAGATTATCCTGATCCTGGAAAGAGGTGTGTATCAGCAACTTTTATTCACAAGATGATAGTCGTCTTCTTCCAGTGTGGGATGATACCGGAGTCAGGGAGCTCCGGTAGCACTCTGTGATGGCGCATATACTTGGAGCTTTATGCATGGGGTGGTGAAGTTACAAAGAGGTGCAAGAAGTCATTTCCCTAAACGCAGGTGTACAGAAAGATGGGGAACGGACTGCAGGCATCCGTCCAGGTTCATCAGCAGAGGGTGGCCCAGACCTCATGCAGAGAGAGGTCAATGTTTGGCCACTTCGGGGCTACGTAGTACGGGGTTAACAGCCAACATGGGCATGTAGGGCTTTCTCGCTTCTCTCTTATTTCTTCTCAGCACACCAGATAAATAGCTCGAGGTGAAGGCCTGCACATTCTTTATGAAGCAAAACGTGCTGTCGGTGTAAGGAGGCGAATCTGTGGCCCGGGGCACCATGTGCAATGTAATGTGTCTCGAGTCCCTTGCACGGGCTTGTTTGAAATATGTGTCAATAACACCAGCAGCAGCAGCTTGCTGCTCAGAAAGTAAAAGGAGGTTAGCGTGGTGGGGAGCTGAGGGGATAGCAGCGTGGGGTGGAGGGGAGGTAGGTCCCCCATCCTCCCCCACGAGCCTCCTTAAGCAGTGCAAACCTTCCCCTCCTCCCCACCACCAACTCCCTCTTCGGTTGGTGAGATCACCCTCATTAAAGTGAATAACCAGCAGAAGCACTTCCAGGAGAGATCCAGCATATTTGCTTACAAACTCATTTTTCGGCAGAAGGAATAAATGATCTCTTGTAGGGACTGGGTGAAGTCTCTAATTATTATTTTTAAGGAAGTAAACCAAAACCAGAGTAAAAATTACAGGGTCCGACTGTCTTCCCCTTCTTGCTTCCTATTCTAGGCAGGATTCGGGTCTCACTGATCTCAGTGGAGTCCAGATTAGCACCTGCAAGGCACATGTCTGGAAAGCCATATTCCTTTCGCACAAGCCTCTGCTCCGTGGTCTACAATTGCCACCGCTGCCACAAGCGATTGGCTTCAGCAGCGCTAGCAGCTCTTACACACGCAGGTGGTTAGCCACCAGGGGGGAACTGGTAGATTCCCCAGTTCTGGATATCTTTGGATCAAGACTGGGTACCTTTCTGAAGGAGGTGATTCAGCTGAACAAAAGCTGCTGGGTTTGCTCTGGGTGAATCTAGTGTCTGAAATGCAATGGCCGGTGGTCTAGTGGAGATGAGCTAATGGGTGGCCTAGCTTGGAAAGTGTATACATTGATGAATCAATGATTACAACGCTGTTGAAGAGAAACTTGTAAGAAAGGAACTACTTTTTTCTTGCAGAATTTTGACAGAATTCCTAGACTTTCAGGATTGTCGCTCACCAGTTCCCCCGCCCCAGCGGAGGAAACCTGTCTCACAAGGAGGCAAGTGAAGGAAATGGTCCTGAATCTTTAGTTCAGAACTTCTTGTCTCAGTGAGGGTCTTCCTGTCCTGGTTTAGGCTGCTTTGAGAATTGCTGGGTTTGGGTCTCTGTTCCTGTATTTGTTACACTTCCCATGGAAGGAGTTCCTACCCCACTGCAACCCCCCTTCTCCTCTCAGCAACTCTCTCTGGAGCTCCCCCAGAACCAGGTCTTTGTTTGGCCACAAGATTTGGTACAGGTGGATACAAACCTTCTGTTTATCACCTGACCACATGATTCTGAGTTCAAGGTGGGATTCATCTCACTAAACACCTACAGTGTCAGTAATTCCCACCTGAAGTATAACTCTTTTATAAGCAGTGGAGTCCAACACATGACTTCACCTTGAGATGGATATCTAAACTAGGCCAAATTACTTGCATCTTAGTTGTAGACTTTTCTCTCCATTAGGCACATGGAAAACATAGGCTGGCTAGCTCAGGTCTATGCTGTAGCATTCTACAGGGTGGTGAGCTGAATCCCACCCAACTGAGCCATATCAAGATACCCAGTTCTGCCATAGATTCCTGGTGGTACCCAAGACACCCAAGTGGGGTTGGTAGCTACCACACAGGTCCTACTGAAGAAGACCTGTGCCCCTTTGGTGTGGCAGCTGGGAACCAGGTAGGATCTCCAAGCGTAGCTGGAAGGGTGTGAGATGCCCTTGTGCAGTCAACCAAAATGACCCTCCCATGTCTTGAAATACCTCCCCAGGTTTTAGAAATGTGACCCACCTGGTTCTAAACTTCTGATTTCCAAATATTATTAGGCAGTATTAGTAGGAAAAAAAGATGTAAGAAAGAGTTCCTTGAGGGCACTCGATGTTTCTGGTTGATGCTTGGGTGCACTAGAGCAGAGAAATTGTAAATCGTGCCTCCATAGACAAGGATGTGTCAATAGGTGTGTCTCTGCGTGGGTAGGAAGGGAAGGGAACAGAAGGCAGAAAACATCTGATGGTGGCATCAAGGGTAAACATGTTCTTGTGTTCATGGTGTTGTTTCCATTGCCATTTTCGGCTTTGCAGTTGGGACTGTTCCTTCCAAAGAAATCTTCCTCTTTGCCCTCCCAGTTGGTTATAAAAGGGCTAATGTCCTGCAGATGAAGTGTTTAGAAACCTTTAAAACCCTGACATCTTTGTGCTGTCAAATCTCCAGGTGTTCCTGCTTTGTGTAAAATAGCTGATCCCTTCTTATTCCTGCTAAGCTCTGAACCACAATGATAATTACATAGAATCACAGAATCAGAGAGTAGTTTGGGTTGGAAGGAACCTTTAAAGCTCACCTAGTCCAGCCCCCCTGCAATGAACAGGGATATCTTCAACTAGACCAGGTTGCTCAGAAGCCTGTCCAACCTGACCTTGAATGTTTCCAGGGATGGGGCAAAAACTGTGAAATTTATGAAACTGAGTTCCTTTAATTAATTAGTTGAGCATTGTAGTAAAACCCAGAGATGTGCAGGGCCTTTTAAGACACTAATTGTAACATCTGAATACCCCTTAATAAGCTGTTCCTGCAAAAAATCCTTGAAAACTGAACTTTCTCTTTTCCAGACAATATGGACAGTTGGAAATTTCTTTATTTATTAATCAAAAAAAGTTGCTAAAATTCTGAGTGGAGTGATTTGTTCAGTTAAACATTTCTGGCCAGTCAAAATATGTCCTGTAGATTTCTACTTTTCAATGTTCTAATACATGCAGGACTATAGCGAAAAATCATAATGCTAAAAGTTGTTTCGACGTGGAAAATAAGCTACAAACATTTCAGGCTTTTAAAGTGAAAAAGAAAAACTTAGCGGGTCAAACCCAGCAATGGCACCGGTTTAGTGTTCTTTATACCGCCTGTGCATCAGGGAAGAAAATTGCAAAAAAAAACACAAAAAGCTTTGGGAGGGCTCAGGCTTTTGAGAATTTCAGCACAATCGCATCCAGAGCTTAAGGTTTAGCTTCAGTGCTAATAGAAAAGAAATGCAAAGGAATATTCCTGCAGACTTTCTGTCTCTTTCCCTGCTATGATGGGTACCACTAGATGTTTAGGATCTACAGGTACAGAAAAGGCAAAAACTGGAGAGTGAGAGGTCTGGTTGACTGCTGCTGCAGCTCTTTGGTGAGACAGAGCTGCTTCTGTCGCGTGAATCAGAGCAGCTTGCTGGCAAGCAGCGAGCTCCTGCTGCGGAGGACTACATGGTCCCTGTGGCCACTCAGGTTCCTTAGACCCAAGCAAAGTCCACAGGTTCCACGGGAGATCCACGGGTCGATTTGATTTTCTCCGGTGCAGTTTCCTTCCCACAGCCTCCCGTTGTCACTGATCAGATCTCCTGTGAAACCTAATTATTAGCATTGCCTAATCCCCCAGGTACATCGGTGCATCAGTTCTGCAGGTAAACGAGGAGAAATCCAAGCTGGAAGGAATCCATCTGCTAAGCCGAGTGACCCTGCAGCTTTATTATTATTATTACGAAGAGGAGGGCTCGTCTCTGGTTTCTAAAGTAAACACAGGAGGTATCTTGGCAGAGGAACGTGCAGCAGAAAGCTGGGATTGCTTTCCCAAATTCTTGGCCGCTTCCCTCGCTGCATGTCAAAGCTGGTATCTTTGCCTAATAGTGATCACCCCTCCGCGAGCTGATCACTATCTGGCAGCCCGTCTGCGTTTCCCCAGCCACTTTCAGAAAGAAATCATTAAGGCTCCGATGCCGCGTAGAGAGGTCTGCAGGTGTGGCTCCTGCCTGCTGCCACCCTCCAAGAGTCCTCCTGCGGGAGGCTCTTTGCCCCCAGCACTGAGGGGTCTTTACTCTCACCAACCAGGGAAAACAAGCTCACTGCTATGGTTATTTGCTCTCCACCCGGCATCTCATTTCATCCTCCAAGTCAGAGATTTGGGTTAGTTTCTCCTCTTCCAAGGACAACTCACTAGCCACTTTCTTTCCTCCAAATGTTACCCCTCCAGCACGCTTCCTCTCTCTCACCCAAGTTTCTTCCCCGTTCATCAGCCTGACCACCACCAGCCTTTTTTCCAGCCAGGCACTGAGTCACTGATCGCACTGAGAAGTTACTAGGCTGGAGAACAGTTATGTTTTTCTGAGGAACATCAAGGCACCGCATCTGCTGAGTCACTTGGAGAAGCAGCTCTTCAACCCACGGCTCCTGGTGTGCAAGCACCAAACTCCGGCAAGTTTAGGGAGAGGAGCGTGGAGAAGAAAGCTTGGTCCTTCTCTGCATGGTCTGGTGATGCACACATGGTGCCGTAATTTTTCTGTTGTGGTGCAGGAAATCAAAGCGGGTCTGTTGCTTGGTTACTCAAAGCACTTGAAGAGCGTTTCACCCAAATCCCCTTTTTCTGACTAAGAGATCTGGAGACCCTTGGAGTGGGTGGCTCGTTGCTTAAGAGTCCACAGAAGATGGCTAAGAAAAGCAAGCTGGTTGTGAATATATTCACGTTGCATATAAGTAGAGGGCTTCTCATCTCAAAAGCAGATTATAAAACATTGACTTAATGCTAGGTGATTGCCACAGATATAAGAAGTTGAGGGGTTTTGCTTAGCAGCCCAAGAAAATTAAGCTGCCTTATGGCTGAAACATCCCTGCCTGTTCCATTCACACCAGAATAAATTTTGGGCTGAAGAAGACCCAATATATCTACTTCAGTAGACAGGAGATATCTGCAAGCAATGGTAAAAGTCAGTGCTGTAGAGCAAATTAAGTCTTTCTCTTCTTTCTCTCCATCAGGTTTTATTGCTGTTGTTAATTCTTTCTGTTGTGAGAGATGATCTTTGAGAGAGAACTTTTCTCTCTCTCTCAGTGTATACAAATGCCAGGACATACACTGGCATTTTTCCTGTACCTTTGAGCGACTCATCAGTCTGTACCTCCTTAATTTTACTGAGATCTAGCTGAAACATGTCAAGGAGCCATGAGGATTTTTCCCATGCAAAGTAGTTTCTTTGCAAAAAAAAAAAAAAAAAAAAAAAAAAATCCAGTTGTTCTGTTGCAGCAGAAATTGCTGTTTCATTTAAAAAAATAGTTTTATAAGCAGCAAAAAAAGTCTGAGGTTTCATCTCATGGCAGCCCTGCAAGAATTGAGCTCTAAATAAGAGCTGACTTCCCTTTAGTTTGGGGTATTGCTCATGGCCTTCCTCCATGTGGATTCTCTGTTGTCTAACAACAAGTCATCTTTTGCTGCAGCCCTTCCAAAACAGAGGAAAGGAGAAGTTAAGGAGGTCTCTGCCCTCTGCTCCTTTCCTTTTTTTCTAAAAAGAAAAATATAAACCTGAAAATCTTCAATGTGTTTGTGGAGGAAAGTTTTTCTTCCCTGACCATCTTTCATGTCCCTTTCCCACACATGTTTGGACCAAGATGCAGATAAATATTCTCCTTAGTCCTAAGTCCATCCTGTGTACAGAAATGGTCCTCAGAGAGGGTGTAAGATGGATTCATATCTTGTCAAAGGTTGATTCAGTATTGAGCAGTCTTTGAGCCTTTCAGAGGGATTGAATGAGATGAGTCTTGTGACATTTCAGACCAAAGAGCAGATTCTGTGATGAACGGATGATATGAAAGGAAGCGCAACCATAATTTATTGCAAAGTAATTAAATGGGATTTTGATGGATAGTGCAACTAGATGAAAAGGTCTTTCAAGTTTGGGATCTTTTTCTTTTTTTTTTTTTTTTTCCAGTTCAGTAGTTCAAAATCATAGAATCATAGACACGTTTGGGTTGGAAGGGACCTCAAAGATCATCGAGTTCCAACCCCTCAGCCATGGGCAGGGACACCTCCCACTAGACTGGGTTGCTCAAAGCCTGGTCTTTGGACCAGGAAGCATCTTTTACATGGTTGGATAATCAAACATTTAGCCAGAAATGATTTTTTTTTTTTTCCACAGAAATCAAAATATTTCAGTTAAGTTTTGAGATTCTGAGTATTTTAAGATAAGCATAAAAGATTTTTACACAAAGTAAAATTGTATGCAAAACAACCCTCCATAAAACTGTATTTTTACAATGGTCAGCAAAATTAAACATATTCTGAGCAATTGGCAAATGTGGCAAACTACATAGACATGAGAAAAACACGCGGAAGATTTTGGTGGGGGGAGCGTATGTGTATGTATTTTAATAGGAAATAGATTCATGTAAAAAAAAAGTGCCTAGTCCTAACTGTCAGTTTCAGTAAAGTAGACAGATAAACTATCGCGGGAATTTTTCTCAAATGATCGGGATTGGGACACGGTGGCAATAAGAAATGGCAAAATTCCTGATGCAACTGGAGCTGTGCTCTGGGTCTAAAAAGGAAACAGTCCCTCAGATTGCTCAATCAAAACCTCTAATTTGGTATCGATAATTAAAAAAAAAAAAAAAAAAGGCACACACAAGTGTAACAGAAATTTCCTTACTGTCTGTCTCGGTGCAATAAAAGCCCTTAAACATATGTTTAGTTTTAAATATGTGCTTAAGTCCCATTGATTACAGTGTTAACTCGAAGCACAGACTGAAGTGCTTTTCTAAATCAAGGCTTCCTACATTTTCCTTAACAGTATTTTATGACCAGAACAAAAAGTAGCTGAAGGATTCATTAGAGGGAGAAGGGAAAAGAAGAGAGAGAGAGAGAGAGAGAGAGAGTGCAAAAGGAAGGAAAAACAAAGAGGAGGAAACTTTATGGCTCCATAAACAGCTGTAAGCAATGTCTCTGGTCGGGTCAGACCGGTCTGAGTTGACAAGGCAGTGTCTCCAATTATATAGCATGCTGTAGCCTGTAAAAATGAAATCAATTTGTTATTTTTCTGGGAGAACATTATAGCGTGAGTTCACACATTTGGTGAGCCTGATGACTCAGTGAAAGCCAAAGAAGGAACTCGCAGACGTGTGTGCGCGCACAACTGAGTGAGGGTATGTGCGTGTGTTTAGCGTGACCGAATGCATATTCAAAATACATTCTTGGAGGAAAGGGCAAGAAATACAACTCACTTGCTGCATTAGAACAGCGGGCAGTGAAAATCCTGTTGTTCTTACAGGGTTACCTAAACACCACAATGACGGAGGTTTCCATCCATGGTTCTCATTTCAAAATTGGCTTCATCACTAAGGAGTTTCAGGATAAAATTCCCCCAAGCACTTAAGCACTTAAGCTATTTAGAAGTCCAAATCCAATCTTCGCAAGGATCTGAGGTCTTTGAGCCCAGTCCTCCAAGGTATTTAGCGCTGACATAGCCCAGAACAGACCTCAGTTCAGGGGGATGAGCATTAATGAGAGGTTTGAAACCACAATATGTAATTTCTATTGCTGATCATTTAAAAAAAGTTCAAGTTGGGATGCTCTGGGGGTGGGGGGGAACTGGGAGGGTTAAGACAAGCCACACTCCTAATTATTATTGAAATTCATATTAGGAGTCTAAATATCTTTGCATTTCGTTGCCTAATATGTTGCCTTCTTTCTTCCCTCCATTCCCCTAATTTAGCACACCTGACCCAGAAAATTTGATCTATTTTCATCCAAAACTTGATTCCAATGCCCAAGGTATAGAAGCGTTATACTGGGTAGAAAGAGGCGGGTTGTCTCTCGGGCCAGCCAGTCGTTGCGTCGCAAACACGCATATATGCATACTTTCCATTTGTCATGAAACCCTGATAGGGGTTAGGCTGGGAGAAGTCAGAAGAAAGGCAGCAAAGGTGTTTACATGAAACTTTAAATTACTCTTCTTTCATTTGCAAGTAACTGTTGTTCCTCATCCCAGGTAAATTTATCCATCAGCAATATCATTAGATGAGTTCATTATAACCACGAGATTTACAGCTCTCATAAACTGCCGTGTAGGTGGCAGATTAAAATGTTAAGGCTTATACATCTCTAATACCTTGTACTGCGATCCTGGCAAATCTTAGAAGATAAATGGTGCTGGATGGAGGCAGATCTCAGCAGGGAGACCTCCGGGGAGAAGCCCCAGACGCAGGATGTGGTATGGAAACAATATCGGGGTCACTGTGTCCTGGAGCCAGGCTTGAAAACGTGGTTTGAGGGGCCATTATTCTGCTGGATGGGTTGTTTTTCAGATGACATGTGTAACAGAGGCGTTAATTGCTTAAGGTAATTAAAGAGTTCCTGAGACTTTTTGCAAGGAACCAGGTTGTTAATACTCATATTCTCTCCTCTTCTATTCTGTTCTGTAGATCCTAAGGGAAGACAAAGTCAAAGAAATATCTCTTGCACTTAGAGTGGAAGGTGCTGAGTGTTGTGGTGTGTCGTAGTTCCTGTGGGAATTCACTGTCCTGGCCAAACCTCAACGCAGATAATTACACTCTACTTTTTTAGCATCCACTCAAAATTGCGATTGAGTATGTTATTTTCCAAATCCAGACCCAAACTACTATTGTCTATTATAAATAAGCTGCCATGGTCCGTGTTAGAGACAGCTGCCGTCTATCTCTCAGGAAAGACTTTCCTCGGTGTCCTCTTACCAGCCCTCCGGGGATTTCCGAGATTCAGCAAAAAAGGGTGAGATTCCTGGTCCCTGCCTTTAGCTTGCTAAAAACAAGGTGTCTAGTTTATGCTCATCACTTTTCCACAGCCAGTGCCGCCTCCTAAGCATCTCCAGTGTGATTCAGCCCACCTATCTGAGGCACCTATCTTAGGATGGGCTGAATTGCCCTCTGGAGATGCTGATCTTGCTCCACGGACTCTAACAGACAGCTAACTTGGACGAGATGCCTAACTTTTAAATGGTCAAAGTCGGGTGAGATGAGTCCCACGCTTAGAGATCCTCTGATGAAAGGTGCTAGAGAAATACAATGCCGCATCATCATCACCATCATTATTATTAATGCAGGGCAAGGGTAAGGGAATTATTCATGGGAGAAAAGTTACCTCCATGCCTGCATGTTTGCAGGATCGGACCCAGCCGCAAAATTATGTACATACTTTCTGGGCTAGAAGAGAGAAAGAATTTAAATATAGCTCTTGTGCTCTACTTTAGGATGAAAGAAGAGATATCTAACAAGAAAAGTGGAAAGAATGGTTAATCCAGTAGATTTCAGTCTTTTTTTTTCTTTTTTTAGACTGGAAGAAAAAAATTCTGGAGGGACAGACACCTGCACAGTGAATTTGATCTGTCTAACAAGAGGTTTAGATTTCTTAGTTCTTTTTGTGAACCTCCTAGGAATCGTTTGTTGACAGCCAGAGGCTCAGAGACCAAAAAGTTGAAGACTCTACTGCAGTCAACGCTACAGACGCTCATAATTTCTGAATTAAAATAATGTCACTTCTGCAATTAGCGTTAGACTGCTTAGGCCTAGGTTTGATTATTACTGGGCAACACACAATCAAAAATAACCCCCTCAAAATGAAAAAAATATTTTTCACTATAATCAGTTACTTGATTTGTGTCTTCTAGAGCTAAACCTACTGATTTTCTCATCTATGGTAAGGTGGTTTTCAAATTTTCAACTAAAACATTAATTAAAATTTTCTTTATTGTCCATGTTTTGTAATTGCTTGGCTTCGGGATACTTTTATGCCATAGAAGAAAATCACTTCCATCCAGCCAGGACATTAGCTAGCAGAATGATTTCCTTTTCCATTTAAAATTATGGGGTTTGGCAAGTTCTGTTTCCTTTCTTTCCATTCTAAAATTTCTCAAGGTTTTATTTTCATTTTCTTAGAAAACCGGAAAAATGATCACAACATATGCTAGAATATAGGTGTTTTTCTGTGAAAAAGAATGCCGTTAGATGAATGAAGATTTATTAATTTTTCTGCCTGCCCATCCACTTGGCCTTTGGGAGGGTGGTTCAGCTCTACAGAATAGTTTCATGGAGAAGTGATGTATGCTGTAGGAGTGTAAAAGAAGATGCAGGAAGCTCAACTGCATCTCCTATGCCTGGTCCCTGGCTGTGGTTGAGATGTTCTGGAGTATCCTTCCCAGCTTCCAGTTGTCCATGTTAGGTGGGCATCGTAGCTCTTCAGTCATGTACGCCAGCCCTGCGTGGTGAGGGTTTGTGGGAACTGTATCAAGGCTGACTTACAGATCCTATCCCATGAGTCTTTTGAAGATCCAGGTGCCACTGGCCACTCACGGCAGCCTCCATTTTTTGGAAACTTCACAGCCTCCTAGTAGCTCAATTCTCCCCAAATGTGTTTTCAGGCATCTGCTGATGCATGAAGTTCGTGCTGCTCAACCTTAGCAGCCCATGGGGGATTATGGGTAGGGCACAAGAGAGGGCCTAATTCTGATGCTGTAGGATGGAGTAAGGATTGCCCACTCATCACTTGCAAGCAGTGTGCCTGTGAGCCCTTATGGCCTAATATGAGGAGATGTGAGACAACCCCCCCTGGGTTTTCCTTGTAGCCTGACAGGACCTATGAAGACTTCTCCAGCCACCTTCTTGATTTCCATATTTTAGAGTCATAATACCAACGCTGAGTTCTGAGCGTGCGTCTTTTTCAGATAGACAGCTGGGCACAACTTGTCCCCTTCTTCATAGTGTGGCTGAGAATCACCTACGAAGAGTTAGAAGTGGCGCTATCAAGAGGCAGAGAAAACGAGTGAGGAAGGAAAAAGAGAGTGAGGTGAACCTCTGGAGATCTGAACAGATTATGAGAAAGGATTTGGAGGAGGTGTGACATCCTCCTGTTAGGGGATTCCATGTAAAGGGAACAGTGTGGAAGAAAACCTAGGGCATAGGCAAGCGAACATAAATCCCCTCTGTTATAAGCAGATGGACATCCTTTGACTTAACTTCTGCAGTAGGACTGGCTGCCACCTTCCATCTGGGTAAGGCAAAGGGAGCAAAGTCACTGCTATTGCTCAGTTCTCAATATTCAGTGGGGACTTAAGTGCTCTCTGAGTCTTATCCTGCGTTGTTAGACAAGTTACACTCTTGCTGCAGAACATTAATAAATGCAGTTATTTTACCTGGGTCAGGGACCCCAGAAGGACATCCACTGAGGAAGTTCTCAGCCGCACTTGGAGCCAGCAAAAGGCCTCTCCAAGATGAATAGCAAAATAGAGGTCCTACAGAGTTCAAGAATAACAGAATTCAGGAAGAAGCAAGTAGATGTACACGCCTCTACATGCTGCTACTGATGTGTCAAGGACTTTTGACAACCATAATGAGAAGGCAGGGACCTTGAAAAGTCAGTAGAGTGGTGCAGCACAGCAAGGTCATCCAGAACTGAAGCCTTCTCTTTTTCTGAAAAAGCTATGAGCATATATTTCCTGCATATTTCTTCCTCATAATCTGGCTAGGTTGTCCATTCCAAGAGGAAGGGTACATGTAATTTATCAAGACGGTGGCCAGGTACTTATTTACAACAGCTCTGCTGAAGGAGCAGATAGATTGAGATAAGGGAAATGAAGAGCTCTCTAGGTGTGTTGGCAAAGAAAAATTCTCGCTGAAGGTTGAATTAAACACTTCAGGGCATGCAAGGCTTAAAGATAAGCCAAGAACTTTGGCTGTGGACATACAGAATAGTGTTTTCGTGGCTCCTCCTTAGCTAATGGGAAGAGAAAGCTAATTGGTTTGAAAAGAACAGCTCTTTGACCCTTTCCCTTGGTTCAAACTTGAGATGTACCTGTTCTGGGGATGAGTGTGTTTGTAAACTTGAGTGCTCCATGAATACCCCAGCAAAAAAGAAGAGGTTGGTGTCAATGCATCCATGAAGTGTTGCTGCTGAAGAAATTTGAAGACTATGCCTGGTTAGACCACAATAGACGACACTTGGCCCATTTCTCGACACCACATTTTCAAAATCATCCACATGCAGAAGACAGGTTAAAAGCAGAGAGTGGAAAATGCAAAAGACAGGTTTAAGTATTGGAAACACAGAAAAAATGAATGATGGGAGCTACTAGAGAGTTGAGTAACACTGAAATGAGATTCTGATCTTTATAGACTCTCAACTTTTTCTAAAGGTTTTGATTGTTGGGTTGTCGGTGGTTTTTTTGGGGGAAGGGAGGGTTGGAAGGTTCGTAAAGTTCGTATCTCATGATCAATAAAAATGATCAATATCTCATGATCAATAAAAATGACAGGAAGCTGAAAGAACTTGGTTCTCCTGAAGATAAATTGACTTTAGAGAGAGGGAGAAAGTGTTTACACCTGGAAGCTGGAAGCAAAGTAGACACCGAAAGAGAGTGCTCTGATAGGTGTTATCATACTCTGAAGTCTGCACGTGAGTTAGGAAGAGGACTGTGCTTAGCTATGTTTAACAGCGGAGGCACTGTTCATGGAGAGGTGTTTTGAGATTCCACCCTGTATCTTCAGCTGGAAGTCAAGTGACTACACACTCCTCCATGAAATGCCAAATTTGCATTACACTGTCTCAGTGCCTGATGACGCCTTGAGAACAAAACTCTTGCTGGAGATTGTCTTTTGCAGATTAAACTTTCCAGACTGTAACACAGATCAAAGCAAGGTGTGACTGTTTCCATCCTTGTTCCCCGTTGTTTATTGAGAAGGGAGCAGTGTGAAAAGCAATTAGAAGTATTTCTACATGTTTTTATTTTTTTGTTATCTTAGATGATCTTCCCAGCAACGGAAACGAATAGTTGAGGGCACCAACCTATAAACTCCTCTTCCTATGACTGGTGTTTTCACTCTACCACTGTAGTAACCACCAAAAAACATAGACGGGCATATGTTTGCCTGTTCACATACATTAAAACTTAGGAGACTAGAATCCTAAAATTTCATCCCGGTCCTATTGAAATAGCTCAAGAAAGTCTTCCTGGCTTCACAACATGATGGATGGAGCCTACAGCAGGTTGATTCTGTCTCAGTAGATACTTCATCTTTGGTGGGAACTGGGTAGGGCACTTCTGAATGCTGTGGGAAGGATGCTGGTGACTCTAGTTGTTGTGGGAACAAGCTCTACAGATGTTTCCACCAAAGTTAACTTTAGAGGCTGGAAAGTGTCCACATCCTGGACTCCCTGTATAGTCAGTGGCTGAACTATTCTCTGAGAGACAAGTCAGAGCACCTAAGTTAGTGCTCTTTTCTGGAAGCTTCGGTGAAGGCATCTATCCCTTCCCATTGTTTACAGAGATAGGACCATCTAGCTCCGAGCCTGAAGTTGGCATCTGTGAATACCTCCTTAGCTCCCAGCCCTCAGGGTGTTGAATGGGTCGGGATTTGGAGATGTGATACCCTAAGACTCCCCATTCCCAACAAGGCCACAGAGGCAACTCACTCAAGTCCTCTGAAGCCTGAAACAGTGTTTTAGAAGGTGCCTTTAGTCCAGAAGTTGTGACCCAGTGTTTTGTATATAACTTAATGAAACAAAAATGTACGCAGTGCAGTCAAAATGAAAACACCCTTTGGCTTGGCAGAGGCTCCATTTCACAGGTGCTTTTCTGCCACTAGTTGTTCTCTGAATTAATCTAAAGCTCAAGAAAACCCACATCAAGCCGCTTAGATAGGGAAAACACATTAACTGGGTCCTTTCCTTGGTCTTGTCCTGTGGGTTCCTGCATGCTCCTGCAGGAACTTGCCTCCTTCCGACAGCTGAGCTCTTTGCATGGACTTCAACACAGCACCTAGCTTTCCTGGGTGGGACTTTTTTCAAGGAACTTAGCCATCCCAGTTGTTCAGTATCGTGGCATGATTCATCTGGAGACTTTTACAGTG
Source organism: Vanellus vanellus (assembly GCF_965231255.1). Taxonomy (NCBI): domain Eukaryota; kingdom Metazoa; phylum Chordata; class Aves; order Charadriiformes; family Charadriidae; genus Vanellus; species Vanellus vanellus. The sequence goes on from NC_138906.1 coordinate 3,366,905, forward strand.
CAGACATATCCCACTCAACCAGTCACCCAGGCTCTCTTGATAGTCTAGCCAATACAGTCAATGGAGGCAAGGCCATGATTCACCTGATCCCAAAGCAGACATCTAATATTGAGCAGATGAATCGTGCCCTAGAAGCGCTTGTTTCTCTCCACTGACTGATTACAAAAGCAGGCTGGGGTGAGTAGATGAGCTGGAGATGTCCATGTTGCAGACATCAGAAGACAGGTGCGATGAACAGAGTTCCTAGTCAATGTGAGCTGCCTGTCACCTTCTTTTAACGCAATGGAAGGAGAGAGGAAGTTCTGGGGAGCAGTTCATGCTACTTTGCTCACCCTCCCTCCCTGGGGTAGGATGAATTGTCCTCTAATGTTAGGTGAGATCAGCCTTCTTCCAAAAGTGCAGCTGAGGTGGAAAGAAGCACCTCAGTTGTATGAAATCAGCTGAAAAACTTTCACTTTCCCAGGCAACTTCTACCTTGCTCATCTAAACTTCATTTACTGGGCGATGTCTTGGAGGGCACTGTCTTGGCTGAGATGATTATCTTGGTGCTAGACTTCTACCTAGAGCCACTTGGGATCCAGAAACTGATGTTCCTATGTCTCACCTGCCTGGAAAGGACTGGTTTGTAAAGCCAAGTCTACGCACACTTAGCAAAGCCACCGAGTTCAGCCTAAAATCCCCTGGTACCTGACCATCTGCATGCCCATCTCCTTTTCACTGCTGTCCCATCTTGCCCAGGTACCCACAAGGATGGGATCTAACTGACTGCAAGCACCCTTCTCCCATAAAAAGGACAGAGATTTTAAAACATTTTTATCCTAGCCCAGAGAACTGCTAAAGTCAAGATAATTTTCTTATGAATTCTAGCAATGACCTGTTGGAGCGAGTCCAGAGGAGGGCCACAAAGATGATCAGGGGGTTGGAGCACCTCCCCTATGAAGACAGGCTGAGAGAGTTGGGGTTGTTCAGTCTGGAGAAGAGAAAGCTCTGGGGATACCTTATTGTGGCCTTCCAGCCCCTAAAGGGTCTACAGGAGAGCTGGGGAAGGACTTTTTACAAGGGCATGTAGTGATAGGACAAGGGGGAATGGCTTCAAACTGGAAGAAGGGAGATTTAGATCAGATATTAGAAGGAAATTTTTCACTCTGAAGGTGGTGAGCCCCTGGCCCAGGTTGCCCAGAGAAGTTGTGGAAGCTCCATCCCTGGAGGTGTTCAAGGCCAGGTTGGATGGGGCTTTGAGCAACCTGGGCTGGTGGGAGGTGTCCCTGCCCATGGCAGGGGGTTGGAACTAGATGACCTTTGAAGTCCCTTCCAACCTAAACCATTCTATGATTCCATGATTCTATGAATTCTTGTACTTTTTTTTCATTTTCATCAGAGAGTGAAGGCATATTCCCTGACTGCCCTGTTGATAATTCAAATGCACCAGCCTGTTCCCAAATGAAAACCACATAGCAAAAATGAATGTAAACAGAAATACATGCTGCCCAGACAGGTTTCTGTTTGTCATTAATTCTGAGAAGAAAAGTCAATCAAGAGATTTAATTAGAAGAAAAGGAAATTATACTCTAAAAATCCCTTCAGTTTTAGTAATCAAGGTTATTATTAGAAGTACCAGTAAAAACACTTTAAAAATCTATCTAATTAGCTACATATCTGCTGATCTCTCTGCATAGCTGACTCGTTTGTCTCTAAGGCTTCAACCAACATAATGGTTCATGGACACTCCTTTCAACAGACATCCATTTGGCTGAGCACAGAATTTGCACTCAAGTTTTGTTGGTGGTTTGTTGGTTTTTTTTTAATTACACTCTCCTCCCTTTAACTAAAGCAATTTATAGATTGATAGTCAAAGCCGGCTCTCCATGTCCTCTGACAGTACAGGAAACCTGGCATTATTTTTGTGAAAATAGAACCATACCTTTGAAAATTCCCAAATTTAAACTGGTGTGAAAGTAAAGTGAAAATCTGCTTAATTAATATCCACAAGGGCACTGACAACCATTTAAATGATTTATTTTTAGAACATTTCACCCATATTAGAAAGCCCCAGTATTAAGCTTGGCAAAGCACATGCTTGGATTAAGCAGGTGTGGAAATGCTTTGTTAAACAGTAGAAAACCCTTTCTAGACGATACTTTCAAGGAGCCATGGCTCCAAACTTGTATGCACCTATGCATGAATATGGGTGCAGTTGTTCACACAGGGGAGTAACATATCACCTTTCTGTGAGGACAGGCTGGGAGAGTTGGAGTTGTTCAGCCTGGAGAAGAGAAGTCTCTCGGGAGACCTCAGAGCCCCTTCCAGTACCTAAAGTGGCTCCAGGAGAGCTGGGGAGGCACTCTTGATCAGGGAGTGGAGCAATAGGATGAGGGGTAACGGTTTTAAACTGGAAGTGGGGAGATTTAGATGAGATATTAGGAAGAAATTATTTACTGTGAGGGTGGTGAGCCCCTGGCGCAGGCTGCCCAGAGAAGTTGTGGCTGCCCCATCCCTGGAGGTGTTCAAGGCCAGTTTGGATGGGGCTTGGAGCAACCTGGGCTGGTGGGAGGTGTCCCTGCCTATGGCAGGGGTTTGGAACTCAATGATCTTTAAGATCCCTTCCACCTCTAATCATTCTATGATTCTATGATGTTGTACCCATATTAAGCCATAGGAGAGTTTTTCCCCCAGGTTGCTTCTAATCCAGCAGGGCTATATTTCCATCCTCTTCCCTCTACAGCACAGGAAATGTAACTGCTCATGAAAGCATCATGGGGTAATGAGTTTATGAAACACTCCTGCAGCATTTAGGTCAGAGTTGGGGTTTTTAAGTTCTCAAGGTCCAAACTGCTTGAATCAGTTGCAGTGCAGAGAAGTTACCTGGTAAGGCTCAAACGTACCAGGTACACTGCTGAGCTGTATGATGGTTCTCAATTTTTGTTGTTCTCCTTCCAAAGACTTGGTGCATGGTTTCTTCTAATGTTGGTGTTATCCCTCTGTGTAGCTCTGAAGGTGTTTTCGACTAATCTAATCCATGGGATTCTTTAGCTGCCAAAATTTCCGATAAAACCTACCTGCTCTTGTACAGGTGTGCTTGGCTTTCGAATAAAGAAATATGGGTTTGACCCTCTGGTTGCAAAGTAAACTACCTGTATGAGCTGAGCATCTTTGGGAAGAAGCAGCAGAATGATGGATTAAGGCTTGAGAGGATGAAGAAAAGGGAAGGAAGATATTAAAGGTAGAGTTGTTTCCTTCTGGGGCCTGTAGGGAGCTTTAGGAGAGAGATGATGTTGTTCTAAGGAGGGATGACAGTGAAAAGGTCATTTTCTGGAGAGGGGAATGAAGATGTGAATTTTCTGTCCCAATTCTTGTGAATCAAAAACAAAGGTGCAAGCCAGCTTGACAGCATCTCTTTTTCCTTGTGTTTTTTTTTTTTTTTTGTTTGTTTTTTTTTATCAGGTCCTTGGCAATCGGTCACCAGTATTCCTCTCTGGGAACGCAGCCCATCCTCTGCGGGAGCATCCCAGGACTGGTACCCAAGCAGCTACGTTTCTGTCGGAACTATGTGGAGATCATGCCCAGCGTAGCAGAAGGGGTAAAGATTGGGATCCAGGAATGCCAACACCAATTTCGAGGGAGGAGGTGGAACTGCACGACCGTCAATGACAGCTTAGCCATCTTTGGGCCCGTGCTAGATAAAGGTGAGTTCAGTGCTACGGGTTTGGCAACAGCAACATCCGTGGTGGAGTAGCGGCCGAGATCCTGAGAAATCTATTGTGAATTCATTTGCTTGTGATAAATGCCATGTAAAATGGGCTGCTGGAGACAGGAATTAAGCTTGATAAAGGAGACATGTGACACAGGCAGGGAAAATTTTGTTTGCCCAGGACCTCATCCAAGCAGTTCCAACCTGACCCAGAAGTTCTTTCGTAAAGACAAGATAATTAAGCCTTGTCATAGGGATAGCAAGTAAATCTGTGCCTCCCCAATGTAAGGAGGATGGTTACCCACCACCTCCATTGTACAGACAACAGCCAGTCACAGGTAACCGCTACTTCTACCTCAAACCTCTACTGGGATTGTGTAGGTGACCCAGAAAACTGGGAAGTGCTCCATTTGGCAGTGGGCAGAGAGCAGGAGGTTCGACTAGAGATCTCCCATGGTCCCTTTCAACACGAATTATCCTATGTCCCTTGGAAGGAAAACAAAGGATTATTGTGTTTTCAGTGGTCAAACTGAACGTCTGGCTCCTTTTCTGACCCCACAGCATTTCATGCCGCATTTTCAGTTCTCTCGATGACTGCAAAGGGGAAATGAAGGGCTGTTGGGGATGGTTCCTAGGGGCTGGACTTATCAGATAACATCATTTTTGGTACCATAATGGGATACAATGAAGATCAAAGGCCTGAGGAAATCGCCATTAATTAATGGTTCTGCTTTCATTGGTTATGAACGTGGCAAATTAAGACAGGGTGTCAATTTAGGCAACTAATTTTGACACAGCACCCATTGATATAAGTGAGAGCTCTTAGAGATGTTTTGCCCTACGTTGTTTAATGCAGTGGGATTTAAGCACTTGGCTGACTCTTGAGTATCTGGTCTCTTTCCCTATGAGTTGGCAGGGACCTCTTTTAGCCCATAAGAAATGTTTTATCCTTCTTTGCCCTCATAGCATGCTTTTTAAAGTCCAGCCTGCTCCTGCAGGTCTCAGTAAGTCTGGGTCAAGCTCTGCCTTTCCCTTTAGCACAAAGGGGTTCGTCCAAGAGGCGGACTCGCTTTGCATTTGATTCCTGCCCAGATGGTGAGTCCAGGTGCCCTGTGCAGAGCTGTGCAGGAATACGGCTGCTTTCTCTGAGGAGAGCACCAGCAGAAGAGGCTTGGAAATAATATTTCCTTCCTTCCTTCCTTCCTTCCTTCCTTCCTTCCTTCCTTCCTTCCTTCCTTCCTTCCTTCCTTCCTTCCTTCCTTCCTTCCTTCCTTCCTTTCTCTTTCTCTTTCTCTTTCTCTTTCTCTTTCTCTTTCTCTTTCTCTTTCTCTTTCTCTTCCTCTTCCTCTTCCTCTTCCTCTTCCTCTTTCTCTTCCTCTTCCTCTTCCTCTTCCTCTTCCTCTTCCTCTTCCTCTTCCTCTTCCTCTTCCTCTTCCTCTTCCTCTTTCTCTTTCTCTCTTTCCCTTTACCTTTCCCTTTCTCCCTTTCTCCCTTTCTCCCTTTCTCCCTTTCTTTGGTTTTGCAAAAGAGTAACGGTTACCAGTTCCTGACAATCCAAGAGCTGGAATTACTTTGTTTTGAATTGCGGAGTAGCACCCTTTGACCCTGTATGAGAGAAAAGGGGACACCTGGGATAGTTTCAGGGAATCTCCTGAGTTGGTGTATGTAGCTGAACTGTACCCACCTCAGGGCACGTCCTTGCCATCTGGACATCGGGGTGTTGTTTGGTTTTCCCCTGCTGCATTACTCAGAAGAGACGTGGGCATTTCCTCTTGAAGGAATTTTGAAAAATAGTGTAGCCAAGAGGGAGCAAAGCCTTGATTTGTCTCGTGGCATGGCCTCCACCAGCCAGAACAGGCATTTTACATGCACTCAGCAGGAGAACGGGTGGTTTCAGCTGGTGGGGTTATCCCATTAGAGCTGGGGAGCTGAAGCACCATATTAATGTTGGGGTCACTATTTGGGTTTAGTGGTGAGAGATCATCCCAAAATAATTAAGCCCATATCTAAGTGTCATACCACAATGTTTTGCATGCAATTAAAACACCTGTTCTGGGTACATCACCCTTAGGTTGAACTAGGCCAGCACAGCCAAACTGAATATTTCTCCCACACACACAAGCCCAGCATGACTTGCCTAAGGTCATTGACTGGGCACAGGCAGTAAGCGAGACAAATAACCCAATGTCTTTGCCTCGTCACAAGGCTGGATGTCCTCAAGGACACATGGAGCACCACGTGCTCCCAGATGGTCTCGGATTAGACGCTCCACATCTCCTGTAACAATTTTACCCTGTGCATGAGGAAAGCGATCCTCATCTCCTTGCTGACCGAAGGAACCCCCATCCCACAAGCTGCCAAACGCTCTTATCTCACAATGGTGTCGACACGAAGGGTCTGTCCCTACTTGAGACTGCAGGCTTTCGGTAGTCGGGCTCAGGGAGGGAAAGAAGGCTGGGACGATTTCATAACTGAAGAATGTTGTTCCTTGAGGGAGAATCAAACCACCCTTCAGTTTTGCTTCACCTACAGCAGGAGGGGGGGAGAAAAAAAAACAGCTCAGTCGCATTCTTGTGCGGCAGATCCCCCAGGGTAAGAACATATTTGAGCTCCTACCCAGAAAGAGTGAAGAAGAAAAGGAGAGAAAGAAAGAAAGCGAGCAAAACTCCAAAACTCTACTTTGCAGCTTGGATTTTAAGTCACCCAAGATCTAACTCCAGCTGCTCGTTTGAGTCAATAGGGACCCCATCCTCCCTCAGCACAAACCAGCAGAGTCACTAAAGCAACTCGCTTTTGCCTTACATGACTATCTGCAAGTCTTTCATTAAAAAGGACCGATTTTAATGCCTTCAGGAAATACTTTCTAGGCCCAAATCTCACTGAGGCTGCCTCACTGTCTGGGCTGCCCTCGCTGCTTTGGTCTCTCATTGCTAATTCAGGGCTAGGCTTGAGCTGTGATTCAGCGGTGCCAAACTGTCACCAGACTCTGGTCCTGTTAAAAGCCATACGCTGATATCTCGTCTGAAACGAGTCTCTTTTTCCCCTTCCTGCTATGGAAGGAAATCCCACCTGTTTTAGCTACAACTATATTCATGTATATTACTTTTTTAACATTTCCATAGCCAGGCAAAATGAATCGCATATTAAACAGCACTGGCATTCATGAGCCCAGCTACAAGGAACGGTGATGTTCAGGGGGTCCAGACCTGCTGCTATTCGGAGGCAATACTTGACAAGCTTGGCCATAAATCACTCTAGCTCTTCATATGTCACTCAGGACACGTGAAGAGCAGAAGTCCCCCATCCCATCCAGCTATTCAGTTGCTCAGTTTTGCCTGTCCTTGGCTGTGGAATAAATCCTCCCTGTTCAAAGAGAACAGAGTCACCTTCCTCGCTGTGCTGTGCTACCTGCATGGGGAATGATTCAGGCATTAGCAGGCGGTGAAGTTGCTACAAGACTGTTGGAAGAGGGTTTTTCTCCTCCTTTGTGGTCTTGGGAGCATGTGAGCAGCTGTGCCACCTCATGGAGAAATACTCAGCTAGGTGCCACTGTTGGGTCTTTCTTGCAAAGCACTAGGAAATAGGTGGCGTGGGTGCCCTAAACTATTGGGAATGAAAAAAACAGGATGCTTATATAGGAAAAGAAGTGATCCTGGGCTCTTTTCCTTTACCTGAACCTGCCTATCCATCTATCAGTCATATATAAGGGGCTACAGTTCGTATGATTTCTAATCTCCCAGAAGCTCAAATCTCAACTACTGGACGTCGAGAAGAACCCCCTCACTTGAACTTTTCTAACAGAGTAATTTCTAGAGGAAAATAATTGTTCTCCTTTGTTTCTTCACCTGTATTGTGTAAAGCAGTGGAGCAGAACGCAGCTGTAGCCACACGACCTTAAGTGACCACCTTACCCACAGCTCGTGCCCAGCTGCTTACCTGAGAGCTTTGGCAGTTTGTAAGGCAGTTGCTGTATCTTTCAGTTTCCCAAGGACAATAGGAGATTTTTGAGTTGCCTGTAAAACTGTACAGGATAAAACTTTGGAGGATGTAGTAGAGGGACATGCCATCCCTGGCAACAGAAAGTGAACTGTGCAACCTAAAAAGCATTTGCCATCTCCGACGTAAGTGACGTTTACTGGGAATTGTGTTTTTTCACCCCATTTTTAACTTTTATGGACTGAAGACACTGTTCGTGTTTAAGTTGTGGTGCATTTTCTAGTCTCTCAATGCCGTGTGAACTCTCTTTGAAACTCCTCTGGGCAGAAATATGAACTGATCTCAAGAGAAGTAATACAATAAAAACTTATCATGACCCTGTCTCTTTAAAGGACCTCAGCACATAATTAAGTCAAAATAAAAGTTTCCTCCCTCTCCTTCCCCCATTCAATAAAAGTAAATTACCTCAAACTATTTAAGCCCCCAGTTCGTTTAAATTTAAAAAGGGAGCCCTTGTCTATCTATTTCTTTCACTCACTCCCACCTCCTTCTGCTAAAGACTGGCTGGGGCTTTAAACCTGCCAGCTGGACTGAGAAATGGTTAATAGTTATTGTGGAGGAGCAGCTTTTAATGAACTATTGAAGAATGATACATTGATGGAGTAATGGGAGTTTAAGTCGCTCTGTAATGAAACAGGTTCTCAGCGCGGACCCATTGTGGTGTAAATACGGCACGTCTCTCCCACTGTTTGGTCAGGACTAAATAGCAGAGGCCAGAGGGGGGTCAGCTTATGGGGTCTTCGCTTTAGTTAATCAATCTGATTGGATTAGGGTCACTGTGATCCCTAATAATGTCAAAGGTTACGCCAAACTGGATTAAATGCTTTGTTGGGGAGGGCTCAGATTCTTTCAGCTTTCGCCGACGGGGCTTGTTTATTAGAGTTTAACACTCGTGCAACCTTGGGAAGCCACACCGTCCCTTTTTGTACGTCGGGGCGTTTGCCGGCGTGCGAGGGGGTTTGAACGAGCCAGGGCGGGTGCGCGCATCCCGTTGCTTTGTCAAGTGTCTGCGCCCGTCGGATGTGCCCTCTGAGGACATATATCAAATTCCCCGCTGGACAAATGAGAGCCTAATGGGTGATGTGGAGGCTCGGAGGCATAAATTCATTCCGGAAATAATTGTTGGCCATTGCCCCTGCTAGAAGGCAAATGATGAGAGCCACAAAAGCAGTGGAGTGACCCACTGTTTGTACCTCCCTCGGTTAACCCCGTTCCTGTCCAGCAAAGAGATGTTATTGATAGAGCTCCTGTCTGTGCAGTCACCAGCACGGAATGAAATATGGAGTATTTGAGGCCACTTGATTGCTTCATTATTAAACTGGGTAGATGTCTTGCCTTCCAGCACTTCCTACTCAAATCAAGGTGGGATGGAATGAGATGGGATCCCCTTGTCATCTTAACCAGGCAGACCATGAAAAATTACAATTACCTTCGCTCATTATGTTCTTGAAGATGACACTGTCCTATAGACACGGTAGTGTCCTTCAGAAAATGATACCAAATAATCTCTTGAAGGCCATCTGGCAATGGAAAGGAGTAGCAACAACAGTGTGTTATTGGAAGAGATATAAGATCTCTGGATCTCAAATGCCTCTTTCCTTCCTGCAGTAGAGCGCACAGTGCATGTTTATAGCCTGCTAGGACTGTCAGATTATCCTTGCATGATGCAGAGTGGAGAACTTCAGCTCAAGACTTCTGGAATGAAACCAAAATCTAGATTTGACTATGACCTCTCTTCCCAAAGGACATCTTGTCTTGACATACCACCAAGAGACAGGCACACTATCTACCTCCCCTTTTACAAGTCTCCTCACTTCTAATGTGACATTGCTCTGGTGTTGACAACCAGCCACTCTATTTTCCTTTGCTAGATTCAGAATAACTCTTCTAAAACAGAACATTTTCTTTGCTACTTACACTTTATAAAAAGTTAAAAATGAGGTCTGCAGAAGAACAGTGGGTCAGCAAAAGTTTTGGTTCATTATGTCAGACAGCAAGACAGGTCAAGGGAGTTCCATCTGATGCTGGGGTCCTCTGAGGCATGATTCATCTGATGTATTGTAGACAGTTAGGATTAAATTATTCACACCCTGAAGTTTCTACATCTCTCCCTCAAACACCGAGGGAGTCCAGGGAGACCGGCTCTTGATGAGAAGACTCCTGCTCCCAGGGACTGCATGAAGGGCAAAGCAGGCATTTGTCTAGCTCATGAGAGATGTGGGATTAGAGTCACATCCAGTTTCATATGGGATGCTGGGCACTGTTACCTTTGCAGCTAGGCTTATTTTGGACTCTACATCTTTGGGGATAAGGCCCATGTCTCATCTCTCTCAAGAAAGCCAAAATATTGCTGTGTTCATGGATTGACTCCTTTGTCCCTGTTACTACCGTGGATGAGAAAGCTTATCTTGTGTCTAGCAAAATCCATGTGTTTTTTTCCCTGGGTTTAGCAAGAATGGAACAAGGCTTTTAAATTCAGTTATAATACCTGGGAGACACAAGTCTCCTCTGTATTTTTTTCTTGCTGTGTCGTAACAATATCGCTGCACAGGCTCTCTGATAGGGCTGATCTCATCTACCAAAGTTAGATGTCAAAGTCTGAGCTAGTCACCCCAGGCTCCCTTCGTAGTCAGTGGAGAGCAATCGGCATCTCCAGAGCGCAATTCATCTGACCTATCTTAGACACCTATCTCAGGATAACATGAATCATACCAAGATGTTTATTTCTCTCCATTGACTATAGAGGAAGCCTAGGGCTACAGGCTCAGACTTCCATGTGTATTTCTTAGAGGCCTAGTTTGGGGGCAGATAGTTCCCACCCTCCGTCTTTCTCCTGTTAGAAAGCAGTCCTGACATTCAGCCTCTGTTGCAGAGGCCATTTTACTCATGCAAGAGCATGGCACTGAAAAGGATCTTCTGGACCACTGAATACAGTCAGTCCCTTGCTATTTCAGGCATAATCCCATCTCATAATGTCTTGCATGATTTAAAATTAATATGTTTAGCAGACCTCATAATATTTTCCTGGTGGCGTTCTGGCATCTCAGTTGTCTCCGTGCCAAATGCTTCCCCCCCTTTCCCTGCTCTAGATCAGACTTCTCCACTTCTGCAATAAAGTAAGGCATGAGCAGAAAGCCACAAGATACTGATCCATCCAGGAGGTTAGTTACATGTAGGAGGTACTCTCTGCTCTCTCATGAAACTCTTCCCAAGAGGATCTGATTTCCAACCACACCCCGTCTACCTCTCCGCTAATGGCAATTTGGGCAGCTGCCCTGGTATCAACAACGGAGATCTACAAACTCTACCCTGTAACTATGGGGAAGGAAACTGGAAGGATCAGGATTGAAAATGTGACTATGCAAGCTCCACTCAGCCGTCAAGATGCATAAATACTGCGGGCCAGAGATTTGCCAATGCTGCCGAGAAAAAGACTGGCAGATCCTGGCTCAAGACAGAAGCATCAGTTGTGTTTAGTGTCAGTGTAAATCGAGCCTGAAGATCAAGCTGAGGATTACTGCAGGGGATGAGACAGTTGTAAGTGCCAGCATATCTCTGCATTGCCTGAGTCCACGTTCCAGCCCGCAGGTAGTCCATACTCATGGTTACAGCATTTCTGAACTGGCTGTTGCCTAGTTAGCTCAGTACAGGCAGCAGCATCAAGGAGGAAATGCAGTTTGGGGAGGTCTAGATGAGCTGTAGCCACATCTCTGGTTTGTAGTCCACATCAGCACCAGGAGATTAGCAGCTTCTGCTGAGCCTTGGAAAGAGCTGCAAGTTGCAACGGCAGCAAAGAGAGATGCTGAGGAAGCTTGCCAATGTGTTAGTCCTCCAGCCTTTGGGAGCAGGATACCAATGAGGTGGCAGAGGAGCTCCTTCTCTTACTGCCAGAGCTGCTGGATGGCCTGGTCACCATTAGAAGAGGCCACTTCAGCCTTTTGTGACTTCAGGGGTGTTCAAGGGCAAGCACTGGACAGCCTTCTGGTACGGTAGCATCCAGAAGACTATGGTTAACATCAAATCTGGCTGCATTTGCCTCTCCATCCCCAATGCAATCAGGTGAATCAACTGGAGGCGGCGCATGGTCTGGGTTTGGTGGGCTCAAGGGTTGCCTGGGCTCAGCGAAAGGCCCTGACCTCATCACCTCTCCACCTGCAAAGTGATCCTGGGATAAAGATCTGGCTCTTGTGCATCTGTACGGTTCTCTGGGCAGCCCATGTAAACAGTTGTAAACGGTCAACACCCAGACGCAGGCTGCAAAGCCGGGAGAGCTGTGATGGCGAAAAGGAAATGGCAGCACTGCCAGGAGCTGATCCTCTTTGCTTTCACTGCTCCTTCTACCTCCCACTGCACCAACCCTCATCTGTCAGCCCTGACATGGAGATTTTTCTGGCGACTAAAACATTAGACGGGGGATCAGGGAGGGGAGAAGGAACAAGACAGCCCGTGGCTACAAAACCGGTGGTGGCGTCTCTCCCGGCGGCGGGAGGCAGTGGAAACTTCTGCCTCGGGCGGCGTGTACAATGCGATGGGCTGGCAGGGAACGGGCTGTGCGGAGTTATAGATTTATTTCCTTCCCCCTCCCCTCCCCTTCCTCCCTTTTCCCTGCTGGGTACATTGCATTCCCCAACTGGGATCAGGCTGGTTGCAACAAGGAGCTCCCTCTGCCGCATCCCAGAGTGCCAAGTCCAAGCGTGGGAGCTAGTCCTAGACAAAAGGGAACAGTAGAGGGAGCTGATTAGCATCCCTTTGTCCCGGGAGAATCCCGGCCCCAAATGGGCCCTCGGCGCTGGATGGGAGCCAGGGAGGGAAACGGGGACGGCAGAGGCTTGGTCGCCTTCATCCAGGCGCTGGGGGGAAGGGGGACGCGGTGGTTTTCACTCCTAAGCGCCGCTACGGGATGGGTGCTGAACCGGGGTGCACCGTCCTCAGGTCCGCATGGGTGGGTTTCCCTGGTTGGGGAGCTAGACATGTGTCTGCCCGTGCTCCTATCTACCAAACAGCCAAAACAAGCAAAGTCTTCTGACAAAGAGGGATCCAAGTCCGTGAATGTGGCTTTTCTTCCCTGTGAGATGCGTTATGAGCTGGCAGTGCTGAATAGAGGCAGGGATTTTAAGGCCAGAAGGGGCTGTGGGATCATCTGATTGGATTCCTGTATAACAAACAGATAAGTTCTTCCTATTCCTCCCTGAGCAGACATGACAGAGCAGCAAGAGGAAAAACAGGGCATATAAAGATGCCCTGCATGCTTCTTTCTGTGCTATGGGCTTGCACGACAGGGGAAGGGGGCTGTCTCCTGCAGGGCAGACAGGGCAGACAAGCCAGAGAGCTGAGGCACTTTACGGCAGGAGATAGGATAGCATGTTCCCTGCTAAGGTCTGCTGCAGAAGGAAGCATGCACCTTGATGGATCAACTTCTCTCGTTCCTTGCTCCCTCAGCCCCATCTTTCAGGGAGCACCTCCTTCAAAGGAAGGACTCGTCATCCAAGAAGATCCATAGGATTAACAAAGAGGAAGAGGTCAGCCACCAGGAGAGGGAATGGTTCCAAAGGATTGTTATGACTGTGTTTGGATTTCTGTTGTGCATGTGAACGATGTGCTCATAGGAATGATTAGGGAACAGTTGACTTAAGATTGAGCAGCGAGGACAAATCAGGAAAGCAGGCTTTTGGAGGGCTCCAAAGTCTTGGGAGATGCAAAGACACAGGATCAGAGAGCTTCATGGGAGTCAACACCCAGATGAAGTAGGTAAGGAATTCCTCCGCTCCAGGGTAGGCAGGGGTGCTGCACAGAATTGGCATTTTTTGGAAAAACAGCATGAGATGGGTGAAGCCAAGGTTGCTGAGGACTGTGTGAAGTAGACCCCAAGACATTCAGCAGGGAAGTGTATGGTGTAGCATGTCCCACTCGCCTTCAACATGCTCTCATAAGTCACTGAAATGCTTCTGGAGAGTGTTGCCTACAGCAGATCACTGTAAGATGTGCCCATAAAAGCAGGCTATAGATATATCACAATATGGACATGCTTTAGGGAAGGACTTGAAGGAAACTGTCATGGCTTTGTTTTGGTTTAGGCAGGCTTTTTTAGAAAGTAGAAGGTGGCATAGTGAACCTCAGGGAAGCTCTGGAGCTTTGGATGTAGGTGACCTGATGGCAAAACACAGCAGAAAGCCAGAGAGCCCACCAGATTCTGGGAAACACAGAACTGTCCTCAAGGCTTGAGGTGGAACTCAAGAGTGGGTACAGGTCATGGGTGGAGGAATGGACAGTGTCTTTCTCTTTTTATTTCATCTTTACTCATCTCACCCTTCCTAGAGAAGAAAAACAGTTTACAAAGTGTACTTGTTATTTGGCCAGCATCTTCAGACCCAGCTTGGACCAGTGATGGGGAGCGAGGCAGAAAAGAGAGGTTCTGGTTCTGGCTGTGCTTTTGGCTGTGATGGAGACAATGGAGCAGGTCCTCTTTCCCCTGCATCTCAGCTTCCTGCAGAGCGCACCACAGAAACGAGTGGATACTTCAAATAGAATGATACCAAAGTAGGTCATATGTAGGACCTTGAAGCTCTTGCAGCATAGTTTAGGTAGTTTTATTGGCCTGCTTATGACTGTTGCTCTCAAGTTTGATCGACAGGGCAGTAATGCTTCATGGAACGCTTCCTGGTAGGCTGCAGTTTGTTGACTAAGCATCTGGCACAATTTCCTCTCCATTATTCCAGGTGCTAAATCACATTAAATGATAGCTAATAATTATGGTTTATCCTTTCCTAATAATGCTACTTTCCCAGGGAAGCTGTTGCCACAGGGAGGTTGTGGGAGTGTGAATGGGTGGGGAGGGCACAAGGAGATATTTCTGTTCACCCGAAGCCATAAAAAAGTTGGAGACCCCTTAGGCTAGGCACACAGGATCCAGCCTAGGAGATACTATACCTTGTCAAAAATGAATATATTTATTTTTGGGGGGCCAGTTTTCCGTCAGAAAAGGCAGCTGCATCAAAAGGGAGAGGTTTTGCAGGACCCTCTCAGTTTCAAAGCAAAAAAGCACAGCTTTGTCTTTCTTTTTTTGTTTTGCACATTTTGGATAGTTTCATTTCAATTCTTGAAAAGAAGCCACTTTGCTTCTTTTTATTTTGAGCTTGATCTTATGTCAAAATAGAAAGTCATTAAACTATCAAAGCAGCACACTGCTGTACCTTTAATATTTGATAGAATATTGCAGTGTTTTGATATTTTTGAAGCTGAGTGATTTTATCTCGGCAAACAAACAAAAAAGTTCTGACGTTTTTCCACCTGATTTTCAAGTCTTAAAATTAAAACAAACCAGCAATTCTCATAATATGGTAATTTGATTTCTTGGCCCTCCTTACTCGCCTTAGGCATGACATGCTCTCCAAACTCCTTCATTTTGACAGGCTGCCTAAATCCAGATTAACTGAGAGCAAAACATTAGCAGTGCTCTCCTAAGGACCCCTCTAAATTCATAAAGCAGCCTTACAGCTCTATAAAATGAGAGCTGCAACAGATAAGCCCCAAATCTATGACTCATTCTCCCCCGTTATAAACGCTAAGTCCTATCATGAAGATGCTCCAACAGGAAATTGCACAGATTCTTCTTGGAGAAGAAACAAAAGGCGGAAAAGTGTTTTAGTGCTGTTTGGTTTGGTGGAGAAAGATGTTTCCTTTCATACAACATTTTCAGTCTGCTTTCCTCACTGCATTTTGGCTATAGATTCTTTGACAGATGGATTTGATGACATAGATGTATCTTGAGAGATGTATGGAGCTCTGTGGAGCATGCCCAGTCTATGTTAGATGTTCAGTCTGTGTCCAGCACAGCGGTACTCTGGTGAGGTTTGTAATTGAAGTATCATCTGTGCCCAGCATCTGAAAGGAGGAATATTCTCTGTATTTAGCTTCCCTAAGCACAGTGTCTTCTCAATCAAAAGTTAATGTGTGCATCACTTGCACCTGAACACATCAGAGATGACTTAGTGAGCTTCTGAAGGCAAGACCCTGGCAAATAATAAGGCTTTGTAAAGTTCTGTTTATGGCTTTATTAACTATAACCGTGGTCCCGACACATCCCTGTATCATTGATCCCTGCAGGCCACAAAAGAGCTGATGAGGATACAAATGTCTTATCATAAAATACTTTATACTTCCATTGATCAAGACAATGGAGTCTTGTCTTCTTGTGTTGGTTCTCAACAGGCCAGATAGACACCGAAGTTTCTGAACTTCTCAGCCAGCGGAAAAACACCAACTTGGTTTTCAGTTCCATATTTCCAATGTTTGTCCCAAGGCTTCAAATCATCACTAATCAACATATAAGAATAATCAAATGTAAGAAATAAAAACTCTCCCTAAAACCTCGTTGTTTCAACCAAAGCCAGCCACTAACCTTCAGAATATTCCTGTCCCATCAGTCATTAATACTTTTATTCTTTATTCATGTTAACATTACTGTGACTTCCCAGAAATCTTTAGATCAACCTGATATAAAGCCAGTGTTTGTTTGGTTTTGGGTTTGGTTTTTTGTTTTTTTTTTTTTTCAAAAAGAACAGAAAAGAAAAGTGAAAAAGGTGTTAGTTTTGTGGATTTTTTTTTTAAAGTATCCAAAAGTATCTCCGTGTTTAATTGGACTTTTCATGAAAATACTTTATAAATGGATGATACCCCGCTCAAACAGCCATACTCACCATTACAACCCTGGGACAAACCTCGTACACTGTACTGGCTACAAAATAATAGTTATTCAAAGTCTGCAGAGTAGGATAGACGCAATTTAAAAATACATGTATCAGCATTACAGCTCGACTGGAAAAGAGGCTGTAGTCACCCGTGTTGCAACTCAATGAGGTCACTGCGTCAAGCACTCTGAACTATTAACTACATGTATTTTCCTATTTTATGGGGTTGACCACTAATGTGGTTGACCAGAAGCTGGAAGTATATTTGGCTTTTCTTTCTAGGGCTGGGTCTTCTGACATTTGAGAGGCTGTGGAGCTGACTTGCTAGTTTGTTAATCTAGTCTTATGCCTGCTGATGTTTTAGACTTTTCTTTGGTTCCACCAACCCTGCCAGAAGAAGAAGGGTGTCCTTAACTCAGACTGGGCAACTGAGCCAGGTAGTTTGGCTTAAATTAACAGCAGAGCTAAGCTTGGTACTGATTGGGATCAGACAGCTTAGGGTGAACCCCAGTGCAGGATGGTGGATTTTCTTCACTCTACGAGCCACATGTGAAGTATGTCAGGAGGTCCAGGGTAGAGGTGTACCAGGATTACCTCAGAAGATGACAGTGGGTCTCTGGAGCTGGCTTGGGCAAGCAAGCCACATCGCAGAGTAATACAGCCCAGCGATACTGGGCTTCTAGCCCTCGGGCAACATAGCCCTACTGCTCACTAACCACATAACATAGCTAGGGAAAGAACCATATCCACGTCAGAGAGCCACATGTGATTCAGGAGCTGCTGGGAAGCTACTCCTGCCCTAACAGCTTGAACTTAAGCTACTCATCTGAACTAATACACAAACTGCCTTGCCTTAAAAACTGTTTTAACCTGACTTAGCCAACTGAGGTTAACCAGCCTGGCTGAAGTATGCGTCTTCTTTGTGTAGGGTTTACCAGCTGGGAGCTCTTCATTTCTGTGCTTCATCTCTAAGCAGCTCTGGGAGACTGTGGGAATCTGCAGATCATGGACACTTTGCTTCTTGAGTTAAATGTATTTACTCAACAGGACTTTGAGCTTCAGAGACTGGCATATTGCACTTGGCATAAAAAAAAAGGGCAAACACAGGCCCTGAAATTTGAAGGATCCCTGCAGTTCCTCACCAAGGTCTCTCCTATCTAAACAAGACCACATCTCCAGGGTGAAGTAGAAACCCATTCTCAGGTCTGCATTGCTCAGCTCTGCTCTCAGTTCCTGAGCTCTCTGCAGGCTTCCACCAATCCCCCACATTAGCACCAAAGTCAATGGTGATGCTCACAGCACCTATGCTTATCCAGAATAGAAGACCAAACTTGCAGACTAGAAGAAAAGCATACCAAAATCTTCACCATAGCCAAGAAACATAGCAGAAAAATTGTGCATATTCAAGAAAGCCAAGAGGATGGTAAGGCCCAGGAGTGATTTATGGGTGGCACACAACATTTCTTACCAGCATTGACATTGCTCCACTGCAGGATAGGATTGGGTAGTGCATGGGTGACCCAACTTCAGCAGCTCCAACTGGCTGACCACCTTCCACACCAGGAGGTCCAGCAGTGTCCACAACGTCTGAGCTCTGTCACTGCTCCCTGATGACATACCCAGCACGGGAGCCATGGCTGAATTTCTGTAGAGTAATGCTCAGCTCAAGAGCAACAGTGTGGTCTCCAGGAAGAAGCCAGAAACCAAACCTGATTTCCTACAGCCCACTGACAGCTTTCCACCCTCCCCAGCTTATGTCCATTGTCAGCACATGCAAAAGCTCCATATCCTATTGCCAGTTGCTTAATCCATTCCTTCCCGCCCCACCATCTATACAATAATACCCCACTGAGGAGACCCACCCACCAGGAAATCCCCCTTTAACACCCTGCAAAGGAGCAGCCAGATTTATCTCTGCCGCTGTTCTGGAAAACTAAATGAGGACTCATCTGCTCTAATCCCCTCTTAAGATTTCAAGATGAGGCCTGTGCTCACGTATTAGCATATCTAACAGCTCCTACGTGTGCACTGCAAGGCTACTGCTCCGTGGAGGTAAATCACGTACCAACACATACATCAGGTGCCCGACTATCTCCCTCTGAAGACACAAATGCCTGAGCATTTGCAACGACCTCATAAAAATGCCTGAAATGAAGACTTGGGTTAAACGGTCTTGGAAATCTCCAAGAAGAACAAATCTCATGACTCATCCACAGCCTCCCGCTAGAGAGTTTGGGGACCACTCCTTACATGTGTTATACAGCATTTCTGTCAGCCTCGTTTTTGGCAGGGCAGCTGTGGGTTCCTTGGTGTGGACAGGAAATGAGCACTCCAGTTTGAGGAAAATTCTGAAATTTCTACAGGCTTGCATTGGAATGACAGGGAGGCCTTTCAAGACTTTCAAAAGTCTTGATAAGCCTTGAAAAGGTCTCAAAAATCTGTAGGTAGATGTCAGCCATGGAGCAGCTGAAGGTGTCTGCTTGGGATGTGGGTGGCCAAAATTGGTCATTGCTGTACTCGAGGCTTTGTTGAAAGTGTTAAGTTTGTTAGGTAGCACCGACAGTGTTAGGGTGCACAAGTTTTTGTGGTTTGTGGCAGACAGCAGGAGGCTGGGAAGGGGTAGGGAAGCCAAGGGCCATCATCAGCATTGCCTGGTGTGGCACCCTATTGTAAGCCCCACGAGACTTTTGTGTCCTCGCTGTTATACCACCCACTGTGCACTGCACACAACACACCCAACCTTGTTGTGGGGAGTTGTCCTGGGCAGACTTTTGAACTGAACCACTATTACACAGTTATCTGAAACTGCTGGAGACCAGACTTTCTGACCGAGGCTGTGAGTTGGGTCTGGATGATGCTAAACTGAAGACTGGGTGATTGGATCTCAGCCTTTTCCCAAGAACCAAACCAAGCTGGTCCTTTTAGGATATACAAATTCAGATGTCTGCTGTGGTTTTGGGGGCTATGGTTTCCATCTAAAACTCCTTCATTTTGGTAGCCCTTGCCTGTCTAGAAGCAGGAAATAATAATATAACCACTAAGCTTCTGAATGACGTTGTCCACTAAGAGACTTGTTGGGCCATGTATTATGCAAGCCCAAGAGTTTTCACTCCTCCCAGCTAACCTGGGAGAAGCATCTGTTTGGAGAGATGCTTTTTCAGGCCCATAACCATCAGAAACTTTGTTGTGCCAGCACAAATCCCAGTTCTGTACTCAGTCCTGCGAGCCTTGTGCTGGCAAGTCTGGAACTGCACTGAAGACCTGTGCCATTTGCATGATTAAAGGTTGCAGGACCAAGCTGATTAGAAAGATTCAGCAAATTCTCCAATCAGAGCATTAGCACAGATCCACTAGGTGAGGAGCTGGCTCTGGGTAAGTAGTTGGCATCTCCTCAGAGTAACTTCCACTGGTTTCCACCGAGAGCTGGAAGTTCTCAGTTTCTCTGAGGACTGATCTCTGCACCTGCAGAGCAAATGCCTGTAAATATTGTTGTGGGTTTGGTGGCTTTTTCTTTATAATATCAAAACCTGCTGCTTTGATTAGAGATGGGTGGAAAAAATCTGACAGTGCTTTCTGGCATTTAGTCTCTAATTGGAATATTCCCTTTGGGTATTTAAAAAAAAAAAATTAAATTGGCCCAGATACTTTTTTATGAATAACACTTTAATTAATTTTTTACATATTAAATGTTCATCAATCGAAATAGTTAGACAAATAGCACGAGTTTTAGTCATGTATAAGCAAAGGGATGAATCAGTCGAAGACTGCATGTGTTACAACAGCCTCTCCCTCCGAGGGCTCATGTGAGGTGCTGAAAGGAGAGGGAAATTAACATGAGAGATGGAAGAGAGGGAGAAGAGGGAGCATAGAAAAAAAGGCCAGGAGAAAGGCGAGGTACCCAGTGGGATTAATAAGGTAAGGGCTCCCTCGCTTACGCAGGCGTAAGTTACGGAGTCAAGGGACCTGAGCTCTATTCCCAGCTCTGCCACTGATCTGCTTCACAACTTCACAGCATCACTTCGTTTTCCTCTCTTCCTTGCACTTCCACCTCCTCCTTCGGTTTGCCCAGGTTAATTTCACAAGTTCTCCTCCACGTCGACTTCAATCGCAGCTGGGGGACTGGGGCTAGACTTTAGGAAGAGCGGTCTAACGGTAAGGGTAGTGAAGCATGAGGATAGATTGCCTGGGGAAGGGGTGGGAGCTCCGACCTGGGAGGTTTTCGAGAACAGGTTAGGCAAACATCTGTCAGGGATAGTTTAGGCAGAGTGGATCCTGCCTTTGGGCAGAAGGGTGCAAGGTCCAAGTCTGATATCTATGATTTTAAGGTTTTCTGGAGCAGGGGCTGAGCCTGCCAGTGCATCTAGATATCAGTTTCCTGCAAAATAATTGAGGTGTCTCATTAGAAAAAGTAAGTTGTTGTAGGAAAAAAATACTCCTATACCAAGATGCACCCCTAATTACACTGGCTTAACTTTTCTGCCACCTCCACTGAATTAGATAAAGGTTATTTTGATTTACACCACACCCAGAGGAGAATCAGGCCCCGTGTTGTTCCGCTGATGGCCAAAATATATTTTTTACTTTACCCGATTTATTCAGTAACTGATTTTCAAAGATATTTCCTAAGGGTTCTGGGTTGATCTTTTTTTTCCCCCCCTTGCACTTCACGTATCATCTACCCCCACTCATTACACAGGGCAGCAGCAGTGTTGCCACCAAGGGAGCTTACATTTAACAGCAAGAGAGGAATCTTTAGCAGCTCCCATCCCAAGAGACGGCAGGATGCGTAGCTTTGATTTTGTTGCTGTAAGATAGGCAGGGATGAAAGCGATGTGCGCTGCCAGTAAACCCTTGAGGTACTGGGTTCCTCCAGCAGTTTGGTGAGTGCCTTCCACTAAAGTCACCAAAGACCATGTAGGCAGAACAGGTCATCACCCTTCCTTACACCCCCCCCCACCCCAATTTAATATGCTGGATAAGGAGCCATGCGTCGTTCCCACCAACTCTGGAGCGCACACACCCATAGCCGTGGGGTATGGATGCTCTTTAACAACCTGTAGCAGAACTACAGGAGTATTTAAGATGCAAAATCAGGAATAACATCGTGTCCAGTCGCCAAATACGAAGGCAGGGGTGATGTAAGAGCAGACAGGCATTTGGTGAATTAAAAGCAGCGGGAATGAAAAAAATAAGCTGGAAATGCAAGTTTTCTTGCAGTCAGGTAGGCAAAGCTCTGGAAAAGCCTCACAATGTGAAAGAGAAGAAGCAAAAATACCGTAATGATGTATAGCCTGAGGAAGGGAGTGCTTCATCAAAGCAAATGTTATCATTTGGCTTAAAATGGGTTAACGTAGACAAACCCAGAGACAGAGATGGAAGCTGGATCAAAACCCACAGCACCTGCCTCTTCCTCCCACTCGATCACAGCCCCCTCTTTCTTCAGAGGGTCTCCAATCACCACCTGGAGGTTATTCACATTCTGGGTGCCCATCGTTTTCCTTGCCTGGGAGGACAAAACCCATGTACAGTTCAGACTGGAAGAGATCATCCCCACGGGAGAGAGCATCTCTGCACACTTCCAGCTCCGCTCGCCACGAGGGCTGACGAGTGCATGGCACGGGGCTGGGTGAGAAAACGGCATCTCTGTAATTAGGTAGGTGGGCGTTAGTCGAGCTTAAGAAACCTGGGTAAGCATAAGATTAATGAAATTAGCTTGTCTTATGAATACAAATAATGCCTGGTTGAGAAAGTTGTCTGGAGGTGTTTGGTATCCTTTGCTTCTACAGCAGGTTTGGTGTTTTTTTATGAGGTCCAGCAGCTATCTCCTGCTGCAACAGCTGTGCTGCAGTTCTGATTATGGGAGGCATCATCTAACAGCAGAACTGAGTCTTAACAACATCTATCCACAATTTTGAAATTGTTTTGGGGTCACCGGTTCAAAAATCTGCATGACTCAGTGAGGAACAGAAATCATCTTTGAGAGCTTCTTGGTGGGCATCAGAAAACCCAGACCATTCTCTTAACGCAGGCTGGATGTTCTAGTTGAAGACAGCTCACTCCTTGAGCCAGCTCCTTGTCCCTGCAATAAGAACACATGGCAGTTGCCCACACCGCAGGATGAGAACTGCATGCCACCAGCTTCACCAGTGTGGGCACAGGCAAGTGGGTGGACAGTTGTCCATGACAAGTAGCCCGTTCGCACTGGTGGGGGCAAGGTAGACGCTGTGTGAGAGCTTCATTGATTTAAATCACACATAGATACAAATTATGGCTATGTTATTCTTGATATTGACCCCTGTCTATCATTTGACAGTGAAGCCGACAGAAAACTTCCGTTTATCTCATTTCTGTGGTCTTATATTCACCAAGAGCTCAAGCTCTTTGTCTTATTCTTGGTGTGACAGATTGCCAGGTGATCTCCTAGCCAAAGATTCACCTTGCGTGTTTTTGCTTGGCTTCCCAAATCAAACTGATGTCACAGCCCAGCAGAACAACAGGCTAACTCTTTGTGGTATCTAAACCAAATCTCTACTAGGTCAGACACCCAGTAGAGGGTGAGGTGTAGTTTGAAAGCGTTGTGGTACAGATCCTTTTCTTCAATTTTTAAGTACTAGGACTCATTTTTCCATGTCCAGGACCAACACCACGCTGATCACTAGTTCACAAACTCGTTTTAGCCATACTGTCAATGCACAATGGTGTATGGATATATATTTTTTTTTCACTTTTGCTGTTGTGATTATTCTGATTGTGTCTTCCTAGAACTGAAAGATTTAAGGCAATGCCTCTTAGAACATGACTGTTGGTCATGAGAGTTCCTGCAAAGGCTTGGCCATAAAAGATCTATGCATGAAAAAGTTCAAGTTCTGCACCCAATTATCTGGCGGATGTGTTTATGAAGGGTATAGCTATTTCCTTCAGAAAAAGGTGATGTAGTTCATTCTTGACATTGCTGCTTTGGTTGGGTGAGCCAGTAGACTTCTTAGTTTACCACCCCTAGAAGACGCACTCCTTGCTGTAGCGTCCTCAGATGCACTCCCTCCGTGATGGACAAGTACAGAACTGAATACAACTTTGGACAAGTGTTCAATATATTTAGCTCCCTTTTCCGCTTGCAAATTGTACAAGAGCTTCAACTATAATCAGAATATCTGTCATCCAAAGCTTATCTGCTGACTTATAATTGCTTGTAAATCATCCAGTCTGTGTCCGGGGCTTTGCAATTTTCTTATTCCTCTCTGTCTAAACAGATCCGCAATCCCCATTGCTTCAGCAGCTAGTCGCGTCCTCAAGTGCTTGGGATTAGAAAGCGGGAAGATAATGGTTGTTCTGCCTTTCAGAGGTGGGCAACTGGGGCGGAGGCAGGCAGAGGAGCTGATGGAAAGTCACGCTGTTTTGGGCTGAGCCCCTTCTCCCTTAGGAAGCACAGATCCAGCCTCCAAACCATGCTTCCTCTCACGAGCCCTTTATAAAAAATGGCTTTTGTGCTTTGGGAACTGCATAAAAAATTTCCGCCTCCCCAGTGGGGTAAAACTGAAAACCACAGGAAAAAAAAAAAAAAAAAAAAAAAAAGGTTGCCAAAGCCTGCTGCGGGGGAGGGGGTGAGCAGTTCCCCCAGCACCCAAAACCCCCTCCCTGCTCCAAATTGAGCCTGTAAAGCAAAAATTTCTGCAAGCCGAAAAATTGCTTAATTGCCTCAAATTGATTCCATGGTTTTATTAAGATATTTGCCCAGCTCTATTATGGTTAATTATTTGTATTACAGTAGACTCTGAGGCCCCAAGCAGAGATCAGGGCCCCATTGTGCTAAATACTGCACAAGCGCATAATAACAAAATCACTCCTTGCCCCAGATAGCTTGCAATTACGCGGGGAGCTGCAGTGGAAGCACACCGCAGCTCGTGTGAACGCCTTCTAGGAGAGGCTAACGTGGATTTCGGATGCCAACAGGGTCTCTCGTGAGAGCCCGGGCCTCTTTCCCCACAGCCCCGCTCTTCTTGCTGGTGGGGAAAAAAAAAAGCGAGGGGGAATATTAGACACACAACCGACGGAGGAAACCCTCCACCCGGCCGAGGCTTCGTGGTGGGAAAAGGGGGGAAACAGAGAGGAGGAAAGAAAAGGTTCCCCTTCTCCTTTCGCCTGCGCTTGGGAGCTGGGCTGCGGGAGGTTCATGAGGGAGCTTGTTTCCCCGGGGATTTCCAGCCTCATTTTGCAGACGCGAAGATTTCCTCTGTTGAGGTAAACGTTAAGATGAGCACCCGGCTTTCAGCTAGCCTTGCGGAGACCCCGCACCTGCTGCCGCTGCCTTCCTCCGCTCCCCGGGCGAGGAAGAGGAGCAGAAATGTAAAAGGGGAACCTGAGGCTTCTCCTGCCCCCTTCTCCCACCCCGCTCGGCAGCCAAATCTCTGCGGCTGCATCTTGGGGGATCTTCCTCGTGGAGGGGTCGGCACCGGGGGAGCCTTCCCACACCTGCGAGCGAGTGGGAAGGGTTTTGAGACCTTGAAGCCTCTGCTGGAGGTGATGCTCGGGGCTGGGAGACAGCGGGTTTGGGGTGAACGGCCAGCCGATGATTCAACCGAGGGTCTCGCTTGTGCCCTGGGTGCTGCTGAGCTCCGGGTGACCCTCCGGGGATGCTCAGGAGGTGCCTCGCAGAGGGACGAAGCGTCTCTGCATCGCCCACCGCTCGCGCGTTTCCCTGCGTCGCGACCCAGGGCGGAGAGGACGTGAAAGGCAGCGAACTGCAGCCCAAAACCAGGGGAAAATCCAATTGTTTCCAAGCACTAAACTCAGGCCTCAAGCAGAGCTGGAGCCTCCGGAGATAACGCGGTGTCTCTGTGTGTGTGTGTGTGCGTCTGTGTGTGTCTGTGTGTGTAAAACGGCCTTGCAGAATCCCTCAGCTTTAGCAGGGCTTTGAAAAAGATCTGGGTGGTGATTCAAAATCCAGGTTATGACCTGTGACCTTTGGATGAGAAATTGTTGCCATTTAGGATGTGTTAGGAGGTCCATCCTTTTCATCAAATGCGTGTTTCTTCTTGCTGCGGGAGGCAATCACACCGGTATATCATTAACTCGCAGAAAAGGAGGCTGTAAAAGAAGTTGATGGGGGACCTTAGCCCACACCCTGCTGGGGTCTGCTCAGAGCACAATATCCCAGCGACCATGAGATTAAGCTAAAGAGAAAAGTGAAAATGCTTTTCACGATTCACACGCCCTTTAGATTGTTTTATTAAACCATTTGAATAGGGATTTCCCTTTCGGCCGACAACGGGGCCCGGCCAATGCATAGTTCTAGGTTGCTATGACTTAGTTGGTGCTGGCTAATCACAAGTGAGGGCAAATTTCATATAAAATATCTCGGGCCATTGTCAACCTAATGCAGCGTGACAGTGCCAGCACAAAGGGGGATTCATTCACCCCAGCAGGTAATAAGGACGATTTGCCATACCAACCAGGCAGTCTCGAGGGGGGCTGTCAAATACGATCAGAGCAGCGAAATGGAGCCTCACATTCCATTCTCAGGTGGGCGAAGGCGATCCTTTTGTTCGACCATGTTGCTTCTGATAACAGAATACAATTATATATTTTTTTTTCTTCCCCGTATCCTATTGACCAGCGGGGCTGTTTTGCATAGTGGTCTTTTTTTTTTTTTTCTTTCCAAGGCCAGAAGGGACCCCAATGATCCTTTAACCTGGAACGCACCCCGGAGAATTTCACCCTACTCCTTTTCCGCCTTCCCCTTTCATTAAGGACTCGGTCCTGCCACAATGAGCTCGCTGTATCTCCGCTAATAACCCCCAATTGGCACACAGCTTCCTTTTGTCTAGAGCCTCCCAGGGACATCGGGTGGTGGGGAAGACGAGGGGTCGGGGTAATTTGGGGCGGTTGGATGGGCCGAGAGGACCGTGCTGCTTCAGGACTCGAGACGGCAGTGAAATTTTCAGAAGAAGGATGGCGGGGAGCAAGGGGGGGGTGGGGATCAGACGCTGAGTGTTTCACACATGACCAAGCCAACAGAAAGACAGATAAAACGTGCTTGCATTCAGCGGGGTAGGTAGGGAGACATACATGGTAATGATTAGATCGACAGAGAGATAGGGCGATAGAGAGGGAGATAGGGGGATGTTTGCTTTGCAGGTATCAGACCTGGGTTACTGATACCAGACCGTCCTGCTGATTTGCCTATCTTGGGGGTCTGGTTACCTGTGATCACCTGGGGTTATTTTGACAGTAGCTAATTAGCGAGAGCATTCCAGCCCTCGACCCACCCTCGGCACAGACCAAGGGCTCGGAGGGTGGCGGGGAGCACTGGCCCCTGTCCCAGCACAGCGCCGCACCACGCGTGAGAGGCTCCCGGGCTGCTCCGGCATCTGACAATCTGGCTCTACCTGTTTCGGGTCGAGCCCGAAAGGTTTGGAAGCGTCAGCGCCGCGCTGGAGGTTGCAGTTCTGTCGTGCTAGGCGCAACGATAACCATAAGCAACCAGCAGGAAAAAAAAGTAAAAAAAAAAAAAAAACCAAAACCCAAAACAATAATAATAATAAAAAAAAAAAAAACCAAAAAAACCAAAACCCCATCATTCAGATGTTTTAGGGGAACTTGGCCTTCAGGATTTTACAGGCTGTGTTAATCCAACCTCCTTCAATCCAACATTCCCTCTTATCTGTATCGCCTTCATGTTCCCTGGCAGGAATTGCCCATTTAATAATTTCCCTCCAATGATCTGAATCACAGCTAATCTGATCAAATGTCTTTTTAGGGCCTTTCATCTTCCCAGGGATGTGTTGACACTAGCACGCCGGTTCAGAGGAAACAAGAACTCAATCAGAACTTCGTTCAAAACACAGATGGGACCCAAACCTAACCTTTCCTTTAAGATATGCAAAAGTGTGGTTAGCTTCTTGTTATTATGCTTTGCATTTGCATAAGTCTTTGCATTTAGGGGCCTGATTTTTAAAAGGATAAAAAAGTCAAGCAAACCCCGGAGCTGGATTTTGATGAGAAACAGTGCAGAATCAACTGGGCATGGAGTTGCCTTGGCTCTCTGTGAAGAAGGGCATAAGCTGCAGCATCACACGGGGCCTGGCATGGATCCGCGGGGCAGCTCCTGGCTGGCATCGCTTGCTGCAGCGTGGGTGCTCCAAAGCTGCATTTCTCCCACCGCTTGCATCTGCTCTTGGAGCTGCCCCCACCCCGTTTCAGGGTTAGACCTGAAAGCCTCTGTTAACGGCGGCCCCCAAGGACCGGTGGTTTTGGGCAGCAAGCTTCCACAGGCTTGGAAATGAACCCATCTGGGAAATGCTGCTAAAGAGTATGGGACCTGAGACAAATTGGCACACCAGACAACGGCAGCATGTGTTCAGGTTTCACTGGTGTACGGCTCCAAATCATTCAGGTCGGTCTGTAAGTCTACACTGAGACTGTAGTCTTAAAAATGGATCTTTGGGGAATGGATTTAGTGATGCTTCCGCATCTGAGGGATCCCAGGCAATCATTTAGGATCTGCTACTGTAGAAGAGATCTCATGCAATCATGCTTTTCTGGACTAGGTTGATGGAGGTTTATATAGCTCTGGAAACGTGCGATGCAGAGCTGCTCTGGAAAGTCCTGGAGCTACTGCCAAGACCTACAAAGGCTGTAAGCCCAGATGAGGTGCTGATAAGAAAGTAGCCACGTCCACACAGCTCAGCACAGAAGCAGCTCGAGGTACTGATGTTCTCATGGAAGGCCCTATGGAGAAAGAGTGATCCAAGCACAAGCATCACCCCTGGGGTAATAAGGCATCATGCAGTACTGGGTGAGGAGAAAAGTCCTCCATTTTTCCTCTTTCCCCCATAATGTTGTAGGCTGAAAGGATGCTCAAAGCTCAGGTTGTAGAGCATAAGTTGAGCTTTCTGTCTCTGTCCTGTATGGACAGTATGCCAGATGTGGTCTGTGGTGTCAGTCAATAGTGATCACCATTTGAAAGAATATACGAGTGGATTTTATGTGCCATGATATGTGAATTTTTTCCATTTTTGCAAAAAGGGAAACTGAGGCAGAGTTTCAGAGTCACTCATGTCCAGAGAGGGCTTTTGTGCAGCATTTGTAGCCCACTGGGTAAGGCAGTCACCAGGCTCTGGTCTTCCTAAAGCCTCTAGAGCCTTCTCAGAGTAACAACAAGGACTTCCTGACTGATGCTGCTGTGATTGAGCAGAAAATCAGGGTCAAGGCTCTTGGCTGCGTGGTGTTTAGACTTGGGGATGGCACCAAGTAAAGAAATGAAAGCTTTAAAGAAGCTCAGGATCTCTTCCTAAAGCTTTGACTTTGGAAAGCATTTTCCAACACACCCAGTATGAATTCAGCACATGCTGTAGAGTTTGGGAACGTGCTCTGTGGAATGGTTCACCCTCCCACCAGGAAGCCTGTCTTGTCCTCTCCTTTTATAGTTATTTGGTTGAGTACATCCAAAGCCACAACTTGCTCCTCTCCACCTTCCATCATAAGTAGAAGATGAACCTTTGAAAGCAAGCAGCAAGTGTGGTACAAAGCTTGCTTTTTGGGGTAAGGGGGTCATTGAGGAGTCTTCGGTACCAGGCCAGGAGATGCTGTTGCAGGACACCAACATGTTGAGGATGGTGAGGGTGAGTCAGGGGAAATATGAACGCTGGAAACAGGGGCCTCTCCGGAGAGGAGCTGAAGGAATCTTGAGGCTGAGCCAGATGGCTTATGTAAACCCCTTTCAGTTGGTTTATCTGAGATGGGATCCTCTATTGCTACAATCAAGAGGAATGCAGTGAAACTGAAGCTCACCTGCCTCCAAGGCCACGAGAGCCAATATTTTGTTTCCAACGTTCCCAGTATTTTCCCCACAAGCAATGTCAGGCTCACAGCAGCCATGACACCTCTGTGATCCTCCTCCTCCTCTATGATGGGAACACTGCTTGTTCCCCTCCAGCACTTGGGCACTGTCTCTGCAGCGTGGATGGATCTGTCAGCCAGCGTGTGCCAAAGGGTTCCCTGTTCTCCATTTTCCTCTGGTGCTGTGCCAATATTTAATAGTTCTGATTGGCAAATGATTTGCTTCCTTGTGATCATAAAAAAAAAAAAAAAAAAACAGAAGCACCTTTTAACATTTTTTTCCCACCTTCTCTCCTCCTTTCCCTGGGGAGAAATATGTCCTGTGCTCTCAGTTGTGACCCTTCATTTCTTACAATCATAGAATCATAGAATGGTTTGGGTTGGAAAGGACCTTTAAAGGCCATCTAGTCCAACCCCCTGCCATGAGCAGGGAAATCTTCAACTAGATCAGGTTGCTCAGAGCCCCGTCCAACCTGACCTTGAATGTTTCCAGGGATGGGGCATCTACCACCTCTCTGGGCAACCTGGACCAGGGTTTCACCACCCTCAGCATAAAAAAATTCTTCCTTATATCTAATCTAACTCTCCCCTCTTTTAGTTTAAACCCATTAACTCTTCTCCTATTGCAATGGGCCCTACTGAAAAGTCTGTCCCCATCTTTCTTACAAACTCCCTTTAGTGTGAAGAGCATCGTAACATTGGGGACAACATCCCCATGTCCTGAACCCTTGGTTCTTGGCTCTGAGGGATCTGCTCATTAGCAAGTTTAGCACACAGGCCAGCAGGGCTGAGGGGACTGGACTATCTTCTCCTGGTATCTGGGACAAGCAAGGCTGCGTTTCCGCAGGTGGTCCTTGCTTATCCTGCACACAGATTTCAGGGCCAGCAGTCAATGCTTTTCACATTAGTGTAAGCCAATAGAGATCTCCGAGTATGTTTTTGCAGCTCCTGTGAGCTCTGACTCACCAGTTCTGTTGGATTTCACTTCTGCTCTTCAGAAGCTAGCTGCATCTGCAAGGCTGTCAGTGTGAGCCTAAAGAAACCCACTTGCCCTGGGGGTCACCATCTACTTAACATCTGATGAGGCTCTGGCTCAAGGTAGCTCTGAGAGGTACCCTTCAGAGCTGAGGTTCTCCTCCAGCCTTGGCTTCAGCGTAGTTGCAGGCAAGAAGAAGGCACTGACTTTTACACCATCAGTACTTCAGCCCCTGCTTCCATGGTGAGGAGCATTTGGTGTTAATCTTTTCTGGCGCCCTTCTTTTCCATCCAAAGTGGTGCAACATGGGCTTTCATTCAAGCCCTTCTTCCTGGTTTAGCTTTCACCATGGAGGTGTTTATGGGTGACCTTCCCCACAATGGAATGACACAACTCTCCTCCCATATCTAGCTAAAGTGGCCTTCCTGATGGATTCAAGGAGGAAACCACAGTGCACTGACAGCAGCTTGGTAGTCCTCTTTATACTACAGTCGAGAACCAAATTCACCTCACCTTGAGTCAAAGACTGGGCTTCCAAAGCTCTCAAAGCTCACTTCACAAATTTCTCATCACCTTTCTCCATTGGACAACGCCTTCCTCCCCTGCAGTCTGCAGTCCTCATGATTCAAGAAGGACCTGGAAGAAGGACACCGGCCACAGTAATCAGGAGGAAAACGAGCTGTCAGGACAGGTCCCCAGTGTAAGAGGCAGGGCTGTGCTGGCTCCAAATACCAGAAGCACTAGTCTGCCCCCAGTTTTATTGCTAGTTTCTCATTTCTTGGGGTTTATTTAGGTTCTTTTTTTTTTTTTTTTAAATCCAGAGTCAATGTAGTGTCAACTGTTGTGCAAATCCTAGCATGAGAGCTGTGGGTTTGTATCCCCTCGGGCCAAGGAGGGAATTGAAACCCTTTCTCACACTCCCTGGGTACATGCCCTACCAGATAAATGTTGGAAAGACTTTACACCTTCGGCCCCTCAGAGATGGGTGCCTGGGTGTCTGAGGTAGCTGACACAACAGGTAGCTTTCTTTTGTCTTGTAGCTTTGAAAAAAGAGGCTGAGAGAAAACAGAGTGTCTCCTCCCTGCGATCCTGCTAAGCAGATATGATATTTTCCCCATTTTACCCCACATGCTGAGTGACTTTCCCAAGAGCACTCAAGAAGTTTGGGGTGTCATAAATTCAAGGCTTGCAACCACACCATTGCAGCATCTTCCCTAGTGTGGAAGGTGGAGTAGGATCCTCTATTCAAGAGTAGACATGTTAGCGATGGCTGGGAGGAGTGGCTAAGATGTGGGAACACTTTCCTTCACTATCATATGTCTTCTGGGCAATTTGGGACAATTCTATTCCTTTCTATGTTGTTTATACATTTTCCAGCCCAAAAAGGCATTAAGTCAGTGTTCGACTCCATTTGTTTCAAAAATTATGGTGACAAAGTCCTGGGCAGTAAAGGGTTGTTGGCATGGCAGGTTTGTCTCCACAGAGCAGAATCAGTAGCTGTCCTGGAGACATCAATGTTCCCTTTGCAAAGGAGCTTCCACACCGTCAGGAGGACCACCTAGAAAAGTGGGATGCTGAGTGGAAAACCCTTAGAGCAGGCTCCGTCTCTACTGCTTGGCTATCTGTTCTCCAGCTGCTGAGGTTTGCTTCCTTCCTCACAAGATGTACAGCCCAGAACCACCTCAAGCAAGACATCCTTCCTTCCTTCCTTCCTTCCTTCCTTCCTTCCTTCCTTCCTTCCTTCCTTCCTTCCTTCCTTCCTTCCTTCCTTCCTTCCTTCCTTCCTTCCTTCCTTCCTCCCTCCCTCCCTTTCTTTCTTTCTCTCTCTCTTTCTCTTTCTTTCCTGACTGCACAGATCTCACTGCTCTCTTTTAAAGAGCAGTCAGGGGAAACAGCAGTGTCCCCTTTCTAAAATACCGCCTAGCTCTTTGAGCTGCAGTCCAGGACCCAGGACTTTCAACTTCAACTCCCAACACATCTGAAGGTGGCTTGCATTGCCCTATCCCAGGCACCTGCTGTTATCACCAGGCCACCGTGCAAGGAGGAAAGAAAGATTTGGGGTGTCAAGAGTGGGTTCAGTACTCTGGTACAAAGGTGGTAAAAAGGGACTGTAGCTTTTTAAGACCAAAATAAACCATTGTGTTCATCCTTCTACTTCATCATAGTCATTCCTCCCTCATATCTGGAATATTTACCTGACCTGGGGTTAAGCATTTAGTCATTCAGAGAAAGATTCAGGGAAAATAAGTCATTGTCTGCGCAGCAGAACCCATGAGACCGGGTTTCGTATATTAGACACTCGAGATATTTATGCGGTTATTCATTTGCCTTCCTCATCCCACATCTTGATGACCCTTTGTTCGGCTTCAACACCTTCTGCCCACCTTCTGCCCACGATTCTGAAGACATCACTGAATTTAGCATAGCAGGCTCCTGAGGAGATAAGCAGGATTGTCCTCAGGTGTGTGGATAAGGAAGCAGAAGCACAAGATGACTAAAGGATGTGCCCAAAGTCACGTGAAAAAACCATCAAATGTTAGGTCTCCTCATCCTCAGGCTTCTGAATTCTCATATTGATATTGCCCAGCCATGTGTTTTTGCATCCCGAGATGTTTCTGCTGTTGAGGCAGGGCGGTCAGAGGTGTTCTGCACGGGACATTCAGGCTCAGAGCTTCACAGACCGGGCTCCTCAGGCAATGATTTCCAGAAGTGACCAGTGACTTAGAGAGCTCTGCAAAACGTCCCTGAAGGCCCTCTGTAAGTCTCAGCACCTTTTTCGCTGACAGCCCACCCCCAAAAAAGGGTCCCAAATGGGGTACCTTGAAGCTCGGGCCATCCAAGTCTCTAAGCCCTGCAGGGAAACTGAGGAGCAGGCAGGAATTAGACAAGCTGAAGCCAGAGCTTTGGTGACCTTGTGCTGCACTGAAAGCAAAGTGGTTAAAACGCTCTTACGTCGACATCCCCATGAGGTATTAGTCCCTATTAACCTTCTCTTGCCAGATGACTTTCCAGAAGCTCTCTTCAAGTCATAACGAGCTGCTCGTCTCCTGCTACCAGAACCACCCAGAGAGGAATGAGGCGACCTGACAAATATACTGCACTTTCCTGTTATCTTTGCTAAGTCTCTTGCATTTTTATATGGCACCTTAATAACCCCTCATTTCCATTACAAGTGCATGCTTTCCTTCTGCTTATCTGTATCTCTATACACTCCTTCTCCATTCCTGCAGCCACACCGCCTCCGGCTACAACCTGGGGAGCTCTTCAGAGCTCAGCAGGGTCAGGTCTGCTTAGTAATCGGGAGGACAGTCCTATAACTTAGGAGGTGGCAGGACGTGATTCACGGGAAGGCGCTCTTCCATCTGCGTCAATATTGAACCCGGTGCCTCCAGTGAGGGGCAGGAGATGTAAAACCCGGTGCCCTAATTTCAGGGAGTCGCTAAGAGATCGGCTGCAACTTTCTCAAGAGACAAACTCCTAACCTCAGTGCCCCGGGGCCAGATTTCAACTTCTCCGCTCTGCCTGCCTACATTCCCCAGGTAGTTACCATCAGATACAATGCTATTTGCTTCCTGTTGTGTGCTGCTAAGTGGTGGCTGCACTCCACCCCAGGGGTGGCTGCATTTCAAAAGCCGGGGAGTGATTACTGACTATGCTATCCCGGCTGTAAAAAAGCATCGGGCTCTTTCTGGGAAGAGGAGAGCTGAATATAATCGGTGCTTCTTAAGGCAAATCCTATCAATACCCTCCCGGAGCTGTAGGCTTTCAGTAAGGGATAGCACCAGTGGAGAGTTTAGGTAATGGACCTGGGTTTAGGCAGAATTGGGTATCCACAACCAAAGCAGTGCTCCTGTAACCCCTTGTTCAGCTGTTCAGTCCTGGAAAATGCAGAAATTCTGCAGACCCTCTGGCTGCGTTGCCTGAAGCTCCCTGGGTTCTGGTGAGCTCTGTACGCGCAGAGAAACGCCGCTGTGCTGAGCTAATGGCTCCTGCTGAAGCCCAGGTGGGATCCACGACCTGTGGACTCCTAAGCCAAGGTTACCCCTCTCATCCCCACGCAGGAGAAGGTTTTCTGCACAAACACCGTGGCTGCAGCTGCTTGCTTGTCGGTCCCAGTGTGGCAAGGCGCGGGGGCTCTCCATGGCATTTGAAAACATCAGTTCAGCACCTCTAGCACCTTCTCAAGTATTTAAAGGTCTGGATCAGGTCTCTCCTCCTGAGCAGAGGAAGGGGTGATTCCCAAAAGATGAGAGCTAACCTATTCAAGCAACACGCATTACCTGCTACAGCTGTCAGATAGAATTCTGTTTCTCCCCTGAAGAAGAACAATTATGATCTTCCTCTTTTGTCCATGGCATATCAAAAGGTTTAAAGATTAATTTGGCCACAGTAGGAGGAGGTGGAAGGTGTGTCAGCGATTCTTTGGTCGGGCATTATACCCTCTACCTCCCTACCAGAAGGTAACAGCATTCATCCCACCAGCTTATCTGACTGGCTTCTATGAGAAGCCTTTGCCCTTTACAGACCCCAAGGCTGGTCATTAAATCCCTTGGAGACACCGCACCAAGCTCCCCACCCCCAAGGTTTGGTCTCTGGATTCTATCTGAGCTCAAGCAAGTGCAAGATGCTGAGTCCCCAGTCTTGTTAGAACTAGACTCATCTGTTTATGCTCAAAAGCTGAGCTTTCACACAGCTCAGGAACTGTATGGTCATCAGTTGCAGGAAGCTGGGATCCTCCAGGCTGGCCAGATGCTGAACAAGGGGTTTTCAAAATCACATTGTGGAACTGAGGGTTCCTGCATTTTCCTTTTTTTGGTTCTAGCCCTCAGTGACTTACTAACCTCACGAAGCGCATTGACATCATGTTCCAGGACATTGCTCATACCTTTGGCTTGTAAGTTCATGCACATTACTTGATTTGCATACTGTTGTGTTTGGTAGTCTTCCCAAAGTGAAGCGGTGCTGCACAAGTTCTTGCTTAAGCCTTCAATGCAGCCGCGACCGCTCTGCAAGCGTGCAGTTTTGATTTCTCCCCGAGAAAATGTTGGGTTTTGGCTTGGCATGTTCAATTCTCCTCACGTTAGTAAAGCCTGGAAGCATCTAGAAGGTAAAGATTAAGCCAAAATGCCCAGGGAAAGCTCAGATCAGCAAAATATGGTGCAGAGAAGGTTTGAGTGGTTTTGAGAAGGCACCTCGTCAGCTGGTGCAAAGCTCAGTAGAAGCTGGTGAAACTGCATCAACTGAAAACCTGACATTCTGCCTTTATGGATCCATTCATATTTCAACACTGTCACTAGCCAAACCATCCGAAAGGTGTCAGAGGCAAGATGCTTTCTTGGCTAACTGGTCTATAGGCACGAGGTGAGTTCGCGTGGGGAATGGTGTAGGAGGTTAAGGAGGCCAGTTATCAGAATCATCGTGTCATCTTAGAACTGCCTCAAGGGTTTGAGAACAGCCCTGTTCGTGATAAAAATGCCATTTTGCTGGAGCCAAAAAGCATTGCAGTGGTGGTGTCTGAGGTGTGCTTGTTGAACTCCAGGGTCATTTCTAGTCTGTAAAGAAACATTAAGACCAAAATTGGAGGGGAGGGAGATAAAAACTGATATTTTGGTATATTCCCCATTTGCAAAGCAGTTTAAAATGTTTGTTTTTCATTTTGACATGGAGAAGAAAAAGCACCAGCTTATCCAGGAACGGCAGGCTAATGCTGAGCTGCCCTTCCCCACCCAGCTCCAGCTAGGATGAAAGGCCGTGAAGAAAGGTCTCCACAGAGACAAAGGCCCTAACCATGAAATCTTTCAGCTGATCCCACCCAGCACCCTGAGGCAATGGGCAGAAAAAGAAATCTCATTTTCATGAATTAGGCAAATGAGTAAAACTTTGGATAGATGCAAGATGCCACATATTGAACAGTCTCTAAGTGAGCTAGACAGCCTAGGAAAAAGAAGGTGGCCTCAGGACAGGGGGCGGGGACAACATTTAATTTACATAGCGAGGACGGGGGATTATCTGGCCATCCTGGCATTTTCCTACCTTCCAGCCATCAGCAGCTCTACCAGTCAAGGAGGAGGAGGTCCTTTACCTGGTGCTGGTCCCACCACTAAGGTTCGGAGGCTGTCATTAAGTGTAGACCTGCATTTTCCATGTTATGGCAACACAGCCCAAATTCTGTGCAAAGTACCACGTAGTGTATTCTGTATGCCCCCTGAAACTCAGGTTTGCACTGCTTTTTGTTTTGCCACAGCCCTATCCTGAGACCTTAGGATGACCTTAGTCAAAACTTCTTGGCTGACCTCAGCGGCCTTGAATCAAGCCTGGTCCTGTCTACACAGGAGCTTATTTCCTATTATTTTCTTATACAAGAAAATGTCTTTGGAGTAGGTCCAAGCCGGACCACAGAGAAGAGGAGAGTTTCCTGGCCTTCTGCCATGCCTTCGAGAGAAGGCGTTCACAGGGCTGATCATAGCCACGCATGGTCCCTTCGCTGGCCACTATTCATTGGTTTCTCTCTTTCACAGCTACCAGGGAATCAGCCTTTGTCCACGCCATTGCCTCTGCTGGAGTGGCTTTTGCAGTGACCAGATCCTGCGCCGAGGGCTCGGCCACCATCTGCGGTTGTGACACCCGCCACAAGGGCTCTCCCGGGGAAGGCTGGAAATGGGGGGGCTGCAGCGAGGACGTGGAGTTTGGGAGCATGGTGTCTCGGGAGTTTGCGGATGCCCGAGAGAACAGACCAGACGCTCGGTCAGCCATGAACAGGCACAACAACGAAGCTGGAAGGACAGTAAGGACGTTTAGTTTCACCTTTCTCGATGTCCCTTTAACCTTTGCTTACCTGCCCCAATGAACAATGGGAGGGAATAAGCAAAACGAAATCTGGGCTGTTGTACGTCATGAAACAATGCTACCCACCCTATCATAGTTCTTGTCAGGGTGTTGACTGATGTACTAGACCTCTGAAAGCTGTAAGTACGTTTACCCACCCAGATGTAAATGTCTACCTTGGAGTCCGTGGTCCAGGTGTCTTTATAGAGAATGGATCAAGACAGACAGGTCTAGGAATGGGATCTCATCCCAGCCTGAAGGGGTCGTTTGAAATAGCTCAGCTAATGATGCCCCAACTGTGCCTGTCCACCTCGGCTGGCTGTGGGAAGAAGGTGAGCTGTATGGCCAGAGATGTCTGTGCTGTAGGCATCTGAAGTTACAAGAGATGAACCAGGGTTTATGGGGAGGATTCAGCTGCTTAAACAAAAGCATTTTGGTATAAGCTGAGATATCATGAAGCCCGTCCTTGAGCTGCTACTGGGAAAGACTGGGACTCCTGCAGGTCCGCTGCCATCTTTTAACTGGTACCTTGGACACCCCTGGAGCTCACAAATGGCATTAGATGCATGCGTTTAGGCAACTGAATCCGAGTTTGAGTGCAACTGTTCATTCCCCTAGGACCACCACCCCGGTCTAGAAGCTTGAGGGTGGGGAAGAGCAGGAGAACATTTTCCACTGCTCTTCTCAACACTGTTCCATTTGCCAGGGAATATTTAAAGAAAATGAGAGGGAATGTGACTCTGCTGCCTCTTGATTAAACCTGGACCAAGCCCCAAAGCCAGCTAGGACGTTTTCACTTCAAACAGTTGCAGAGCAAAATGTATAAGGGAACTGAAAGCATAAAGTCTTGCCTTCATCACAGTGACCGCCTCATACGCAGTGAAAGTTTGCCATAAGGTGGAACAATCCCAGTAAGAGGACATTCTCTTTTTCTTCTCAAGAATAGCCCATAAATGCCATAAGAATGTAATCTATGGGAAACAATTTGTGAAATTCAATCACAAAGCTCTTGCTAATGGAGACCATGCCACGGGCTCCTGCGAGATAACAACATTTTTTCTCACATAGTAAACTTGAGATAGTTTATCCCTCAGTGGAAAAAAGATACATCACTGTAATCGAAAGAGATTAATATGGTCTTGTTCCCTCAGCAGAAGGCCTTACACATGCCTAGGAGGACATGCAGTGAGCTGTAGCAAAGCCACCACAGTTGCACTGTGCTAGGCAACAGTTATCCTCAGGCAGGCCAGGACTTCGGTCTGAGCTCCTCAGGTGGACACTGTCAAACCCTGGTGGCATTATGCCACCTCACACCACGGGAGAGCTTGTCTACGATAGGGACTACAACGCTTCAAAATGAAATACAGCCAGAGACAAAAATTATCTGTGGTGAAGACAAATACAAGCAATAATGTGGTTTCCTCCAGCACTGGCCCAAATTATCCCAGGTACCGCAAGGTATCATGCATTGCTGGTGGCAGTTGCTAGATAAGGTAAGGAGAAGCTGGGTAGAGTGGAAAGGAGGAATTTGCCTTAAAGTGAGAATCCTTGGAAAAACTGAGCTTGGAGCAAACATCCCTGCGACCACAGGCCTTTTTACTGTAAGTCTAGTTACTTGACACCGAGTTATTTTCGGACATTTTACAGAAGTCAAAGATTAGAGAGCAGATGTCACACCATTACCTGAAATCCTACCGTTTTATAAGGCACTAGTTTTTTTTCCATTCTCACCGCGCCAGCACTCATGGGGTAGCTCTTCCAGGCCTCCGTGCTCAAATGCTGCCAGCTAAACCTGAGCCATGGGCAACATTTCATATTAGTTCCCATATGAACTCAAACCCTACTACCAGGCCAGAAGCTTTGATTAAGTTCAGCGTGATTATATGAACCAAACATTTTGTGGTTCTCTCTCATCGCTAATTACAACCTCCTTTGCGGCGGGTGATACTCCGTAAATAACACAGGAAAGCACCTGGTGAACACCAAGGTGCTGATTCATGGCAAATCTTTTGGACTCAGGCTGGCACTAGTCTGTTCATGTACCCGGAAATTTGCTGATCAGTCTGAAAATGCAGATTATCAAGTAAGTTGCATAAGGCTGTCTCCCACCTCAGAATACTGGAGGGCAACAACTCTAGAAACCTTTAGACTAATTTCGTAAGAGGTAAAAGCGAATAGCAAACTTCTGGGATCAATAATCACCTTTCCATTTATTCCAGGACAGTGTTTTATGTCAAGGTCCGAGCCTTTCAAAATCAAAAGTCGGGCTTCTTTTTTTTTTTTTTTTTTACCTTTGAAATGGTTTTAGAAAAAAATGTAAACCTGGCTTTAAAATAAAAATAATACATTACTTTTCAGGTGTCTGAAAATAGCTGCAGCAAGGCTAGAACCTTGTTTGCTTAAGTAAACATGAAACATACTGAAAAGATGGAATTCTGTGCTAGATGGTTAGGACATTTCGTATTTCTTGAATTTCCAGTGGAATAGCTGTATATTTAATTTACGAAGGCATTGCTTTAGAAGATTTCTGTGTTCTTCGCTTCTCTGCCTAGACGTGCCTGAATTGTGTTCCTGGGTGACAGTACTGTGATATTCACACATGAACATTGATAAGATAGAAGTTGGTATGCACAGAAATCGCTTCAGCCCTTCGTGAAAGCGCTTGATAGATGCTTAAAGTTGGAGTGGGAATCAGAGGTAGTCAGTGAAAAAAATAAAGCTGTAGAGGCTTTATCTGCCTCAGATCCAGCATCTGTGCAAGGCATTGACTGGAGAATAAGGTGATTTTTGTCTGCAAGTGTGTAAATATATTTATGAAAACACTGCAATTCTTTAGGAAATCCTGGCTAAATTGCAGAATGCAATCTGTGTTTTGATTACAGGCTAATGCCTTCCCTCCTCTTTGCCTTTCCTCTCCTCTTTTTCAGTCTATTATTGAACTCATGCATCTTAAGTGCAAATGTCACGGCCTCTCGGGCAGCTGCGAAGTGAAGACCTGCTGGTGGTCTCAGCCAGACTTCAGGGTCATCGGTGACTACCTCAAGGACAAGTACGATAGCGCTTCTGAAATGGTGGTGGAAAAACATCGAGAATCCCGTGGCTGGGTCGAGACCCTCAGGCCCAAATACAACTTCTTCAAGGCTCCAACTGAGAAGGACCTGGTTTACTATGAGAACTCACCAAACTTTTGTGAGCCCAACCCTGAGACAGGTTCCTTTGGGACCCGTGACAGGATCTGTAATGTCACTTCCCATGGGATTGATGGTTGCGACCTTTTGTGCTGCGGCCGCGGGCACAACACAAGGACTGAAAAACGGAAAGAGAAGTGTCACTGTATCTTCCACTGGTGCTGCTACGTCCGCTGCCAGGAGTGCATACGAGTCTACGATGTCCACACGTGCAAATAAAGCAGGCAAAACCCTTCACTGGGCTCCAAGCGGAGAGATGGAGTTGAGCCTACTTCCTCTGAGGTTGCAGACATGGGAGAAGTCTACTTTTTTGATATTAAAAGAATAAAAACTTTAAAAAAGGCTAAAACTGGTTGGATAGAATAGGTCTAATGACTTCTGGGCTATCCCGAGGTACATCTGGCAGTCACACAAGTTATGCCCCAACGATGCCTCCTGTAGGAGACAGAGTTTTTTCAACCAGCCGACAACACAGAGCTGGAAAGAAGAGCATCAGTAAAAGCATGGATTTGCTCTGCTCTCACCCACCTGAGTGACTCGTGTGATTAAGTGTCTTTTGAAAGACTTGGGTCTTCCTAAATATCTCCTTTTCCCTCAGCCGGGCAGAGGCTGTGTTGGACAGCAGCACTAAGCTTTCTGAGATCTATCTACATACCCAAATGGCCAGATTCTGTGTATAATATGAGCAACAACAACAGCAGCAAAAGAAATAAAAGCAAGTAAATTAATGATTTTTTAAAAAAATAATGCAAATACTCCTTTGCTTTTGCCCTGGAACCAGAGAAGTCTACAAATATATCATAGAGCTGTAGAGCGGGCAGGCTCTTCGCATGAAATTTTTAGCATAGTAGCTTCTGCCAGATTTGACATAGGATTCAGTGACACCTGTAGAGAGGGAGGGAGAAGGAGATGGAGATGGAGAAAGAGAGAGAGAACTTCTAATGGTTTCCTGCAAATGTCCTGTTGGCACACAGGTGATGTGTATGGTACGGAAACATTCGGTGCCTGATATGTGAAGTGAAGAAAACTCAGTGTGTGCATTGAGAAGGAGGCAGTCCCACGAATGGAGATGTTGCTCCAGCTGTGGCCTGGTACACGGCTCAACCAATGAGTCTTCCTTGAAAACAGGAGTCTCCTGGGGATGGACACTTGCTGCTGGGCATAGGACATCCAGCTCCTCAGTATCCCAGCTTGTTCCTGTAGACGAAGAAAGGGAAAGTGTTTACCCCTTCCGCCTCATTAAAGAATGCCATCACCAACAGCGGAACATGCACTTAGTCTATCCGCTCTCTGCACCTCAAGCAGGCTTCCCCCTGGGCACTTAATAAAAGCCTTAGACCACAAGTCTGTCGGGAACATGACTCTGAAGGACTGCTTGTCACCCGTTAATTTACATGACGGT
Organism: Vanellus vanellus; assembly: GCF_965231255.1. Lineage (NCBI taxonomy): Eukaryota > Metazoa > Chordata > Aves > Charadriiformes > Charadriidae > Vanellus > Vanellus vanellus. The sequence continues at coordinate 3,408,504 of NC_138906.1, forward strand.
GAACCAACCCCCCACTGCCACCCCCCACAAACTGGAACAGTTTCAGACTAGAGCCAAATTTTGTTCCGCACCTAATTCCTACAGCCATTCCCATCTCTAAAAGTGGCACAGATTAAAATGCACAAAACCCAGACTCTGAACCAGCCCAGAGTTTGGGCAAGTTTGGACACAGAGCCAAATCCCAGCTTTGCAGTGCTGGCCCATCTCTGCTGTTCACCTCTGACTCCCCATCTTCGCGTGCTGCTCTACTTCTGATTTCAGATCAGGATTGCCAGTTTACAGAAACAGCTCTCACCTCCTCCGTGGGCATCAGGGCTTCCTTCAGTCACGTGGGTATCAGGCGCAAATCTCAGCCCATCACCTCGGTATTACAGCACTGTAACCCTGCTTGAGTTATTCCTGGTCAATATTTGCATATATGCCCCAGAGTCGTACCCTGTTGAACCTTGGATGCACTTGTCCTGTGTTCTCTTTGTCTTACCCATACCTTTGAGTTCCTATCTTGGGAAAAGGACAATGGGTTGGCATTTTTTTCTTCCTCTTCAGTACAGGAAGGGAAATGGGGCGTGATCTAACTCCCAGTGACCCATAAGAGTCTTTTCATGGCTGTTGGCTAGTTCACGCCTGGACATCCATGTAGAGAGTGCTCTTCTCTCCCTCCATGTCAGCTTATTCCCGGGAAGCAAAGGAGGGAGTATGCAGAAGAAGCAGGGAACAAACAGAGCTTAATGCCATCAGAGAGAAAACAGGAGGAAATGATGCCTCCAAGGATTGACTCTGAGTCACGGCGTCTCCTGGGACTACTCCTAGGCTGGTGCAGTTTATGCATCACCCATTTGTCTCAGGGCTGTGCCCAAGGGCACAAGCTAGCTTTGCTTATTGATGGAGGCACTTCTATCAACGCTCTGCAAAAAAAAAAACGCTGCAATGAAATGAGAGCAGAGACACAGAAGGGAAGGAAGGAGAGAGGAAGGGATCAAGAGAGACAAAGAAAAAAATGGGGAGAAAACCAATCAATCGTATCTGTGCAGGTAAACACTGCACCCAATGGATGGCCACACACTAACTGGTGGAAAGCAATAGATCACTAAAAACTGAAAGATGGACCAATTAATGGATGTATGACTGATTTTTTAATAATACAGTCTGGGAGAGAAGGAAACCTGATCATTATGGCAAATGCTGAAGGAAGCCACTGCAGGGGGAAATTGCCACGATAACCAATATTCAAACACAAGCTGTCAAGAAAGCTGAAGAAAACCACATGTGCGGTGGAGACATTGATGAACTGCAAAAGATGGGACAAGGGAAGATACATCTGATTTATTTAATATGATGTAGTGCTAGCAGTCACAGCGAGAGACGTTAGACATGTCCCACCAGGTACTTCTGTCAGTGAGTTGTGCCCTGACAGCGAGGATGCAAATCATTGCAGGTCACAGTCCCTGTCAATCCATTGACTTCAACAGGGTCACACCCACAACCAATTTTACCCTAATATTTTTAAGCAAGGTGGTTTCAGACTCCTTCTTTTATACCATACCAGTGAAGAAATGGGTTGAAGGACTTGGCTTCCGTGCGTGGGAGCTGGACTCTGACCCCAGCCCACCCGCAGCATGCTGACATCCACCGTTTCTGCTTTTGCACCAGAATCAAGCCCAACATCACTAGCAGATGAAGCTCTTTGGGAAGCATGGGGGAGAAAAAAAACCCAAACTAGGCATTTGCTGAGCAATTGCCTCTTAAGGTGAACAAACAGATTTTGACTGCAGCAGTGTAATTTATTTCATCTGGCCATGTCATCTAGTCTAAGCTATTTATCTAGTTTTCTGCTAGGATCAATGGCAAGAAAGAAACAAGTCCAGGGGGTGATTCATCATAGCCTAGGATGATATCTAAGCTATGTTTGGTAAATTGCCCTCTGGATGTACCTCTGTCTTTCCTCCGACTTTAGCTGATGAGCTCATACTAAGTGATGAGCTCGTAGGTGGGTACTGTCTGATGGTGTGAAGTCCACCATGAGTCAAGAAGGTGAAGCTACAATCTGATCATCAGCTGAGATGGGCTGGCAATTGTACTCCTTCATTCAAAGCTGGGGTCAGGCTTGAAACAGCTCAGTGGTTGGGGACTCCTACCCCATTCAGGGGATTTTTAATGAAGCCTATGCATACTTGTTCTGTTTTATTATGTAATTAGTCATCCACCGTGGTGATATAATGTAAGGGGTTGAGCAGCTGCTACTAAAGTCAATGAAAAATGCCTGTGTGAATTCTGTTGATCACCCCAAGTGCATCTGAGAGTCCTAGTCCCAGGTCTGACTCTGCCCACCCATGAGGAGGGAAGAGGGAGAGCCTGCTAGGGGCCTGGGAGCATGCTGAGTGCACGTGCTAGGCCTGCCTCTGACCCCATGGCTGTGGAGAAGGGACCTGGGCCATCACTCCCTAGCACACACGAATTCAGGAACCGTCTCTGGAAAACTGAGATCCCACTCCACTGCCTACACTAGATGTCTCAAGTCAGGGTTGCCACTGTACTGGTGTGAAAGACTGAAACAATGATGAGGGAGGTGCTATCCTTCCCTACGCATCATCATGACTACATTAGGCCTCATTTAGAAGATGGCCTAAATACTACCCAGACCCTTCTTCTGCCTCAGGTTCTCCCATTCTGTGAAAACAGTAGGGCTTTCCTTACGGAGAGGACTTAGGGTTTCACTCAATAATACAAGCATCTGGTGACATTTTAGGTGCCCTACAATATCCTATTGGGATCCAGCTGTTGCTTCGATGATGTAGGAGTCCCACAAGTCTTAAATCTGGGCAGATATGTCAGAGACTGTAGGGTGTCCAAAATGGTATGAGATGCCTCTGCGTTGAATTGTGCACTTGTCTGGAAATGGCTTTTTGTCAAAACTTCCCTTCCACCTCAGTTAAGTGGGGTAATGCACCAGTTTATAGTTGAAAGAAGGAGAAGACCATTCATTTCCCACAAATGGGAGCTGGCTAACTCGGCCTCCGTGATCCATGGTGCCCTTCCCTGCAGTCTTCCCTTCTGATGAGGTTTGTCCTCAGGCAGATGGTTTGTATCAGGGATGCGCCTGGCAGTACCAGGGCAAGGGGAGAAGATATCATGCAACCAAGTAACACAGATGTCAAATATAAAAATAAAAAAGGAACATCATTCCACCCTCCGACTTGCTGCTATCCAACCTTTCCTTTAGCTGAACAAATAGGTTATCATGATGGCCTCATGAGTTCCACATCCAACCTCATTAAAGACAGTGGAGTTACCTGCAAAGGGTGAATTTGGCCTCATCTCTTTTCTTTCTATGAAAGAAATGGCAAGTTTAGGAGTTTTTTTGTTTTGGTTTAGTTTTAGATTTTGGGGGTTTCTCTTTCTCAGAGAAAAGAAAAACATGGAGGAGGAAATGCATGACATTTTCTACTACTTGACCCCTGATGTATCTTTTTTAGCTAAGTGCCACACTCTGCACTGACAGTCTTCTCCAAAGCATTTTGAGGTCTCCAGAAGTGTTTCCACTCCTTGCAAGGGGCTTCATGTGCGGAACTAAAGCAGTCAGGATTTAATCTTGGGAGGGGACTGCAGAGACAACCACACCACAAAATGCAATATGGTACAGAAATCTCTGAGTCAGCAGCAACCACACCAGCTTCGCAGACAGAAGTACTGCAGTCTTAGCTGAGCATCGCAGGATTTCTGTATTAGCGAACCTCAGAGAGCAATTTCTTCTGCCACTCAATCTAAAATAATTCTGGTGTTTTCGGTGCATTCAGATACATTGCCACAGAGATGTCCATGGATTATAATACATCCGTCATGTGTGATCATATGCTTGTCATGCCCCCATCCTTAAATTCAAATACAGGAGAAACACTGTGAGCTCTGGGTCACTTTTTGTAGCTTCAAAGAGAGGTTTCAGTGCTGAAAATTTGGGGTTTGATGTTCCTGGGGACATTCAGGGTTACAACATGAGCACTCTGCAGGAGCTAGGAGTTGTGAATCCAGTCCTAGGTTTTTCACTATGGAAATTACTCCCGGCTTCCCTTGATGCTTTAATGATATTGCTTTGGGAAGATAAAACAGGGCCACGAAAAGGCACCAAATCAAACTGCCCTGCAGACACCAGCCATTGCACCTGGTGAAATAGGCTGCCTGTAGGAAAATGACTCCTGGCTCTTCCAGAGACCTGCTCCAGAGCTGAGGCTGCTGAGGAGGCAACACTCTGCCATCAGTGGCGTAGCGAGGGAGTGGGATGTTCGCTCAGATCTCAGTGATGCGCCCAAGCAGATGTTTGGATGAGAAGCTGTGGACAGAGTGTTAGATGATGGGAGAAAAGGTGGGCTGGGCGGCAGGAGATCCCATCTCTTCTTCACAGCTATACGTCTCCTATTTTCTACCTCCCTCCAAGCTAAATCTTGATTGTTACAGTAGGGACTTCTTAGTATGGGAGAATCTCTTTTCTAGATTTCCCCTCTCTCACTGGGCAGCAGCAATGGGATCTGGCTTGCTTTTTGCTGAATTGTTTTCTTCGTGGCTTACCCCCCCCTTCCATGCTGACGTTTCCTGCTCTCTCTTGTATGGTCCAAACAAGAACTACTGATCTGCTGTTCATCACTACTCAGCAAGGGGACAGGACCCTCCTGCTTCAGGCCTCCGTTAACTGCTGTGGGGTGTAGATACTTCCATTTAGTGAGAAACGGAGGCTCCTGTGGCTTCCGTTTTGAGAAAAGGGTGGTGAGTTCTCATTCCTGACACTTCCAGTGTCTTCATGGACTTGGGCAGGTCATTCTGCTCCCACTTTACTGCAGTTTCAGGAGGTGTCTTTGGTGCATCTTGACTTTGGAGGGGGAAATTTTCTCAAGCACAGTAGTTAACTCCCAGACAGTGGTACCTACGGTGGGATTTGGAATAAAAAGTGAGATGCTTAAATGCAGGTATCTTCATGTGAGCCAGGTGCTTAAACTCCCATACAAGCCCAAAGATGGGCTCCATTTGCCTAAACATAACATCTAGGGCTGAACTGAATAGTTGAAAATAGGTGTCTAGAGCCATTTGGGATGCCCCAGGGTACCCCATTGGCTTCTAGAAGCTACCCTGGAAGAGTGTGGGCTTCCCTTAAGTCCCATGGCATATCTGCCAGCTCCATGCAGATGCTTCAGAAACGCCAGGGCATCTCAGATGGCAATAGATGCCTGTGCTTGAGCAGCTCAGTCAAGCTCCTAGTCAATAAGCAGTGGAGGCTAGAGGGCAATTCAGCTGGCCAAATGTAAGTGTCTACTGTAGGGCAAGGTGAACCACTCTCTGGACTCCACTGACTGTGCTGAGTAGACGTCCATCAGATGTGGATGTTTGGGCATCTAACTCACATGGAGACACATGCTTCTGGACATCTACAAGTGTGTGTCTTAATCTATGAGCTGGATCCCACTCCATATGCCTGACTCTCATATCTTTAGACACTTTAAGATGGAAAACTGTGTATAGGCTCAACTCTACTCTCACTTCAACTGATATAAATCTGAAGGCATTATTTCCATGATGCCAGACTTACGAGTGTATCAAAGGGAGCAGAGGGTGGCCTTGTTCTGTAAGAATAATTATTTGAATCCACTTTACTGACTGATGTGTAATGGGTTTGACCCCAAAGGAGCATCTCTGCTTTTCCTGTTGGTGAGCACATAATGAAAACGGACAAGTCCCACCAAGTCACCTACAGGAAAAATCCTGCTGTTATGTGAATACCATCCAGATAGAGAAAGCTCCTGAAGCACAACAGTCACAAGAGTCTTTTCCACATGACATGGTCTCCTCCTTTGTCTCTGTAGACCTTGCTTTTCTTATATGTGTTCTGTGGACCAAGGGAGGTCTTGGGCGGCCCTGTGTGGAAGTGGAGAGTGGGGAAGGTGTGAGGAAATGCTTTCCTCATTTTCCTTTCTTTTCCAAGTTTCTCCTTATTATTTATTAGTATTTATTTATTCCTCACTATTCATTCCACTCCACCAAAAATCCTGAAGGCACGTCTGCTCAGACATAGGCTAGCAAGCAGCCGAGTATCACCCACGTCTTTGAGGGAAGGCACCATCTTGTCAGAGCTCCTTCCCAACATGCACTTGCCACCCACTGCTACCACTTGGAAAGCACAAGAGGCCTGAGTTCTTTCCAAGGCAGGCTCCCAAAACCTCCAAAATCCTCCAGTATGTGATTAAATCCTCCCCACTGAAACCCTGGTTCCCACTGGTGTGCGTTCCTCCAGACCTAGTTGCTCCACTGCCCGCCTGTCCCTGACTGACTGCAGCTCAGCCTTACACCTCTTAATCTTGGTGGAGACACACTCGATCTATCTCTTATGGCATCGCTTTCTGTCACTCCCAGGACAAAACCTGCCCAAACAAGACCTGTCGTAGCTTTGGACTATCTGACAAGCCCACCAGCAGTGTGGAAGACATAAAACACAGACCTGTAGCACCCCAGGGGATTCCCCCATGGTACAAAACATGCTTGTCCGGCAGTCGAGGACAAGTATCTTCTTGTGGGTGGGTTTTTTCACTATTGCTTTCCCTTCCCACAGACTGTCTGCCTGATTACATCGCCTTCTTCAAAGCTACATCCCTGTCTGTAACTCTTCCCCAGCCTGCCCCTGCCCTCACCCCACCTGAGCACCCCTTTGTACAGATTGCATGTATGATACAACCTGAAATTCCAAAGCTATTGTACAAAGTAGGATTGTCATCTTTTTTTCCTCAGTATTTTGTTACGTCTGATGATTTTTTTATGATTATTTATTTTATGAATAAATGTATATATTAGTAAGAGTATATATTTGCGGAAATAACTCATCGGGACAGTGTTGTTGCTCTGCTGTTGTGCTTGTGACCTCATCGGCTTTTACCCTATTTTCTACTGACAGCACACTAGCGATGTCTTGTAACTGTTTTTTGTTACCAGTTAAGTTTGATAGATGTGTTAACTTTATAATGAAAATTAAAAAAAAAAAAAAAGGCATTAATTTTAACCTGTGTCTGAGTATTTTTCCCACCATTCCACAGTTTTGATGGGATGGTATTTCATATCACGGGCTGAAATACAGCTGGGGAGAAGTAGGGAACAAATGCGTCTTCCTCCTGTAGCAGAGAAGTTGTGTCCTTTGGAAGAAGAGATGCCATCTGAGTTGGCACCATTTAACCCATGCCTGTGGGTAGGTGCTGTGGTAGGTGACAACCCAATTATGAGTAAAACTTGTACACTTAAACTGCCACAAGAGCATCTCTAGGACAGGGATCCAGTTTCCCTCCAAGCATACAGCTGCAATGTGAAGAAAGGTGGCTGAAAGACATGCATCGTTCTTCAAAAGTGGGGAGGACAAAGACCAATCACATGGCTGGTCATGGCTGAGCGCTGGTACATGGTGAGCCACTACCATCTTGGCCGGTGACTGCAGTAAATACTGTTTTTCTGGAGCAAGAAAAGCCCGACATGGGCAAGACATCACTTTGCACAATGCCCCTGGGAGTTTCTGAGAAATCTTGTGTTGGTTCTACCATTTCCTGCCATTTTCTTCCTCTGTCAGTACATGAGGTTGGGAGCCTGGAGGGCATAGTCATGCAACCACCAGGGCTGTAATCATGCTGGAAAAGCGAATAGATTGCAAGCACTGAGCATGAGGGTACAATTAGGGGGAGACACTGCTGATAGGCTAGATGGGGGAACCCGTGTTGTTCCTTTCATTGGAACCTACCATCGCCGTCCTTCCATTGCACCTACCATGGTTAGAATGGGCTGTGTACTGAGAGATCTGCTCCCAAAAGAAACCCTGTAACGGCCTATCCCATTCCTCTGTCCTTAGTGAGGAAAGGCATACTCATGAAATGGGCTCATTTGATTCAGAAAGCAGCACAGCTTCTCTTCGACATTTTCAGTTTGACTGGACTGCTGTAGAGGTGATGGGTTGGCTGCAGATGCAATGGATTTGCTGCAAAGGCAATGGGTTGCCTACAGAGTTGATGGGTTTGCTGCGGAGGTGATGGATTTGCTGTGGAGATGATGGGTTGCTTGCAGAGGCGATGGGTTGGCTGCCGAGGTGATGGGTTGGTTGCAGAGGCAACAGGTTGGCTGCAGATGTGATGGGTTGGCTGCAGAGGCGATGGGTTGGTTGCAGCAGCAATGAATTGGCCGCAGAGGCGATGGGTTTGCTGCAGAGGAGATAGCTGCAGGCAAACAGGGCAGCGTTTCCAAGGGCTCTGTGCCTGTTCACCTCCCAACCCACTCATACAAACAGAAACAGATCAGATCCCACAGGTCTTCTTGTGGCCTTCACCGTTCACTTAGGAGAGATTCAGGCAACCCAGCTTTATCTGTCGTAGACCAGGTAGATACCTCACCCTTGATGACTCCTTTATAGCCAATGGAGGGATCTGAGCACATCCAGAGATTTATCCCACTTATTTAAAACATAGACCTTAGCTGGTATAAATCACCCTCCAGAGGGATCTGTTTTTCTACAGGGACTCTAAATGAGCACATATGTAAACAAAAAAAAAAGCACCTTTCCTATGAGAAGGGACTGGGAGGCAAGTAGCATACTGTGATGCCTCGGACAAAATATCCCCCTTGCAAACACACACCCATGCCTTGCTTTGAATGACACAGGTCAAACACCACAGAGAGCTTTCAGCATACCGGACTCAACATATTTTCCAGAAATAAATGATAAACATTCTTATTAAAGAGCACTTGAGATAAGTTTATTTGTTAAGCTGAGTTGCCTGCTTCACCAGGTTTGAGCAAGAGCCTTTTTTTTTTTTTTTTGGCTTAAATAGGAAAAACTAAGAAATGAGTGGACATCTCAGTCTCTCTTACCTTATATGTGCTATTAACCCCTACAGACCCTTTTATGAACTAAAGAAGAAAATCTGGTGTTGATAACTCATTGCTGCCCCATGACCTGGACTTTTCATTATTAGGGCAACTCTAGAAGTCCAGACTGTAGAGTCTAGAACTCTTTTGCAGAGCAGTCCTTTTCCCCTCTGTGGGTAGGCAGTACAGCCTAACTATGGTCGCTTTTAGCCATGGCAATGGGCTTTGCTCGTGACAACCCAGGTCACAGAAGTCACCTAAAGCTGTTCCGCTACCAAGTGGCAGCTATTTGATACAGAGAGCCAAGGGTCTAACCTCATTCCCAAGCATAGTTTAAGGACGGATGTGCACCCAGGTCTTGAAGCAGAGAGGTAATTAGGCACCCAACTTCCTTCTAATCAGTAGAGTTGAGAGCTCCATGTCTCTTTGAGAAACGGTGCAGTGAACCTGGCCGAAGGTTTGGTTCCCAGCAAAAGAATCAGTCCTGTCTACACTACTGCTAAGCAAAACCACGGCCAAGTTCACATGCCACGTTGCTGGTAGTACTACATCATCTCTCCTGACTGCTTTCCATGCACAGTTCTTCCCAGTCTCAGACAAATAGTAACTCAAACCAGTCTGGGATGTGCCAGATCTATAGCACATGTGCAAATTGGTCTGTACACGCAGAATGAGCCCAAAGCTTCTGAGAGCCCCCAGAGTCCTTGTGCACCAGTCTGGTGAAAACAAACCGCCCATAGTCAGACAAATCTGCATGTGAACAAGGCCTCCGAAGCCTCCACAAGCTTGCAGACCTGCCACACAAGCTTCACTGATTACAAGGAGTGAGATTCAACTCACAGACTCAAACACACAAATGTAGGTGCCCGCAGAACCACAAATAGGCATATCGATGCCCTCTAGGCATTTCGATCTGGAGTATTCTGCCTGTCCTCCAGGTTCTGTTCCACAATGGGTCTCCTGAAGGTCTACGTCATGTCTGGCAGCTCCAGGACTATGTCTCAGATACCCCAAGACATGTCAAAAGGCGCTAGACACTTTGGTGAATTGAGCCCAACTGGCCTGAATTTGAGGTCTGACTTTCAAGTTCCCGTTACTGTTAGTAAAGTCTAACGAGGGATTCATTTCACCATAAGGTCTGAGTGCTGCCTTATGTCACTTAGGGCATCTGCAATATCACAGGGCCTCGACACATATAATGCTACAGACCCTTTAGGAAACCCATGTCCTTCTGGATTGGCACAGGGAGATCCAGAGGAATTAAACTAAGATACCGTAGATGGTACCAGACACCTGTGTTTAGGCAAATCCGTTGAAAATTTGATCTCCACTGGTTGCAATGGGAGCTTAGACTCTCCGAGCACATGTAGGCAGCACACTACATATTGCTGCCTAGATTTAGATGTCTTAATCTGCAAGTTGAATCCCGTTTGAGCAATCGGTCCAATGCAGCATCCTTTGAAGCTGTGAAAACCAGCTGAAAGCAATTCCTGACCAGCAGCTAACCAGGCCATAAAGAAATAAGCTGTGACCCAATATAATTTGAAAGCTTTGCCATCTCATTGCTACCCAGCCTGGCTTTGGAATTTGCTTACTGATCTCTTTTATTTGCAAGTGTGGATTATTTTTTTTTTTTTCCCCATCGTACAGTCATTTGGAGGCACATAGCCAGATTTGCATTCCACAGGGCTACAATCCGGTCTGGGATTTGCCTGCGAGTGTCAACAGGTGAAGTGTTAACTAATGAACTTGGTGGTAGTGTTAAGGTGAGGTCAGCTCAGTTTCTCTGCAAGTTGGTTTCGTGCAAGGACAGCAAGGTTAAATAGACTTCAACAGTGATCTAAAAAAGATCTTTGCTCTGGACCTGACCCTTTGAAACCTTGTTCCATTCTCCCTAGTTCGTGCACATCCCAACACCCTGAGTTTCACCTGCTCTTTTGTCCAAGAGGAGGTACAGCAGGTCTGCATTGAGTTTGTCTCACCAAGCACCTGAACTCTGAGAAATAAAGTGGCTCTATGATATTTTTCCCTGGGATATGTGAGGCCATGGCCATTCCCAATTCTGCTGCATTGGCGTGTGTGGGAAACAGCGGCGGTAGTGGTGGTGTGCCAACTTGTTATAGTGAGAATTTCTTTCATGCAGGCATCCAAGGAGAGTCTCGAACCTGTTTTTTCTGTCCTAATCAATGCTGTTGGGTTATGCAGGCAGTGTCTTTCATCCTGGGAATATCAAGGTCTTTATGCAAAATGGGATAGCTTCAGTGAGAAAAGTATCCCAGAACAGTCACACAGCAAGGACAACTGGCAGCGTATGGAAATCCAAGTATAACCTCCCCTCCCTATCAGACAGAGACTTGAACCTACAGCCAATATCCTGGCTGAGTCATCAGCCGTTTCTGAGTGACTGATAGATCCAGTCTAGTCTTGAGCAACCTCACTGGAATTCTGGTTTCGACAAACCGCTGCTTTCCAGAGAAAAAAATACTTCCTCTGAAATTGCTGCTTCCTCTCTGTTCCTCATGCTGCTCCCTCACAAGCAGTACACTTGAATTCTCGCAAAAATAAAGAAGCAACTTGGGTCCCTCCCACCATTTCGACCCAAGTTCAGAGACTGCAGCGTAGCTTTTGGCTAGTCGATGTGAATGAAGTTGGGTGAGTTTTTTGACAAAGATTTATCCCGTTGCACGTAGACTGTCATGAGACACAGCCCCTTCAAACGCTTAACAGATGGTTACCCATCTGTTAGGATGGTTACACCTAACACATTGCTAACCCAAGCCAGGAGAGCAGACCAGACTTTGCAGGAGATTTCTTTCAGGCATGTTTTCCACCATGTCAGTGGGGACAGTAGGGTGTCTCAACGGAGTGGGCAGGACAAGTAAATAGCCCTGAAGTGGGTAAGGGAAGGACTTTGGCTGATATTAACAGCTAAATCAATAAGCACACTTGTTACTGGTTCAACCACGGAGTGGGAACACCATCCCCCAAGCAGCGCAGTCAGGGAGAAGGAGTTTGGCACATGGAGGGCTGGCAAGGAGGTAACCTTTAGACTTGTTAATGAATGATAATTGAGTGGTCCTCAAGAGCTCTGAATAAGTTCCCAGTCTGCCCAGCTGCTGTTGCAGGCTGGCAGGGACTGCTTGACACACCTCGCCTTAGCAGCAGATGTTGTTCCTGCGGGAAAGAGGAAGGTTACACATTAAAAGGCAGCAGACACTCCAAATTCATGTGGAATAAAACACAACCGAAAGTCTGGCTGTGTAACTTTGCTGAATTATTTCTTCCTCCTCTTTAATTAGGATGTTTCAATATCCGTGGAACACAATGAGACCCAGGTGTCATTGTTATTATGATAGTCTCAATCATAACCATATTTCTTGTCTTGTGATGGTGACTCCAGTGCTTATCATGGCTGAAGACCACCCCTAGTGCTCAAATACCGAACAAGGTGGTGGACCCCTTTCTAAAGAACTTCCAGTCCTAGTGATCTGTTTCTACCTAACCCTGTTTACATCCATCAGTGATGCTGATAAATAAAAATAGCTCCTAGCCGTTACTGTAGGCTGCCTGAGCCAGTTTGCCTGTAGACACAACAACCATACCCAAGGAGGCCGCAAAGTTGTACATACGGCACAGAGGTCCTGCAAGTCATCTGAATGCAAAAATAACATCGCGTTAGTAACAGTAACAATGTCTGGCTTCCCTAGAGAAAAGTGAGGTCCACCTTTTAGCGTCATTTATCAAACATGTCATGTCAAGGAAATTACTTTTTTCACTTGTGGCTTGGAATTAGTACAAGCCAATAAAAAAGTTACAGTTCTGCTAGCTCACCAAGCATGTGGTTATACCTCGCTGGCACAAAGAAGGTGGGAACTGCTCTGTAAGCAGAGGCCATAGGGTGCAAGCTGGCATGATCTACAAAAAATATCCTTGGAGCATCCAGGCCTGGGGAGCCAATAGGTCTGAGAGGTGAATATAGAACAAATATCCACCATTCCTCATAATATTAAAACTAGCAGACATTCACTGTAATTAGCAGGTGGAAAATAACAGAAAAGAGTGTTTCGTCTCATGGGACATAGTTTGACAGTAGAAATCTCTGCCGCGTGGAGGTGTGGAAACCGAAATTTACCCGAGTTTGAAAAGCAACTAGACAACATTCACTGAAGAAAAATGCATTAGGAGTCAAAGATGCAACTTCTTTGCATCTTTGACTTTGACTGCAAATGCAGTCAAAGATCCAACTTCTCAATCAGAAATCCCAGCCCGGGGTTGCTGGGAGTTGGGCATACGCCAACCAAAGTATCACCCTCTGTTTGTCCTGTTCTTCTGCTCTTCCCCAGGCACCTACTCTTGGCCTCTGTCAGAGACAGGAGACAGGGCCAACACAACCTGCTGTCTGATCCAGCACAGCTGATCGTATATTCATTGACATGTAAATGCCCACGAAACAAACTTGAGAGAGACTAATATTCTTTCTACACTTCAGGGGGGAAATGACTTTCAGGAAAAAGGTGATTTATTCTTTCATTTTGGCTAAAAATCCTGAAGACAGTGCTCATTTCACTTAACTTTGAAAAGATTAAAAGTCTGACAAATCTTTAAAGCCAAGGGAGAGAACGGGACATGTCCAGCAAGTGATTTGCATGACCAACCTTGGGTGTCTGTTTTAAGAGATTAATGTCCCCCTAGGGGTGACTCTCCTCTCCCTTGACTACAAAGCAAGCCTGGGCTGACTAACTTGGACCTGGGCATCTAACTTCTAGAGGCGTAAATTAGTGCTGATGAAACCCTCCCAAAACTGCAAGCCTCACCTCGAATTTGCAGGAATCTCAACTGTGAGCGAGAACACAGAAAAAGCACCCAAAAAATTATTAAACACTAAAGAAAACGCACAAATATTTCAAAACTGTTTTGTATGGGCTAACTAAATTTTGGCATCAAAATTTCCTGTGAACCCCTCAGGTTTACGTGCCAGCTCCTGGCCCAACAATAGTTTCTCCTGAGAATTTTAGAAGCCTACAGTATTTTCCATAAGAAGGAAAAGCTCTTGATAATAACAGGACCTGAAGAGTGAAGGTCACTTCTAACTAGGGACAAACTTGTAGCTGAAGACACCAAAGCAAATTTCATTTCTGACCAAAAAATGGCCTTAATGTCTGTCCAGACCATGAAACAATATATCCTTAATGGGAGCAATCTGAACAGACTCCACTTAGCTGCTGAAGAAGCACAAAAGTGTAGAGTCGAGTCAGCTGGATTTTGACTCTGTGGTTGGAAGGAACCTAGGTAGTTCAAACCTAGCACTCACCTTGCTAAGCCTTCCTTAGCAAGGAGTCTTCCAGAGTATGCCAGTGGTGGTGATTGGACTCCTCTTTCAGATCCAAAGTCATAGGAGCTCTTGTCTTTTCATTTCCACAAGTGAAGGGCTCCCTGTCAGATTCAGGAGCCAGCTGTAAATCAGAATTGGGGGTGACTTTGAAGAGTAAGTTTGAGGAGCTGTAACTCTGCAAGTGCCACAAGCTCAACTCATACTGTAGTTTTTAAAGAAAACCGTGAATGTACACGAATGGGGAAAAATAGAGAAAATGTTTTGGGACTTTTAATTCCTAACCTGCTGTAGACTGATTACTAAGGAGAATAAAATGATCCGTCCCATTGGGTACCAAAGTCAATCACAGTTTGTGAGGACAGAGGAAGTTGCACTTACTTATCCCAGGTCCATTGTCTCTTAGTGTCAGAAATACACAATTTTCTCTTTTTGTTTGGAATATTCTAAAATGTCAAACTGACACAATGGTCTCTAACTGTAAACTTCTCAAAATCGATAGGAGGCAGAAGTTGCTTCCTGCTCCAGATCATTTGAGTACAGGGTATCTGAAGGATGAAAAGCTTGAGAATCAGCAGTCTGGAGAAACAATGCATGTTGGAAATGAGTCCTCTATAGGCTTGTTCTCCATGCTTTAAATTCATGGTTGGATGTTCTTCTTTGACTACTCCACTCCATCTTAGACACTCTCCATTTTAAAATCCCTTCATTAAAGGCCATCTCTTTCATAAAGCTCCTCTGACCTCCCAAGTGACCTTCTTAGTACTAATCTTTCAACAGTGCTGTCATGTATAGCCATGGGCAGACAAAAACCTTTGATTTACAAAGCTCCAGAGAATATTTATTCCAGTTTCCTCAACCCAAGCAGATGCATCAAAATCCACCCCTGAAGCAGAGTATCTCTTGAGATGGTGTAAAGCCAACTCCAGGCAGAAGACGTTTGGTAAAGACAAGAGTTACAAACTGTAAATGAACTTTTCCATATGGCTCAAGTTCCAGTTTTGGCTTTCTTGTTCACCAGGGGAGCATGGAGAGACATCTGGTGGCTGAATAGTTTTCTGCAAGCAAACACATCTCGGGATGTGTCTGTTCGGGGGGTGTCTCAAGAAAAGTGTGTATCTTCATGGACACTATGCTGTTCAGTTCACTTGAAGCATCATCACACACCATCACTTCTCCCACTTCAATAACAAATAAACCGTCTGTTCATTGGGGAAAAAAAACGTGGCAAAAAATGTGCCTGATGAAACAACAGATCTCTTCTGGATGCCTCAAACACTGGATATCACTGGAAGTTGCTGACATAAGTGAAATGAACTGGACATAGCATAGTTCTCACCTCTTATTCCACCGAGACAATGGTAGAACGACTGTAGATTTGAACAGGGGCAAGTCTAGGTCTGTAATGTTTGCATAAGAAGCCTCTTGTAACCATCATATGCAACTCCTTTTGCTCTAAAAATTCTCTTGCCTACCACTTGAGCTCAACAGTCAATACCCCGGGGAACGCACATGAGCAGTTGTATAAGCATTACCCTGGGAGAGGACAATGGCCAGCAGGTGCAGATTGTCCCTTGCACTGCAGTGCCACGGCCACAGTGCTCAGCTATTATGTTCAAATAGAGCCTGAATGCCACAATTATATTGACTCCATTGTGCTAGGGGCTATACAAATGCAAAAGGGCTCAAATCTCGGAGGTGTGTTGCACAGCCTTAGTGCAGCAAAGGTGTTCAGTGTGGTTGGTGCCAAGGAGTCTTCCTGCCAGAAAGGTCTCAAGAATTATTATTTTTTTAATTTCTATTATGACACAACCAAAGGTTGGCTACTGAGCATGCACTTAATGATTTATGGGCCATTCTGTGGCCCATAAATGTTAAAAAATGATCGGAAGGGTAAATCATGTGAAACCAATTTACAGAAGAATAAAATTATCTCAGTGGGGTGTTGCAGATAAACAGGGAACAGAAACAAAATCTTATGAATTCCTGTCCTGGTTTCAAGCCCATACTTCTCATTCCAGCCCTCTCTCTGCCCTCTCTCATTTCACCTCGGAGGACATCCATAGGGTGGTGATCAATCAGGTCTTAATTTCTCCTTTTCTCAACAAAACACTGGCAGAAAGATTTTTTTTTTCTCCCACCAGGCTTCATAAGAAGGTCTTCTTCTGCACTTGGTAGCAGAGGTTCAAGTGAGGCAGAAAGTTAGCTAATGCCTGCAGTCCTCCAAACCAAGAGCTCACTAAAGAGAATCACTACAGCATTCAAACCTGCAGCTTAAAGTAATCTGACAGAGGCACCGTCTATAATTCCTCTTAATTCTCCACTGCATGGCTAGTCTGGAAACCTTCTCAAGATCTTCAGATGTTAGGCCTGAGGCATTGCTGGAGAGGACACAACTTTACTGGTTGTTAATACCTCCAGACTCTAAACCTGAAGAGGACCAGCATAGGATTTTGTTCTGGAATTGTCTACTCATGGGATGAAATAAAAGGCAAGGGAAAAATTACCAAAATGAGCTTCATTCTGCACTGTTGCCCCCCCATTACATTGTTTTCCCATTATTCTTGTCACCTCAAGAGGTTCAGGAGGACAAAAGTGAGAGCACAATGATGAGCTGACCTCCTCATGAGATCACATTAGGCATCAACAGTAAAACCATGACAACAGTCCTCCATGGTTTTCCGCCACTATTTCTTTTGATAGTGAAACAACAGCTATAAAATTTCGCCCGAGTCAATTTTGCTTCAGGCAAGTTGGAGCACTTCCTCCTTCCAGGACTAGGTCTGTCTCTTCATCAGCTGTTGCCCAAACTCATGAGTGCAACTGAAATGCTCTCCTACCAGTGATGCCTCCCAGTGGTGACATCCGATTTTGGTTACTGAGCATACAGAAATAGAGATGGAGTTTACTGTATAGGTTGCCTCCTCTGAACTCCATGTCTTCACCCACTGTCCATCAAAGCAGAAGATGGCAGAAGTAGGGATAATTATCCTACACTTCCCTTCCAGCTTTGTGACCACAGCATGCGAACAGCTCATGATCTTTAACGTATTTCTGTCCACATCTCCTCTGTAATGGAGTGGAGTGCACTTACCTTTATGTTACAAATGAGGAGCAGAGGCACAAAGAAACCAAAAGACGAGTCATTTCACCTGACTTTGGCCTTCTCAAATTTAGGTATCAGGTCTCTTGCTGCCCTCAGGAGAGACAGGTGGGCATGTCTCACTCTGCCAAAGGCTGTTGAAATGAGACTTTGATTTGCCACACCTTGAGCTTACAGTCTCGCTCTGCCCCTGACACGGATGGGATAAATCGCCTTCTAGACAACCAGATCTCTTTAATTAACAGTAGAAGGTGAAAAACTAGCTTGGATTAGACATTAATTTTTGATAGATAATGTGAGGTGAGTCCCACATCAAATAACTTCCCCAATGTTGCGCAGGGAATTGCATCACAGGGATTGAGTCCCCTCATCCCAAGGGCCAGTCTTTCAACCTAACCCCTGTAAGACACCTTTTGGCAACAAAGAAAAACATTTGATCCAAGTATCGAGTAGGGAATCAGCCTTGCAACACACTGACCTTGCAGCCCATGCTCTCCAGAGCTGTCCATTGACATCCTTAGGAACTCTCTCTCTCCCATATGGCCAACCAGTACATATTATTGTAGCTGGAAACGACCCCCGAGGTTCATTCTAAGCATAGTTTGGTGAGATAAGGCTCAGCCTACGTCACAGCTAGGAGGCTGAAAACCATTTACCACCACAGGGCACAATCTAATCTACCTACTTCATTTGTCTGATCTCTCCTAATTTTGACTAATCTAGATGAGAAGATCTTGTGCACCCAGAAGCCCACCTCTCTCCAGTAGTATCAGATGGCCTAATAAAAGATATTCTGTTCCCTGCAAACCCTGAGTGACCTATATCAGTTGATTTTCCCCTGCATTTATAGAGCATCTTTCACCGCAAGGTCAAGGTCCTGCAAATTTCCCCAGCAATACTTGACTAGAGGAGAACGTCCTCACTCTTCTCTCCCCATCAAAAGCTGCTAAGATTCCTCATTTTTCGTCAAAGTAGTAGAAACCAGGCAGGCATCTGGGATAACTGGCATGGGGGCCCAGAAAGCTCAGAGATGCTTTCTGATGCTGCCTGAACATGATGCGTTATTTTGTTTTATCATTCTCCATGGGTCACACATAGTTAACGAAACAGAAACGTCACCTCCACTGTGGATAGGATGGATGCTTCTGCAGGCAGGTCATTACTGAGCAGCGGAGGCCAGTTTCTCCACTGGAGACAAGGGGCAATTGATCTGCTTAAACACATGTTAAATCCAACAGAGAATATGCGGGCAGTGGAAGCTGAACCACACAAAAGACACTGATTGGCAAGAGGTAACGGTGTGGGGAAATTCATGAGAAGGTGGTAACTTCTAAGAAGCCCAGATATACAACCAAACTCAGATACAAAGATTTCGTCTACAGGTAACCCATTGGCATCTTAAACCTCCACCTCAAGGACTGCAACAACTTTTATCTGAGGTGTGTTCATCCCTGAAAAAGCAATGTGTACCCTGATCTGAACTGGTAGTATGAGTGCCACCCCCTGTTTGAGAACAGAAGTCACCTGGAGAAGGATTTGTTTCATCACCACTCTTGCAAATCTAGATTGAGCTCTGAATTTTGGCTTCCTTTCCAATCAGCAGAGAGGCAAATGTTTACACAAAGCAGTTTGCCCTCCCTAAGATACCGAAGACAGCTGAGACCAACAGCCTTCTGGAGGATCCTCTCACCCCATTAACTGTAGAGAGAGACAAGGTGGCCAGCTCATACTGGGCAATGGCAACTACATTTTAATGAAGAATACCCTATTTTTTCTGGGTGTATGTAACTACACAATGCTGCAGATATGAGCAGATATGGCATTAATGTGGCCATATTGCTTCTGACCCCCTCATATCAGGTATCTCTGTACATTACCATCTGCTGTTCTACATATACGCGGTTTAGTTGCAAAATAACAAGTGCTTTCCTGAACAGGGTAATTCATCTGGAATAAAATCTCTTTCCCCTGGAATAGTGACACCATAGAAAGCTAATTCGAAAATAGCTATTCTGGTCACATTTGCCACGAAGACAAGTCCTAAGGAGATGTAAAACTGGCACCACGGACCTTAGCTCCATATCCCCTGTAGTGAATTTCTCAAAGAATGTCTATTGTCTTGCTTGCCTCTGGCTGAGAGATGATAAAACCAAGGAGCTGAGGCGAGCACAGAAAGGAAAAGCTCCGCTGTGTAGAGAGTATTCCACGTTGCATGGGAAATCTGGGCTCTTTTCTGAAAAACATATTTTAATTACCTCCTATTGTTTCCAGGACCATTTCACATAGCGTACCACAGCACTGCCCTTGCCAAGCGGCCCAACCTTTCCAGTCATTTCCCCACTAAAATTATGAAATCTATTTAAAAATCATGACATCTTACGAATAGTTCATGCTGGATTCATGCAATTTATTTTCTGATTTCTGCGACCGTGTAGGGACTTATCTCAAACTGGGTTCTGAGTACTAAAAATCCAGGGAAGAGGTGTTTTTTTTTTTTTTCTTTTCAACTAATTTATCACATGGCTGAGAATGGGAACACTAGGAAAAGTCCAGGTATAAAAGGTCTGCAGTGTAATCATAACTTACCACGAGCAAGAAAAAAGTCAGCCAAAAGGTAGTAATAATTCAACATTGCACACAAAGATACATACAAAAGGTGTCACAAGCGGCTTATTCGTAACCATATTCGTTCATCCTCATGTTGATGTAGGTAGAGGAGGCACCTTTTATAATTCATGTCCACTGAACACTGCAAACAAACATATGCAAGAGTCTCTGAATGAAATTATTAAACTTTTTCTAAGTTTATACAAAGCCTTTTTTTTTTACGTTGCAAAGAGCAATCTGTAAGCAAAATGTCTCACTTGAAGCTCTACGACCTCTCGCTTTAATGATTACCGATTAATGATGACATTATGATTTGCACCAAAAAAAAAAAAAAATCATCTGTCAAATTCTCTTCTGCAAATTGTCATCCTTAAGCAGCGTGTACTTCAGGGAAAGCAGTCAGAGGTTCTGTGCAAGGGGCACACACTGAAGTATAATTTATTCCAGCAAAATTCAGAAGCCATCCAAAATGAAAAAACATGTTTGCATGAACGAACAGCTGAATAATTTCTGGCTGGGAATTATTTGCTTGCAGACTATTCACAAGTGAAAAAGAGCTAAATTTGTCATATGATTTTCTGCTGTGATGGGTCTTCCAAGCATGTCTTACTGTCCTTGCAATTTTCCCAGCGTCTTTGCCATTATATTCAGTTTATCCAGGACAGTCCTTGAGCATGCGAGTAGCTCTCTTGATTGAAGTAGGAACCTTGCACGAGTAAGGATTCCTTGTGGCAAGGCAGCCAGAAAAAGGTCTGATCCTCCAGTTATCTCCAGGCAGGGACCTTTCATTTTTAAATTGTTAATAAAGGGACGTACGCACCACCGGCAACCACCACCCACCTATTTAACAAACTTAACTGTGAAATTGGATCCTTCCCATTTAGCCTGGATTTGCCTTTGATGCAGTTCCAGAGCTTAGGTTGCCTTATTTGCCTTTAATTTCTAATCCAGGCATATGGCCAAGTTTAGGACATATTGTCTCCTGTATTTCAGTATCTTCAGCACCGACTGTAGCAGTTATATGAGCATCCCACAGCTCGAGAACAGCTCCAATGGATCAAACCAAAAGTCCCCTGAGCCCCAAAATTGTCTCTAAGTGCAGATAAAAGAGGACAGCTAGAGATGACCACAAGAAGCAGGACACTTCAAGAAGGATCCCTTCTCCTGTTGACCATCCTTGTCTGATCTCCAAGCTTGTGAAGAGGAAGGATGAGTGTTACCAGGATGACACATCTGCTTCAGAAGGTTTTGCTCCACCAAACACCGTTGTGTCATCCATCCCTGCGCAGCCCCATCCAGGTGTACCCCTTCATCCTGATCTCAGATGTTCCTAAAGGGGGTGCTGAGGAATGGCTGTAGGGTCAGGAGTGAGGATCACAGTGAGGAAAGTCATGGACCACCTGATGGACAGTGCAGGGGCTCTCTCCTGTGTACCCACAGGAGGTGGCTGTTCAGCAAGGTATAGGTGACATTTCTGTGTGATGCCTGAAAATGGGCAGAAAAGGATCCAGGACATCAGCCACTCACTCACAGTACTGAAGATGAGGTTTGGCTCATTAGGAAAATGGGGGTAAGGCCATGAGTTAATGTCTATGGGACCTCTAGGATGCTATTCCTAATATGGGAATATTCTTATCATCTACCCTGAAAGATCCGAGGATGTTTTTTAACTTGAAAAGGGCCAGGAGCAACATTACACAAAGGTGGTGCAAGTATTTTCCTGGGACACTGCATCATGATCTCAGATGGAAAGCATGATGATGCTCTGTCCTTCCCCGAAGCAGACAGCTGAAGAGGAAACATCCTAGGGTGGGATGGGGAATAAACATCTTCTCCAACGGAAGGTAATCAACAGCTTCTCTGTGTCTGGCTCATCACAAGACATTTTAGTGTCTTGGGTTGTAGTGTAATATCCACCTACACTGGCGGTGACTCATCTGTGAGATCCCTCACCACTAGAAACCTCAGTGCACATCCTCCGTTCTTCTCCCACCGTTGTAGGTGATTCAAGCAAGCAGGGGTGGACTTGTCCTCTTGAGGAGTGCCAGGAGAACAAAAAAAAAAGTCCTTGCGCACCTTCCTCCCAAGCCAGCGTTATGCCAGGGATAGAGTGAGACAACTCTATCTCTGAAAGCGCACAAAAAAAAAAAAAAAAAAAAAAAAAAAGACCCAACTCAAGAAAATACCGAAATAATGCAACGCCTCCCTCCTCCTAGCTGGCAAGGGAGCCCTGGGTACCCCCGCCTTTCCCCCAGTTTAAAACATCTCAGGCTTCCTGACTGAACTTGGCTGAGGTCTAAAAACATGAATAAGCTTCCCCTGTCTGAAAGCCAACTGGCAAGGAAGGCTTGGATGGGACCCTCCATTTGTTACGGGAAAAATGGCTGGTCCAGTTCTCCTTGTTAAGCGGCGCGCTGCTGGTCGGGAAATAAAGACAGAAGGTCTGTTTGTAACACTGAACACACAATCCCTTCCAGCCTCAAAGACACTGAGGCGGCAGAAAATCTACCCTATTCACCAAGATGACCTAGTTCTGTTGTCAATAGGTTAGAGCGGAGCAAAGTTGAGGGAGAATATCCTGATTAGAGGGATCACCCACAATGGGACAGTGAGTACCCTTTTGTCCCTTAATTTTCACCCCCGTACCCTAATACCAGGCTTGCTATCAACATATTACTCGGCGGGTTACGGGCTCGTCCGGTTTACCTCCTCCTAACTCTGCTGGCATCAAGTTTACACCAGGAGCAGATCCGGCGTCGTGCTTTGTCACCCCATCCCTGGTGCAGGCCAGTTGGTACGGAGGGGGTTTGTTTCGACATTTTGTTCTTTTTTTTTTTTTTTTAATCCCTTCTCCTTCTTCTGCTCCATTCCCGAGAAAGCCTTGAAAAGGTGGCAGCGGCTTTGCCTCCCCTGCACAAAGGAGCTGTGGCCGTGGACTTTCATCCCCCTTGCAAAGATGGGGTGCAGCCACGCTCCCCGCACCCAGTCGCTCTGCAACCTGCAGAGACCCGCAGCCCAGTTGGGTTTGACATCCGCGGCCGTGGCCGGAGGCCTTTTCCTCCCATCACTGAGATAACACTGCTCCTCGACACATTTAGGATCGGCGCATGCAGCAGAGAAAGAGCCGGGAAAAGATATAGCGCACAAACGGAGAGTTACTTAGTTCCTAAATAAAAGAGAAGGAGAGTGACTAAATTGTTTGCCTGTATCTACCCTGATGGATTTGGGATGGACAGACAAACAGGCAGACATTTTCTTTTTGTTCTTTAATGACATTATAATGCCCCAATTAAATACTTTTTTAAATTTAAAATGTACAGACATTTAAAAACATGACACATTATATAGCCAGCCCATTGAACAACATACTAATGATTTATTAACCGCTAATAGATGTTAAAAATAGAAGCTTGAAAGAAAACGTTTCCCTTTCCTCTTCCCTTTTCTGATGGTGACTGTTAATAAAAGATTTAATCACCCATTTTACAACCTGTTTAAAAATGAAGGGGCTTTCCTGATAACAGATGCCCCTCTGGCCAACTGGCAAGGAGAAGGGGAATGTATGAGGTATATAAATGTAGTTCAGAGGACAGCCAAGAAAAAGAGGGAGAGGGGGAGAGAGAAAGAGAGAGGGAGGGAGGGAGGGAGGAAGAGGAGGAGGAGGAGAAGGGGGAAAAAAAAAAAAAAGAACCTGAAAGGATTAGAAATGAAAAAGAAGGTATTTTGTGCTGAGCTAAATATTATTTTGTTTCCATTGAAAGGGTTAAGAAAACAAAGACAGAGTTGACAATTTCTCCCGACTGGAAGCTGGGAATGGCCCACGGTGGCACAATGCTATTATTCTTGCATGGGCCCATTCTCACTGGATTTTCCACAAAATCTTTAATAATTTGATTCTTTTCAGCCTCAGCAGCCAGCTGAGCTCTTTAAGAAACAGTAACAAAAACCCAGAGAAAAACCCACTACTGAGAGGGGAGCTTTGGCGGAGAGCTGAGCTGAAGCCGATTAGTTTGGCCTGAATAGAGCCAGCCGGGTCCTCGAGCTCTTGCTCAGCCTGGAGTCCTCTGTTTCATTCATTCCAGTACAATATCACCACCAGAGCCCAGGCCTAGACACTAAATTACACTATTATAAAACTAGATTGATACACAAACTTTCCCTCCCAGGCTGAGTAGGGGACTTTTTCAACAATGTTTTTCTTTTTTTTTGTTTTTCTTTTTTTTTTTTTTTTCTGGGAGGGGGAGATCTCGGGCTCTATTCAGGCGTTTTGAAGTATCGCCATTCATATCGAGCATATCAATTCTTAATGGTGCCACACACACAAATTGCAAACACGGGGGGATACAATCCTCCGGGTTCCCCGGGGAGGGGGAAGGCTGTAGGAGCTCGGCGGAGGCTCGCAGGGGTTTTGTTGGGGTTATCTCCCTGAAGACCCAGCAGGACAGGAGCCTTTCATCGGCTGGGGGCGGCTCTCATTGTCCCCGGGAATTCACGTCGGAGCGGTGACGAGTCTCCAGCATTAAGTGGGAAACGCAGATGTTTGACCGGCATCTGGATGTCCCCAAGCATCACTTCTACCCGGTCCTCGCATCCCCCAGATGCACCCCTTGGATGGGCGACAGATGTCCTTTCTAACGTGCATTATCTGGGGAGGGAAGAGAAAAATAAACATCTTCGAGGTCCCTTTTAGGGACCCTCCTCTTTCATTTTGAAAGGCAAGTCTGGATTTGGCCACGTGTTCCCGAAGACCATTGCAAAGGCTCCCGAGAGAGAGTTTGCAAGGTTGACTCTGGGTGCAGGTGCACAGTGTGTCTTTTAACCACACCAAATTTCAGCAGCTCAGGATGGCAAAATCTCACTAGATCCCACAGTCCATTCCTGCCCAGGGACAAGCCTTCCTACATCTGCGGGTTTTTTTTTTCCGTAGAAAAATACTTAATCCTTCTTTAGGAGAAACAAAGGTCCTCAGCAAGGAGTCCTCAACGTTATCACCTCTTTCTTCAGCCTGGAGGAAACCTCCTCCTCATAACACATCACTCATTTCAGGCTCTAATAGAGGAAATTAGAAACGTCACTTTGAAAATAAGCAAGTTTGAGAAGGGGAGGGGAGAGGAAAGAAATTATCTGGAAGACAGAGTGGTTTATATATCAGAAAATATGCCGCCTTGATGCAACCCCATCCCATGTGCACTCACCTTCATAGAGAATCCTCAGGTTGTAAAACACCGTCTGACCTACAAGACCAAATATTGTGCACGGAGAGCTCTCTATATTGATTTTCCAGCATATTTTTTGATGGGAGTTGTACATCTCCATGCGTTCTTCTGATTAATTTTTCCTTGGGACCTATCTACCATAATCCCCACCTAGATTTTTTTTTTTTCTTGCTATCATTGCAATTATTTTTATTAAAGCAAATGCTGTTAAAAAATGAAAGGAGGAAAGACAGGCTTTTTGCTGATTCCTGGGAAAAATGCGAAGAAAAATCTCCTCCGTTTCCTTGCCTGTTCTGGCACTCGTGGAATTTATTTTCCCCAACTTTTTCATTTCTTTTCTGAAAGCCACATTCATCAATGGAAACAATCTCACTCTCCGCTGCCTCCAAACCTCAGGCTCCCCGAATGCTCTGAATATATTAAATGCAACACAAAAAGAGCAGCAACCCAACATGCAAATTAAATGAAAACTTACTCTCCGCGAGAGGGAAATAAACAAACAAACAAAACCCCCACAGCTTATATATACACAAAGAGGAGAAATTAAAAGAGATTTAACAGTTCTGAGGAATTTGGACTGTTTTCAATAGCTTTTCTGAATGGGAGCTGTTACATGACATCAGCACCAATTCTAATATCGGTCATTTCTGGAAGAGAGAACTTTTCACAAATCATTCATTAACCGGAAGATCTTTCGAGTAGTTTCCACTTAACATACTTTGGATGTTGCAGAGAGGCCATAATAAACATCAAGAAAGGGAGTCTTGGCAATTATCACCAATGCCATCTTCATAATTTCAAAGCATTAGTGGGGCAAATTTGGTACACGGCTGCACCGGCTTGCTCGCTTCAGAAACCCTCTAATTAAGATGGCACGATTACGAAGCGACGGCAGCACGACGGGAACCGTGGTTTGCTCTCCGGCGTGGGGATCCTACGGCTTTGTGCTGTCCCGCGCATGTCTGTGGGGAGGTTTTATCATGTGAACGCAGAGAGCGGCGCTGGTGTGCGCGACGTGGCCTGTGTGGCTGGGAGTGATATGTAAAACTAAATTAGGGCAGAAGAAATAATTAGCATTGCAGCACATGGAGGAATGACCCTAAGACATCTGAAAGCTGGGGCTGCTTGCAGAGAGAAACAAAGAAGCCCGAGGAGAGAAGAAAGCAGCAATTAGAAAGGAGAGAATGAGCTGGGGTGTTGAACCACAGATCTGTAAATGGACACAAATTGTCCTGATTTTTTTTTTTTTTCCTGCTCTTCTCACAGGAACGGTAGTTTCAGGAAAAGTCATATAGGAAGGATTATATCAGCCTTGCAAACCCAAGGGCAAGAGTCCATTTTTAAGGCCGGTACAGGTTCTTGGATGTTAATTAAATTAATTCTGATATTCACCAAGACGGGTGAAATAAATGTCCGGGAAGTAACCAGATATTTTCTTTCTATTGCACGTTTTTTGGAAGCAGTACAATTGCAAATTTCATCTCAAAATCAGACATCCTCTGCGCTCCAACGTCTCTCTGGTATCAAGACAAAAATCACGCGTAACAAAAGGCAGAGAAAGAGATGGCTGAGAAACAGCTCATCAGCTGTTTGGCAACGGCGCGAGCTTCCAGCCCGGCGAGAAAACAGCATCGCTCCATCAACGGGCTGGCTCCGAATCAAATGCGCCAGGCGGCTTCCTCCTCCGAGCGGGTGACAGACAGGGAAGTGGGGAGCGGCGCTTTGGCTATCCAAAAATATACCTCTGCACTGAAAACGGCTGCGTCAGTTCTCTGATAGGTGAGCTGACATCCAGCCTGCGCCGTTTCCAACCCACCGAAGACACATCTTGCACTTCAGGCGGGAAGAAGATGGGAAAGAAAGCAGGAGACAGGCAGCAGATTGCGTTGGCGTTGCTGGTTTGCCTAATAGTTAGGGTAGGTACCCCAAAAGACTCCAAAAAGGGAGGAAAAAAATATTCCTCGTGATTTCTGGATGTCTCTGCCATTATATGGTGCCCATCGGGAAGTGTATGACAAGTCTTTTGTCTTTTGCTGCCAAAATATCCCTTAGCAAGCAGGTCCCAAGCTAACACCAGCCCCACCTTAGGGAAAGCCAGCGGTGGGAACCAACAAGCATGAGGAGGACAATGTGAGACTGATGTAAACCAAAGGGTTTCACTCTCCAAAGAAAAGCAACGGGGGGACTACGGACAGCCCCCACGGGGGGTGGGATGCCGAGCAGGAATGTCTTGTGTTGCCCAATCCCCACCACCCTCTGACACCCAACTTCCCTGGCCGGGCGTCATCACAGCAAGTTGGATGAATGCCCAGAAAGGGAATAAGGGGGCTATTGTGGAGATGTGGTTCAGGCCTGGGGCGGATGCGGACTATTGACATGTGTCATGCCAAATCGCTCAGCCACCTCCCGGCACCTCGGCTCCCCTTTCCATGCAATAGGGTTGACAGCATGACCGTCCATCCAAGGACATCCTACAGTAGTAGGGACATTCAAACTTCAGAGATGCTCCCGCGCCCATGTGGCTGTCTACATTCATCCCTGATGCGCAAAAATAGGGTTAGTTGTTAAACACTCCAACTTCACCTCCCTATACCCTGAAACATGAGCATTTTTAAGCCCTTAGAAGTCCAGGCAGACCTTCATATGCTTTTATCACTCCTCGAAATCACTTTGTTGCTCTTTGTTTTTCTTTTTTTTTTTTTCCTTTCTTCTTTATGATAGCACAGCAGCGTCCTGCAGCAAGGAGTTCCCCAGATGGAGATGTTACAGGACGGCTGTGCATGGCTTGCGCTGGGCTTGCATCCCTTGCTTTCACACTGATGGGAACCCAGGTGATCCATCCTCGACACGAATGCTTATCATACCACAGTTGCACCTCTCCTTCCAAGCACAGGTGGATGCTTTCCCCAAGCTCCTTTTATGGAGCTGCAGCACCGAAGCAAGCCGTCATGCTCTGCATGAAAGCCCCCACAAGCCTTTAGTCTCCAGAAGGTTGGTGGAGTTGAGCAAAGGGCAGAATCCTGGGGGTGCCGGGTAGCCTCGTCCAGCAAGCAATCAGATGTCTTGCATGACTCTTGGACAGAGCCCAACCGAGGTCCCAGGCTGCTTCTTCACGCCACCACCCCCACACCCCCACAATTTCTTTTTTTCACTGCATTTTTCTGGCATTTCCTAACGTGTTTTTTCTTGCATTACATTTCTCAAGGAAGGCTGCCTGATGAGCAGCAAATCATTATTAATTCCTCAGGTATTCGCACTAATACAATTAACCCCCTGCACACCACAGCCCAGGCTGCACTTCTCAAAGAGCCCCCCAGTCCCCATGCATCCCCACCACCTCCACAGTGGTAACCAAAACCCAGTCCATGGACCAACAAATGCGAGAGAGATGGATCTGCTGCTCTCCAGGCAGCAGTCAAGAAATACTGTTAATCTCTGCTGGACATGGAAATGTAGATAACCTGTTGAGTTCATCCTCATTTTTCCAAAGTTTTTAAGTGATAGTGTCCCCAGTTTCATGTCCACAAAGGTGTTATCACACATGGCTCTCAACAGGAAACATCTACACGGTTGAGGGAAGCCAAGAGCGAGAGTAAAGTACCCATTTTTCTTCTGGGGAAGCCAATGAAGTTAAAGAAGGAGTGATGCTGCCAAACCTTGGTCTAAGCCCAGACTATCCCTTGCTATCTTGAGACGTGCCGTATCCAGGTCAGAAAGGGACTCCTTGAGGGTTCTCTGACAATAGGATTTTTAAATAGTTCTTTACCACTCTTGGACTGCCTCTTTTCTACAAGGTCTAAGGCTTTCTGTAGGAAATGTCTCCAGGTGTCCCTCAGGAGGACATTTTGATGGGAGTTTTCTGAGCACCACAGAAGGAATTTTGTTCCCTGCCAACCCCTGCAAGGGGCTTTAGTGTTTCAGCCTGTCGCTGCACCAGGGCAAGGGGGGGTGAATGGTGCTGTCAAGAGGAGAAGAGATGAGAAGTAGGAAGAGTCCTGGAGGTGGTGGTTGGAAGAGACCTCTGCGTGCCATCCTGTCATCCCCCCTGTTAGAAACAGCATATGGAAGAGTTAAAAGTCAAGTCTACAATGAAAAAACCCCACACTGAAATGGAAAATATCTTGAGGCCTAATTCCTCTCCTGAAGTGGGGTAGAAAAGACAGTATAATGCAGAAGGGGAGAGAACTTAACACCCTTTCAAACAAAGCTGCATCGCAGCTCCCAAGTTCAGCTCAGAGCTGTGCCTCATCCCTGTTTTGCCAGTGGAGAAAATGAGGCAGGGAAACTTGCTAGAAGAATACAGCAGATGACTGCATGGCACCCAGACCTGATGGCTCCCATATGCTCTTCTGAAACCACCCTCCACTTAGTGACCTGAGGAGCTGCTGATAAATATCTTTTCTACTGTCGTGACTGGAGAAGCCAAGGCATTTCCCGGATGTACGGACCAGCAAATCCTTCTCTCCCACAGCCAGGGTAAGGACTCAGCAGGGCATCAGAGCTACATCTCTCCATCACCTGGAGAAGAGTGAAGAGGCAGAGCATCCCTACTGCTTTCCAGCAGCCACAGCCTTGGAATTGGATCTTTAGAGAGCAGAGCCCAAATGACCTCCTCTGAAGGAGAAGGTCTTTGCAAAGCTGGGTAGCGAGTAACAACTTTCTCTCGACAGCATCCAGCAATTCCTACCAGGAAAAGGCAACACTAAAGGATATCACTCTGATGCTAACAGTCTCAAGAGGGGAAAAAAGGATGTTCCAGATCTGGGCCATTTGAATTAAAAAATAAAAAATAATAATAAAAAAATAAAATAAAAAATAAAAAATAAAAAATAAAAAATAAAAAATAAAAAATAAAAAATAAAAAATAAAAAATAAAAAATAAAAAATAAAAAATAAAAAATAAAAAATAAAAAATAAAAAATAAAAATAAAAATTAAAATAAAATAAAAGTTTGTTGGGGGGAGCCACACCTATGATCTGAGCCAAAACCACTGAATCAGCCTCAAATTTGGGGCTGATCCCTCCTGGCTCCTGCTGCACTGGGAAAACCGCTCACTGCCACTGTGCACCAGTGGGAATAAGCAGACGAAGAGGAGAATCAGCTCCATGCCAGGCTGTCGGCCGGGCTCTTACTGCACTGGTTTCACTGCTCTGATTTACGCCGCTGTGCTTGGCTGATAAATCCCAAGCTACAAGGCAAACTGGGATCCCTCCAGTTCAACATCCACTGGTTCAACAGTAACCCAGGGCGGGAGGGGAGAACCCCTGACTCTGCTCACGGCCACGTTGTCCTCTGCTCAGCACCTCATCGTGCAGCATTTCCTGAGCTGCACCACTGCAAACTGAAGGAAAATGGGGATTGTCAGCCCTGCCTGGCCGCAACCTGCCTAACGGGGACCCTGCCCCAAGCCTGGGTATCATTTGTCACAGCAAAAGGTGGGGAAAGTCCCTGTGAGGACCTGGAAAGACCCGAAGAATGTGAGACTGCCACCTCCTCAGCAATGTGGATTTGCTTCAGCATCCCTGGGGAAAAAGACCAGCCCTGAGATAAAGGGGCTTGTTGACTTTTAACACCACCTGGGGGGGGGGGGGGGGGCAAAAAAAAAAAAAAAGAAAAAGAAAAAAAAAGGAAGCAGAGAAACAAACCCAGAGAAGGAGGAGGAAAACAAGAGGTTTATAGCCTGCCTTGAAAAGACCTAAAAAAAAGAGTGAAATTCTTGGCTCCCCTCACACCTATTAGCCTAGGAAATGGTGCCTGGTCTCCGCTGAGACCTGACTGAGACCAAAGGCAAGTCAACCTGTTAGCAGGTACTTGAGAGAGGGGCTGCCGGCTGGATTGGGCTGGAGGCGTGAGAAGCCCCCGCGGTCTCCCCCATTCAGGTCTCCTAATGACCATATAAAAGGGTTGGGGGCGGCTTTCAGGGCAATCAGCTCCCTCCGAGCATCCCGTGCACAAAAAACCCCATGGCCATAACTCCGCTCTCCCCCTGCCAAGGCGAACAGCCCGGAGGGACGGCGTTCCTGCATATCTATACGTCCCCACCGCTGAGGCGGGGGTTATTTGAACTGTTTTCCCAAGCTGGAGACGTTCCTCCCATATGTCACACTCCAGGTCAAATAATTTGGCCTTTGATGTTGGTGACCACCGTACCATGGTGCAGGGGCTGGGGATGTCCAAGCAGGGTCTGTTTGGGCAGCAGCTGGCTGCAACATCCCACGTGTATGTCCCCAGATAAAGCAAACCCAAACCCAAAAGTTTTGTAGCAAAATTCCTCTTGTTTTCCCACATCCAGGCTCACGTCAGGCACCAGTAATTCTTGGAGTGAAAACAAGAGCCTGGCAAAGTTACTTTTCTTCAGCCATCATCTTTTTTCACCCTATATCTCGTCCTGAAACACATTGCAAGGTTGTGACAGTTTAACTGGTGGATTTGGTTTTCATAGAATCACAGAATGGTTTGGGTTGGAAGGGACCTTAAAGATCATCTCGTTCCAACCCCCCTGCCATGGGCAGGGACACCTCCCACCAGACCAGGTTGCTCCAAGCCCCGTCCAGCCTGGCCTTGGATTTCTTTCTTTTTTTTTTTTGTAGTGGAAAAAATCTGTCTGTGACAGTCGGAGGAAAATGGAAATGCTTCATTTTGGCATTTCCACAGGAAGACGTTTCTGATCTTCAACATGACTCAATGCCATTTTCATTATTAAAAATATTTTTAACTGTTTTAAATAAATAAAAAAAAATGTTTAAAATTAGTGAAAAAATGGAACCATCTTTGTCTTCATCAGTTCAAAGCCATTTTCTTTCCACTCATTTAGTTGATTAAGAACACCACTTTTGTTTTTCACAGTGCCACAGTACTTTTCCACTGTTCTTTTACTTGTTTTGGGGGTGGACTTTTGCTGAATGAAGAAAACCCTTTGTGTTTCACCATAAAGCATCAAGTTTGCAACCGGATCACTTCCACTTGCACAGAGTCTAGCAGGTCAAATCCGGCATCCACCATCTGACATCCAACCTCCTGGGTCTGCCTAGGCCCTCCCTATGCTTGGTGAGAAGACCCAGACTTAGACACCCTTCTTCCATCCCTTTCCCCTTTCCCCATCCCCTACCCCCCAAATTTAGGCTTAACCTTGAAATGTGCTTCAAAACTGAATGCTCTTTAGCATAAGATATGCTTGCAGGTCCTAAGCACATGAATGCACCCCTGTTTCTCTCTTCCAGGGAGAGGTCAAGGTTGTCCTCGATGATCTACGGATCCTTCCCACCCAGAGGTCAATGGGGCTTTGGAAAGGCCTGCCAAGCGGTTGGATCACTAACCTCTCTCTCATCCTTTCCTCTCTGTTCCTGTCCTCAAACCCTTCTCATGTCAGAGTATTTAACGATGTGAGATTCTTTATTTTCCTTTTCTTCTCTTCTGTTTTCTTTTCTCTTCTCTTCTCTTTTCTTTTCTTTCCCTTCCCTTCTCTTTTCTTTTTTCTTTTCTTTCTCTTCTCTTTTTTCTTTTCTTTCTCTTCTCTTCTCTTTTCTCTTTTCTTTCTCTTCTCTTCTGTTTTTCTTTTTTTTATTTCTTTTCTTTTCTATTCTCTTCTCTTTTCCTATGTCTTTGAGCTTTCCAATATTCACACAATGGTTGTTGCTCTTCCCCCTCATTTTCAATTGTTCTGTCTCCTAGGGGTAAAACAATTCAACACATCCTGAGCTTTCCTCAAAACCCTGGTTCCAGGCTGCACATTCATCCAGCTCCACTGAGCGCTCCCCTCCCTGAAACTGGACACAAGAAAATAGGAAAGAGAGGCAGGAGACACTGAAGTCGTTCTGAAATGACTATTCAAGTGGAGGGTCTCAACCCAATGTTGGCAACTCCCCCCAGAGCCACTCCAGATCCCCCAACACCTTCCCTCTCCCAATAAGCCCCACATGTTTGCCCTTCCTTTCCCCTTCCCCAATCACTTCTGGAACTGGAAAGCAATTCGTCTGCACAATCAGAACTTTTATCTTTCAAGTCCCCTGGTTTTGTCTCTATTGATTGTCTGTGAGCAACGCTTTCTTCTCAGGAATCTAAAAGTTAAAAAAAAAAAAAAAAAAAAAAGGAGAAAACAAAAGCAATCAAAAATGAAAAAGAGCAGCTCATCTCTCCAGTCACAACATGCAGGGAGCATTTACTGAAGCTCTGATTTCAAAAGGAATAGATGCTGCTTTCTAAGTCATTCCTAGCTTATGCCACGACAGCCTTGGCAATTATTTAAGCAACGGCAGGAGAAGTTGTGGATTTTCCCTGTGATAAATCACACACTCCTGCTTTCCTGGCTGCCTAAATAATTTTGCCTTCCCCCAAAGAAAACACAGGCGCTGAAGGCTCTGGAGCTGCGGCAAGCTCCCTGCAGGGGGAACACTGTCTTCACACAGAGACCCACCAGGTGAGGGCTGGCTCCAAGCCCCTGCACAGCCCTTCCACCCTCCTTGTCTGAGCTTTATGGCCTCACCTGGTCATGTTCACTCAACCTTTTCCAGCTGAGGAAGCAATACCAGCTCCAATTTTCAAAACCAAGACACTGACTGAGGTTAAGTGACTTACCCAAGGTCATACAAGAAATCTGTGGCATAACAGTCTCTTCCCCAGGTAGTGTCCCAACCTCAGAGCCATCCTTCGCTCATCTTTCTCAGCGATTAAATGGTTGCTGTTTGGTATTTTGAAACATTAATTGTTATAAGACAGTTCAAGCACATGTACAGTGCACGTGGCTGGGAGGCAACCGGTACTGAGATGTTGCGGGGCCTTGAAGAACAGTGACAGATAGAAAAGTATCTTCAATAAAGTTTGATAAAAAGGTCAGCCTGCCACAGAAAACGGGAAACTCTCCTGAATTCCCAAGAGTAGCCACACCAGCCCTATTCCACCCTCGAGAAGGATTTCTATCATGTTGCCATCTCTTGGGGTTTTCTAAGCATCTCCTAATACTTGCAGCTGTTTGCAAAGCCCGATGCTCCTCGTGTCACCTTGCCAGGTGTCATCATCTTATTTTTTAATTCTGCTGTCTTGCGTTCTTGCTTCCCTCCTCTTGCTCTTTCTCCCTCCCTCTCTTTTCCAACAGCTAATGGCCCACCTTGATGACCACAAGGAAGACACAAATTAAGAGCCCAAACCAATATTACTAAAAAGATAATTCACTTCAGTCTTATGGATTTAAAACAAGCCTTGTTTTCCAGACGGAGCCAATCTCATGCTATGGAAAGCTTGGGCTGGGCAGCAACAACCAACGCCATCATCACCCTAGGGACCACCATGGAAGTGAGCTGGCCCAGGAGGACACACAGACCTTCCTGCATGACAAGCCTTGCCTACTGCACCATCCACAGTGCCTCCGCTTTCTCCTGCTGCTGTCACCAAGGCTTCTCCTGATGGTTCCCATCTTTCTTGTATGCTCTCCCTCAACCAAGGCCACAACTCTTGCACACAGAGAGGTCTGTGTCTCCACCGTATTGTGCTCTCTTGCTGCCGGTTTGTAGTTACAGACTCAAAGGGTTGGGAAACCACACTCTGTTGAGTGCGCCCTGCACCAGGGAGAGTGTTCAGGGTACAACACGCTTCTACTTGGAGATATTCAAAATTTGCCCTAAGCAAGTGGATCTAATGTCATAGTTGGATCTAACTTGGAGACGGGTCCTGCTTTGAGCAGGAGGTTGGTCGGGGACATCCCAACATCTCTTCCAGTTTAAATTGCTCGATGAGTGTGTCTGTCTGACTCATTCTCTATATCCATTTTGGATATGAGTGATATGAGTGAGGCAGTTATTATGATGGCTTGAATACTTAAACAAACACCTGGACCATGCTATAATGATTTTTTTGTTATTAATTCATCCTTGTATTCCCTATTCACTTGTTTCACCGTGTATTCAATCAGATTATTCCTCACATTTCTGCAAAATCATTAAAAAGCACTTATAAATGTATCATTCAGTCCTGTTAGGACAAATAGGAGTTAAGTTGGCCCAAACATGCTTTGCTAAGGAAGTGTCTTACATTTAAGCACTTATGAGCAAGGATATTAATTTTCCTTAGCACTTCATAAATGTACAGGAATGGAAGACTCAAAAAAGACCATGATGTTTTCTAGGGTGATGCCCTGCACACTGAATTTCAACCAAACACAGGAAGGCAAAAAAACACCATGTGACACAGGAAAAGTTCAGGAGAGGTCATGGTTTTCCCTATGACCCTAAATCATTTCTTTGAACAAAAATCTCTAAAGTCCAGGATGAAACTGGCATCTCAGCTCCAAGGGGGTGAAGATCCCCTAGGTAGCTTTGGGCAATCCCAGAAACGACATTGCTTTCTTAATATGCAAATCCATATTGCATTATATGAAGGTGTTTGGGTGCATTTGGCTTTTTTGGTAGGGTTCCCTGTGATGGATTTTTGTCTCTTATTAGTAAATTCAGACTCTTGCCCTCCCCAGTCCCCCTACACAGTCTCACACCCCAGGAGAAGAACAGATCCCTGCTCCACTCAGGTACACAGGTCTTTGCAGACATGTCTTTGACGTTCCTTCTCTTCCCAAGAACAGCTGGAAGTTCAAAGCATTTATCAAAAAGCCAAGGGAATTCCATCACCATGTAGATGTATGCTTTAAAAAAAAAAAACAAACAGCTTTTTTGATAGGAGTTGCTGGGAAGGCTTAATCTAACCTGTCATTCCCACTTGAAAATAACGTATGAATTGTATCCTGCTGGTAAAAGGGCAAAAAGCAGCACTAAGTTAGGAAAAGTCTTCCCTTGGAAATCCCTGCTGCTCAGGAGTAGTGATCAGAGGACTGTTTTGTAAGAGTTTGCTTGTCCTCTGGAAAACTGATACAGGGAAAAAACCTCTCGGATGTGTCCACGAGACGGTTGGCAAAGCCATTCCACCTGTTGGCCACCTTCTCACCCTGGTGGGGTTTAAGCTTTTGAGCTGAAGTTCACATACTTGACTTTGAAGTTTTGAGTTTCTACTACCCAGAAAAAAGAAACACTTCAGCCAACCTGCTAGAAGCAATAATCCCACCACATAACACCACCTGACCATTGGGACAGATCAAAATTTTGCTGAGATGGAGACCTGCGTCCCCCATCAGAAAGGTGCAGAAGTCAATGCTAAGACTGAAACGCCCAGCTCTGCATTTATTCCTATTTCAGTAGTCCTGATTCCCCTATAGAAGATCAGACCATACTGGACACATACCAATTATTGCTTTGCACTGATTTATTTTGCCATTGATGGGTGCAGAGGAAGGCTCAGCATGCAGTGATGGGTAAGAGAAAAGAAACCACAGTTCAAAGAGGGACTGAGGGGCTGTAACCAGCATTCAGTCCGTTCTGCAGCATGGGACATACCAAAGGACACTCCATCAGGCTGCGACCCTGGGCTTTGCTTCAGCATCTTCTCCCTCCCTGTTTAATGGCATCCCAAACATCACCCATTTAAAAGTTGGACATTTATTCCAGCTGACAAGGCTTTCTCGAGCTGCTAGAGACAACCAGGTGGGCTGAAACACCCTCCTGGGGGCAACTCTGCCTTATTTCTACTTTGAATTAATCTGGGTTTTTCATCTCCCGCTGCTTGTTTTCGGGTGCTTCCCGGGCAGATTGAAGAGCCTTTGAGCCACCAGCGCTCACTCCCCGGGGAAAGCAGCAGCAAAGGCACAATTTAACATCCTTCTTTGGAAAATCAACAGGCTCTTCCCCAGGGGAGCAGAGGGAAGGAGGGAGAGAGGAGGTGGGTCGGGGGATGAAGCCAGCACTCCCATGGACGATGGCCATAACGTTGGTACCACTGTTTGGCTTTGCAAGACACGGGGTGCAAGGCTTTGATGGAGGGTCCCAGCTGAGTGTCTTCCTCCTTGCTGAGCCCAGATGAGCAAAACTCCTCGAGCTGCTGCCTTCAGCTATCGTTCCCGGGCACAGTTTCTCATTTCTGACCCTAAAAAAACCCACCTAGCAATGGGGTTCAGAGTTTCCTTCCTGTTCTGCAGCTGCTGTTCACTGCTCATCAGACAGTTCTGCAATCTGATGGAGAGAAAGCCAGTTGGTGAATCTTGCACAAGGAGAAAAAAAAAAAAAAATCCCATCCCATAAATAAATAAAGAAGGAAGTATAAAAGGCAAGAGTTTCTCAAAGCAATGGCTTGCAGCAAAGTATTTTCAGTCACTTCTACTGACCAGACAGGTTATTCGGAGTACTTCCAGCCCTAGAGATGACATTTGACATGACATGTACATGAGATGTATCATTTAGGTCACTGTGCTAAAGCACAAGACACCCCCCCTTCCTCCTCCTCCCTTCCTCTGCGCCCCTCAGGGAATCTAAAAGTTCAGGGTCTTTAAAGCTGAATTCCCCGCACAAGAGTTCAGCACCTTTCAACCTTTTCAGACCTATTACAGGAAGAAGACTGAGTGGAAGGAGTGCCGAGGGCAGGGGGGGTATTTCAAGGCAGGTTATTTACAGGCAGGTTTGGAAGCTGAAGAGAAAAGAGGTTTTTTGCATTGGTTGGAAGGGAGATAAAAGTTATCATATTGGTTCATCTCCAGGGCCAGTGCCAGAGCACAGGCTCCTTCCAAAAGCCTTATAAATGCACCTTTAATTCTGCAATAATCCCTGCATAATTAAGAGATAAAGTTAACAGAGTGGGCTGTACCATGACAGGACACCATACTGGTTTAAAATTAAAAACAAAGAGTTCAGGGGAAAGAAAGAAAAAAAAAAAAAAACAAGCAGAGTAATCTATCCAGTCATGATCAACTGATTCACTGCTCCAGATGGTCTTGGGGTTGGGGTTAGTTTGTGCAATTTGGCTGGTCTGGCACTGAATGGCAGTTTGGGATGGGGAGGAGCTAATCGAGTCTCAAAACAAACCCATGTGCATGATTGGGTCAGCTACTCTGACCAGAGCCTACGATAGAGGGACCATCCGTCCATGAGGTTCAGTTCCCCGCTCAAAATCCCAAAGGATTATCTGAATACCAAAGTATTCATATTTCCACCCTGCTATTTTCATTCCCTGCACACTTTTACATAGGTCTCTCAACCCCTCAGTTCGGAGCAATGTAATAAAGCTATTAATATGTGAAGGTTATGGTCCAGAGCTGGAAACAGGATCAACTAAGAAGAGCATTCAGAAGCTGCAAGCAGGAAGATGGGACATTATGACGGACAAACATTCTCTTATACCACTAGGAAAAGGTTTTTAGGCCCATCCGTGGTGATAATTACAATGAGCACGTGCAAAACGACAGGCAAATGGAGCTGGAAGGATGATGAAGGCGTTGTTCAATCTATCACCCACGTGGTGTTTATGTGATCTGCAGAGCATGGTATGTCTGGCTGGGAGTGGGTGGGAGCCAGGAGAGGCAACAGTGATGGACTGGCCAGGAGCAGGATATACCTCCTAGGTAGCACACCCCCCTGTACTCTGGGGGTCAAACAAGCCATGGCCTTCAAAAAGCAGTATCTCAGAGCAGTTCAAGTATAGCTCCATCCTAGCATATTGGACATGGAGCCAGGAGGCGCTGTTGAGGCTTTCATTGCTGCATCATGGGTCCTTGCTGCTCCCCACTCCAGCCGGGGCACCATGGAGCAGCAGTGCTCCTGGCATGCATCTTCTGGCTGTGAATTACCCCTAAAGTTCCCTCTTCCCTGCCTGAGATGAGAAGAAAATAGCCTGTGGCCTGCAGGCACGCATTGGATTTCTGGAAAGTTGGTCCAGAGTGATATTTCTAAGAGGTCTCTCCATCCTGTCAGAAAATAATAAGGTCCAGGCAGGCGGCAGTGGCAGAGATGGTCCATACGCATGCACACTGCACCTCAGGGAGGCTCCCACACAAGTGACAAGTGTCTCCATCAGTGTCTTTCTTCATGAGGTTCCTCCAACTCCATAGGGATTAAATCAGAAAGCATTATCCTGTTATCACAGGCCTTGTGGTTGGCTCATCCTGCTCCTCCCACAGACCCAGCTGTAGGATATAGCCCTCCAATAAGAAGGAATGGTCTCAAGTTACGCCAGGGGAGGTTTAGATTGGATATTAGGAAAACTAGTATTTCTTCACCAAAAGGGTTATCAAACATTGGAACAGGCTGCCCAGGGAAGTGGTTGAGTCACCACCTCTGGAGGTATTTAAAAGATGGGTAGACGTGGTGTTGAGGGACATGGTTTAGTGGTGGTTTTGGCAGTGTTCGGTTAATGGTTGGAGTCGATGATCTTAAAGGTCCCTTCTAACCTAGGTGGTTCTATGATTCTAAATAATTTATGATAAACTGAGGCCTATCTAACTCCATCCCCGTCGTGGTTTACGCCATGCTGCATCCCCCAGCCCTGACTGCTCTCACTGAAAGGACCAGCATAGATGATTGCAAGCAACCTTGAGCCTAGAGGAAGAATCAGATCCTGGATGCTGGGTTTCATGCACTGAAACTGGAAACCACCTCATGACCTTACAGCTCCATAGCAGCATCAACGCATAGCGTACATCTTGGACAATTAACCAAGATCAGCAAAACTTCTCATAGGTCAGAGCTCATGACCAGTGGGCAGCATGTTTTGGAGAGGAACATCTTCAAGTTTGTCAAAAGTTGGAAATGAATTTAAAAAATTTGTGTTTTTTTCTGCTGTAGTTCAGGATTTAATAGTGACAATTGGTCACTTTGGTCTCATTCATAGGCAATTAAGGAGAATGAATCTAAAAGTATTTCATCCCGTCTAAAGGACAGAGAAGCATCCTTAGAGGTGTCTGCTTCTACCAATTGGATATAAAAGGAGAGTTAGGTGTCTTATTTGGCATGAAATGTTTTGACATCTAAAGATGAGTAGAATTATTTGGTAGCAAAGCTTCAGGAACAACAGGTCTCCCTTATAAGACATTTCTTAATTTGTAGCTTCACCTCACATTTTTTCTTGCTCTATCCCAGATGTATTTTCAGCCTGTACATTTTTCTATCCCTATTATTTTCAATGCCCATAGGAATACAGTGCAGACTACTTCCCTTACTTCCAGAAAGCCTTCGAAAATAGGACTTCTCAAGGACAGGCGGACATAAAACAATACGCAAACATAAGCCTGACCTTTCAGTGAAACTCTTTTCATGATCTGTGCTAGAAATGGACACAGCCTCCTTTGGATGCAGTTCCTTGGGTACCAAAACTTTGTATTTTCCCATAACCGTTTCACCTACACCTTCTACATAGAGGAGAAAAATCTGTTAGTCATTTTACCTCTCACATCTTACGTATCTGTTGTTTCTGCTTCAAGACCATGCACAGTTTTTCCCCATGACCTCCTACAGCCGTGCTTGCTCCAGTCTTGCTTTCCCAAGTCCACTCAGACCCTTGGGAGGACTTTTGCTGACCACAGGGCTTTGCAGCATGCCAGGAGCACCTGTGTTGCATTAGAAAATAGCCATATTGAAAAAAAAAAAAAAACATAAATGAAGTATTTCTCTCCCAGCCCCCCACCCCACCTTGTCCCAACCCATCTGCCGAGTATAAAAGAGCATTCGTAATCTAATTAATCTAACCATTGCCTGTCACGGCTGGAAGGCAATTTTGAAAGACTATCACCTTGTGTTTTACTTCATCTCAAAAGTTAATCTCCTCAAAGCAAAGG
This sequence comes from Vanellus vanellus, assembly GCF_965231255.1. Lineage (NCBI taxonomy): Eukaryota > Metazoa > Chordata > Aves > Charadriiformes > Charadriidae > Vanellus > Vanellus vanellus. The sequence goes on from NC_138906.1 coordinate 3,449,268, forward strand.
GACTTCCCACTCCCCCAAGCCCCACAATCCTTAATCTTTTTTCTTAACCAGTTGCCGGTGAATGTGCCTCAGTAGCTGGATGTAAGAATGTGTAAGAGGGAGGTGTCCCCTCCCCCTCTCCTGCTGTACAAAAAAAAAGTCTTGTGAGAGGAGATGCTGCTCAACCAGTGCTTCTCCCACCACAGAAGAGCCTCAGAAGGAGTCGCAGCTCCTCAGCCTCACTCTGCAGTGAATCGATAATCCTATCTTTTCCATCACCCAGTGCTTTGCTCCATCTTTTTCCCTCTCCGTCTCCTTTTTTTTTTTTTTTTCCTTTTGGTTAAGATTAAAAGATCTCACAGGCTTGGAGAGAAGAAAGAGCCTCCAGTCCATCTCCACCTTGTCAATTATAAACAAGAGGCTAGGGAAGGTTGCACACTGTTATTGACTTAAGCACTTTGGAAAGGTCATCTTCAAGGTCTGGGCCTTCCCTTTCCCACTCCAAGCTCACCTGGTCCCATTAAGGAGGAATTTCTGGTCCCTCCTGTATTTCATTTTGGGCCCAATGGCACTTCTGAGGAGTAATAGACAAGGTGGAGAAGGAGGAGGTGGGGTGGGGGGCACAGAGGGGAAAATGAAGACAGGTGGGGGGGAAAAAGAAGTCATTGAGAGACTTCAAAGTAGAACAAAGACCCATCCAGATGTGAATAATTGCTAGGTCAGCACGTTAATCACAGGCAAGGGCTACACTGCAAGCCATCCCTGGTCGCTTCACAGGGGCAAAAAGGGGAGGGGAGGGCCAAAAGGGGGGAGATGCAGAAACGAGGCTTTGATACAGCAAAGAACAAGCCTGAGAAATACATTTTCCAGGTGATTATGTGAATAATGAGCAACCTCTGTTTTATTAAGGGCACAGGGGCTTCTGTAATTGCAGCTGAGCTGCAGCTCGGAGGGCAGCGATGGAGGCACTGCACCACGCGCCCAACCTCGCGCAGGCCCTCTACTCGCTTCCCAACAAAAGCAGCTACCCGCAGCCCAACAAAAGCTCCATCTCGCCACCTGACAGAGGATTTCCTGCTGTGTCCACCACAATATCTAGGCTTTCAGATCTTAGCGTGGTGGGAGGGAACGATTAGGGTTTTGTTCTTGTGTCTTTGAGGTGAATTACGACTCCAGCGGCCTCTAACCAAGGGTTGAGAAGATGCTGGCTCGTCATCTTTGCCTTTTGGTTTTTTTTTTTTCCCCAGTCCCGTGTTCTTGCGCCGCAACACCAGCTGTGTTTATCTTGGTCAGGTCTTTCTTCTAAATAAGGCCACACGGTTTCACTAACTACAGACAAAACACCTGCCCACGTGGCTTTTTGCTGTGTAAATAAACATCCAGCATCGAAATAGCTAGGGGTGATGCGACATTGCTGACGTCTGCGTGTTCAGTTAATATAAAGGAAGTTTCTTATTGCAATTGCATGAGATGCAGTATCATTACGGGGCAGTAGCTGGTATCTCTTCTTTCTTATGCTCCTTTTTACATTGATGATTCTTATAAAACCTCTTATTTTTATCATATATTCTTATCTGACCCCTTTCCAGAATTAAATAGCACGGCTTACCTAGGATTTGTGCTTCACTCCACAGACGTGTTTGGTGGGGTATTTTGTTTCGATAGGGCTGTGACCCTGCTGGTTTTTAGTGAGCGTGCTTCACAGGGTCGGTGCTAGTGAGGATGGAGGAGGGAAGAAGTGGGCTCTGCCTCTGCAGCAGGTGATGCTCCTCTTCGCAGCAGGATCTCTGCCCGTGTCTCAGCCAGGTTCCTGCCTCCTGCAGCCTTCTCCTGACGACACAGCATCCACTTGGGCCGTGAAATTACATTTCTTCATCCTCCCCATCAATCCCCTTCCACCCACCACCTTCAGCTCCTGTGCCAGGATGACTGTTCCTAATTTTGGGAAGTTTGGACACAGTCACTCCCCTGTGCGACCATTCTCAGAAGCACCCTGCTCCAAACCTCAACACTGGCAAAAAGAAATTAGACAGAAAACTAAAATGAGGTTCCCCCTTTCACCACCGAATTCTCCACCTGCATCCCAGCCAGAGTATTTTGTACCAGGGACCTTCCAGGCTTCATCTCACTTGCCCCAAAGACGACAGTGCAGACCTCGAACCTCTGATCCACAAAACCAAGCAAGTCAAGTTTGGATTTCTAATGAAAGGGGCAGAGAGTCTTTGCCCCGAGACTCTTCTTGAAGCGATTCTCCTGTAATGCAATTTGGGAGACACTGTGAGATACTCATAGGGAATACAAAGAAAATGTGAAGGTACAAAGACTGAAGGTAAGAATAACTAGAAGAGAGAGGAGTTTCTTACATAAAAATTATCTCCTGGGAAAGCATATGTATAAGGGGACAGAGTTAATGGTCTAATTTTGGTCATCTAGTTTTAAGTATGATGTAGACAAGCTGGAAAAGATTCAGAGTAGAGAGAGGAATACGCTAAGGTACTTAGAAAAAAAAAAAAAGCTATAAGGAGGCTCAGAAGAAAGTAATTTGCTGGGCTGGGAAAGAGGAGACTGAAAACTAGAAGCAGAGAAGATCATTCAGTAGAGGGTTCAAGAACAAAGGTTACAAAAGTGTCTGTCCAGAATGTCTAGACTTTTGATGAATGGCAGCGAAACCTCTGATAGATCTTAGTCATGTCATTTCTGTGTCCCAGAGCTTTTTAGGATCTCCACAGGACAATGAAGAATACGATGCCTGTGCAGGTAAACAACCCAAAATCATGTCATACTTAAAAATAAATGCTGGAAGCATAGGAGGCCTCAAATTACAAAAGGAGAAGACCTCAGGTCTCAGTGGGGGAAAGGTCTGAAACAACATTGTAGCTCCTACATGAGTCTAAACTAAAAGGACTGTCAAGAAGATATGCTTTCAGGCTGTGCAGAGTAATGAGGAAGGGACACCATGGATGTTGAGCTTCTATAGGGTTCAGTCCCAAGCTCTTCTTCTCATACCAGTTTTCCTGTCTTCTTTGCAAAGTCTCTTGCTCCCAGCTGCCAGAACCTGGGGAGGGCTCATTTCTTTCCCGTCCATCCCATCGCTGGGTTAATTGCAAAGAGTGCTTCATCAGAAACACCAGTGAATTCAATAAGCTCTCCTCTGTAGCTCAGCCTGAAGAGATGGTACTGTGCCAGTCATCGCTTAGAGGTGCTATTTGACTTTGGCACTACCTCATAAACACCTATTTGGCCTCCACCTCATAAACATCTCATAAACAACTATTTGGCTTGGTGTGGGTCTCCAAATTAGCGTTTATAGCCATGCAAGAGAGCAAGCTGTTTGCATAAGTAATCCTGAAGCAAAACTTGCCTTCTCAGAAGAAAAAAAAAAAAAAAAAAAGAAAAAAGGCAATTGCTTGGCTGAATCTGCAGATTTGCTGCACGTGCACAAGGGACATCGGTGCCACCAGATCTCACATGGCATAACGCAAGGGAGAACACCCTCCTCCTACCACCTAGCCCCCCTGATTTATTGAGTTAAGGGATATATTTCATTTTCTAGGACTAGGATGATCTGTGGATTCCAGGTGCTTGGGAATAATGTAATCATACAGAGCTGAACAAGTCTGGTATTCAAGCTAGCACAAGCCAGCAGAGTGCAGGCAGCAGGGATGGGATTCATCTCAGCTCACTTCAGATGTGAGCTACTCGTACAAGAATCCTCCCAGGGTCAACAGAGAGCAATAAGCACCATTAGAGAGCAGTTTATCTGATTTGGTTGAGACGGTTGTGCTTGGGCAGATAAATCCTGACCAAGGCATTGTCGAAAGAGCACTAGAAGCAGAGAAGCTAGGAGAGGAAGCAGACATCACAACACTAAGGGGACAGAGTGAGAAAGTTGCACTATAGCGGAGTTGTTCAACCAGGAGATAAATTTAGACTTGGTGACTTATTGTTTTCTTTCAGCAGGCCTCAGCTCCCAGAGTCTTGTGATTATGACAGCGTCATTAAAAATAGGCAATCTTCTGCCTTTTGTGGATAAGAAGAAATTGGTTGTCATCCTGGAAGCTCTGAGACCCCAAAGGAAGTGTAATTTGCTCAAAATATGCAGCTTTTTTCTAATTTTCATTATTTTCACCTGCATGGAGTGGGCAATGTTTGTGAGTGTGGAAACAAGGCCCTGACAACTCACGGGACATCTACATGTCCCAGGTGCAGCGGCGCTCAGGGGTAATACTGTTTCCTTCCTCCCACTCTCCATCACCTTCACCACACGTTCTTTAAGGTACAAACTGCCCCTCTTCAACTAGCAAACCAAAAAAAGTCATGGATTTGAGGATAACCCATGATCGCCACATTTTTAGCATGGCCCCTGGCACTCATTGGCCCTGTACAGCATCTGGCTCAGTTCAGGAGACCAAGGAGGGCAGTTTGGATGCAGCTACACCATTTTCAGGAGAAAGTGAGTTTTGAAGTGTTGGGTTGTGCCAATTGGCCACAGGACCAAAGAATAGCCCTTGGCCCATGCACAAATGCAGAGTTTATGCTCCCACACCAAACTGAGCACAGTGGAGATTTCATTTCATGAAGGACTGAGATGCTGCTATAAAAGAACGACCTGTTGGACCGGGTCCAGAGGAGGGCCATGAAGATGATCAGAGGGCTGGAGCACCTCCCTTAGGAAGACAGGCTGTGAGGGTTGGAGTTGTTCAGCCTGGAGAAGAGAAAGCTCCGGGGAGATCTTAGAGCAGACTTCCAGTACCTGAAAGGGGCCTACAGGAAAGCTGGGGAAGGACTTTTTATCAAGGAGTAGAGCGATAGGATGAGGGGTAATGGTTTTAAACTGGGAGACGGGAGATTTAGATTAGATATTAGGAAGAAATTCTTTACTGTGAGGGTGGTGAGACACTGGTGCAGGTTGCCCATGGGAGTTGTGGCTGCCCCATCCCTGGAGGTGTTCAAGGCCAGGTTGGATGGGGCTTTGAGCAACCTGGTCTGGTGGGACGTGTCCCTCATTATGGCAGGGGGTTTGGAACTAGATTACCTTTAAAGTCCCTTCCAATCCAAACCATTATATGATTCTATGATTCTATGATTCTATGAAAATGGCAGCACAAACATATGCCCTCTCAGCTTCCAGTCACCTGTGGTTTATCAGCTTCTTAGCTAGTACTGGTACCTTTGTCCTTCATCTGCTTGATTGGTTGTGTTCCAATATCAACACAATATTTCTCAGCAATATTTCTCATTTTGGGGTTTCAGTACTGAGGTGAGCACCAGATGAGGAAACCAAGCATGGAACTGAAAAAAATGTCACCACGATGTCCCATATAGCTCTTTCAGGGAGATGGCTTAGTGAAACCTGAGTGAAATGAAAGCTTTGGCTGGATGCAAAGATGCCACCAACGGAGCGAAGAAGAAATTAAGCACTAGGATTATGTTTAATGGGCTGGAAGTAAGTGTGCCAACATGAGAAAAAAAAAACCCTACTGCTATTCTCAATGAGAGAGCTGCTTGTTCAGCTCCAATGGTCTGATTTGAGTGTGGAGGTCCTGGCATAGCAGTCTCCTATGGCTCCTGTTCTTCTTAGGCAGGGTTATTATGGTTGCCCAGATGGCACAGAAAGCCACTCCACTGTTGCATCTTACAAACCAGTACAGGTAGCACACAGAGGATTCAGTTGCACTTCTATAAAAGGTTGGGAGTCACTACCAGTGGGAGAAACTATGGCTAAAGAGAGGGAGAGTTCACTTGTAAAGACCAGTCAAGGTAAGGAGGTATCTCAACACAACCGGTGCGATTATTTATAGGAATAATATATAGGACTATAAGAAAGTCAAGGAAAAGCTCAGGAAGGCACTGAAAGGAGATGATACTCTATGTGAGTGTGTGTGAGTGTGCGTGTGACATTTACAGAGGCACAGATAATCCTGCTTGAAGGAGCTTTGAGAAATCTACTCCATCTCTCTGCCCTAAGCAAAATCATCTCTGCCTTAAATATAACATCCCTTCAATGTGGTTCCTAATTGGCTTGTTCTTATCACAGTTGTTGAGCTGCTGCAATACAGCATGAAAAAGGGTTTTCATGCTTCTTGCTGTCAGAGAGGAAATATGATTCATTGTGATGAATTATAGATATATGTAATTAATTGCCCTTCTCAGAAACTTTTAGTTTCTGTGACATCACTTTGTCTACTAATCATATCCTTCCTTGGGGTAGAGAGTGCTGCAGTCCCAATCTCGAAGAACCTTCAGCTAACCTCGTAAATGGGATGAAGTAAAACACAAAAGCATATGAGCTTTTTCTTTCTGAATGGGATGAAATGAAGATTCTATAAATATAGCTGTTCAGCTTTCCTGGAGCAGTTAAAGTTTTAAAGTCTGACTGTTCACAACCCATGAAAAGTCCTATACAAATGCGAGTAATTCTTGTCTTCGGTTTTTACATTTTGGGATAAAGTTAATTTTAAGTTTAATTGCCTGTTCCTCTGCTCACAGGTTAGGCAGAACACCATAAGGAACCTACTTGGAGACATCATTTACACCGGGCACTGCTCAGCCAAATTGAGCCTATTTCTTGTACAACTCTTGAGGTGTGGGAGGGAAACATCTCATCCTTAGTGGGCCACAAGATGGGAGGAGCATCAGTTCCTGCAGAAAGCTGACAAACCCACTCAGACCAGACGGCCACAATATAAGGTCCAGGTACAAAAGGGACAGAAACTTTACTGGTTTTGTCCTATCAAAGATCAGCTTGCTCAGGCTAATAAAAGAAAATTTAATAAGGCCAGGTTTGGGGTGTTAGCAAGTCAAGGAAAAAATTCACCCTTGACTTACAGATTGTTCAAAACAGAAAAAATAGAGCTAATACCACGTTGCCTATCTGAGAATGCCCAGGGTTTGCCTCCATCGGATATTCAGTGGCCCTTCTTAGTGATATTTACCAGTTACCATTTAATACTCAAAATCAAATCCAACCATCTGGAAGACTTTCAAGCAAATTTTCCTTTTCATTGCTTCTGTCCCTCCTTCCTAAGTATGAATATGTATCACATTAAATAGTTTAAATTAAATAATTAAATAATCTTCCCTGTTTATGTACTGGTGCCATGAAGCCAGGATGGCCATTTGACATACCCCGCTAATCTAAGAGGTGGAGACACTCACTCGGATGAGAAATACATCTGAAATTTTACCCTGGCACTAGCATGGATGGGACAGAAGGTCAAGATAAGGACATTTGTCCCCTCAGACTAAGGCTGACGCAGTCAGTGTCTTGAGTCTATGATCACACAGCAGCGATATTTAGTTGGTGTTGTGCTTTGCAGGAAGAATTTGCATTTCTGTAGCCTGTTCCCCTCAAGGTTCTCAGAGCACCATGCTAACCCTGAGCAGATGCTTTCGTCATCATCTGGGGTGAAAGCAGGCATCGTCATTCCCACTATACAGAAGAAAAGACAATGTGAAGGTGGCACAGAATGTCTTTGAACAGAGCTCGTAACCTCTAGACAGCAACTATTGTCTTGATTAGCAAGACCACCAGTCTTCTCATACCTTCTCATATCACCTTCTACCTGTACCTCATGAAAAATTGCACTTGCCCCTAAGGAAAAAATACCCTATATCCTACAGTCCTGCTCTTAAGATTGGGAACTCGGTTTGGGATTTACCTCCTCTACTGAAATGTTTAGTCTTAGTCAGCTCACTTGAGATGCTTTTGGATCCCTCCTGGCATCCACCAGGTTCTCCAGTGTGGGGTCTCTGATACATGTGCCATGGCTGCCAACATTTTTGGCTGTTGCAGATACTTCAAGGCATCTCAAAGGGCTCTAAATTCTCACTCTGGACAAATTAATCTGGCCTCAGACACTGTGGTCAGTGGGAAAGAGTCCCACCTATAGAGGATGCCATGAATCATCCTCCAAAGGTACTGACCTGTCTCCATCGACTACGGAGACAGCCTGAGCGATCAGCTTAGATGAAAAGCCTCATTTTTGAGGGGCTAAAGTTAGGAGAACTCACTTCCACCTTTTAAAGATACCCACCTTCAGGAGTGGCAGCTGACTAGATTAGGACTCCAACCACAAGCGTCTTATTCTTGCTTCTGCTGTAAACTTGCTTTGGGGTATTTGCATGCCCCTTCACGCTCCTCTTCCCTGGAGGCAGCAACACTTCCTTTGTTGTCTTCTGTGTCTATTTAGACTGCGAGGTCTTTGGGGCAGGGACTCTCCTTTTGGGCACGTCTGTAGAGCACCTAACACCGCAAGACTCGGATCACGGTTGAGCCTCTAACTCAAAGAGTAAATAATAATAATATGCATTAGCTGTTAAGTAGGGGAATTAGGGGTTAGCTTATATGTAAGCACCGTACATAGTGTAATGATATCCTCGTGCTTAATGCAACTGGATCCTTCCATTATTAAAGCAGCAGGCAAACTGATGTTTGATCTACAGGGCTAATTCTAGTTTTTGGAGACATCAAACAGCTGCTTTTCTTTTTTCTTGGCAAATGCGCATGTTATAAGCAAATCTGAAATTACCAGGTTCACAAGTTGAGTTTCATGCAGAGAAATGTTTACTTTGATGCCAGAGAACCTGGCTCATTTCCATTTACAGTAAATGAGGAAGAAAATTGATTTGCAGCAGCAGGAGGGGTGTCAAACCTTTATTGCTGCTCAGGACATGTATGCACTGCTAACCAGGAAGATAATTAACCTAAATTAACCTTCTGCCTTAAGATGAGTCATAGTTTGGGGAGGGGGGGAGGTGGGAAGCGGGGGTGGAGAGGGTGTAGGGAGGAGTATAGTGCTGCAGAGCTGTATGGACATGTCCTGTGCATTTCCAAGCAAAGACGATGGGCCCATGTAGCAACTGATTAGATTTAAATGGAAATTCTAGATGGGCATTTTCACCTCGTGAAGGAAGAAAAAAAAAAAAAAAAAAAGCTTGTGGTTTAAATTAGGGCTGGACCGTGAATTGCATAACTTGTGCCTGTAAAGTGAGGAAAAAAGCTGTATTTCCAGGTGCTGCTGATAGCCGTGGGGTTAGCCGAGCCAGAAGCAGCAAGCTGCAGTTCATGTATTTGATCAGCTATTAACACTGTCTGCTCTTCAACAAGGATGAAAAGCTGTGATTGCCACTTGAGAAGGGGTTTGGTGCTTTGGTCAACCAGCTGCGTTAATCATATTTTGAATACAAAGGTTATCTATTTCCTACAGCAGTGGTGTCTCGGGGCGTAGCATCACACAGATGTGGGCATCCCACGGCACGGGCTGGTAGGTAGACCAGCCAAATAGGATTTGCGATGGCTGGTCATAGGGGTGGTGCTACACCCAGGAAAACAAGAGGAAGATCACGTCACTGCTCTATGCCCCTGCTTTCCCCATTTGTATAATGAGGGTTATTTACTGACCTTATCTGCAGATCACTCTAAGAGCTCTTGTTGAAGAGCTACAAAGGTGGGGAGGGTGGAGGCAGAAGAGCTGCCAGTGGTGGGACTTTGCTCCATACTGGGTGGTTCCCAGGTTGATGTCAAGGCATGAACCATGCTGCCGTTATCCACCTGCCCAAACACTATTCCGTGATCATTCCAAGCTCCTCCATGGCGAGCAGCAAGTGGGCCTGAAACCTCCCTTATGTGGGTCCAGGCCCTGGACATCATTTGGGTCATGCCAGAGAACAGCTAAGTATTACTATTTTGTGCTCCCTTCAACATAAGGTGCTACGCAGACAAAGCCAAAGCTGTATTTCTTTTTTGGGACATTTGTGTTTGTTTGTTTGGGGAGCCTAAGGGTGTCAGATACCCAAACGCCTTTGACATAGCTCCTGTAGAAAATCAGAGTCCCAGACTGCACGCAGAACACCCTGCAGTGGGGCAAGCAGAGTCACTCAGCCGGAGGGAGGCTGCCCCTGGCTCCATAAAGATGGGTGCCCTGCTGAGGCCCCACCAGAACAGCTCTGGGTTTGTGCCCACAGCTCAGCACACCCCAACACACACACGCTCAGAGAGACCCCACATTCACCAGGGTCTGTCTCCACTCCTCACCTCCCAGCTGCGAGTGCAATCTTCATTTCAATGAGGCTGTGCAGAGGTCGTCCCAAGTTAATCCTCATTCCCACCAGCCATTTCACATCCCAAGAAAATTCCTCCCCATTACAGATAACATCCAGGGGTTGGGGGAGAAAACATCTATTTCAGGGAAACAAATCCCAGGCCAAAGGCATATGGGCTGAGACAGGGACAGGCAAAGCTGATCTGAGAGCCTTGCTACCCATTCTGGACCTCACAGGAGGTCTCAGGTCCTATCTGAAGGACAAATAACCCATATGAATCCCATGTGTTACTCATCCTCCCCTTTAAGCAGTGGAGATAATCCATCCTTCTTCACTAAGCAGGTGTGAGGATGCAGACACTGTGGTGGTGAGGAGTGGGTCAGTAGTTCCATATGGTGAGCAGTCAATCCTCCACTTCTCTGGTGGCTCTACTCCACCATCTGTGAAGGGGGAGAAGTGATCAGTGAGCCAACACAGTTTTGCATCATCCAAGATGGTTTTGTGGGAGAATTTATGCTGATTTAAACAACAGGTTTTTGGAGAAGCAGGGGAACATCTCAAAAAGTCAAACCTCAGGGTTTTTTTCACTTGGTGTTTCTTGCCTTTAAAAAAAAACCCATAAATATTAAGTAATTAAAATCATCCAGGGAGAGCTTAGAAACAACACAAAATGGATCATTCTGGAGTCAAACACGGCATTCCATTCATCTCGAAGCAAAATGGTTTTGACGTTTTTTGGTTCTCTGAACAATTTGGAAAGCCAGTGAACCGCAAACAGCAGTTGTGTGCACCACCCTCCACCTGCCCAGCACAAACACCGACAGCTGAGAAACCTGATGTTGGAGCAAACACATCCAGCACCGCTGGCTCTCCCTACCTGGACAGACGCATCCAAACTGTTGCCTGCCAGCAGGCCACTATCTGTGATTTTAAACCACGTAAGACACCCCCTCCTTTTCCCCATTAAATTTTTTAGTTCATTGACCACTTTCAGCTAAATCCACCCACAAGTTAGCAGTACTATTGATGTAAGTCCCTCCGTGTCCTGGTGGACCTGTGCAGGATCTGCAAGCAACATGCTGCATGCACTTTCCAAGCCCCAAACAGGGTCCCCCTCCTCCAAAGACAAACAGGATTTCTTTTGAAGTGTGAATGTCTGTTCCTGGGCCAATAAAGTCCTTCAATTTCCCAGCAAGAAGGTAAAGGTGGCGAAAGGTGTTAGCAAGCATGTCCTTGTGAACTGCAATTAGCAGCTGGGTGAAGGGGGAAAGTGTTGGCAGAACAAGGGGAGGCGATGGCTGTCTCACCTCGCTTGGGATGGGCCAGATGGGCCAGGCATGAGCCCCAACACCAGGGCTGGAGACAGTCTGGCAAGCCAGCCCCAGGCCACTGGAGCCCTAAAGGGAGGCAGGGGGGTTTCCTTACACCATATCTCATCCTGCTGGTGACACTTGAAGAGGGTTGGATGACCGAAAGGGAATAGAACCAGCTTGCAGAGAGTTCAGCGAAGGAGATGTTCAGTCTGCCTTAGAAAATGAAGCCATGATGATCTTCTGCAGCCTTGTGGGCTGTGTTTTACATAAGAATGGCCATACAACCAGCCCCAAGCCCATCTCAGCCAATCTCCAGCTACTAACCAGGAAAAGATATCCGTCATAGGCAGTTAGACTTGTTGTTTTAGGGCTTTCTTAACTGCTCCATTGTCTCCAAAGGATGTGTCTGTGGAGGGAAACAGCTCTGCTTCAGAAATAGAGAGGGTGAGCTACATATAGAGGGGAAAAAGTGTGGCTACTGTGAGAAAAAGGACGTGCAAATGTTGCTCTGTTAAAGACATTCGAGGCAATCTCCCCAGGTTGTCAGGCTTCTCTGCAAAGAAGAAGGAAGGAGGATAGGAAAAAGGAAGAGTTATGAGACTCCATAACATAGTTTCTGGTTTCTGATCCCCTCAAAATGATTCACACAGAGTTCTCACTGGAGATGGTGGCAGTTTTGGTATAGACTTGGTGGCAGACCCTAAACAACACACCCTTCTGGGACTGGCCCAGTTGCTTCCATCTGACCTCACCTTTCAATGAAGTGTGAAGCAAACAGGACAACCCAAGGACATCCATAGAATCAAACCTTAATCTTACCTTTAAATATGCTGCAGAAGCAACTAAACTCAGCATTGGTCTCACCGATCATGCCCCCTGCACCAAACCACACCACATCTTTATAGTAGCCCTTATATCAGGCTGCCGGCTAGGGGGTATATGGCTTTTTTCAGGACTCACGTGGACCAAACATGCAAGAAATCTGGGGTTTGCACATCTGTTTCTATCAAGAGACAGTTCGCTTGAGTTCGCTTGTACAAACACATCCAGTCTAAGGGCAAGGCAAACCCTTTTCAATATTAAGCCACTCAAAGACAGGGGAATAGGTTGAGGACTGGCTAGCAGCCAATGAGGTTTGCAAAACAGTGGAATCTAATAAAAATAATTGAAATATTTAAAGGCAGTTGCTTCATTTTATAAAGAAGCACCTGCAATGATTACCCAAAACATTTGCAGGTGGAAAAAGGGCTGAGCACGTCATTGGTGTTAATATCGTTTTTGCTCAGAGGGCAAATTAGGCATTGTAATTGTGAAGAATCATTGGAGCTATTTCAATAATGGGATGACTCTGATAATAAAGGAAGATTCCTTTAGATCCCCTCTAGTGTGCTAGCCTGCAAAGCCAAGGCTTGGGTGTATTAAAAACCTAACATCAAGGCGAAAGGTGTTCTCTGCAGCCAGGCACCATATATCAAGGATCATTTACCTGCTTCAGCCTGCTAAAGTCTTGAGAAAACAGAGGATAATTCACCTAAAAACCCCTACAGCCAATCCCTCAGCTGATACAACTCAGCCCATTTCCACTGACTTCAAGAGGAAGCTGCCATTTCACACCAGCTGAGCATCTGGCCTTTTGGATTTTAGTTTGGGTGCTGATTCATCACCTCCCCGTGTCTGGCTGGATCCCAGAGTGGTGAGGTGTAGCTTCAAAGTGCAGTAAACAAAGGATAAAAATACAGAAGGAAGGGGCAACGTACATCTGCATCTTTGTCTGGGGGCAGTCTCCAAACAGGGCTACATGAGCAGCCTGGCCTCCAGTCTCAGCATCGACCTGTCACCAAACATATGGGGAGCAGAATCACATGTTCCCTTTAAAAATAGGTGCGTTTAAGCACACACCCCCAGACCTTGCTCTCCTGGGTTCCCAACGGGATGTAGCCACCCTTCTGGACTTGATCCAAAGCCTGTTCCTTGCCATGGAAAGCCACTCTATTTTCCATAAAATTTAGACCAAGTGCTATTAAAAATTATTTCGAGAGACAGCAAAGAGGAGGAGGAGCGGTCCTCTAATTGTGCTTCACATGGGCATCAGGCAGTTTCTTGGCATTGAAGAATAGATGCACCGAAGAGCCTGGGACACAGAAAATTGTAAGCCCAGTTTGGGGCATTACGGAGCCAAATAGCTTAGAAAATGAAATATGGAAGAGAGCAGTCAGATGTTGTTCAACGTCCTGCTAGATGTGAAAGCAAATGAGGAGTATCCTGGAGAAACACAAGGCTCATCAGGGATGCTCATTCTGCATCCTGCTGGTTGTGGCTGTACTGTCTCTTTTAACTATGCCAGAAAGTGACCTTGAATGTGCTGTGTGGTTCGAGCTATGACATCCCCTGCGGCAGGGCTCAGGTTGGATCCCAGTTCCCCCTTTCACCTGAAGTTCAGGAAGATAGATGGGTCCCCGCAGGTTCAAAGCCAGCAGTTAGCAGGTAGACCATATGGGACACCAGGAAATTTGAACTGAGGGCAAGATAGCTCTGTGGAGAAGTCAGAGCTATCTGTTCATGACATCAGGAGAAAAAACACTATCAGGCATGAGGCTGAGACACCCCAGGCAGAATCTGATGAGACCTTCCATCACACAACCATCATTTTCCAAAAGGAGCCAGACCCGTTTTTTCATCCTGTTCTACACGTGCTCTCTTGGGTAATTTCAGTCCCTGGAGAAGGATGTGTGGAGGGGAATACTCCTCCACTTGAGGAGAATGTCAGCCTTAATAGAGGATTCACAGTTTTAGAAAAGGCTTTTCATATAGAACGTGGAGAAGACTTCATATAAGCATCATCTGGCCAAGTGCAAGCACATGAAAGAAAGCCATCTGGTTCCGAGATAGTTCTTATGGACTCCTTTTATAGGCCATGGACATCTGGTTAGTACCATCAGTGGAGTATTTATCTCATCATTTATCTCATCAGTGGACTACAATTTATCTCACCTTAAAGCAGATAAGACGAACCCCATCCCTAGTTCCCAGTGACTCTGAGAATCTTTGGAGGGGTAAACTCTCCTGCAGGGAGCACAACAAACATGAATTACAGAGCATTTTGATAACGCTGGCCCCTAAACACAAAGACTTCTTCATAACTCTGTCAGTGGCTGATAGTCCTCTACTGAAGAAGCAGATTACAAGAACTCTGAGGGTTGCAACTTTCTTTGCAAGGAAGGTAACTTCCAAGTCCTTTCAGACTTCGTACTGTTGCTCATCAGTATAGCATATGAGTCAACGAGGGCTTCAAAGATGGCTTAGCTACAATTTGGGGGACCGACACCTACCGAATTTAACTGCCAAAGAGTGAGTTTTTCCAAAGTAGCAGGGTACACCTCGTACCTGTTGGTTGCCATATGAGTGAAAAAGTTGGATGCATCTTCTCCTTTGAGGAGCTGAGCCTTGGTGTCCATAGGTGGGCACAGATGGATAGCTAAGCCTGGTATGTGTGTAGCCGTCAAACTTTCCAAGAGATCTGTAGATTTCTTACAAAATGCTTCACGGCAGTATAGTACAAGGCTCTCTACCAGCAGATGCGTCCTTAATCTAACAAACAGAGCTGAGCATTACATGGTCCAAGAGTTAAAGATAAAGCTCCTATACTGGATTGCTTTCATGTGACGAAATGCGGTAGACGTCTGTCTGAGCTAAGCTCATGCAGGTCCCTTTATGGTCAGCCGGGATCTTGCCAGCAAAGTCTTTGGAGCTATGGGACGCATTCACTCCATCCTAAAGCACATATCTAAAATAAAATGGATGACTCACAAGATCAGCCAGGGCCAGAAATACAGCATACGCTTTCAACCTAGAGTAGAATATAATTTACTAGTGAATGACATAAACTCATTAAATCAAGGCCATCCTTTTTTCCTAAAAAAAGAAAAAAAAAAAGATTTTTTTTTTGGTTTGGTATTTAAATTTTGCTCCTGGAATCACTGGGTGGGGTCCTCTGATTGGTGTGATGCCAAGGATCAGAGCAGCTGATCACTTGTGTTGTTACCTCCCATTTTTAGCAGTCTGGGAATTTATTGTTTTATTGTTTTATTCTTGAATGTTACGGCACAGAGCCTGCAATTGCCCAAACAGTGCAACCACGTGTTGTTGGATTTGCAAAGATCAGCTGAAGACAAACCCCCTGTAAGGTTTGTTGTGCATATTCGCGCTCTTAGGTTCTGGATATGGGAGGAGACAGATGGGCCCAGCTACTGCAGGAAATTTTGTGTCTGAATGCTTTCCCTCATGATGGGACGCTGCACTACAGAAGCCTGTTCTCAGGAGACACTTGCCTAATTGCACAGAGTCAGCAGGTTGAGGCCTTTGGAGGAGTTTTGGATAACATCTCATGCCTCACTGCCTCCTTACCTTGCACAGCCATGCCTGGTCCCCTCCAAAGCCTACTGCTTCTTGCAGCACCAAGGGGTGTTGGACCAGGTTCACAAACCTGAGCACCATAAAGAGAAAATACTACTAATATCAGCATTCTCCACTCACTTACAACTACTTTGCATTTTAAACACCGGTAAATGACTGCCCAAGGGAACAGAGAGTCAGACCCATCAGTGTGGGCATATTTCAGCAACCCAGACCCCAGGAATTTTGGAAGTTCACCAGCGTTAAGGATTATTAACGCATATTGAAAAATAGCTGGAAATCTACCCAGCATTGTTAAAGAATCATTTAATTATTATTAACTGAGTCACAGAGGGCAGGCAGGCAAGTTTATGAAACTGATACACCAAGTAACCACAGACTCGAGACAACGGGATTGCTAGATGCCAAAGTTTGTAATTAAACCATGGCCCAAGGACGGGCGCCGCAGCCTGCTGCGTTCAGCAGGTGCCCTCTGCTGGACTCCGGTCCCAGCTGGGACCTTGCAGACTTCTCCTCTGCAAGGCTGGGTGCACCACGGCATCCTTCCAGCATGACTTCCAGCTGACTGCCCTTTACAGCAGTCACCTCCCATTAGATTTCTCAGTAAGAGCAATTATTCCGGAAAAAAACCCACCTCCTATTAAGTTACACCCCGTGTCACCACAGCTTGGTTAAACCCGAAATGTGGGTGCAGCTCTGAAGAGTTCATTGCCCTTTCCTATCCCATTCCCACCAGCTCGCCTTGGTGACTGGGAAATGTCCATCTTTGCCGGTTAACTCATGATGACTAAAGCAGGTGGGGCATGCACAGCGAGGAGATATGATGTGAGAGAAACAAGTGCAATTAAATAACAGAGCTTTCAACACCCAGCTCCCAGGGCCTTATTTAGCTAATTAAGTAAGCCGTGCATTCCCCTGAGGTGTTTCCAGTGCCCTCAAGAGCAGTGTCAAGGTCAAATTTACTGCTGACCATTCATAATGGTCCATGCTGACCATTCATAATTCACAATGCCAAGCCACAAGAGCTTGCTTAGAGAGCGTTGGGGTTCCCTAGCTGGGGAGTGTCTGGACCAGGGTGCCAGAGTGTTCTCTCAAATGCTGTGAGGACATACTACTCTCCAAGCCCAAACCCATCTGGATACCTCCTCTTCCCCAGCTTTCTCTGTTCAACACACATATGTCATGTACCAGTTCCCTAGACCCCTAACAGGTCATCAAGGGGACATAAGTATTCTGCTGGCCACCGCCAAACGACCCTGGGTGAGATGTTCTCTGCGCTTTTTGCTCCATTCACGTTTTCCATCTCCCTCGCCCGTTTTGGCTGCCAGGTACTCAAGGCAGGAACTGCCTCTCGTTAGGTCGACGTGTAGGACCTAGCGCAGCAAGGCCTCTAGGCATGCTTATAATGCAAACAGAAAGATTAGATCAAGCCTGGCCTCTCTCTCAATGCTGTGGGCAGCAGAAGAGTGTAGTGTTTGCCTCTTATCTGGAGTCTTGGGGGATTGGCCCAACATATTGACATAAACTGCTGCCAATGTCAGTTTACACTAAGAAAACTGGGTTATAAAATGTGTTGGCTCAGGAGCAAGATCAGAGTCCTAGTAAGGCATCCTTCTGCAGAGCTGGTAACCTCCCACGGAGATGAAGGGACCATCCGAGCCAGTAACAGCTTTGGACCCCCAAATGAACTGGGTGCCTGGCCAGGAGTCTGTAACTCAGCAAGGCTTCAAGCCTGAGAGTGTAGGAGTGCCGGGGAGATGTCCATAACGGGCTCGAGGTTCTGCAGACACATGAAGAGATGTTGAGAGACATACGTAAAGCAATTTTTGAAAATCTTGTGGGGAATCAAAAAGTTAAAGGGGGGAAAAGGCATACATCAAACAAACTAATCTCAAATGAAAAACTGCGTTTTCACATTAAGAAATGTCATAAGAAAATGAGAACGCCAGAAATACTTCACTGAGTCAGACCAGCAGTTAGTGCAGCTCAGTAACCTGTCTGTGACCACAACAATAAGAGGTGCTCTCCAGGGAGGCCACTGTCTGCAGTCATTGCCCTCACGTTGCCCCATCATCCGCAGCTATCGCACAGGAGTGTGCACCTCTTCCTGCTCCTCTACCTATCTGTTGTCCACAAACCTGTCTAGCCCTTTTTTGAACCTGATGGTACTCTCTGCCCCAAAAATCTTCTCTAGCAACAGATTCCAGGAGTTTATCAATGCTTTTTTGATGTTTATGAATTAAAATTCAAGACTGTCATCTCCAGACTCAGACACCCGTGGGCAGGCTGTCTCCACAGGCGTTGGGTGTTGGGGGTCCTGCTGCAGTCCATGGTGTGGTGCCTCATGCCAAATGAGATGCCCTCAGGCTATGGCTGCAAAAGGCACTGGACTCCCCCAGGCTCTTGTGCCATGTCTATCAGCCCTGCTCAGGGTTCTGCAATCCCACATGGCACCATGAGTCCACCGTGTGAGCCACTTAACCGAGACCTTCAGCAGAACATCCCAGAGATCCCAGTGCAGCTCACTCACGTTTGGTTGGCCCAATTGCTCTGTGGGCTCCAGTGACCTTATCTCTATGGATTATCGGGAAATCTCAGGCACCAGTTATATGGTGTAGACATCTAAGTGTAGGTAGCCGAGTCTGGTGATGAAGTCTATCAAGAAATATATTTTAATTAGAAGAGAGAATTTTGAAATTAAGCCGAAATTGAAAATGTTGTTTTTCAGACACTTTTCTATTCTTAAGTGAGGGGATTAACCAAAAAAAAAAAATCATAGATTCATAGCATAATTCAGATTTGAAGAGACTTCAAGTCTCCAACCTCCTGCTCCAAGCAAAGCCAGCTATGAGGTCAGACCAGACTGCTTTAACTACAGAATCACAAAACCTTCAGCTACAAAATCACAAAACAAGGTCCAGCACTAAGAAGCCTGGTTTGATTGCCAACATCTCCAGCAAATATTTCATCCAGCTGTAAGGGGGAGCTCTGCATGTGCACACAACAGCAATATCTGATAACTGCCTATAACCACAATGACAACTGTCTACTGGTGAGACATGAAGAGGAAGGAATCGGGAAACCTCCATAACCACAGAAGAAGGAAGAGCAGACCTAAAGTTGGTTTGAACTAATGACCACCAGCTTTCAACAAAGACCAAGACAACCATGTCCTCAAGCACCTTTCTGCTCTGCAAGGGAGACTGGATGCATGCAAGTCGTGGAAGCTGCGACTTGAGTGACGTGGGCTGGGCCACACACCAGAGAAAGGCCTTCAACATTTGTGCAAATTACAGACGGTAAGTTTGTACATCATGTGTTGCGTCCCAGGGAGAGGAATTCCTTACAGGCCTCATCTTACGACAAAGGAGGAACAGGTCCAAACGGTCAAATAGCAGTAGCTTCAATAGGAGAGACTTTACATGAGTCAATATATGAACTATTCAAGAGTGTTTCTACTTACTGATTTCAAATCTACAACCCTTATCAACAAGGAGAGAGACCATACTAGCTTTTCTTTAAGCCAGATTAAGAAGGAGAGTAAAAGTAGGTATTTAAGATAAGGAATAAAACAAGTGAGTTGTTGTATTAAAATAAAACCAGTGTAAAGCATGGACAAAGAAAGACATTTTTGTCGTAACTAGAACTCAGGAGTGGAGAAAATCAATAAGGGAAATAAAGGACTTGAAGAAATATTTATAGTCAGCAGAGTCAAGGTTGAAGAGAAGGCGCTTTTCTTGTACAAGGAACAAAAGAAACCCTGATGAGAGCATTAATTTGTTACTCGAGGGGAATGGTGGAACCATGGATAATAACCAAGAAAAGCCCTGCATGTTCAATAAATACTTCAGTTCTGCATGCTGAGAAAAAGCTGCACAAGCTACTTCTACCACACACTGCTGATGATCACACTTACGGCTCTAACCATAAGCAAGGGAGATGGTAATCAGCATCTCCCACAGCTAGCCATTAATAAATCTGCAGATTCAGATCGTTTACATCCAGGAGTTTTTAAAGAGTTGGCCAAGAAGGGATTGGAGCCTATTCAAAAGTCTTTGAACCCCAGGGAAGTTCTAGAGGACCAGAAGAAAATGAATGTTCTGCTGGTGTTTTAAAAGAAGAGACGGGACAACACGGGTTCTAGATTGCCAGCCTGTCATTAATCCCCCCAAAAATAATAGAATAGCTCATATGAGATTCGTTTATTATGGAATCAAAGGAAGGTAATATAATTGCTGCCAATCAACTTGGGTTTATGAAAAATAGATCTTGTCAAATTAATTTGATGTATTTTCTGATAACAGCACAAGCGTGGTTAATAAGGGGAAGAGTGCTGATGTAATTTTACTTAGATTTTCCTCAAGGCAACTGCCTGGGTACTGTATGATATTTTGATTAAGAAACTGGAGTACCAAACATGGCACACATTAAAGGGATTAAAAACTGGCTAACGTAGGTCTCGAAGCGTAACTCTAAACAAGGGATCGTTGCCAGATGGGTGTGTTCCTACTCAGGTCCCACAGGGAACGGTTCCTCAATACACATTTTAACTTTTTCTCTACCTCTTGGAAAAAAAATAAAAATAATAATTTGCCAGTGACAACACAAGGTCTACTGGTTCAGCGTGTAAGGAAGAGGCTGAGGTCAATGGTATGGAGCAAAAGGGCTCGCTTGTTAGGACTGGTGCAGGCAGATAGCAAGCAGGTGAGGGCCAAATGTAAAGGCAGATGTGCAGAAGCGAAGAGTGTGGCCATATTCCCCCTTCTGGAGAGCAGCAACGCTGGAAGAGACTTGGGCACCACAGCAGGCAAACCCGATCTGCTTGCAATCGGGGTTTATTGTTAAAAGGTCTGGTGCTCTTGGACGCCGGAAAGGAGGAAATGTTGAATTTGTGGGATGTCCTCGTTACCCCACACTCCAGGTAGTGGGTTGTGTCAGCCAGCTGATTCCCTTGGGTTGCTTCTGCAGGTAGTGGAGGGAGGGAGATGCTCTTGCTGGGAAGGATCCAAAGCAGGTTATGGAGCTGGTGAGAGAGATGCTGAGTGGCCCCATTCACTCCTCCAAGGGAGCAAAGGGACATGAACCCACTAAGTCCTCCTGCTGCCCAAGCTGGGCTTAAAGGGGGTGAGGGTGAAACTCCCCACCCCACACTCTTCCTCCCAGACTGCAAATCAGGAGCTGCTTCTGAAATACTAGGAGGCCAACACCCAAAGGGTGTTGTTAAATCAAAGAGGAGTTGGAGAAAAGTCCTGGGAATGGAGGCAAGGTTGGAAACCCTTGAAGGACCTCAGTCCACTAACTCAATGGACAGAAGGATGACAGTTTATGAGCCCACGAGGAGTCTGTTGAATGGATGTTCAGTAGTAGAGAGCTCTTCAGTATCTCGCACAAAGGTACAAGAAGATTTAAATGCCAGAAATCACTTAGCCATCGTCTAACACCAAACATGGCACATATTTTAACACTGAAGTTGACTGTCTGATGGAACGATTTAGCAGAGACTACAGCAATTCACATCACACAGATTTTAAAAGGAATGCCAAATGTTTTATCTAAATGGATTTTCTAGTTCAAGCAGGAATCTATGCTGTGTCCTCCTCTGGCTTTTCTTAAACCGGAGGCCTTGGAGAGTAATCTCAGACCTTCTCTCCATCCGTTTATCTGGACTTAAACTGAGGCAGAGGATGGGGAGGAAGACCGTTCTCTGAGGACCATGGAAGCGTCATTACATGAGTCACTGCCAGTCCGGTTAGACACCCACCCAGCCACCTTCATATGGGAATTTGTTGTGAGTTGCCTGGAGATTGAATTACACCTGTGAAGAGCACGATTCTCAGAAGTCCTCCCTTCCTTTCCGTCACACGTACACTCACTCCATTACACCTCTTCATTTCCAGTGGAAACGGCAGCATCTTCTTTAAACAGCTTTACCGTCGGGCAGGTTTGGTTCTCTGTTGAGAACCCCTCACCCATTTTACTTCCCATTTTGTCTGCCACCATTGCTCAGCCTGATTTTTAGGCTGGTATAGCAGATAGAACAGCCTCAGCTCCAACCCTTCAGTGGTAACTGGATTCAGGGATATTTTGTGCTATCACCACATTATTTAGGAACCTTCTTATTTTTATACTTCACACATACATACCCAGAAGCTCCACAGGAATTCAGCTCTGGGACCAAATCTATCAGAGGCATAAACCCACTGAAAATCAGGTAAGTCTACAAGAAGGGATGCCTCTGGAGCAGGGGATGCTTCCCCACACTGCTGCACACCATCTTAACCTCTTCCTACCTCTTGCCCAAGGAGCATTTCTTCTTTGTGGTTTGCTCGTAGAGGACCTAGCACAGCAAGGTCCTTTTCCTGATCTGGATCGGGACTCTTTCGTGGACTCAGCAATATGGGAAGATGTCATTCCCACAAGCCATCCCTTTCCAGGGAGAGCAGAGGGAAGGCGAGCTGACTGTGACGATGGGCTTCTAAAGCAAGAAGATCCCATGATGTTTCATGCTGGACACTGGGAACACCAGTGGGATTCAGCCCTTCAGCCAAGGTACTAGATGGCACGGTGTCAGGAAGCAGCATCACTCCACAGCTATCCCTCACCCCACGACCCCACAGACGAGGTACAATGGGTCCACAGGGTGACGTGGAGCCCCCAGGGCAGCTGTCCTGGGACAAAAGTCTGCAAGGTGGTGGCTGCTCCTTCAGCAGGCCCCGGTGCTTATTGAGGGCTGCCTAATGAAATCTGCTCAGGAAAGCTATTTATAAAGATATTTATCATGCAGATATCATGCAGACTAATCAGCTCCTAAGCCAACACCATAATCTCTCCGCATGTCAGAGCAGTGCACGGATCGTTCCAGGGAGAGGTCGGGGAACGGGAGATTAGAGCCAAACCCAGCTCTCAGCCATGGCAGCGCGAAGCCACAGTGGGCTCAGTGAAGCCAATTACACCGCAGAAGTGCCTATAAATCAGTCACAAATCAAATCAAGCAGAAAGCATCGCTTACACGCTGTGGTTTCTACCACCCACTGCTGTGAGGATCACAGCCTCCTCGGATTCACACAGCGCTCGGCACGCCGGAGACCCGCTCCGACCGCCAGCGTGAGCAGTGCCAGGGATGGGGTTCCGCTTGTTAGTTTTGCTAATGGCACTTTTAGCGATGCAGGCAGCTGCCTGTGCTGCCACTGCTCCTCTGGAGTCAGGACCCAGACCCGCAGTAGCCCTTTCTCCCCCGCGCTTCCCTCCACGCTGACTCCAGGTCATGTAATTGGGTTGCAAAGCTGTATAAACCCTTTCCATATAGGCTGCATTTGGCCCTGAGCTATAGATATATGTATTCATAGGGGGCCTACAGTACTTGAAGGGGCTACAGGAAAGCTGGAGAGGGAGTTTTTATTAGGGAATGTAGCGATAGGATGAGGGGGAACAGTTTTAAACTGAAAGAGGGGAGATTTAGATTAGATATTAAGAAGAAATTCTTTACACAGTGAGCCCCTGGCGCAGGTTGCCCAGAAGAAGCTGTGGCTGCCCCATCCCTGGAGGTGTTCAAGGCCAGGTTGGATGGGGCTGGGAGCAACCTGGGCTGATGGGAGTTGTCCCTGCCCAGGGCAGGGGGGTTGGAACGCGATGATCTTTAAGGTCCCTTCCAACTCAAACCATTCTGTGATTCTCTGATTTCTTTGCTCTTCATGCTATTTAAAGACAGCTATATAGGCAGACCTTAGACAAACACACATATACCACACACCTACACAATTTTGATTTTGTGTGAGTGTACCCATATGCACACTATATATAGCTTTATGTGTTCTATGTGCATACGCTGGTTATTTATTTCTTTACTTGTGTGCACGCAGAGGATTGCGCACAGCGCACAGTGGCAGACCAACTGGCAGGTCTCAGACCATCCAATTCTGCAGGCACGGTCGCAGGTCAGAAGGTTTTCTCTAGGGCTCCTGAATTTTTCATGTTGTAAGAGGATCCAATTCATCTCAGCTCACTTTAACCTCTAAATATGGGGCACGCCTAGGCATTTGGGGCCTCCCTCCTCCCAATGGGCTACTTTCAGAGGGCAAATAATTCCCATCTATCTGGGAGACCTATTTGAACCAGGATGTGCCACCTTCTAGAGATGCTCATCTCTTATCCATTGACTTTAGAAAGGGCCAAAGGAGTGGCTTAAGACACCTGCCTCTCTTTTGACAGCGTGAAATCAGTCCTACCCAGTGTAGGTAACACACCATCATCTTTGTCTGTGAATTGCAGTTTACTGTGGTCATAAAAGCAATAAACATGGAAATGGAGTCAGCAAGGACAGTAATCATATAACCAATGTTAACAAATTGATGCAGATATTCAAGATAAAGGTTCATTTTTCAAAAGCATCTACCTGCTCAGCACCCTGAACTCTGTTTCCAAAGGTGACAAGGCTCACACGGCAGTCAGAGTCAGGGATGTGCCTCTGATGCACCGTCGGTTCCTGCTCAGGAGCCTTTGGAAACTTTCGCCCAAAATCCATCAGGGGGAAGGAATACTTTGAAAGAAATTGTTCTTTGTCCCAAATGTTTTAATCATTGCAAAGGCACCATCTTCCCAGACAAGGACTGTATATCATCCTCAGCCTTGGCTCTAAAGAGATGCATTCACACAAGGAAGGGTTCCTATACAAGCGGCCGTACCCTTCGCAGGGCATTAAATGTGCGTCTTAAACGTACAGCGGTGTTTTCAAAAGAGGCAGAAGTTTGTTAAGCCATTTATAGCTGGCAACTGAGTCTTGCGAAAAACTATCGGGGCTTGGGGAGCCAAGAGAGGTGGAGAAGGGCAAGGTACACTCGCCACGTTATTTTCTACAGGGTCTTCACCCTCGCCCAAGACCCAACAGACAACGTCAGACAAGGGTGGCTTCACGATGGGACGTCACAGTCGCACCCCGCCAACACTTCACCACCTTGCCAAGGAAAAATGCCTCACCACCACAGAAAGCGTATTTGTTCCCTCGGAGCCAAATCAGCTGCTGGGGCAGCGCGGGAGGGCACGGGGTGCTTCACAACACCTGCAGCCTGGCCGTGCTAAAGGCGTAACCAGTTTTACTACAGCTGTTGCCCAGCACAGTTTCCCCCTTGTTGGTACCATTACGCCGGGCCGCTCTGGGACAGCATCTCTGCTCCCCTCCCAGCTGACAGCCCTTTGAAGGGGCTGAGCCCCGGGTTTATCTCTGGGATTTTTCTAATGAGCTCTTAAACCTTCTATCAATGACACATTCCATCAGTGGATCAAGGCACCTAAATAAAATTGACATAAGGCAAGGCCTTTTAATTATCCAATTATTTTGTTTCAAGCAGCAGCTGGTAAAAAGTAAAAAGACTTAGTGTTCTTCTTTCGTCTCTGTTGACATAAAATCAAGGATCAAAGCACCTTAATTTTTGGCCTCTGATTTTTCTTTCCTTGATTTAAACATGCCTGTTATGAGTTCAGCGGCCTTCCTGCCCCTTTTCTTATTTAGCAGTGATTAGTGAGTGGTGAAGCTGCAAAGCCTTGGAGCTTGCTGTCATGAGATGAAGCCCCCATGGTGCTGGGTGCCGACGGTGTGCAGAATAGGTCATCACTCCATCACCAAAACAGTTTTCAATCTCAAGGCAGAGAGAGGGAAGATTTGCCGATGGGGAACTAACATAGGCAGAGATGAAGGGTTGCATGGGAAGCATTTGGGAGACCCAAGCACCCAGTGCAGGTCACATCTTTCTGGTCAGGGACCTGCTGGAGGTGCTGGTTTGAACTTCCATGTGTGTGTGGATCCCCAGTGTCAAAGCAGATTGCAAATTTCAAGTCCTGCTTGCTAATTGCTCCCGCCTTCAAAGAGCAACCTGTACATCCAGCTGCAATAACCCCTGGGTTTGTTCCCCACTAAGAAGAACAGATACTCAGTGGATACCCATAATCAGACCCATTTGCACGTGGCTTCATCTACAGCTGTGGGGAGAATGAGAAGCGTCATCCCAGTGGGCAACTCGGGCCACCCCAGTTCTGACTTGCCATTGGAGAGCTTCTGTCCCTCTCAAAGGGGACGGTGATTCTGGGTTTCGGTAAGGTGGGAGAAATCTGGGCATAAGTTCTACTCTAGTGTCATGAAAATAAATACAAATCAGTTTCCTAATTTCTCTTTCCTGAGCCTGGGCCTGCAGGTGTGCTGGGCTGTGAGTGGAGTCCCTAACACAGGACCCAGAGAGTCCACATCCATGTGTGTGCATGGACATGGACATGCATGGACAATTGTGAGGGGGAAGCAAGAGCCCAAGACAGGGTTTCCAACGGTCTGACTTAACAGCAGAGGCTTTGCATGAACTGATATGTAGCAGAGAGGTGGTGGCAGAGCTCCATGCAGAAGGACACCTCACCGGCCTTAGCACAGATGCCTGCACACACCAGAGTGTGTCAGCATGGGATCCTGCATGTATCAGCACGCTTTGGGTCTGCACTCCCGGGCAGCACAGGCAGAAGTCTGCATCAATGCAGGTGTCTCTATGGATGAGATCCAGCAGACACTACCACTGTGGAGGGGGAGATCTCTTTAGAAAGCTCTACCAGCCAAGCATTCCTAGCAGCTCCTGCTACTAGGTGGAGATACTGCCCAAGTGAGCAAATAAGTGCTTTGGCTGATATCAGGTACTCCCAGCTCCTCCAGTGACATTGGATGTCCTTGAGTAAAGATTGTTTTGGCCTCTGTCTTGCAAGACTGGTACAAAAAGGTGTTTACAGGACCACATCCCTACCAAGATTGTTGAACTAGCATGAGTTTATGTGGGGAGGTCCGGTCTGAAATTCTTCTTGTCATTCAGGTCAGCCATGCTGAAGGACTTCATGTGGCTTTCTCTCATCTAGCGCTCCCAAACCCATAGGAAAAGATCTCTTGTGCTGGGGGACATGGCAAACTCCAGGTCCAGACCACCAGGAGAAGCTTGCCTAGTTATCCTCCATCTTCCCTTCCTTAGCTGCAGCTGCAAAAAATAAAAAAAATAAAATGCCATAGATGAGGGAAGCCAACGCCAAACCATCCTTCTGTCACTAGCACTGGGTGGGAGGTGAGGAGCATGTCAGCTTTCCTGATCAATCCTTGCAACGTGATGCTTGATGAGCCCTCGTGAACACATGATGGGTTCTAAATCAGCTCATTTGACTGGTGTCTAGACACTAACACCATGTGCAGTCCCTCCTAGGATGAAGCCCTGGATGACCCCATGCTGGTTTTATGCGGGGGCTTTGCTTAGGATATTGGCTAATTGTAGGGCTACTGTTGGCAAAGCCAAGGAAGCATTTGGTCATTCCCTCAGCTGTGAAACAAGACGTCTAAAGGAGCTGGTCAGAAAACATCATCTCCATCAGTAACCACACATCCTGCTGTCTCCAAGCTGAAACTATTGCCTCCACCAGCCTTTCTCCTTCAGTCTTGTCCTGTTGCGTGTCTGGCTCCTTCTATGTCCTTGGGAAAGCCCCTTGGCCTTGGGCTATTTCATTTTGCAACAGAGAAAGGTGTATTGGGGCCCCAACAGTGTAGCTAACAATGTCAAAATTAGCATGATAAATATGTGTGTCCATGTGTACAATACCAACCAGATACAGGCACTCAGTCACCCTGGCTCCACCAAGAACACAAGTATAACCGGGTTGCTGTCTTCACTTCACTGTCGAAAATGGGTCCCCCTGGGATAGATGAAAAGTTCTGTTAGGAGCTAAAGACCTCAGGAATGCTCCAACCCTCTTAACTCTGAACATCCAAACAAGGTGGCAACTTCTCTGATGTGCCTTCAGTTCCTGTCTGACACAGACCGAACCTTTCCTCCAGAGCTTCCCATTTCTCTTTATGGGCAACAAAAGGAGATGCAGGTGACTGCCTCAGACTGCCAAATCAACCTTGTGGGCATCTAAAGGCAGGTGAGATGAGTACCATCCTTACTGAATTTGCTAGACTTCAGTTCAAGCCAAGGGAGCTGAGATTTCTCTGTGTATTTTCTGAGCTGCTGCCTCTGATGGCTTCAGATTTCCCACAAGACCCACGATATCCAGGCTGCCATTCAGTAGGGAAATGACCACAGAAGAATGGAGGCATTAGAAAGTCTGGGGGCAGGGTCCGAATCTGAGAAACCCTGGATGTGGCATCACCTGAGGATCCAAGGAAGCCTGAGGAGCAGTGGGCTGCTTGGCAAGCTTAGACCTCAAAGTGAGTCTCCATCTCTGAGGATGGAGACTTCATCTTGGACTAATAGGAACAACAGCCTTTGGGGAAATGAGCGACCCAGAGGCGGGGTTTGAGCATCCCCACAAACCAGATTTTGAGGTCTGGCAGACTACTTGAAACAGGCTAGCTCAGATTAAAGTTGTATGAGAAGCTCAAATAGAAACGGGGGTTCCAGTGATGCTCCATCTGCCTCCCCCATCTCAAAGGCTGGAGCTTGATCGTTCTAGCAATCCCATTTTACTCCTTTCAAAATTAAAGACTAATTAAAGAAGTGCTCTCCAGGATGCCAAGGCAAAGGTTAGCACTGGGTCTGGCTCAGAGGAACATGTAGTTCTCACAGCAGACACCAGAGTGACAAACCGTAATTAATATCTGGGAGCAACGGGGGAGGTTTTGGAGAGGCAAATATTCCTATTGTAAATTAAATATCAGTTTGGTCACAGGATCATTAAAAATATGCTTTCACCTGCTTCTAATTATTTCCCCCACTACAATGGGTATTTGTTCCCACTCGCAGGAAGCTGGAGCTGTGTGACACGGTGTGCAGAGGGTGGAATTCGCCCCTCCGAAGTAGCTCTGACCTGCTCACACGCGGGGCTTTGCCAGGGCAGAAGTCCTCCGCATAAAGGTGCTTTTTACCGCCGTGTGAAGCTCAGAGCACCTGAAAAATCGCACATATTAATCCGCACACCGGGCTGGTGCCGCCACCGAGCTGGTGCGTGCTGCTGGCTGGCTCTGCCTCCTGCCCCAGAGGTGGCCACCAATCCAGCTGTGCATCCAGCCCTCCCGGTGGGCTCGTTAGCAGGCAGCGCATGTTCATGCACCCATGCAAATATACGGAGAGCTCTTCGCAGGTTTTGTTGCGTCCAAATACCAACCTAAAAATAAAATTTAAAAAAAAAAAAAATTAAAAAATAAAAACATTTTTAAGCCTTCAAAACAAACGCTCTTTTCAAGCCACTGGCAATTATAGAGAGGTCCTGATCCTTTCTGCATGTTACTGTCAAACAAGTTTTCAGTAGGATTCAATAAAGTGATCTGACATTTCTTTGGAGATCTTTACACACAGTAGCTCAAGCCAGGAAAGAACTTTACTTCTGGCAGCTATGCGAATATTTTATTTTGCCCAAAGCTAGACAGGTGTGATCAAGAACAGGGGGAAAAATATATTAGCAAAAGGCCTTTCAGTGGCAATACAGGTGTTTGCTGGAGTGCAGTCGGTTTGGGTTGTGTGGTTTTGTTTTTTTTTTTTTTAAAGGAGAAAATCTTAGCAGGGCAAGATTAAAGGCACAGTACATTTATTTCTCATAGTCTGAAAGTTAGGAAAGCACTTAAAAAAAAAAAAAAAAGAGGTTACAGTGCTGGGTGATGAAGTCGTTAATTTTGAATTTCTAATCAGCGACTGTCAGCATTTGCCAGTGAAAAGGGTGTTTTGAACTAGATTTGCAAGGGGCGTTAAGCTCCTCATTCTCGTAAGCTTGAAGAGACTTTGGCACGTTAGATATGTCCTGGATCTGAGCCCTTCTCACCGAGCATTGGGGAGTCACTAAAGAGTTAACGGCATTTATAATTCACAGAACAAGTCAATACACTCATTCAAATAGTTACAGAAAGGTCACAGGATGAAATGCCTGAAACCTGCTTAAGCAACAATTTTTTGCTCCTAGGGTAAGCCGAAACACGGGACACATTTCCTGGAAGAGGTCGGAGATGTTGCTAAAGCATCAGGACCTGGGGAAGGAGCTGTTTGGGATCTGGGAAGCCAACTCCCAATTCAGAGGCTGAGGAAGTTTATTAAAGAAGAGGTGAAGAGGTGGATTGAGCAAAACTTATAATGAAGGTGATGTAAGAGAAGGATCTTTAATAGAGCGGTAAGGACAAAGTGTGACAGAGGAGCTGGGGCCAGCCTTGAAGTCTAGCAGGAGCAAGATGCCTCCAAATCCCACTCACTTGGCAGCCTCTACCCTTGGAGATGCTGGACAGCCTTGGGACCATGTCTACAGCCCAGCCTTAGGGGATGCCAAAGAGCAAAGGTGGAGGACAGCTGGTGTGGAGAAAGGGAGCAGGTGGCCAACGGTCCAGGTTCACGTCATTGAAGAGGAGGGAGAAGGCAAAGCTAACATGTCTGACCACCTCCAGCTGGGACGGCCTACTAAGGTCATGCAAGATGTCGATGACAAATACATGGTGGCAGACCTGTAAATGAGATCACAAACACACGCAGATTTTAAGTACAGTCCACAGTGATACCGCACTGGTTGTTATCATCCAGCTATATTAACAAGCACGACATTAGTACTTATTAGCACAGAAGAGGTCTCTCAAGACCTGACCTCACATCATTGAGTGTGAAAATCCAGCTTTCCTTCTCATAACCTCCATGGTCTATTTTATCCTTACACAGGTTTTCAATAACTGCAGTGCCACATTCACTAACATCTCTCTCACATAGATGGCCAAGATATCAGATTTGATGTTTCAAAAGCATTGAGAGCAGCTCAAAAAAAAAAAAAAAAAGGCATTTCAGGAACTGGAATCACTGAAACACTGAAGACAGATCTAGAAGGGACTTTGAAGAAGTTCCTCAATCAGTGTAGTCCATGACTTCATGTTGAGCCCAGCCATAAACCCAATCAATTTAGGGAGCTTTCAATACAAAGCTGGTTTCTTGCTGGGAGGGCAGTTTTCCATTCATTGGCTCCCTGAAGATGCACATACAGAAATAAGATGAGTAACTTCTATGTGACCTCCAGTTTGAATACCTTCTTCAACGGAGCGAATGCAAGCATTAAATACACCTCAGGATCAGCAGAGTCCATAACTCTCCTAAATTTCTAAATACTCAATCACTGAGTCAGGATTAAAATAATAAATGCAATAGCTGCTTTTTCCAACGTGTTGTAGCAATACCTGGTGGACAACCTGGGTATCTCTGGATGTCCGTCCTTCAACAAGAAACGCAGAAGAGGAGGAAGAGGGTTGGGATGGGCACTTTACTCCCTTGGCTTGGAAAAGCCAGCTGGCTAAACAGCTAAGTATCATCTGCACCAGACAAAGTATTTCTAAGTTCAAATATTTTATTCATTGAAAACACTGCTTCACGTGAACCAAAACTGTGCTCCACGTTCTGTATTTTCTACCTGTGTTTTACAGAGAGCGTGATGTTCCACCAAATGAGATAACATCGTCCTTGCTGCACAGAAGTAAGGAGTAAACAGGATCATAGAGACTCGACCAGTCTACTTTTGCATATAATGCAGGGGCATCAGCCACCGGTCTGGGTACCCCAGCACTGCTGGATCCTCTGCAGCTGGAAGTTTGGAAGGGGGAGAAAGCCAGGTTTGCTCAGTGCTCATGGGCACATCTACCTGCCTAGAACAGACCCTGGGTCCTGCACCTGACACAACCACATCCATAGCATAAGCCCTGGCAGCAATGACACAAAGTCAACCCCAGGCTCATGGGATGACCAAGAGCCACCCCTATATGGGTCCAAACCTTCATGAGATGTTTCATGAAGAACTTCAGGCATAGTCACTGGAGGGAAACGGTACGTTACATCTCCTCTACTTTAGGCTAAGGCAAGTCTCACTTTGGCTGTATTGATCACACGTACACAGCACCACGGTGAGGCACAACAGATACCAGCTGCCATAACCAGATAAGAAATATCTCTAAGAGCCTTCAGAAGAACTGAAAAATGATCAGGTGCATCTGGAAGGTCACTTCGGGCAAAAACCCAGCTAAGGAGCTCCAAATCAGCTTCTGGAGGAAGTTCTTCACCTGAAGACCTAGGGACCCCAGGCAGATGAGCTGGCAGTTCAACCACTTCTCTGAGATGCCTTCATCTGACTAGTGTCCATTCGGTGACACCTGCTAGAGAATGTTGGCTCACAGCATGGCCTCCTGCTTTCTCAAGAGGAAATGGAGGCTTTTCAGCTCATGAACACAGACGGCATAGTACAGGATACAGAGCCAAGGTCATTATTTGAGCACAATGATCGCTGGAGGAATCTGACATGGGTTCTGTCATCTCTTGAGGCTATAGAGAAGATGAGGGACCGGCAGCCCTAGTGTGAAATGCCATTGTGGAAGGCTGCACAAACTGCAAGGACTGTGCTTCCACGGACAGCCCCACTGTCTTGCAAAATGAATTGTAAATTGAACCACACCAAGGTCCTCTCTCAGCCACTGGAAAAGTGTGACCCACAAATGCATACGTCACCGTTTAGAGGTCAACCTGAGATGAGCTTAGCACCTTCAGCCAAAGGAAAGAGAAGAGTGAATCATGACAATATGTCATCAGCAAACACCACCCATTCTGGGAAAGTGACAACAACCGGGGAAACCCGGAGAGAAGCCACCTGGCTATCTGAACCCAATGTCTCACCTTGCATTGACGTGCTATTCACCACAGAGTCACTTCTCTGGGAAAAGTCTGAGCAACTGAGTCACCAAACTTTACCGCTTGTGACACGCCAGGCCCCAGCTAAACATTGCCAGTAAAAGTGATGAGTGGACAAGACATGGTATATTTTGTGGCTGGGAAACTGAGGCAGGAGGCTTTGCCTTCCCTGCCAGCCAAGCAGGGGGCTGAGTCACCTCCAGCCTCACGACTGGCCCAGGTTCTTCACCTGCAAACGCACCCTCCACATTTCCAAAGGGGATTTACAATCCCAAGAATGAGGTTTTTTGCAGTCGCAAGTCTCCCGAGGACAGTGCAGTGCCTTTTGCCCATGACCTCCCTGCACCACTGAAAACGTGTTTTTATTTTGGGGAGGGAAGCAAGATAAAGCCACTTTTCTTGCTATTTATGAAACACAGCCGCTTACTGAAGAGAGGGCTCCTTGCTCAGAAAGCTGCGGGATCTAAGGAGCCTCTCAAAGGCCT
Source organism: Vanellus vanellus (assembly GCF_965231255.1). Classification (NCBI taxonomy): domain Eukaryota; kingdom Metazoa; phylum Chordata; class Aves; order Charadriiformes; family Charadriidae; genus Vanellus; species Vanellus vanellus. The sequence continues at coordinate 3,482,142 of NC_138906.1, forward strand.
TTTAATTACGTTTGAAATAGGACAGGTCTCGCTCTTTGGGGAACATCATGAGACCTGAGAGCAGAAAAAAGCTGAGAGAGCTGGTCCCCACCGACTCCCAGCTCCAAGCCAAACAGGTTTGGCCAGCTCTAATTAAGGTAATTAATATCCTCAAGCCTGTTATTAAGCAAGAAGCAGTAAAAGGGAGTCTCCCCTTTACCTTGGGGTCCTGCTGAATGCTTCAGCCCAACAAGCAGCCCATTGTCAGCTGCAGGGCCGGATCCTGCCACCCGGGGGACAGTAGGAAGTCACCGGATGAGCCCCCATCCCCTTCTCAGTGCTGAAAAGCCAATTTCAGGCCATGTCCCAACACCTACATTGGACGCAAAGATGGTTGGTGAGATAATTAGGCAGTGGGAGGTGTGGTTAGAAGGTGCTTGAAAGGTGGCCCGGCTTATTCACTGTTCCCCAGCAAACGGTGGAGGTCAGCTAGGATCATCCATAGAGTAGGGTCAGGTCTACACATCACGCCCAGAGACTTGGAGTCTGAATTTGGACTTGAATTTGGACCTTTGGCCAGCAGGCTGATGAACACAAAGGAGCACTGGAAAGGCAGCTCATTTCAAAGACCCTGGTGGATCTTCAAAATAAAATAATTAATAGGACACAAATTTAAATACAGATAAAGATAAAGCTTTGCCAGTGTGAGGGTGGTCAAACAGTGGACCAGGGTAATCTGCTGTAGGTGGCACCACTTGAGCAGAGGTTTGGACTAGATGATCTCCAAAGATCCCTGCCAACCTCAACTCTTCCATGATTCTGTGAAATTTTATATATATATACACATATTCAACTACCATATGCAGAAAATTAAATGAATGTATAACATATACCATGGTGGAACACAAAGTATTCCAGTCCCTCCTCGGCTGATAGGACACCATCCACCCAGCTCTGCTGACCCACAAGGAAAACACAACGAGATGCCCAAAGCAAGGTGCAGCGTTGGTCCCTGGTGCACAGCATGTGCAGGTGAGATGCCCCGCTGCCAACCTCCCCTTTTGCTTGTGCAAAGAAAGGACCTGACTTTTTTTTTAACCTCATACCTGTCCGTTCAAGCCCTTTTTCCCCCCGCCCGCCGCCCCCAGGTAGGAAAATTCCTCCCAGAGGAAAGCGCTGTTGCAATCTATTTTGGTTCTCAGTCAAGTGCAAGAGTTTGGTATTTTTCCACTGGAAATTCTTCTCTGATGTCTTCTTTCAAACATGCCTAGAAGGAAAATTTGCTTTTCCACTGCTGCTCTGCGAGAGCCCGAGGTGTCAGGCTGCCTCCAGGAATGTGGGGCTTGATACCGGCAAGCGAGTGATCTTTCAGGAGACGAGCAGCCCCTGGAGCAGCACACCCAGTGAATGGCTGCTCCATCCCAGCCACCCTTAAAGAGGGCAAAAAGGAGCATGAGGGCTCAGAAGAGCGATGTGGTCCTGGACGGGTTCCCAGTGCTGAATGAAATAATGGTAAGTCCCCGTGATACCTTCGCAAAGCAGGTGGTTGAGCTGGCTCTGTTTAGCGCACCAAAAAACTACTTTCAGTCCAGAAATGGCACAACTGAAGGGCATGAGCTAGAGCAGCTCTTATTCTGAACTTGAGAAATCCCACCCCCATAATCTGCAGGGCCTGGGTACCGTCTAATGAAGATTCATATCTCCATGGGGTTTTTCAAGCCTTACTAATCTCAAGGGCTTCCTTGAACTGCCAGTCATAGTCCCTGAAATAGAAAGCTTCAAAGACAGACCAGTGATGGCTGTGTGCTTGGTGGGTTACCAGTGAAGATGGACTGTTGCAGGATTTAGCTTCTACACTTTAACTGGTTTCTCCTGGTCACATGAAAACAGGAGTTTTCCTCCCTGGAGGAATACACTTCTGTTTGACTTTTGCAGGAGGACAAAATCCTCATGCCAACACCCACCACCGCTAACTGGGATAGAAGTTCTTGCCCCCAAAATGCCTGAGCTCACACCAGCAAAACCAGTGGCTGTTCCTCACGAGGGACAAACCACTGTGGTCTCAGCTTTCAACCGTGGCAAAAAGGCAGATATGAGTCTGGAAAATTTCATCCCAAGTACTGAAAGTTTGGCAGAATTTGAAGAAACTGGAAATACCATCTTCTAACGGGAAGCATCAGACCGACCTCTGTCAGAGTTGGACAGAAACCAGGATGTGATGCAAGCTGCAGCCCCGCTGCTCTCTCAACCACCCTCTGTGGTCAGGACCCTTCCCTCACAAAATAGAAACTGGCCTCTGATCTCCACACCAGGGCTCACATCGGCAGGAAGATGTTCCTCACACTTGGAGAGGTCGGAGGCACTTGGTGGGACCTCGGGGCCACGTCTGTGTCCTGGGGCACTTGGAGAAATGTGCCACCGTGGGGGGGGGGAAGACCTGCCCACATCCAGCTGCGCCAGCCCCGGGGCAGGCGTTGAGTGAGACCCAGGCTGTCTCCGGCCCCAGCCAGGTCCTCTCCTTTGGTGGTCGGCAGGGCTCCGTGCTGCAGCCCTAATTGCTGCCTGTTGACGTATTTCGTGTTGCCAACACAGTGCTCTCTGATTGCAGCTGTTTGCAAGCCTCAGCACTTGTTCGGGCAGCCCTGCCTGCTCTCGCCAGAGCCAGACTGGGCCCCTGCCCTCTGCCATCTCCTTCCTCCCATCCACCAGTGCCTCCCTGTTTGCCACCCAGACCTCCCTGCCACCAGGGCTATGTCTTCTTCTGACATTGTCTACAGGACAGAAATGCCACCCAAAGCCCTCTTGCAGTGCAGTGTGTTCATACAATGTTGCTCTCAGCTGGTTCCCAAGCTTGGCTGCTCCGAGGGCCGTTTCATACATACACACCCCTCTTCCCCATGCTCTTCTGAATGATGCCATCAGCTGGAGTCTCTTCTCTTGCTTCCAGGGCCTGAGGGTCACCCTGGTTGTGTGTTAGCTCCACAGGCCTACAGGAGAGCTGGGGAAGGACTTTTTACTAGGGCGTGTAGTGATAGGATGAGGGGGAATGGCTCTAAACTGGAAGAGGGCAGGTTTAGATTAAACATTAGGAAGAAATTTTTCACTGTGAGGGTGGTGAGGCACTGGAACAGGTTGCCCAGAGAGGTTGTTGAGGTCCCATCCCTGGAGGTGTTCAAGGCCAGGCTGGACGTGGCCTCGGGCAACCTGGGCTGGTAGGAGGTGTCCCTGCCTATGGCAGGGCGGTGGAACTTGATGATCTTCAAGGTCCTTTCCAACCTAAACCATTCTATGATTCTATGTTTCTGATTCCTCCAAGAAAAGACTCACTCTTTGCAAAGGCTGCACAGGCACTGACTGCACCAGGTTGGCCCCAACGCTATCCCCCCCACACCACGACACCAAGAACATAGCACCCACACCTCGGTGCTAGGGCAGCCAAAACTCATCCATCTGGGAACTGGGGGCTGAGTGAACAGGCCTGTCTCCACGCCATCCATCTCTCCGACCGTCCAGCAAGGGGGGCTGCATCCAAACTGCCTCCCAAGGTGAGGACAGGGTTTGCAGTCCTCTTCCTGCTTCGTGGAGATTGCCTGGGAGGGCCCTGGCTGGACCAGGTCCCAACCACATCGATGACAATCTCAAACAATTTCAGATCATGGAGTATTCCCGTCAACTGCAGAGCAGTCCCATCCATGCTGTCCACTGGGAATGCTCACCATCCTGTCCCCAAATCCTGCTGGTTGGCACAGGTCTAATTAATGTCTTAGAGCACACCATGGGTTGGAGCGGGAGACATCTGGAGGTCCCTTCCTACCCGAATTATTATTGTGTGAGTCTAGGGCAGTCACAAGAGAGAGAGGAAAATCCCCCTATAAAGGACTTCAAAGCCCTTCAGGAGACAACCTCTCCTCCATCCTGGCCAGGCACCAACCTTCACTGCACCAGCTTCACACCCCAGCAGTGGTGGAGAAGAAAGGCATATTCATTACTTTGAAGGCAACCTGCTGAAGCTTTACTGGGACAGAAAAAACATCTATGTATCAGAGGAAAAGATAATAAAGGAATCATTAAAAAAAATTAAACCTTTGCATAACATGGGTGTTTTCCCTGTGGAATGGAGGACAAGATTTCAGCAGGTTTCAAAAGCAAACTGGACATTGAAACAGATGGAGATGCAGGAGGTAACTTCTCTGGTGCCCAGCAAGGAGAGGAGCACCAGCCCTCCAATGATTGGCATTTCAAGGCGGGATTTTGGAAACAAGGTCTTTCTTCAGCTGGAGATATCTGCTGTCTTTTTTTTTTTTTTTTTTTAACCTGCTCAGGTATGAATTTGTGGGCTCAGAGCCTGATTTAAAGTCCATGATAGCTTTGCATTGACTTCAAGAAGCTTTGGAGCAGGCACAGAGTGAACTCAAACCAACATCTTCGAGCTTCCTAAAGAGAAATTCCCTCTCTTAACATTTCTGAAGCCAAGCAAACACTTTAGCACAGTGGCTGCTTTCAGGGCTGGGCTCAGGTACACGCCGTCAAGTACATTTGCCACAGCAGAGGAGGAAGCTCTCCACATGAGTATGGGTTTTCTGGTTGGTGGAGGAGAAATCTCTTCAACAAAAAGTGTCTGAATGGATAAACATCCTTCCTCAATACAGTCCAGCCCTGATAAGGTCTCAGCACTAAGCGAGCAGAATCTCTCCAGAAAGTTTCTCTCCTTCCCTCTTGGGCAGATGCCAGTTACTCAACCTGGGTAATCATTTGCTTCATGAGTAAGTACACCCAGATCCCTCATGCTTGACCTATGTCCTTGATGGAAAATTAAGATGAGCCATCAGGGAACCATGTTGGCGCTGAAAGTGGCCGTTCAACGGAGCCCTACTCCCACGGGGATGTCCACATTGGCTTGTCCATCATCTGCTGCCAGGCTAGGGACGGGGACCCGTAGCATCCCCAGGATGCTAATATGCACTAAACAACAACCGGTGGATAAAGCGAGGACATCTGCGCACAGTGCTGTTCCCATGAAGACGACTGTACTGCTGGGGAAAGTCTGATTATATCATAAATTTCTCGCTGGAAGAAAATGGGAGGCAGCCGTGCCAGCAGAGGGAGTTTGCCGGCTCGCGAGCCTGCCGGAGCGGAGAGCCAACAATCTGTCGAGAGAGATGGAGGGGAAATGTACAAACACCAGATCTATATTTTTTTAAACGGATTAATTAAATCAAACCAGTTCACATCACTTCACGCATTCAGCAGCCCGTCATGAAGCAAAACAAAGAGGGGGGGAAAAAAAGGAAAAAAATAAAGACAGGCCAACTCCGCTACCTCCGATTAAGCCGATGCAAATTCCGCACCCTGTGAAGCCCGGAGGCTGCCAGCCTCCCCTCCGTGCCCTACCGAAGGATGCCCAACATGCTGGGGAAGCCCATCCAGATGCCTGCAGGGAGAGATGAGTGGCTAATTAGAGTCCTGACCATGAAGGGCGCTCACCAGCTCTCCGAGGGACTCTCCCAAAAAAACAAAGACACACTGCCAAAGAAAACCAAGCCAAGCACAAGCTGGGAGCTCTAGTCACACCATTATTCCCCCCCCCCTATTTTTTTTGTTTGTTTGCTTGTTTTTTTCCTTTTCCTGCTGCTGCGACAATTTTATAATTATCATCATCTTCGGTCGCCAGGTTTTAACCACCTCGTAGAAGCACAGGGCTGGCAACTCAAATATTCATCAGTTGACAAGCAAGAGAGCCCCAAGAGGGATGAGCGGGTTGGGAACAGTGAGGATTTTGAACACGCGCATCTTGTAATCGTTTTAGCCATCTAGACTTTGGAGGCAGCCCTTTTCTTTCACTCGACTTTGAATTTGGAGCGTCCAGCTTTTTCAAGGTCTGCCATGCTGCTTTGTGAGCTAAAAGCTGCTGAACTCTCAAAAGGAAAGTCGTGATTTCCCCAGAATCGCAGGAGCCCAGAAGTTGGCACGGCAAGAGGAGAAACACTAGGAACCCCAAGAATCACAAAGCGGTTGGCAATGCTGAAATCGTATTCCCCAGGAAAAAAAAAAAAAAACGTGGAAAAAACATTGAAAAAATCAGTGGGTAGAGAGCCTTACTGAGGTTCTCCCTAAACCAGTGGTATTTATTTTGCAGTTCAGAATAAGTGAGAACCTTCAAAATCGCTCCTGGCATTTTTTTTGCAAGTGGGAAATGGGGGCCCACGATGATCAAATCTTATGTTTCTAAGAGCAGTTATAATTTTATTTTTTTTTTTATCCCTGTGTAGGATAGCCCCGTTCTCGCTGCTCTCATTTGGGAGAGATTTCTAAGCTCAGCTTTGGTTGTGCATCTAAAAACAGCTTCTATTTTGCAACTGCAGAATTAGGTCCAAAGTGCGGCGGTTCGGCAGCAACGGTTAAAACAACCCCTGGATTTCTCATCCTTATCTTGAACGTATTTCAGAGAGGGCTGCCATACAGTAACCAAATTTACCAGCACTTGTTTTCACAGATATTTCACTCCATCTTCTGTTATCTTTTAAAGTCTCTTTGGAAGAGGTTCCTATCTCCATTTCACTTCTTGTCCTCAATTAGAAGTGAAGTCCCCACCAAATGTCCCCATTGAAATATTTCTGCCATGGGCTAAATCAAACCTTTATTTGCAGAAATCCAGAAGGGACAAAGGCTTTTTGCAACATTTTTTTGTACTGTTCTTTGCTAGTTTATTCTAGTTTACGCTTGGGCTTACCAGGCAAAATTATGACCCAGTTTAGCTCCCCAAAAATGCTTTTCAGGGAGCAGCTGAGTGTGAGGTTGTGTTTTGAACAGTTTTTTGAGTGGTTTTTATTTCATAAAGTAATAGAGCACATCTCAGTTCACACCAAACTTGCCAGGGAAATGTTTCTTTGTCCCAGAATTTCTAAAAACAAAGGAGAAATGTCCATCCAAATAGTAGTTCATACCCACTGTAATGAGTAATTAAGTACTTGCACTATCAAATTGCTCCCTTCCTTAAAGAGTTTATGATAAGGGCAAGAGAGAGGGTAGAAAAGAGGCTTGAACTTCGATCTCTGACCTTAGGAAGGGCTGGTCCGTCCACCAGCCATCCTCCCATAGAGCTGCTCTTCGCTCTTTTCTCGATGGCCTGGAGCTCACCTTGCTGAGGAATGGCAAAATTTCTACTATTATAATTATTTCCCGCCCTGTTCAAGCTGGAAGGCGCCTATGCACCCCACACAACCCACTGGCCCCTGAATGGGATGGGAATAAAACCCCATTTTTATCCTTGTGCAGGGTCCTCCCAAGGCACTGGGGCAGAGGACGCGGGAACAGGAGCCTGGGTGGCCCCGCCAGTGTCAAGCTAGCCTTTTCAGAAGCCCTTAAATAGTACTTAGGGCTGGATTTGCTGGCACGTTTTTTATTTTTATTTTAATGATGCAGAGTATTTCTTTCTTGGCACTCAAGAGGCATCAAATCAATTACTTAATCCAGCAGATCTGCATCAGTAAATCATCCAAGTGTATTGGCCAAAAGGGGCGGGGAAGAATAAAAGGGAAAAAAATCACCTCCTGGTTTCAAGTCTAAATAACCGTGTTGCTCAACAGCTCCAGGAGTGGGCTTGAAATTCACCCATTGACTCGGAGATTAATGAAAATAACCCCGGACCACAGAGCTGGTGTAATATTTTCCACCTCACACAGAGCCCACGTGGCCAGGCTGTATCCGTGCAAGGATAAAATAAGCACAGATGCTCTAGTGAGGACCTGGAGTGTGGTCCCACTGCTACTAGTCCCAGCTGAGGTGGGATTCATCCCACTTAATATTAAGGATGAAAGCCAGCTGGTAAATTAAGACATCCAAACTGAGGTGTAGACATCTTGGGGACCTGGTGTCTGAGTTCCCATTGAAACCGGTAGAGATGTTGGGCTCCATCCAGGCACTTAAACCTCAGAGAATTCAGTCTGGATGACTTTTTCCATAATGACCTGAGTTTCTGAGCAAAGACGTGTTGAAAACCTCTGCCCTGCCTTCAAATTGAGTGCAATCAGCTTCACACAAGTATGCACACACACATACCTGTAGAAAGGGTGACAGTATCCACCACATTTCGTTTCTGACCATCATCCAAGGAGGCAGCAGCCTGCAAAGACGTAGACTCAAGCATCACGGGAGTTTGGGATTATCTGTCTGCCTGGATTGGCTCCATATAATACAAACACGAGCATGTCGAAAATGCCAGGAATTGCCCCATTCTGCTTCAGGGAGGGCCGTAATTAGATAATGTCTGTACCACACTCAGAGACGATCACACGAGAGAAGCCACAGCACTGCAAAGCATTAGAAATATTTCAGAGCCGGGTTTGTCACTCAAGAGGTAAACGATCCGGGGGAAGATGGCAACTTGCCACAAAAATGTTCCCAATCTTCACATGGCATTCAGAGCTTAATGCCTCAGACGTGTCCCAACACAGAACTCGAAGCCTGACATGCTTCACAGTGTTTAACACCACGTTTGGGGGTTGGAAAGGCCTGGGGTGGACAGGCGTCCATTCAAACTTACGGCAGCATCTCCACAGGGAATTCCAGTGAAGAAACCAAACATTTAATGAGAAAAGGGGTCCAAGGACTCAACCCAGAACTAGCTGATCCCATGTAGTTCAAGGGCTCAAAGGACCATGTTGGTTGGGAGCACCATTGCCCAAGATGGGAACATCTCCAAGAGGGAAGCCAGAGATTTGGTGGGATGAGTAGCCTCGGGAAGGTCCTTCTCTCTGTTGACCATGGCCAGGGAGAAGGTTTGCTTCCATGTCAGA